>NC_092874.1:50762878-51401724 GCF_028372415.1 Notamacropus eugenii | reverse complement strand
TCTCTCTCTCTTTTCTCTCTCTCTTTCTCTCTTTCTGTCTCTGTGTGTCTCCCTCTCTCCCTTCCCCCCTCATCAATAAACAAATGTGTATTATATATAACAAATATGTACATTCATTCAGTACCATATAGGTAGTTAATTTCTCTATTGTATCCTTTAAATAGCCTATGATTTCATACTAGTATAACATAGTGATTTATGGGCCTACCTGCTTGTCCAGAGAAGAAAAGAAGAGTAAACCTAGAACAAAGGAGAGCTAGATGGCACTATGAATAGAATGCCAAACCTGGAGTCAAGAAGACCTGAGTTCAAATCCACCCTCAGACACTTACTTAACTGTGTGACTCTGGGCAAGTCACTTGACTCTGTTTGCCTCAGTTTCCTCATCTGTAAAATGAACTAGAGAAGGAAATGGCAAACCACTCCGGTACCTTTGCCAAGAAAACCCCAAATGGGGTCACAGAGTCAGACACAACTGAAAACAACTGAACAACAAGAAGAAGAAGCCTGGCACAGGGCTTCTCAACCTTCTTTTGCATCATGGGCTCCTTGGGTAGTCTTACAAAGTCCATGGATTCCTTTTCAAAATAATGTTTTTAAATACATAAAACAAAGTAGAGAGGATTACAAAAGAAACCGATTGTGCTGAAATAATTCTTTCCCATCCAAGTTCATGGACCTCCTGGAATAAAAACCCCTTTTCTAGTGAGACCGTAAAAGAAATGGGGAATGGGAGGAAAACTCTATTTCCTATGAACCAAAGGCACTGGATTTTCTGATTAAATAAGCCTGCTTCATTCCTGAGAGGGGAGCGTGTGTCTGATGGTGTATGAAATAGCTGTATATCCTTATCCCTGGCTTCCCTCAAGTGCCAGATGAAGTTCCCACTTCTACAGGAAACCTTTCATGGTTCCACTTCCTCTGTTGATCACTTCTGATTTATGGAAAAGTCTTGTTTGTACGTAATTGTTTACATGTTGTCTCCCCCATTAAACTGTGAACTCCTTGGGAGCTGGGGACTGTCTTTGTATCTCCAATGCTTGGCTTGGTGCCATATACATAGTTGGCGCTTAACAAATGTTTGTTGGTTGGTTGGTTGACTGATTGCCATCTCCATGAAATGAAGCCACCCTTGTGGCAAGTGTTCCTTTTCCCCAATCCCGAAATAACCTGGTGTCCTAAATCGATACAGAATGTTTGCTTGTCCAGATGAGCATTCCTTGACTTACTTACAGGAAACCCACTCTTAGCCCTTATCCATAGATCAAAATATACTGAAAATATCTGCCCCCATCCTGTGGGCATGCGTCTCAGTTATATTTCATTTCCTCGGGTAGGAGAATGCTACATTAACCTGACTTAAGTCCAACAATGTGCAGGTAAATGTTTAGCAACCAGTTAAAACTTCCCAAATCAACCCACAACACATTTTTAAGATTAACGTATATTACCATTGTCTTTCTTGCTTTCTTAAGTCTAGACAGGCAACAAAACAATAAATTAAGTTCGATCTATAGCAGTTGCCAATTTCTAAGATGTAAATGTTCTCATTAAAAATTTAACAATCAACTCTCATGAGCCAGGAAGAACTGGCTCCAACACACCCTGATCAAGTCCACCCAGACTGAGCAAACTCCCTTTCTGCCCTCTCCTGCAGAAGGCATTGTTGACAATGGAATTCCATCCCCACGGATGGATGGATGAAACAGTTAAAAAAAAACCAGAGAACTCAATCCCCTGCCCACCTTGCTTAGCAACTTCCCTTCAGTAGCTCCTCCCACTTTCCAGTGATAACAAAGTTTCAAGGAAAGGAAAAATAAATCCTCCTCCAAAAGACCTGGGGGCAAACTTTCTGGGACCCTGGAGAGAAGAGTCATCAACTACTAAGTGAAATGACTAGAACAGAACAATGGGGTACAACAGAAAAATTAACTGATACGAAATCTCAGATTCTGAGTTGGAAGATACGTTGGGGTCATGTAGTCCAACCTGTACCTGTGTAGGAATCTCTTCTGTAATATGTCCCTCTGCATCCAGGACCATCTCTAGTCTTCCTGATTGATATCTGGCTACTGGACCCAGATGGCTCTGGAGGAGAGAGTGAGGCTGGTGACTTTGCCCAGCCCTGCCTCACTTAAATCCAAAGCACTTGTATGTCATGGCATCACTTTCCTGATGTCTTGATCCTATTTGAGGATAAATGACGACAATCTCCTACAAATAGTGGCTATGCAGCCTATGGAAGAATCCAGTGATACACAGCTCCCTCCCTCCCATGGCAGCCCATTCATTTGGGAAAAGCTATTGTTTTTAGGAAGTTTTCATTACTTAAACTCCAAATTTTCATCTTTACAGTTGAATCAGTTGCCTCCAGGGTCCATGCGGAAGAAAAACCATTAGATTGTCAATTCCTTGAGGGCAGGGACTAGCTTTTGTGTCTTTTTATATCCCTAGCGCTTACCCTGCCACATAGTAGGCACTTACTAAATGTTTATTGGTTGATTGACAAATCTAAGTCTTTCTCCATATACCAACCCTTCAACTACATGAAGATAGTTATCACATAATTCCTACCCCAAGCCTTCTCATCCCAAGGCTAAACCATTCTTCTTATGGCACAGTCTCTAGTCTTTGTGCCATCCTGATCACCCTTCTCAAGAACCACCCCAGGTTATTCATATGTTACCAAACCCTGAGTTCAAATTTTGGCTCTGCTATTTACCACCTGTACAGATGACCTTAACCAAGTCACTGAAACCTCTCTGAGTCTCACTTCCCTCATCTTTAAAGGGGTTGAACTATAATAGGCTCACTAAGACGCCTTCTAGCTCTAAATCTATGGTCCTAGATTTAAAGCAATAAGTTAATGTAATGATTTTAAGTTGACAATGATAATAAAACACAATGAACATCCACATGCTAGTTTATATACAGTCTAAAAGCAGACACACAACCCAGGTATGATCTCCTCCCACGCCCATGCCCATAACCAAAGGAAGACAGCTTAGTGTCCCAGAACTCCTAATATAGTTAGGGAACTCCACCAACAACAATGAGCTTGGCACAGTCTCCTGGCACAGTACACCACAATTCCAGTCTCAGCTTCTCTGGGAAGAGATGTTACTGGTCTTGACTTTCCTTTCTTCAGCTATAGCCAGATTTCCAGGATCTAGGACAATCAACCTCAGTGTCTATGTCTGTAAATGAGGAGGGTGGGAAGCAGGGAGTCAGAAAAATAAACTCAACACTGTTGGTGGTCTAATGTGCAAAAAAAAAAAAAATCCCACCCAAGTCATCATGTCCCATCAAGCTGCAGTTCTTATGGAAATCCTCAGGCAGATGGCTCAGAGGACAATCTGGCTTTGGATCATTGAAGCCATCTATCAGAAACAGGGAGCTGGAGCTCCCCAAGACAGTACACCATCAATCAATAGATTAATGAAGCTTCAAAATTGGAAATCAAGTACAAACAGTCCTGGTAACTTCTGTTCCTTCTGCCTTTTATCTCCTTTCTTCTGCTTGTCTCTCCTGTTTTTCTTCCCCTCTTGTTCTGTTTATTATCAGTACTAAATATATTTGTTCATATTCGACTTTTTGAGTTGGGAGTTCTGTCTTAAATACCATGGGGTAGGGGTGGGATGGGGTCTTTTCTCTTCATAACACATATCTAGCTTATGATTCAGTTTTACTTTAGATTAACAACAGTGAGAAAAGCAATTTAAAAAGAAAGAGTTGGTGCCATAGGTAAAATCTGTGGAAACTTGGTAATGTGGTTGTAGTTGTTCTTGTTGCGTGATTCCAGCCCTGTCCAATGCTTCATGATCCCTTTGGGGATTTTCTTGGTAGAGATACTGAAGTGGCTTGCCATTTCCTTCTCCAGCTCATTTTATGGATGAGGAAACTGAGGCAGACAGGGTTAGATGACTTGCCCAGGGGTCACACAGTTGGTGTTAGTGAGACCTGTTTTGAAGTCAGTAAGATGAGTCTTCCTAACTCCAGGCTTGACACTCTATCCACTATGCCACCTAGCTGCCAATAAATTTAATAATTCAGATTAAATTTAAACTTGATTATCAGGACAACTTCTTAACAATTTATAGGTGGCCTTGGCAACTAGTGAGTGCTCTGTCCCTGGATATTTTCAAGTAAAAACTGGCTGGTCATTTGTCAGCTATGATATAGAGGCCACTGGGTGACCCAGTGCACAGAACACTGGACCTGGAGTCAGGAAGCCCTGAGTTTCATTCCAGCCTCAGGCACTTGCAAGCTGTGTGATCCTGGACAAGTCAACCTCTGTTTGCCTCAGTCTCCTCAACTGTTAAATGAAGATAATAATAGCACCTACTTTGCAGTATTGTTGTGAGGTTCAAATGGAATAATATTTCTAAGTCACCTGGTACACAGTAGGTATTTAATAAATGCTTGTTTCCTTCTTTCTCCCCCCATTAGAGAGTGAATTCTTGTGCAGATTTAGGTTAGAATAGACGATCTCTGAGATTTCTTCTAATTCTGTTTTTTAAGTGATTGTGTGAATTTTTAAAAATTCACACAAAAGTAGAACCTATTCCTAATTTTTATTGGGGGGACAGATTACGGGGGCAAATGAGGGGATTTGGGGTCAGTTATTTTATACCTGAGGGACTAACACAAATAACAGAAGAATCTGCTCAAGTGCAAATATAATTAGCTAGAAAAGAAGGCACATGTCTATATAATTGAACTTGAGCCCCAGGGATGACCATTTTTTAAAAACTATTTTAATAGAAATGAGTGACCAGAGATCCCATATTAACTAGATTTTAATTATCTGTTCAGACAGGACTCCTGCATTGGTCCCATGTTATATACAATATTCAGTCAATAAAGTTTTCAAGGGCCATAATGTTCAATAACCTCTTCATATTGAAGACCTATTAGTAAGGAATGCCATCCTACCCTTGAAGTATCTCTACTGCTTGGTCTGACGAATTATGGGCTTCTATCCCCATTCTCACGCCAGAGTGTGTGTGTGTGTGTGTGTGTGTGTGTGTGTGTGTGTGTGTGTGTGTGTGTGTGTGTGTGTGTGTGATAGGAGCCTTGAGAAGACAGGATCCTTATTTCAAGAATCAATGAAAACTCCAAAAGTTTCAGAAAATAATCCTTCTCTCCTTTCATCAAAGTCACCAAGGGTCATTCAGAGTACAGCCCATCAAAGAGACCAAAACAGGAAGGATTTCTCTGGAATAAAATCATTTCATAGATTCATAGAATTTAGATGGGGAAAGAAGCTTAGGGTCATCTCATCCAACCCCCTCATTTTACAAATGAGGAAAACAAAGCTGAAAAGGAAAGAATAACATTTGACCTTTGGCTTATTTTTTGAAACCAAGTTGAAATTCTAAAATACACACGACTTAGTGATACCTTGGTCAAAGAACAATTAGCAAATTATTTAAGCAGGACACTGTTGTCAATTCTAATGATGTTTGAATTAGCTCTTCTGCCTTCCTTCAATTCAATTCAAAAAACATTTACTAAACACCTACTGTGTGCTAGGAATTGTAACAGACTCTAAGGCAAAAATAAAACAGTCCCTGTCCTTAAGAAACTTCTATTCTAGGGAAGGGAAGGGAAGGCAGGGAGTTGAGCAGGAAGGCAGAGGCAGATTTGTACAAGGGATAAAACTACTGAATATTTGCACTAACTCACTTTACATGGCTAGTTAACTACTTTGCCCACAATACACCAGGTTTCTCAAGAATTTTACTTTTCTCTCTAGGATTGGTTTTAGACATCATGGAAAGCTGAGTTCATGCTCTCAGGACACTTTGGAACCATTTTGTGGCATAAATTATAAGTCTAATTGACTACCAACAATATGCACCGGTTATAGATTTACTTTGAGCAGAGCATAATATTAGGAGATGGGCAAAGGGACTGGTTATAAAGGAATTAGATGGTCCCAGACTTCAAGGTAGATAGCAATCCCCACTGAGTGAAGGCAGTTTTCCCAAGTCCTTGACTCTTGGAGGATAATCCAGAGAGTCAGAAGTCTAGGAAAAACCTAAAGTGTAACCCCTTGCCTATGGGCAGGTCAATCCTTAAACCAGCCAGTCACTCTACAGGAATAGATTTTCTCCAACTGTCCTTTGGAGATGTGTCCCCAAATTAATTCTGTTCTTAACCATCAGTTCAGCAATGTCATTCCTCTGGTTAAAAACCCATTGTTCACAGAATTCAGTATAAAGTCCTTAAATTCAAGCATTCTAGAATTGGGTCCCTGCTCACCTCTCCAACTCTGTCTTCTACTTCTTAATAAACAACCTTCTTACCCACTAGACTAGATGATAAATCATCCTCCTTACATGCTCTGACAATTCACATCTCAATGCCTTTCCCAATGACGTTTCTCCCACATAGAAGATCCTACCTTCCCCCCTTCTGTGCAATCTTGTTTTCTGTCCTTCCCTTAAGTTCACAGATGCTCTGTGAAGTCTTCTGTATTCATCCAGGCACATCAAAACTTTCTTCTCTCCAATTGCCATACTGATGATACAGCACTCAAGTAGTTATCATATCATAGCTAGGTATGTTGTTGCTCAGTTGTTTCAGTCTTGTCCAGCTCTTTGCGACTCCATTTGGGGTTTTCTTGGCAAAGATATTGGATTGGTTAGCCATTTCCTTCTGGAGTTCATTTTACAAATGAGAAAACTGAGGCAAGTGACTTTTCCAGGGTCACACAGATCCTGTGCTTGAGACCAGATTTGGAACTCGTCTTCCTGACTCTGGGTCCACCATTTTATCCACTGCACCGCCTAGCTGCCCCATATATCTGCATCTAGATAGAGAGAGAGAGAGAGAGAGAGAGAGAGAGAGAGATGATAGATATAGATAGGTATCAATATAGATTAGATATAAGTATAGAGTCCTAGTCCTATCTATTTAATATAGTTGCTTGGATTAACAAACAGCATGTATTCCAGTGATACACTTTACTGTCAAAAACTTCATTTTAGAGGTAGAAAATAATAACTGACATTTTTAAAATATGCAAAATGCTTTACATGAATTACAACAACTCTGTGAAATAGTTAATACAGGTACCCATTTTACAGATGAGAAAAAACTGACACTCAGCAATGACTCACTTCTTGACACACAACTTGTCAGCCTCTGTCTCATATTGCTGATCCCATCTTGGTGGGGTATTCTCCCCTTTTTTCCCTTCCAAGGGAAGTGCCAGTGCTTTCCATTCTTCTTGGCTTATCCTTTTCAGTGTGTTGGACATGGAGGGCTAAGGTACTAAAGACCTTGGGAATTGTATTTCTTCCCAAGACCTTTAGTGACTCAGGCCCACTTGCAAGACAGCCAATCCAAGACTTACTGGAAGACTTGGTGTAGTAGAATGTTCTCAGCCCATCCACTGATAAGGAAGCTACACACAGCTGCAGCCTAGGCATATTCTCTCCATTCCTAAATAACTGAATCATGCAAATCTCAAGAGAAAGATCCCCTCCTCAGCCAGGTCTTGGCCCTAGTTCCCCATTCTTCAGAGGCCAATCTCTGGAATAGAACCATTGCCTTTTCTTTCTTGTTTCCTACCATTTATCCAGCACTTTGGAGACAAGATTCTTCAATCCCTTTCATGCTCAGACCAACCTTCTTAAAAGAAATTGTGTTCAAAAAAGATCCAGGTATTGCCATAGAATCTAAACTTCTTGAGGGCAAAATCTAGGCCATGAACCTCTTTGTTTTGTTTTGTTTTTCCCAGGAATCAATAAATATAAATGAATCAATCAGGTACACACATTCAACTTAATTAAACAATTGTTAAATACCTACTATGAACCAGACATTATATTCACTGTAGCTTGATAGCTTTTGAAAAAAATATATATTGGTTGGCCACAAGAAACCTACGAGCACTACACAAGAAACTCATGCCTCATCAAAGATACACCCAGAGATACACCTGAATACATTTTTCCACTTCCTTTAACCTTGAATGCTTTTCACCCACTGGGATATTATCTGTCGACATCCAACATCTGTTGTGCATCTTCGAACATTGATCCCCGTGGTGTGTCCTTTGGGTGAACACGCTCACTCTCTGACACTGGCTATAAAATATTCAAGAAGATTTGGACTCTCCTCTTTTTCAATTGACATTTTTCACCCCTCCTTTTACTTTGATTTCAATTTGATTTTATTTCTCTTTTGTGCCCTGTTTTGCTCATGTGCTTTTTAAAAATGATGATGGCTTTTCCACTAGTTGCCGTCTCTGGGCCACATGGCCCTGGCCAGGTGCTCTCAAGCTCATAAAACTCAAAGAATTGGGCTATGAGCTTCCATTTTTAGAAAAACCCACGCACCAACCTCAATTTAATCGACAATAATGTCTTTTTAAAAGGTCAAGTCTATTTTCCTGGGCTAGATGTTTTCAGTATTTGGGATCTGCCAAAGTTATACTGCAGAGACTTGTCATAAACTTATAGGTGTTACTGTCTCCTCCCTCACTGCCCTTTTGAAGTTCTAGCTTTTAAAAGAGGATGATAAAAATAATCACACAAATATTTATTCTTATGAAACACTTTTAATGCCAGGGGATCAAAATGCTTTTCAAAACAAATTGAGCTTCCCAAGCATTCTTTCCCAAAGGTAAATGTTATTAGGGATCAACAGCAAGAATTTGAGGGGACCTTAGAGATTATCTCATCCAACCCCATCATTTTAAGGGAAGGAAATTGAAGTGCAGGGAACTGGAATGGTTCGTCCAAGGTCACACACTCAGAGAGTCAGTAATAGAGCTTGAATTTAAACCTAGATCCTCTGACTCCAAATTTAGGGATCTTCCTACTATACTACTAATATTATTCCTCTCAAAGGCATAGAATAAGTCAGTGACTCTCCCCCTAAAAAGAAGTCAGTAATTTTTCACTGGGATGACATCATCTGATTTGATCTAAAACGGTGAGTTTGAAGACAATGCCTGTTGCCCCCTCAAATCACTTACAGGGTACAACACAGGAAATGTCTGAAATAATGATAGGAATATGAGTTCATGTTTAAAAACTGATAGTAATGCATGTCTAGTGCTCTGGTTTTATGTCCATTTTACAGAGGAGAAAACTGAGACTCGGAGATCTTAAGTGATTCACCCATGGTCACATGGTGTCAATCAGCAAGTATTTATTGAGGGCTTATTATGTGCTAGGTGCTGGGAATACAAAGAGAAAAAAAAATCACCACCCTCAAGGGACTACCTTTTTTGCTTGTGTTAGCATTCTCTGTGCTAAGCCTGGCACATGCTTAATAAAGGCTTTATACACCTCTCTATCCCATGAGTCCCACTGCATCCTGGGCTATCTCCAGTCATTCTGATGGACATGGACACTGGACCCAGATGGCTCTACAGGAGAAAGTGAGGCTGATGAATTTGCACAGACCTCCCTCACCTAAATCCAATTCACTTGCAGGTCATGGCATCACGTCCCTGATGTCATGGTCCTCTTCAAGAATGAAAGACAAACAACCACCTCTGTGGAGAACAGCAAGAAACTAGTCTGGTTTGACCAAAGAAATGCATGAAAGGGCATAAGGTACAGCAAGCCTCAGAAGGTGGGTTGGAATCAGGTTGCAAAGGGCTTTAAATGCCCAAAGGAGATATTTGGATTCAATTCAAGATTTAAAAGGAAACCAGAGAGGTTATTGAGTAGGAAAGTAACACAGAACATTAAGGAAATCACTTTGGAGATTGTTGAGAGGATCGGTTGGAAAGTGTCAGAAGTAGGATTGGAACTCAGGTTTCTTGACATTAACCAAGTCTGGTGATCTGCCTACTGCCTCCATTTAAATAGTTTACAGCTGACAACATGCCTTTCTCATAGCAGCCTTGTGAGGTATGTAGTCATTCATTTGCATGTTGTTTGGTGTAAGAAAAGGGTTTCATTGAGAAGTTTATGTGCTGGAATATTCCCCAAAATGTCTTTACAAGCAATCTGTGACAGTAAACAGTCTGGAATTCAAACTTGGAAGGAAACTTACTTTAACACCTTCATTTTACAACTGAAGAAACTGAGGCCGCATGTGAATAAGTGACTTGTCCAAGATCACAGAATTTAATTAAGTAGGTGAACTAAGATTTGAACACCAGTCCTCCAACAAAAAAATGTCCTTTTCATTATTCCATACTTCCTCTTTGTTTTTATTTAAAAAGTCAAAGGTACTTGGATGTTTAAACAATATGGTACAGTAAGGAAAACAAAAAGTAATAATAGCTATCATTTATATAAAGTTTTATGGTTTGCAAAGCACTTTGCATTTATTCATTCATTTGATCACCACAACCCTGCGAGGTAGATGCTATCGTTACCCCATTTTATAGAGGAGAAAACTGAGGCAGGGAGAAGTTAAAAGGCTCACCCAGAGTCATATAGCTAGTAACTGCCTGAGTAACTCAGGTCTTCCTCACTCCAAGTCCAATGCCCTATCCATTTGGGCCACTAGCAACCTATCTGGAAGAAGTACTTGCTCTGGAGAGAGAAGACTGCGGCTCAAATCCTGAATCTGACATTTACTAGCTGTGAGAGCCTAGGCAAGCCACTTAAGTCTATCCAAGCCTCAGTTTCCTTGACTGTAAAATGGGGATGATAATAATAGACCTTCTCTCACAGAGTAGTTGTTAGACTCATAGGATACAATGAAGGTAGAGATTCAAAAAGCCATCAAACTCTTTATAAATTCAATTATCATCATGTAGAGAGAATTCCCATTTAGGTACAGGTTAGTCTCAGTGACCTCTGAGTTTCTTTCCAGCTAGAAGATTCCATGAGCCTGTGAAAAGAGCCCCCTTAAGGTATCCGGTTTTGACTTCCCTAGTATTTTACAAGTTAAATCAGACAGCAGGGAACTGCAAAGCAGCAATCCACTTTTTGAAAGCCACTAAGTGAAAATGCTCAGCAGGAAAGGCAGCAGGCGAGGTGACAGAATAAACAACCCAAATAACACTTCCTCTGGCTGCCTCCCTGTATTCAATGACATCCATCGTCCTTAAGCCAATCAGAAGGCTTTACATAATTAACACCTTCTAGAGGAGGAAAGCTTTGCTGCTTCAAAAAGTAAAGGGAGTCAGGCAAAGGCCCCTGGGGTACTGGCCCAGGGCCCTGGAGTAGGTAAGCCCACCCCCTCGTCTGACTCCCACCCCACCCCACACCACACTGGCTTCCTCTGAGTATCTGGCCTGACCGGTTTTATGGAATTAGATGTTCCAATGATGTCACAGGATCCTAAGTCTCAGAGGCCATTTGGTTTAGCCCCTTTTATTTTGCAGATGAGGAAACTGAGGACCAAGGCAGTTAATGACTTACCCAGGGTCACATACATGCTGTTGTTCAGTCTTTTCAGTGATGTCTGACCCTTCATGACCCCATTTGGGATTTTTTTGGCAGAGATACTGGAGTGGTTTGCCATTTCCTTTGGCCAGCTCATTTTACAGATGAGGAACGGAGGCAAACAGGGTGAAGTAGCTTACCCAAGGTCACACAGCTAGTAAGTATCTTAGGCTGGATTTGAACTCAGCTCTTCCTGACTCCAGGCCCAGGGCTTTATGCAATGCTCTGCCACTTCACTGTCCATAAGTCACATAGGGAGTACAAGTCAAAGGCCTAATCTTCTGATTCCAAAACCAGTTCTCGGTCCAATGTACCATATGAACTCACAAATTTCCTTCTTTGCTCTGCTTTCACATGGATTGATTAGTTACTCACATGTTGTCTGCCCTGATAAAAAGGAAACTCTTTGAGAACAAAGACTATTGCATTACTGTCTTTGCATCACAAAGTAAATATTCAGTAAGTGTTAGCTAAGTCCCTCCCACTGGTTGTGGCTTTTATACATCACCCTTAGCCACTCCTGGGCCATGGAGGAAGACCTATGTTCTCTGTCAAACATCATTTAGAGACAGGAGAAAAGACACAAGTTGAGATTCTAGTGACAAAGACTTCTGACTTTTAGCATCTATATAGGATTATTCCATCTGGTCTGGGGCAGAGGAACCTCTCCCCAAGCCTCCAATAATCATTCACAATGGGGCAGGAGATGGTAGAGGAGTGCATAAGTTAGAAAATGTGTATCAAGGACTTGAGAGCCCGACAGGGGATAAGATATAAATTCAATGAAATAAAATTACAGTATTATTATAATAGGGCAGCTAGGTGATAAATAGAGTACCTGGCTAGAGTACTTACTAGCTAGGTAATCTTGGGCAAGTCACTTAACCCTGTTTGCCTCAGTTTCCTCATCTATAAAATGAGCTGGAGAAGGAAATGGCAAACCACTCCAGTATTCCTGCCAGTGGGGTCACAAAGAGTCAGACACAACTGAAATGACTAAATAAGAAATTATAACAATAATAACTAGCAACTGAGGTTTGTGAACTAAGGTTGATAAGGTGCTTAATTTATGTTATCTCATTCTGATCCCTCAGAGCAGGCCTGTGGTGCTATTATCATACCTATTTTACAGACGAGAAAACTAAGGCTGAGGGAGGCAGAGTGATCTGCCCGGAATCACCTAGCTATTCAGTGAATGATACAGGATTCTAGCTCTAGTCGTCTTGACTCTAAATCCAACCCTTCATCTACTATTGCACAATGAGTGTGACTCACCAACCCCAGAAAAACTTTCTCAGAGTGTTGAAAGAAATAACTAAAGCCATCGCTGAGCTGCTGTCAGTGACCACTGAAAAATCATGGCGGACAGGAGAGATACTGTGGTTCTAGAGACTGGCAATTTTCAAAGAAGAAAACGGATTCTATAAACTTCTGAATTTGACTTTGATTCTTGGCAAAATTCTATAACATACATCTCTACCTGGATCTGAACAAAACATTGGGTAAAGTAATGTCCTTGTGGAAAAGATATGGAAAACCTGATAGTATTTTCAGGTGAATTTAGGAAGTGATTGAATGACCAGATCCAATGATTAGTAATTAGTGTATAGATGGCAGCCTGGAAGATGGAATTCAGTGGCACCCAGAGATCAAACCTTAGCCCTGTGGGGTTCAACATTGTCATCAATGACTTGGATAAAGGCATAAATAGATATGCGGCCTATTTGTGAAATTTCTAGATGATAAGAATTCTGGAGGAAGAATTAACACGTTAGATGGCAATCAACATTTCAGTAGGTGAGAATGATGGTTCAAATCTTAAAAAATGAAATTTAATAGGAATAAAAGTTCTTGGTTTCAAACAAATAAAATAAACACACAAGTATAGGATGGGAGAGTCATAGGTAGACAATTTATGCATTTTTTAATCTATGTTAACATATTTAGGGGACCACCATGTAAATCAACAGTATAATGTGATGACCCAAATAATGAATGCTATCTTAGACCACATTAAGAACAGCAGAGTTTTCAGAGAAAGATGTCCTATTCTCATTTACACTGACAAAATCAAATCTTGAGCTTCATGTGCCACATTTTAGGGAGGATATTGATGAATTAAAGTCACCAGGGAAAGATGACCCGGATGAAAAAAAAAGGGCTGTATCTTACGTCATATGGGGATTGGTTGAAAGAATTGGAGAAATTTAGCCTGGAGAAGAGAAAACATAGCTGTCTTTAATTATTTAAAGGACTGTCATGTACAAGATAGATTAGACTTGTTTTGCATGGCCCTAGAGGGCATATACTAGGAGAGATGGGTGGAAACGCAGAGAGGCAGATTTAGATTTTGACATAAGAAAAAACTTCCTTGCAATTAGAGTTATCCAAAAAATGGAATGGACTGCCACAAGAGATAATGAGTACCCCGTCCCTGGAAGCATTCAAGAAGAGGCTGAATGACCATTTGTCAAGGATATTCAGGTATAAGTTGAACTAAATAGCCGTAGAGGTCCCTTATGACCCAGTAATTGGATTGCAGGAGTAGTGTGGGATAAAACATTTCGGTTTCATGCACTGCAACCTCATTCAGAAAATGTTTTCCTACTTGGCACCCTGATACGGAGGTCTTTACATACATATAGAGTGCATTATGGTCAGTTTGCCTATTGCTTCTTTCTGATTTTCTACCTCATACTAAATATCTATGCTTCTGATTTTTTTTCCTTCAATCTGGTATGCATCTGCATAGGCCATTGCAAAGGCCATTCCAAGAGCTCCATGTTGAACTGCCAACACCCAAAATGGGTGTTTTAAATCAAGCTTGGCAAATCCAATAAATTATTTAATGCTCACGTCCCTTTTCACTTTCCCCCATCTCCCCTCTACCACAGAACAGTCCTGTCAGTTTGCCATTTCTTAGATACCTCTTCTCAAAATTCCCAGGCATCCTTTTGTGTCATTCTCAGACACCCTCCCTGTTCCTTGCAACACCTCCAGGCCTAATCCATGCTGTAAATTCCATTTCATTAACATGTTGAATCCTTCTCCCAGATTATTAACCAAGATGTGAAATCAGATAAAAACCTAATCCCCAGTCCCATAGCTAGAACTACTCAAGGCAGAGCTCATTAAATATATCTGTCAACGATGGATTAAATCCGCTCTAAGCCTGAAATTGATTGGATGTGTGGGGGAGGTGAGAGAAAGCATTGGTTGCACAACTATAACGTTTTAAGGCGTGGCCAATTAAATGCATCCACAGAAAACTGTAGGCTATGTTTGGCTTCTTAATTGTAATAGCAGTTGATGAGACAGAAAAAAAAAAAAAAAAGAACAACTGATATATCCCTAGGGAGTCGACCATTCATGCACCAGTGTGCTCATTAAAACTGAAAATAACAACTAATCAGAGCAAATACATCCAGTAGAAACAAGTAGAGTCAATCCCTACATTGATTCTCCTGCTATTTCCCAGTACCAAGACAATGGTGAATTCTGGAAAAGCACTTAAAAGTCAAATCTTGCTAAGGTTCTTCTACATCATCCTGTCATTAGCAACCCCATCATAATAAACTTTGTATTTCTGTTGTGTTTTCTGATTTCAAAGCAAGGAGCAGACACATTAGCTAGTTAATCATCAAGAGGGATCTTATTTTGATAGAGTGTTTTACCAGCACATGCATTTCTAACATGTCACTGGAGGATTCACATGACAGGAGCTTTCCCGGCCCACAGTTCTGATGTAATATGTTTGGCATGTTGTCAGGTTTCAGATGTACATAACTTTTTACCTATCCAATGTGAGCCCTGTTTTCAGAACCAAGGGAAACCTGATTTTACAAATCTTTCACTGTTAAAAAGTTCCTCCTTCCTGATTAGATGGTACAGAGAATTATCCATGCTTTAGATAGTTTAAAAAAAAAAAAAACCTAGGCTAAGGAAAGTGAAATTAAATAAATATCCCCAATTTGTCTTTAAGTGGGAAAGAGAACAATCTGTGATTCTTTGAAATTAAATCCAAGGAGAGTTGGGGGCTGTGCATTTATAATGGGAAGCAGATGTGAATGTGAGAGTGGTATGGGGCCATCAAAGGACCCAAGATGTCACTAAAGCATATTTTATAATATATGAATGTTGAGCAGGACACCATCAGGGCAAAAATTATATCATTTAAAAACCTTACCTGGGTGGCTCATAAGTTTGATTATTACACCTTGAGATCTGAAAAAAAACTTATTGGCTTTCCTCTTCATGCTGTTCATTTATGATTCTTCCCCGGTGATGGGCAGTGAGAAGAGGCATTCCTATTTCATGCCTCTCTCGTGGCAGCCTTCATTTTCTTATTCTAATTCCCATGCCCCCGTGCTGTTCTATTTGAATTGCCAATGCTGCTGAGGAAATGGCTTCTCAAATATTACAATCCTGTTTTCATTGACTTTTCTTTACACCCCATGACCATATTTCTATTCAGCTCAGGCTGCAAAGCTTTTTACTTTTCAAAATCTAGATTTAAAATCAGAGGAACTTCATGGCCCTCCTTCGGTAAACTGCTGTTCTTCTAAGGAAGGAAAAGTCAATCTAAAATTAAAAAGCTGCAGAAGATCTACAATGATTAGATGCTTATATGTCACTTAACTTCCCAAAGCCTCAGTTTCCTCACCTGTAAAATGAACTAGATGACCGCTAAGGTCACTTCCAGCTGTAGAACCATGCCCCTGTGATCCTATTCCTTTGAAGATAGAGCCATATTTATATTGAAATGGATAGATTTTTCCTGATTTTGTTGCAAAATATCAAGCTCTGAACAAGGCAACTCCAGCTGTGTTCCCATTTTGTACTTGTAAAGAGCACTTGATCTGGAATTAGAGGAACCAAGTTCAAAAGCAAGATTCCTTATTTACCACCTGTGTGATCTTAAGTGAGTTACTTCCCTTGGCCTCCTCATTTGTAAAATAAGGCAGTTGAACCAGGTGACCTCCAAGCTCCCTTCTGGCTCTAAATCTGTGGTATCATCATCCTGGATTTGAATCTGAGCTATGTGGTTTACTACCTATGTGACCTTGGGCATCTAGGGGGCACAGTAGATAGAGTGCAGAACTGGAGTCAGGAGGACCTGAGTTCAAATCCCAGCCCCATACATTTACTAGGGGTGTGATCCTGTTCACTTCCATTTCCTCATGAGCTAGAGAAGAAAATGGCCAACCACCCCAGTATCTTTGCCAAGAAAACCCCAGGTAGGGTCACAAAGAGTTGGACACAACTCAACAACAACCAAGGCCTTGGGCAAGACATTACCTTTCTCTGGGCTCTGTTTCCTTATCTGAAAAAGGAGAGATGATGATCTCCAAGGTCCCTTCCAGCTCTAAATCTATGATCCTATCATTAAAAACTTCCAAAATTAGAACTTCTGGGAAATAGGAGGGACCAGGGACAGAGAGGAGAGAAGGACAGAGACGGGAAAGGTAATTGATAGTGCTGGGGCAGGGGGGGGGGGGGGGGTGTGCCGTGTTCAGGAGAGGGGTTATTCAGCAACCATCTAATGTGTTTTGTTTTCTTCCTTTCCTTATCTTACTCTAACATTCCAGCCACTTAGCATGAATATTTCTGGATAAGGTTAAACTGATAAGGGATGGTCCAAACCCATGGGGGCAAGGTAGATAATACTAGAACCTTAGATTCTAAGTTTCCTGAGGGCAGGACCTGTATCTTATTTCATTTTTGTAGCCCCACTGATTAATTCAGTGCCCTGCACATAATAATTTAAATGGTCAAGACACTCTTCTATAGAGCTAAAAAGACAAAAATAAGCCATTTCCCTCAAGTTATTCCTGCTAGATAGTAAGACTTTGGTAAATGTTTGTTGAAATGATTTTTTTTTTAAATTCTGAAATCCTAAAGAATATTCAGTTCAGTAAGAAAAGTATGTTCAGCCTTGAGCTCAAGTGAGCATATTCTAGCTACTTCAAGCCAAGAATTAGGGGAAAAACATGATCACAGCAGAGATTCTCCAGAAATTCCAGCACAGCCCCACCCTAGTTAGCTTAGAAATTCCATGTGTTATCTTCATTTTAAAAGCTTGGCCTTTTATAAATACCATCCTATAACTTCTATTCTCATTTTACAGTTCCAATAGCCTGAAAAAAAAATTACCTTTTGTCCCTCCACAATTTAATCAATAGCATTTTCCTGACCAAAATCATAATTTTTAACTTGTATGCAGATTGAACTGTGCTTTAAAAGCTTCTTTGTAAGTAGGTTGTTTGGAATTTAAAATAATTTTCTCATAGAAATAATTCTTCAATAGGAATTAGGTTCCAAGGCTAGCCTACAAAAGCTACTTTTATCATAAAATAGCCTATTCTGCTCTTTGTCAACATGTGCTATCAGCCTTTTTTTTTTTTTAATGGACCTGTGATTTAGTTGGTGGGAGTCAGTGGGAAGATGGAAACGTTGAGGTTTGCCAAGATCACACAGTCACAATGTGTCAAAGTTAGGATTTAAACCCTGGACTTCCTGATTCCACATGTAGTTTTCTATCTGCTGGCATGCTGCTTTTCCTAATGCCAACCACTATGTCACCTCTTCACACTTTTTCAGTCCTCCATCATCAGCCAAGGTCCAAGTAGGTGGGGTCTGCTGTCACCAATGAACTTAAAAACACCCACATCTACTTAATTCACTATCACATGAACCCGGACACTGAGGATTCCAGTCCTAGTTTCTCTCCGGGTACCTCTTCACTGCAGAGACCTCCTAGTTAGCATGTTGTTCTTCAGTCATTTCAGTCCTGTCTAACTCATTGTGACCCTATTAACCATACTATTCACAGCAAATACTGGATTGATTTGCCGTTGCCTTCTTCAGTGGCAAGCAGAGGCTAAGTGACTTGCTCAGGGTCACTGAGGCTGGATTTGAACTTGGGTCTTCCTGACTCCACATACAGCTCTTTATAATTAAATAAATGAATGAATGAGAAGCCTTTACTAAGTGCTTGCTTTGTCTCAAGCATTGTGTTTAGCACTTGAAATGCAAGGGCAATAAGTAAGGGAGTTCTTGCCATGACCTATCTAAAATTCTAATAGAGGTGGAATATATACATAAACACATGCATACATATACATGTACACATGCACATATACATATACATATGTGTGCACTCATGTGTATATACATAAATGTGCTTATATTTATAAACATGTGTGCTTGTGTCTATAGAGAGAGTTTTGGCCTGAGAACTCACAAGAGTGGTATGTAGAGCCATAGCTTGGTCAAGTGACACACACTTTCCAGAAGCAATGGTTCTATTTATTTTTGTTTTGAATGGGGGAAAGGGCATGCACATATTGGCAAGGCAAATGATAAGAAGACCTGGGTGATCAACTGGTAAGGCATGTTTTGGTTGTGGTCAATCATTTGCTCTGTTCCTATGACCTTCTCTTCCAGCGTACCACAACCTCAGAGATGGCCACCATGCCCTTAATCTTGCCATCACTTCCAAGGTTAAAAAGTCTAAAATTCCTTCATCTGATCATAACCTTTTATCATTCTATCTTTCCCTTTTCTGCTTTTTACTTTCTGGTCTTTGATCCCATGCTTCAGCTACCTTCTCTTCTTGGAACACCCCTCTACCTCTCTGGCCTCCTTGTGTCCTTGATGAGTTCTTCTCTGTTCTCCACTTCAGGGAATGGAATGAATTAAATGGAAAGATTGGTCCAAGTTTCTCCTTGCAGGGTCATATAAAAGAGATGGTGTGTTGGTATCTTCATGTATCTACAGAAAATGTTCTTAACCTGGGGTCCATGAACATCCAAACAGTCTATATCTAGATTGCAAGGAGTTCATGAAGTTTGATGGGGAAAAAACTACATATTTAATAATAAAATCTTTATTTTCACTAACTCTTACTTTCATTTTTGTAATCCTATATATTTTATTTTACACATTAAAGCTATTATTCTGAGAAAGGGTCCATAGGTTTCACCAAACTACCCAAGGAGTCTAAAACACTATAATCTCTTGTTCTAAAAACAATGAGAAACATCGATTTTAATAGACGGCTTGGTTATCTCACCCACTTTTTCACTTCTACAGTACCTTGATGAGAAGAATCTACATAGTATCAAGGACATTTCTGATGAAAATATAAAAAGGGAATAGACAAGAATTCGCAAATGATTTTAAACATTTTTATTGCTATCTTTTGTACATTTCTAAATATATCCCTCCTCCCTCCCTCACCCAGAAAGCTATCCCTTATAACAAAGCAGGGAAAAAGGCAATTCAGGAAATGATCTAACACATCAACAGAGTCTGACAGTAAGCACAACGTTCCACACCCATAATTCTGCACCTTGGTGAAATGCATTGTCTCACTTTTTCCTCAGGCCCAACCTTCAGGAATGATATGATTTAGTAGACCCTATCTTTACAATCACACACAAAAAAGTAGGTAAACTTTCTTTTAATTTTAAGAATCCAAGAAAGATTGCTAGAAGGGCTTATTATTCCTTAAATCTAAAACTTTTACAAATCTATTTCTGCTGACCAAGTGGCAACCATCTCCCCCAGAAAGTGAAAAGCTTAGACTTGTTCAAATGTCCCTACGTTAGTAGAATCACTTCCATAATGTCCTTTCTCAGCTACAGCAAAATCAGTCTCAGCTGTTCAAAATGACATCTCACATTACAGGACAATGGGAATGCAACCCGACAGGAGGATGAACACCAGTGTTTTCATAGCAGAAGTAATCCTATACTTGGGCACATTGACAGTACTTAACAGCTTACTCATTTGAAACCAGACTTTCACCTTATGTAATTCAAGCTTCCCAATGAGCCAAAGAGGAAGAGAACTCAGTCTGGTTTTCTCATATCAACCACATTGCCCAAGGGCTAAACTAGACTTGGTTTCATTTTGCTTCATAAGCAGACCAACTCACCCTTCCCCGACCCTGGGAAATTTGTTGTATCAGTGACAGCATCTCTGGACTTCAGTTTCCAACATGGTAAAATGTAGGAATTGGACTAGATGATTTCAAAGGACCCTTCCAGAGCGGACAATCTATCATAAGACCAAAGGATCATGGAATTAGAGTTGGAAAGGACTTTAGAGGTAATCTAGTCCAACCCCTTCATTTTACAGAAGAGGAAATTGAGGCCCAGAATGATAAGGTGACTTACTTAAAATCTCATTGGTAGTACATAGCCAAACCAAGATTTGAGCCTAGCTTCTTTGGCTCTAAATCAAGCATTCTTTCCCCTGGGTTCTGTTGCTATGTTTATATGTGATTAAATAAGTTAATAAAGAAGCAACACCCTGAAAACCACAAGTGATAATTATTAGGAAATTTCCAAACAAGAAAATTTAAGATGGTATCTCCATAAGAAGAAGAAGTCACCATTGCTGGGAAGTGAATGGAAAAAAATCCAGTTTTGGCCTCTGTGGATGACTTTAATCCAAATGGTGCCCCTTCCTTGAATACCAATCCCAATGGCAGGTTTTTAAGTAGCAAAATGTACTTATGAGTCAGAATAATAACCAGAGTCCAAAAATACATTTGACAAGGAGGAAAAAAACTCAGAAATTTTAAATAAAAATTGAACACAAATACTTATTTAATAATAATAAGATCTCTGAAATGCTGAAAAGGCTTAGAAGTAGAAGCAGAAGAGGAGAGCTGAATCAAAACAAAACATCCTGATAAGATAGTTATGCCCCTTGAACATACCCCTTTCCAAATGCTACACCTCTAGTACTTATGTCACAGAAGAATCTCTGAGTCAGGTGATTCCCTTAGAGGTCATTGAATACAACCCCTATCCAAGGCCTGAATTCTTTCTATAATACCTGTGATTTTAGGATTGAACAAATGCCTAAAAGTGAACACACTGGCAGCAACAAAATTTCACAGCATGCCTTGATTACTAAGAAGTCCCCAAGTCATCCAGCCTCCTCTTGAAGACCTCCAATAACAGGGACCTCACTACGGCCCCATTCCCCAAAGCAACTGATACCTTATTTAAACAGTTCTCTTTATTAAGAAGTTGTGCCATATATTGAAGGGAAATCTGCCTCTATGTCCGTTAGTCTCAATTCTGCCACCAGGGATAAACAGAAGCAATTTACTTTCTCTTTTACATGAAAACCCATAAAAATATAAAGGAACATAAGATCCTATGAATTTAGAGCTGAAAGCGACATGTCTGTCAATTGGGGACTGGTTGAACAAGTTGAAGATATGATCATGATGGAATAGTCCAATCCTTTCATTTTACAGCTCTTTAATTTTATATTCCTTGGCCTTGTTCTCGTCAACATTTTTATCATTAATTTAGATGAAAGTAGAGCTGGCATGTCTATCCAATGTACAGATGACAAGAAGCTGAGGAATAGCTAATATATCTGATACAGAATAAAGATCCACAGTAAATTCTTAATAAATGCTTGTTGACTGACATTGACTACACCACAGTACTTCTCATGGACAGGAAAATAGGAATTTTGATTTCTCCTTGAACTCATTAAATGAGATTTTTGTCTGGTGACTTTGCACAGCCCTTCCTCACTTAAATCCAATTCACTTGCCCGTCATGGCATCACCTTCCTGATGTCATGGTACTCTGTGAGAACAAAAGACAAACAGCAACCACCAGACCTGGTTAATTTCTTATAAGATGGAAAAACTTGTTAGGATTGTCCAGAGATCCACCACAACCAAGCCTTGAGCATGACACCTGCACTTGACTCCTTTTCCTTTGCCCAATAGAGTCAAACAGTGTTTTAAAATGAAGAGTAAAAACTATAAGCAAACCAAATGATCTAGGCTTGGGCACCACTCATGCTAAATATTATCCAAAAGAAAACTTCCACCAATTTGAACAAAAGACAAGACTTTTTTTTTAAAAAAAGGATGCAGAGTCTGGTTCTGTCATTAAAGGGAGCTTAACAGAAATCCCCAAATCAGTGGAGATTTAGTGAGTATTCTGTTTAAGGCTGAGGCTCAGTCCTTCATCCTCTTTGCATTAGTTTCTCCCTCTTTTCAAGATAAGAGTAATTAATATCTCAACAATGGGAGTAAGGGGAACAGTCAACCATGAAAATATACGTTAAACATACAAAGTGCTCTTTTAATGAAGTGTCCCAAACATTGCCCATTCATTTTCATGGATGCCTAAAAGCGCCACAGTTCATGCAAAATCATTTGAATCCCTTTGAAGTGAATGAGCATGAGCCATCACTGCCCTGGTCAATTTCTTAAGAACTATAGTCTTTTCAGCCTCACCCCCCAGTAAATCTGATATGTATGTAAATAGATATATCGATACATAGATATAGACATATGTGTGTGTATACACACACACACACACACACACACACACACACACACACACCACATATATATATATAAATATCCCATGGAATCTGCCCAGCTCTGAGTAAGTAAAAAGCAAGGTGTATTTGCTGGATACTGATGATGGAAAAGCTTCTGGGAGGAAGAAAAACATTAAACTATGTAATTAATGTTACAATGTTACATTAACACACAAATAATTTTGCCAGCAGGTCATACGATCCACATGCATATTTTATTAAACTGTAAGAAATAATTTCTCAATCTGACCCTGATGCTTCTGTGCACTTTGAAGTCAGAAAATCAGCAGCCAAGCCTGTAAGTTTAAAGAAATTTAGAAAGAATTGTGAAGTTAAAAGGTACTTTTGATGTTTGTTCTTTCTTTTCTATCACAAGGGCATTCAATCCAATGTAAGAAAAGTAAGAAGAAAACATTAATGCTGAAGAAATTTCCATGGCAAGCATGCTCGTTTAACCCTTTGTCCACTGTAACAGACCAAGGGTTAATGTCATATTTAAAGGGGCAAAGGCATGTTAGCGCATGAGGAATTTTCGTTTCCCTGATGAACAAAGCCCAAGGGCCTCTTGCCTCCAGAGTACTCTGATCCATACCAATAGGGATGATACCAGGGAAGGAAAACTAGATTCTTTAACCCACTGATTAACCATGGAAGGCTCTTTCAGTATTCTTAGTTCTGGGGTCTGACAAAAGATTATGTCATTAATAGACACCAGAACTAGGGGAACAATTTCTATAATAACCACACTTTAGAAACTAACATTGAAAGCTGTAGGAACTATGATCATTTTAATGACCATTCACGATTCCGGAAGGCAGATGAGGAAACATGCTTTACAGGGAGGTGATACATTAGGAATCAGAATGAGACATAAATATTTTTATATAAAATCATTGAGGGAAATTGCTTTCCTTGGCCATGCATATTTGTTAAACAAAATTTACTTTTTTTTCTTTTCTATTTTTTTTTCCAAATCATTTGGGGGAGGGAGAGAAAATAGATTTCTGTTGATATTTTTAAATACTAAAATGTAGAGAATGCTATAGACATGAAAATGTCGCATGTACTTTCAGATGAAGTCAATGTGTTATCAGTTTTATTAACTCTTATAAGAACCCTCTCATGGTGCAAAAATAATGTATAAATGTTTGTAAAAAATAAAAACAAAACACATCAATAAAACTACAAATGTTAAAATAAAAAAGCTAAATTATGGAGTTATGGTTTCATGTGCGTGATCTTTATTATCAGCTACTTATTTTTGATGTTACTTAGTTTAAAATAAATAAATGATTTTAAGTGAATATGCCAGTTACACTGGCAAGGTTCTTGATAAACTCATTTGCCTACAATGCCTTTTTCAAATCTAGTCCTGCTGAAGACTTCTGTGCACTGATACAATGAAGTGAATAGGATAAAGTGAATAATGTTCATCGTGCCTCCAATAATAGAGATGAAATGAATGCCAAAGCAAACCCTAAGTGGTTGTAGTGACCAATGAAATCTGAGCGATTTGTCAGATTGGTCAGCACACTTCCTTTGGGCAGCGAGGTGGCCGACTATGGGTATAAAATGTTACATGTAATATTGGACATGGTTACTATATCAGCTGTAACCAACGGCTTTTCTTTGTTACAAAGATGTGGTCCTCACGGTGGGAGAGAAGCATATTTGGAAATGATTGCGATGGAAAAAGAAACCCTGGGCAAGTCCCTTCCCTCTGGTCCTCAATTTCCTCTATAAAAATGAAGGGTTTGAACTCAGTAGACTTTACTTCCTTTCATCCCTAAATTTATGATCCTGTGTCTATGGGAAAGGAAAGAATTCATGACCACACAAGAAATAGAGTGTTACAAAATCTAAAGTAGAGAATTTTGATTATATTAAAATAACAGGCTTTTGTACAAACAAAACCAATGCAACCAAGAGTAGAAGAAAAACAGAAAGCTAGGAAATAATCTTTACAAGTGTTTCTGATAAAGGCCTCATTTCTCAAATAGACAGAGAACTGAGTCCAATTTACAAGAATGTAAGCCATTCCTCAGTTGATAAATGGTCAAAGGATATGAACAGGCAGTTTTCAGATGAAGAAATCAAAGCTATTTACAGACATATGAAAAAGTATCCTAGATGACTTTTGATTAGAGAATGCAAATTAAAACAACATAGAGGTACCACCTCACACCTATCAGATTAGCTAATATGACAAAAAAGAAAAATGATAAATGTTGGAGAGGATGTGGGGAAACCTGGGACACTAATGCACCATTGGTGGAGTTGTAAACTGATCCAACAGTTCTGGAGAGAAATTTGGAACTGTCCCCAGAGGCAATCAAACTGTGCATACCCCTTGATCCAGTAATACCACTACTAAGTCTGTATCCCAAAGAGACCATAAAAAAAGGGGAAAGGATCTAATGTACAAAAATATTTATAACAGCTCTTTTTCATGGTGGCAAATATTGGAAACTGGGGGGATGCTCATCAATTCAGGAATGGCTGAACAAACTGTGGTATATGAATGTAATGGAATGCTATTGTACAATAAGAAATGATGATAGTTTTCAGAAAAACCTGGAAAGACTTGTATGAACTGATGCAAAATGAAATGAGCAGAACCAGAAAAATATTGTATACAGTATCAGCAAGCCTGTGTGATGATCAGCTATGAATGATTCAGCTTTCCTCAGCAACATAATGATCCAAGACAAGCACAAAGGACTCAGGAAGGAATATGCTATCCACATCGAGATAAAGAACTAATGGATTCTGAATGCAGCTGCAAGAATTTTTTTTCACTTTACTCTTTTTTGTGTTTTTTTTTCTTTTGGTCTGTTTCTTCTTTCACAACTGTGAAAAAATATGGAAATATTTTATATGATATCACATGTGTAATTGCCTACCATTTTCAGCATAGAGGAGGGAGGGAGAAAAATTTGGAACTCAAAATCTTATAAAAATGAACACTAAAAATTGTCTTGACATGTAATTGGAAAAAATATTATTTTAAAAATTATGATCCTATGATATTTGATACAAAGATTCCTTCCTAATCTACCATTACTCATCTTACACACTCACTCTAGTTAGGTTGATTTCTTTTGTACAAAACCTTTTCAGTTTCATGTATCAGAATTACCTATTTCATCTATCCCTTATTTGCTCAAGTAATTTACCCCTAGCCATACCTGTGAAAAGTATCTGATCAAGTTCTCTTCCCATTTTTGTGGTATTTTAATATTCAGGTCTTATATCAATTTTGAGTTTATCATGGTATCTTTCTCATCATTTGCATAAAAAATAAGGTGAATGCCATCAAACATAATAGTTCTTAATTGCCCCATTCATACCTATAAAGCAGAGTTTTTCTCCATCAGATGGGTATGAGAGAGCATTCTTCCAAAAAAGCAAGAGGACAGTGAAACTTGTTGCTTATTTTAGATATTTTCTCTAGTCAGAAGATGAACTTTCCTCCCTGATAAGTGAGGTAGGAAAGGACTGGGAGAGAGAAGAGAAGAAAAAAAGAAAAGGACTATATTATCATAAAATTAAAGCCATAAAAATACTTACAGGAAATAATCACACAGGGGAAGATAGATTTCCACAAGTCAGAAAATGACACCTTTTCCTGTAATTTTGTTATCGAGCCCTGAATATTAAGTCATTTATAGTATGTTTCTCTAGTCAAGCATTAAATCCAGCATATGAAGGCAAACACTGAAAATGCCTGAACTAATGTGCATATATTTCAAATAGGGTCTGATACTCAAAGTGGATCTAAAAAGAATGGGGAGGTACCTTGTTTTGATGAGTAAATTACACAGGACCACTACTAACTCAGAAGATCCACCCCTCTCCTTCCAGGAACTTGTGCCCTAGCACCCCATTTTCCTGACTGGTGATTGTTTCACTCACCCACTACATCTAGGCTCAGACTTCAGCCAAGCTTCATGATCTTTAGCCAAAGCTCTTCCCTCCCACCTCTTTCCATTTCTGAAACCATAATAAAATCAATTCTGTCAACTACTCCTCTACAACATCTCTCTCCTCTCCTGTCCTCTCCTGTCCCTCCCTTCCTCCCTCCCTCCGTCCCTCCCTCTCTCCCTGTCTCTTTCTCCCTCTCTCTCCCTCTCTCTCTCTCTCTTTCTCTCTCTCTCTCTCTCTCTTTCTCGTGTGTGTGTGTGTGTGTGTGTGTGTGTGTGTGTGTGTGTGTGTGTGTGTAGTCTTCCTCTGTTAGGCTAAACTTCCTTGAGGAACTATCTTTGCTTTTGTATTTGTACGCCCAGGACTTAGCAGAATGTTAGATATGTAGTAAATGCTTAAAAATTCTTTTTTATTCATTCATTTGTAACAGCCTGTTACAACAATTAGCTTGATTAGAGCCCGGGAGGCAATATAATGGCATCTAACATCCACATAGTTCCGTCTTCTTCAACTCTAGGGAGCTTTTAGTCAAAAATCTAAGACTAGTCACAATTGCTCCAAGCCCCCAGATAGTCAAATTTCAAACATTTAAGCAGAGGTTGGGCTGTGTGCCTTAACTTTAGATTTATAACTAATTCTAGTTAATCTCTGTCCTCTTTGTGACTGAAACAAAATTCAGTTCAATGGAAATATTGAGTATTAAAACATCAGATTGTAGTATAGTGTTTGTAGGTAAACAGGCACAAGCAAAGTAAGTTGGAAGAAAAAGGTCACCTTTTCTCAGGACTTCCCCCCCAGTCCCCACCCCCTGCCTTATTCTTCTACTCCAAGATGCCTGTAGAGCTGATAATCTTCCTCAACATCTTACTTCTCTGCTACAGCTCAGCCTGACCTTTTTCTTTTTTCCAGCAGTATGCTGCAATATCAGCACTGCTCCAGTCTCTCTACTTCTGGACTCTCAGAATCTCTGTCTCTTTCTGAGATAGCTCCTACCTTTTATATTAATTCATTCCTTTTATCTGTATTACCTCGTGACCCAGTCTTTCACATAATTCAAGGAAATGTAGAGACCCTGTTCACACTTGGTTTTGATTAGTCAATTCAGTCAACAAGTATTCTTACCCAATAAAGGTAGTTACTTTTAAGTTTGTACAATAAAGTATATTGTACAATTGTTGTTGTGTTTGTCCTTCGTTTTTGAAGAGGACCATGACATCAAAGAAATGATGACATGACTTGCACTGAACCTTTTTTTGAGTGAGAGAGGTCACCAGCCTCACTTTCTCCTCCTGAGCCATCTGGATCCAGTAACCAGATATTCATCAGGATGACTGGAGATGGCCCAGAATGATATTGTAAAATAATGTAATAATGGAGCTCCACCCTTACAGATTGAAAAATGATATTCAACAAACTTGAATGTAGAAAGAAATTTTGTAAAATGAATCCTATTTTCCCATTCACTACCATTATAAAATAGAGATCTATTCCAATGGAGGGGAAAGGATGGGAGGGTAGAGACATGACAGGGCATTCCTAAGACTCAGTTGAAAACTTTTGGCCAGATGATGTTCAGATTTATTCTCTGACAGTCTGTAGTTTTAAAAAAATGTAGGTGATGGGAGTCACATTTCATTTAGTTGTTTACAGTATCTAATAGACCTGGATTATACTATCACCATTAATCAATAAGAATCACTATTTAATCCAATCAATCTACTCTATCTTTACAATTCTTAGAGACTTGAGAAAAAAATTAGTTTCCCTCTTTATCAAGCTATGACTAATATTCCATATGTTATGATTACTTTAAGCAAGGAACACTTGTTCTCCATATGACAATGGAACATGTTGTCTGATTCATTGCCCTGGATTCACTAAAAACCCTTTACATTATAAGAATAATATCACATTTGTGACATGTTCAAAAAGGAATATTTCAAGTTATCTCATTGGTGTTTATTTCAATGCCTGCTGGAAGGCTAGAAACAACTGCCTAAATGAAGAACAAGAAATTCCCCTTCCTTGGCAAAGAAGCTTGTCTTCACAGGTGAGTCATATTTCCAATGCAGCAAGTTCCAATCTGTGGATTTATTGTTCTTTATGTTTCAGCAAAAGTTCCAAGGAAATACATAGGATCATAGATTTAGAGCTTGGAAAGAGCCCAAAGATCATCTAAGCCAGTGGTGTCAAACTCAGTAGATCTCTGCAGGCTGCATATTAACTTAGAATACCACAATTTTCATTACCTATGTTGTATTGTATTTTTATTCATCTTGTTAAACATTTTCCATTTAAATTTTAATCTGGTTTGGACCCACTTGGGAGTTTTTCAGGCCATGAGTTTGATACCTTTAATAAGCCAAACAACCCATTTCAGATACCAAGGGATTATACACTGATTGCTGAAATGGACTTCAGCCATCACCCAACCAAGCCCCCTCATTTTACAGATAAAGAAGCTGAGGTCGAGAGAGGCTCAGTGACTTGCCCAAGGTCATACAAATAGAAAGTAGCAGGTCTAAGATTGTTGTTCTCATTGTTGATCATTTATTCTCGAAAAGGACCAATGACACCATAAACTTGATGTCTTAATTTGTGCATGAGTTGGATTTAACTGAGTCAGGGCTGTGCAAAGTCAACAGCCTTACTCTCTCCTCCATAGTCATTGAAGTCCAGTAGCAAGACAAAGGTCAAAACAACTGGTGATGTCCCAGGATGCAGTGGGTGACCTTGGCCTTAAGATTGGGACCTAACCTAATAAGAGTCAATTTGACATAATAGAAAAAGCCCTGGATTTGCAGTGAGAGGACCTCGGTTGAATTTCCACCTTTGTCAATTGCCACCTGTGTGACCTTGACCTTGGACAAGTTACTGAACCTTTTTGGGTTATGGTTTCCTCATCTATAAAATAAGGGAGTTAGACTAGATGGCCTTAACTCTAAAGTCCTTTCCAGATCTAAAGCTATAACCCTATGGTCCTTTGAACTTTCTGACACCAACTCTAATACACTTGCCATTATAGCTCATGCCATTTAAGTTAGCAGATTATTCCAACAACAAAGTTGGGAGTTTAAAAATGGACTGATCAACACAGACTGCAAATTGAATAGTTCATTTGTATTTACAGAAAGAAATGGGCAGAAGTCAATGCTAACTCCTAAATTATGGACCTACAATGACTCAAAATCCACTTAACAGGAAAAAATTCTAAAAATTTCTAGATGGACCAGAGGATAGAGCATTAGCCTTGGAGTCAGGAAGACCTGAGTTTGAATCCTGCCTCAGATAACCACCTAGCTGTATTATAGGTAGTATCAGCCCAAAGCTGACTCTAGGCAGATCATTTTACCTCTTTTAGCCTCCGTTTCCCCATTTTTAAAAAGAGAAGCTAGAGTTCTAGTTTAAAGTCCCTTCTAGCTTGAATTCTACATCCTATCATCTTCAGAAATGTATTTATTTTAAATAATTGCCAGATCATTTTATAAAAGTCATATGATAGTCTCTGTATCAGCCAGCCAATAGTTTCCTCTCTTTCCTAATTGAAACAATTCTGCTCCTGCTGCTGCTGGAAGGGAATTTTGGAGTTTTCAACTTGTCACTCTGCTATCACAGTGGCACATGTAGGAGACTGAATATACTTTATCTTTTCCAAAATCCTTGAGAAAGGCACAATAGTAGTACGTGAGGAGGAGGGAGGAGAAGGGGAGTACAATTTATTAACAGCAAACAGCAGTGATAATGTAAGTAGCTAAGTGATGCTGGCTCATATCCAAGCTACAAAGGTACTGTTGATGAGGCAAAGAATCCATGAGATGGAGAGTCCAATTCTTCAGTAGCAGAGAAACAAATGAGAAAGAAAATATTTCAAGAAACGTAATTCTTTGTTTACAGGAAACTTCCTTATTAAGAAAACAGCAGTCAAACAAAATTTAGAGAAACTCCAGAGCTGAATAAAATCTCTGGGAGTCAGAAACCACATTTACCTTTCTCTCAGATTCAGACCTGATTGCGAGGACCCAGAAATTAAAAATGCAAATATAGCCCCTGCCTGTTTCTGGTTTGCTCCTGCTTTCTACACACCCAGGAGAAAGAAACCATAACAGATGTGCATGTTAGCGATTGTTTCTGCACGTTGCACCAGCCACAATTATTGTTTGAAGATTACCCATCAGTGAAGATGAGCGGGTCCTGCTGATGCTTTCCTAGGTCCTATCTGGTTTCTCCCACTGGAATTCTAAACGGGCTAGGTGACAACAAGCATCTCCTTTTGCTGAAATTCTCTCGGATGGGCAAAAGAAGCTCTCTTTGAATTTGGATATGTTGATTTCCTATGTAATTCTAATTTCGCTGGGAATCAAAACCATCCACAGTCCACAGAAAGCGGAACAGGGTTCTGCTGATATTCTGTGGTGCGAGGAACAGGAGCTGTTGTTGTATGTTTGAAGAATTTTCTATCCCTCTGATAGCTTGTACACCAGCTGAATCTGATTAAACTGCTTGTGGCCAACAGGGGACCCGAGCAGACTTTTAAACAGACAGTGGGAGTGCTGACAATACAATGGCCTTCTCGTTGTAGGGAAACTAAAAAATGGGAATTGCAAGGGGACAGATGACCAGGGGAAATCATCCTAATATGGATTGACAAAACAATTAAGTCTACCCTTTGGCCCCCAAATGTAGGGTCTCTTAATTGTAAACCATTTTCTATTCTCTGCACTTTGCTTCTGACCAGGCCCACTCAACTTCCAGTCTCCATGGGCCCTCTTCTTGTACTGACTTCCAATTGCTAGCTCAGCTTAGTTCACCTAAACTTGACAATTCGATTCAAAGCACTGTGCTAAGTTCTGGGAATACAAAAAAAAAAGGTAAAAGATAGTCTCTGCCTCAAGGAGTTTACAATCTAATGGGAGAAACATCATGATACAGCTCACCCTCCTATCTGTTTAACCTGCTCATAAGCTGCTTAGCCCCACAAAGGATGACTGTCCCTTTCTGATAGGTGTGTCCCTGCCCCAAATGGCCTTCCCTAGAGGAGCTCCCAATACCTGTTCATGTCAATTCCTGCTCATTCAGTTCTACTTTTACACCACCTATGTTGACCCTTCTTTATACTCTGTTTTCCTCTATTAAAATATAAGTGCTATGAGAGGAGGGACTGTATTATTGTCTTCTTGTAGCTTTGTATGGTGCCTGGCACATAGTAAGTTCTTAATCAATGCTTTATTAATCTATCTATCTGTCTATCTATCTATCTATCTATCTATCTATCTATCTATCTATCTATCTATCTATCCATCTATCTATTTACTGGTAGTCAGAAGATCCGGGTTCAAATTCTGGTTTTGCCACATATCTATACTCAATCTGTGGTAGAGCATTCCAAGCTCGTATTGGTCTGATCAGCCACAGTCAGACATACTGAAACTTGACTTTATCATAGTGATGTCATTTTGGTCCTTTTCGAGAACAAAGGACAACCAACCAACCTATGTGTCTTTGAACAAGTCCCCTAATGTCTCTGTGCCTAGGTTTTTTCATCTGTCAAATGATGCATAGGACTTGAACTAAATAACCTCTAAAGACTCTCCCAGATTTAAATCTTTGATCCTACGTTCCTACTATGTGCAAAGCACCATACTAAGCCCTAATGACACAAAGACAAAAAAATTAGTATCTTTGCTCTCGTGGAACTCACATTCAGCTGGGAGGATTTAACATATACATAGTTTCAAGGAAGGCTTCATGAAGGAGTTGGTGGCTGAGCCTGCCGGTGAAGAAAGATAAGGATTCTGAGAGTCAAAAATGAGAAAGTTCAACACTGATGTTTATAGAATAGGTACCGGGAAGAGGCAACACATGTGATCTCCTTGGTATAGGGAGCGCTCAGCTGAGAGAATTCCTTTACCAAGGCAAATTAGTGACTTTTCTACAATTTAGTCTTGAAGAGTCTCCTAGATCTTTGAGAGGTTCAGTGATTTACCCAGGATCACACAGACAGTAAGCACCAGAGCTGGTCCTTGAGCCCATGTCTTCCTGACCTTATGATCAAGAGTACACCACAGTGCTTCTTTCTGGACATAAGTTGGCAGGCTATTTCATATTCAAGACTGGAAAAAAAAAAGGAATCTTTTAATCAGAATTTTTCCCCCACATCTTTAGGAAGGGGGCAAAAGAAAATGTGATTTTTCATTCAGCCAGGTAGATGTGCCCTGAAGTGCAAGGAAAAAAATATGAGGGTGAAACTCAGCTTCTCTGTTTATTCTGATCTGGACAATTGTACTTTAAGCCTCATTTTTTTAAAGCACTTAATCTCTTCTGGTGGGTGGGGGGAGCAAATCACCTTTCAAAGTACATTGCAGAAGGAAGGTGAAAAAAAAAGAGTAGGACATGAGAGTTCCGTAAGCATCCCCAGAGGACTGAATTCCACAGTCTTCTCCAAGAGTGGTACTCTAGATACCACCAGAGTAATTATCCTCCAAATCTGGGTGAGATATCAACAAGGAAACCAGATAGCCATCACATCCCATCATGCTATGATGGTCTTGGTCCCTGTCACCTGGCCTTCATACCTGCCTCAAGATAAGACCAATTTTAGCAAAGAACCACATGGTAAAAAGAAAAGAAAAATAGGTTTGGAATCATGGTGGGCAGGGAATGGAGGGGAGTTAAAGAGAGGCCCTCAACCTCAAAATCTCGAGAAGCCTCGCCACTCCATTAGCTTTGTAGTGTCCTTTTTTTCCTTTGTGATGACCCCAACATAGGCCAATGTGATAGAATCTGCCCCACATTCTCCCATGTGATGCTCCATGACACCTTGATCACTTTCTTGTTTGAGCCCTTCCCTTCTTAAAAGTTCATCCTTCAATCAATCAGTCAAACAAGCACTTATTGATTAAGCTCTTATTAGGTTCCAAGCACTCTGCCAAGTGCAGGGGATAAAATGACAAAGAAACAGTCTCTACCTTCAAGAACCTTACACTCTAATGAGGGAGACAGAATAAAAAAGTATATACAAGATACAGAGGAAATGGAAGGTAACTTTAGAGGAAGGCACTCACATCTGATGGGGGGGGGGCAGGAAAGATCTCTAAGTCTTTTAAAAACTACAGATGCCAAGAAGTGGAGATAGTAATGGAGGTGGGCATGGAGGACCCTACAAAAAGGCACAGCGATAAGAGACTAAACATCTTGGGTGAGCAAGAGCAGGTAGGCCAATGGAGCTAGAATATGGCTAGATTGTAAAGAGGGTGGAAGAGAGGAATGTGTAAGAAGGAAAAGATGGTTTACAACCAGGTTGTGAAGAGCTTTAAATATCAAACAGAAAAGTTAATATTGATCCTACAGGCAATAGGGAACCACTGGAGTTTACTGAATAGGGGGAAGGAGAAGGTGATGGGATCAGACTTGTGCTAGTGATCTAGCAGATACACAGCTAGACCTGGGATGGAGAAGACCTGAGTTCAAGTGCTGTCTCAGATCCTTCACTAACTGTGTGACACTAAGAACATTACTTCCATGCACCTCAATTTCTTCATTTGAAAAATATAGATAACAATAACACATAGTAGTTATGAAGAATCAATCAGATAATATGTTTAAGGCATCGTAACAGTCTCGAAACTATGCAAATGCATGTGATTCTAATTGTGAACCTCAAGACTAAACAATACATGACTGGTATAGATTAGATAATTACCTATGCGGAGTGACTTAAGTAACAGTAAAAAGCCTATCTGCCCCGCAAATATTTCCCTTGTTGTCCTGCCAAGGTTCTTGAGACACCCATAATTTAAAGGTACTTGTTGGGGTTAAGGAATTATCCCAAGTCTGGAATGCATTCCCACCTTTTGAATTTCTAGCTTCCTTCAAAAATCCTATCACATGGCCCTTCCTACACTGTCTTTCCTGGTGTTCCGAGGTTTTCCCAATATACACCCCCTCAAAAAAAATTACTTTATATTTACCTGGCAAATGTATTGCATTGACTTACCTGTGTAAACATAATATGCCCCCAATAGAATGTAAGTTCCTTGAGAACAGGGACTGCTTTGTTTCTGTCTTTGTCTCTCTATACCTAGGACAATGCCTTGTGAGCATCGTTGTTGTTTAGTTGTTTCAGTCAGAGAGTTCAATTCCTTCATTTTTTGTTGTTTTTTAGTCACGTCCGACTCTTCATGACCCCATTTGGAGTTTTCTTGGCAAAGATACTGACATGTTTTGTCATTTCTTTCTCCAACTCATTTTATAGAAAAGGAACTGAGGAAAATAGGGTTAAGTGACTTGCTAGTAAGTGTCTAAAGTTGGATTTGAACTCATGAAGATGAGCCTTCTTGACTCCAAGCCCAGTGCTCTATACACTATGGTGCTACCTAGCTGTTCTGCCTTGTGAATAGGAGGTACTTAATGAATGTTAATCCAGTTGAAGAGAGTTAAATTACACAAAAGGAATTACCAAAGGAATTAAGTGACCGTCCCAAAGTTATATACCCAATAAGTGGCAAAATTGGGATTTGAACTTGAGTCCTCTGACTGCAAATACAAAAGACTGTCGACTTCATAATTTTTTCTGTACAAATAGAATCATCATCTCATAGATCTGGTGCTGAAAGAAATCTCAGAATCTATCTAATCCAAAGCACTCATTTTACAGATAAGAAAACTGAGGCCCAGGGTCATTAAGTAACTTGCCCAATGTCACATGCAGAGTAATCACCAATGGCAAGATTTGAACACAAATCCTTCAAGCTCCTTGAGAGCCAAGACATTTTTTTTTTGCCTTTCTTTGTACCCCTATCACTTAGCACAATGCCTGGCACAAAGTAGCTACTCAATAAATTATTTCTCACTTGATTTGACTACATATAATCTTCTCTATTAGAATATAAACTCCTTGACGTAATTCTAACAACTTAACATTGTTTCATTCTTTGTATTTGTGTCTCCAGCACCTAGCTCTGTGCCTGGAACACAGTAGGTGCCTGATCAACTGATTGATATAGTCAGCCTTCACAAATTACAGTCAGTTTCATGTTCCTTTGGTTGTTCCATGGCAGGCAGTGACTTTTGGGGGGAAGTAAATAATTTCTGACCACTCCAAAGCTTTCTAACCCTTAAAAGTTGGAAAAGATTTGGATAGTATTTCCAACAAAAGCAAGGTTCACCTGGAAAGAGTTGGAAATACTACACCCAAGCATAGACACACTGTGCTGTGTGTGTGTTTTGAGAATCTGCACATTCCGTGCCAGTTGACAATGTTACCTTGTATTGCATTGCCAGGAATCCCAGGATGTACATGGGAAGAATGCCTTGGACAAGTAAAGCTCTATTGTACTCTAACACAATGAAGATGAAGCAACCGTTGGCCACATGGGGAGCTTTGCAAACTTGCTGACCACCCACGGGATTGTGAAACGTTCTTGGAAGAGAGAGGCTCTGTCACATACCTTTCAGGTTTGGCTCTTGGGATTCTATGCACAGATCCAATTTAACCTTGAATGAAAACCATATTCAGAAAATGGCAAGTGGAAGCAGGCTTCCTGATCCAGAGCTGTGCCAGCAACAGAAGCAATGACTGCCTCTCTAAAGAGAACCGTATATCCTCAGAGACTGGAAGTGTGGCAGGCAAACCTTGTTCACAGACTCAGGGCTGACAGAGAAGGGAAGCAAGAATCCATGCAAAGGATTTGGAAGCTCATAACCAAACAACCCTTTGCCCTCTTATGTCACCCAAAGGGATCCCTGGACCCCCGATGGACCCACCTATTGCATTCTACTATTCAAGATGCTTTGTCTTGAGCAAAAGTTGCATGGGGTCTGGGTGCTGGCCTTGTCTGCTAGAACCCCATCTTCTTCCATTAGCACCCAAATATACCACAGTTCAAGGGAAGGTTTGGTGTGTTCTTCATCATTTCCATCTTCTAGTTTCTGTCAAGATTCAACTCAAATCTCACCTTCTGCAGGAAGCCCTTTTAGGTCTACTCCACTGCTAATGTCTTCCTCCAAGAATATCTCCCATTTCCTGTATATGTGTGTGTGTGTGTGTATGTATATATATGTGATGATATATGAGGCAGCTGATGGTTCAGTGGATAGACTCTGGACTTGGAATCAGGAAGATCTGAGTTCAAATTCAGCTTCAGACACTTCCTAGCTGTGTGGCCCTGGGGACGTCACTTAACCTCTAATTGCCAGACAAAATGGATCCACTGGAGAAGGAAATGGCAAACCACTCAAGTATCTTTGCCACAAAAACTTCAAAATGGTCAGATATAACTGAACAATAAAACACAATATATGTATGTATATCATATGTACATAAATATGTACACATATGTATATGTGCAGCTAGGTGACTTAAGTGGGTGGAGCACTAGATCTGGAGTCAGCAGGACTTGAATCCAAATGTGACCTCAGATGCTTACTAACTGCATGATCCTGGGTAAGTCACATAACCTCTGTTTGCCTTAATCCACTGGAGAAGGAAAGGGCAAACCCTCCAGTATCTTTGCCAGGAAAATTCCCTGGACAACATGGTCCACAGGGTCACGAAGAGTCGGACATGACTGCAGGACTGAACAACATGTATACACACATATATACACACACATATATGTACATGTATGTATATGTGTGTATACACACAAAGACATTATATATACATACACGTATATATGTTCATTTTTTGCAATTGTCTTCCCTATTAGAACATGAGTTCACAGAAACTGTTTTTGCCTTTGTATCCCCAGCACTTAATACACTAGCTAGCACATAGTAAGCACTTAATAAATGCTTGTTGATTGGTTAATTGGTTGGTTGCTATTTGTACAGATTCACACTGATTTAAGGGTGAGAACAGATCTTAGCTTTAGCCTAGTCTAATCCCCTTGTATTTGAGATAAGGAAACTAATGCGGAGCCCTGACCCTACCTCCTTTGCAAAGTCTTCACTGGTCTCCAGTCCTCCCGTTGCTGTCTCAGGCTGTTTGTGTTCTCTATCTGGGCTTTCAATGAGGCCATTTGTTGGAAGAGTGGATGGAACACTAAGCCTGGATTCAAGAAGACCTGAGATAAAGTATAGCCTCACTTACTAGCTGTGACCCTGAACAAGAAACTTAACCACTGTCTGCCTCAGTTTCCTTAGCAATAAAATGAAGATAATAATGACCCCAATTTCCCAGAGCTGTTGTGATGATCAAGTGATAAAATATGTATAAAGCCTTAGCACAATGCCTGCACATAGTAGGCACTTAATAAACGTATGTTCCTTCCTCTTTGCATTCATGCTTGAATTTGGATCAAATGGCTTCTAATGTCCCTTCTAGCTCAAAATTTGTGATGCTGTGATCTCACAGGCCTTTGTCCCCATCACTCACTATCTTAGTAGTATCTGTATGTATGCTGCATTACCCTGGAGAATGTAAGTCCCTTCAAAGTTGGGATACTTTCATTTTTGTGAATCCCTTCCCAGTCCCATCTCCCTTGCTTAGTACAGCATCTTATATGTAGCAGGTATTTAATAAAAGCATAAACACAGTGCATGGAACATAGTCAGAACTGTATAAATGTTTATTAAATATTCAATAAATGTTTCTTGAATCGAGGGCAGCCATATGGCACAGTGGATAGAGCACTAGGCTTGGAATCAGGAAAACTCATCTTCATGAGTTCAAATCTGACTTCAGACACTTCCTAGCTGTGTGACCCTGGACAAATCACTTCACCCTGTCTGCCTCAGTTTTCTCATCTGTCAAATGAGCTGGAGAAGGAAATGAAAGCGGAGATACCACTCTAGGATCTTTGCCAAGAAAACCCCAAATGGAGTCATAGAAATCAGACACAACTGAACTACTTCTTGAATTAAATGACTTGCTGAAAATCAGTTAGCAGCAGAGCTGAGACTGTGTGACTCAGGTCTTCTGCCTCCCAATCCTACACATCTTGCTTATTCCACTGTATCCCAACACTTTCTAGAACTTCTGTGAAAAGGAAAAATCATTGATTCCTCCCTGACCCCCTTGGGTTTGGTGGGTAATGGGCTCTGTTTCATTTACTAATTCTGCACCATTTGGAAAACTCATAGAAGAATGAGAGATTACAAGCTTGGAAGTAGCCCTGCGTTCATCCAAGAAAGCCTGTAATTAAGGCAGCCTTTGAAAGGCACTTTCCTAATCTTTATGTTTAGAAAAACAAGTACCAAGATGAAAGGAATTCCAGACTTCCTTGATGGCACTTGCTTACATAAAGCAACTCATAGTAATTTCCTCTTTTCTATCTTCAGTAGATAATAGGTTATAAGATGATAGCATTTAGGGCTAGAAGGGACCTTAGAGATGTCCAGGATGACAATGCCAGACATACAATAGGAGCTTAATAAATACTTTCTGGTTGATTGATTTAACTCCCCACCACCACATCCTGCCTCCCCAAGAGAACTGCTGATCACCAATTTCTGCAGGAAAACTCTTTATATCAGGCTCTGAATCAACAAACACTTGGTAGATTCTTGCTATGTGCTAAGAGTTAGGGATTTAATTAGTTAATTAACAAGCATTTATTAAGTACTGACTGTGCACCAAGTACTGTCCAAGGTGTCAAGGATACAAAAACACAAAAGGAAAAAATCACTCCCCTAAAGGAGCTAAGGGTCTATGGGGTGGACAATGTGTGTATATATATATACATATACATATATATATATATATATATATATATATATATATATATATATATATATATATATATATATATATATATATATATATATATATGTATATATATATACACAAATATACATATTTGTAAACATGAAATATTGAGTCTTAGTGTTGCTTTGAGCTATTAAGAGCTTTTAACTTTACTATTGTTAAATATTAAAAATTAATAAAGCTTAAAACAGCACTAAGACTTTCAGAACATCCTGTATATGTACAAAGTAAATGTAATTATAACCAGAGGGGAGAAAGTCCAAATACAGACTTCTTCTCTCCTTCCTCCTTAAACTAGATCTCTTCGAAAGGGAAAACACCATGTAGTTATTCACTGAAAGATAATTACACAAAATCCCCTTGAGACTTCAAGGATCCATGACTCTGTTGGCTTGGGCATTCTTCCTCCAAGGCATTTCAAACCCTCTGCACCTTAGCAGATGGTCTTCATTAGTTGACATGTCTAAAAAATTAATTGCCCTGCACCCACCCTTCTCTGCTGTGAATTAGGTAGACCTAGAGATGGCAGACAAGTCCATCCATTGCCAGACTTGCCCTTAAAGCCTTTCCAACTGGGTGAGACCTACCAGAACATGTTTCACTAGGGTAACCTTCAAGAATATTGTCCAACCACTGGGAAACATCTCAAAAAACTATTAATGGAGGCACATTAAATCATCATATCAAGACTATATGTTTACTAGGAAATCTTTATTTTTTTAAGATACATATGTAAATAAGCCTTCATAAAAGTATATAGTCTTAATATATATTTAAAAACAAAAAAACTAGCTTAGTGAAAGGAGGGTCCTTATTGGAGAGGCAGCTGCAGAGAGGTGTTTTTTTTGATACATCAACTAATATATGCATGGATATACATATATACATGTATTTGCATGTATGTAGATGTGAAATATAGAACACAAGGGTATACGTATATTTGTACGTATGTTTTAAAGTTTTCATAGTAAATGTACATTGTGCATATATATGTATATACATACATATACATAAATGTAGAAAAGCTTTCACAATAAGTAGAAGGTTTATCTATATGAATATTTTTTTTAAAAAACCTTTCACTGTGAATATATGTGTGTGTTTGTATGCATAAAACACTTTTTCATTTTTTTCTATGTGGATTGCTAGATTTGTATCTTCTGATGGTCGAGGAAGAGAGAAAAAAGAGAGAGATGGATGTACACATATATAGGTATATGTGTGTATATGCATATATATGTACATGGTGACTCTGTGCAAGAACATGGACAAGAAGTGAACAGGATTAGAAGGCAAAGATAGTGTAGGAATGGGCATTTATGGAGAGAAAATCCATATCAATGAGTCATTAAACTAAAATATAATTATATTTAATGATTACTGGCATGAATATAGCACTTTACGGTTTTCATGCTTTTCATAGTATTAAAGAGTTGCCTGGATCCCTGAGAAAACAGGTAATTCACCCAAGGCCATTAGTTAGTTGGTCATCAGTTACAGACACTATAACTTGGACACAGTTCTTCCTGACTATCCACTGCAATGGTGCCTCTCAAGAAATAGCACTATGTATATCACCATCCCTTTACTTTACACTTTACAGATGAGAAAACTAAAGCCCAGAGAGATTAATTACTTTGTTCACATTCATGCCATTAGTAATGTCAAGGGTAGGATTTGAACTGAGGTTATAATGACTTAAGTGCTTGTAATAATGGGAGTTAAAGATCTTCCCTACTTATTAATAGGCCTCAGGTGGAGCCCATTAAGGCTTGTTTTGTAGGAAGGCCTGCACCTTTTGTTAATTGTTAATGAGGCACTGGGTCATAAGAGTCATGATGCCCTCTGGTTCTGAAAAATGCGTGTGTGTATATATATATATATATATATATATACATCCATACTCTGAGGTGAGGTTTTGCTTTGGAGCTTACTCTTTCGAGAAAGGTTCATGTGCCAGATGAGACTCTGGGTAGCCATTAAGCAGTTCCCCAGCTTTGAAAACCTGTTTGTTCGTGCTTCTCTCTCTGGTAACTATGTATGTATGTAATGGTCGGACAGTTGGATCTGTCTGTTGATCTGTGATGTATGTATTGCTTATGATCAGAGAGTTAGAAGCCCTGTCTGCTGGTCTTTATTTCTTTGCTTGTATTTTCTCTGTTAGCACATGTGATTAAAGAAATTGTTGACCCCTCAGAAGTTGTTTTTCTTTTAGAAAAACAAATTGAAGAACCTGTGCGAGCAGGTCATCCTGGACATGTCAGGGTACTTGCTGCTACAGGACTCCACCATGTCCACTACAGATGACACCATTAACTTTTGTGTTTTGCAACAAAACTACATTCTCTTTGAGGGAAAAAAATTTCTCCAGTCAAGAGTCTGTCATCTGGAAAGTCATACTGAGATTTGGCAATAAATGTCAACACTCGCAGCCCATACAACTGACTATGCCATTTAATCCACTGATAATGCTCAGGCCAGCAAAATTCAGATAGTGATAGACACAAGATAGCCAATAGAAAGACTTTCTCAGAGAGAATACTGAAGATATTCATCTAGACTTTCAGGACCTCACTGGAAGTAGCTGTAAGCACTATGCTTGGTACAGAATGTGCTTCTGATAGTGTGGTAGAAGTACTTGGATTATGGCCAGAAGTCTCTCTGGCTATGTAAAGTCACTTTACTAATAATCCTTTACTTTTAGCCACAAGATACATGATAAGGAAATGGAAATGAAACATTTCCAGTTGACCATTCCCTCACCCTGACTTTTTAACCTTCTGGTAAAAATCTGAGGGTGGTCTCCAAACCCAGGCATTAATGATCAGATACTGTTATTGAGCAATTAGTCTCAAAACCTCCCAGCCCTCAGTTTCTCCTCCCCTCTTAAAAATATTTACCGAGGAAGGTTGGTTCCAGGAATATTGGGGTTTAAGAAAGCTCTTAGACATTTTTTCAAATATTTGAGTTTCAACAAAACTTTGCTCAGACTTAATGCTATGCTTTTCCCTCCTTAGTGTCTGTTATTTACTGGTACCCAGTAGGAACCATGCTTTGCTTAAGGAAATAGCAGTCTGCATAATGTAAATAATAACGAGGCTTGATGGAAAGCCCTTGCCTCGATGGAAAGCCCTTGCCTCCTGTACTACCCAGGGTTGGCTGTATTTATGTTGCTGTTTTTAAAGCAAAGGCTTACAATTTAGGATTTCCCAAAGCCAAAAAACAGAGGTTCCAATTTTCAAGGAATTTTTAGCAAGAGCTAAACAAGGAGCCATGAATCACAGAATCTTAGAGTAGGGGCTCCAAACACCATCTTTAGCCCAATTTCCTCATTCATAGAATGAAGAAAATAGACATGGAAAGGGAAAGATTGATGATAAGTGACTTAACTAAGGTTGTCCAACTAGCGAGGGACCAAACAGAGCAAGTAAATAAGGCATGACAGATCAGCCTTCAACTTTCAGCCGAATAGTTGGCCTTCAGTCCAGCCTCCAAAGCAAGGATTGAAGAGGCTTTGGGACCACCGTAAAAATAAGCTTCAACATCTAAATGCAGCTCAGAAAAATCTCAAATTACATCTAAAATCTTTAAGTACCACTGAGCATGGCAATGTGATACAGTGGAAAGAGTACTGACTATGGAGTCAGAGGATCTGGGTTCAAATTCCACCTTGGTCCTAATTCCCTATTTGACCTCAAGCAAGTTACTTACCCTCCTTGGACCTCAGTTTACTCATCTGTAAAATGAGGGAGTTGAACTGGGTGACCTCTATTCAAGATGAGTTCATCTCAGAAGGATCACAAAGCCCCCAAAGGTAGGATTATACTGAGATCTGAAGATGTTCTTTGCTTTAATGGTTCAGTTTCCATTGGAGTCAGGAAAACCCAGGTTTAAATCCTGCTCAGATACTTTTACTTAGCTCTGTGATCCTGGACAAGTAACTTAACACTTCAGCTTCAGTTTCCTCCCCTGTTAAATGGGAGGACAAGATGAGAAAATGTATGTAAAGTACTTTGCAAATCTTAAAGCACTATACCAATGCTATTATTATTGTTACTTTAATATTTTTATGATCACTCATCAATACATGACCAACCATGATTCTATGGGATCAACAGTGAAGCATCCTACTCACCTCTTGACAGAGAAGTGATAAATTCAGAAAGCAAAATGAAAAATATTTGGACATGACCAAGGCTGGAATCTGTTTGCTTGACAAGGCTTATTTGTTGCAAGGATTTTTTTTTTTTTTTATGAGGGAGGGGAAATGAGAGAGAGAATAAAAATAGATTTTTGTAAATCTTTAAAAAGTTTAGAAGAATCCTGAAAACAATTCTTGAGGATCATGGGATGTAAAATTGGAAGGGACCTTAGAGATGATCTGATTTAAACCCCTCTTTTTACAGATGAGGAACTTGAGATGTACATTCATAAAATAAGTCCCTTGCCCCAAATCACATAGCAAATAAGTAATGGAGCCAGGACTCAAGGCAGGGTCTTTTAATTGCCCTTATACCATCTGCCTTCCTGATTCAAGACATTTTTTTCCTCTTGAAATAAATGGCACAAAATATACCCTCACTTCCTCTGGGGAAGGTAGCAGGAAGAGACATCAAAGCTCTCTTAAAGTTCCTACTGGGAAGGGATTAAGATAAAATGAGAAAATAGATATGAAGTGCTTTGTAAACCTTAAAGTACTGTATCAATGCTACTATTACCATTATTACTATTATTATTTGTTATTATAAGGTGTGGCTCCTGGGGGAAGGTGTGGTTACTAGGGGAAGAAAGGCAATGCTACTAGATGGAGGCTACAAGTTATTCTTGTCAACTTGGGTCTAAGTTCAATTGTTTCCATGTTTCTGAAATGCTGAAAGGGTTAAGTGCCCTCTAAATTTCAGGCCCTTGCACACAGCCTTAGTTGTCCTGCCCTAGAGTGGTTCTCTTCTTAACAAAGTGCTGAAAGACTCAGAGGAAAAAAAAACATTGGAAACTGAGTTGGATTCAACTACATTTGCTGGAGTGAGCTTTACCCTAGTACTGACTGACCCTGAGGCATCACTATCCAGAGCTGTAATGAGGTGCCCTCTCTACATAGTCAATTTTCATTTTCATCTTTTCTTTTTTCCTTAGTACAGCATTTCCATAACTGCACTCCGCAGATCCCTGGTGTTCCATGCAATATGAATGGAGGTTCTGTAAAAAGATGTTCATCTTAAAGATATTTTTCCTCTAAAATTTCAATATGAAATTATGCATGCATTAAAAATCCTTATTATGTCCATGACTTTTTCTGTATTAAGATAGACTGAATTTTCTCTCTCCTCTCATTTCCCCAACATGCCTGTGTCCTAAGGGTATTTCATATCCCCAGATTCCCCAGACCAACATTTTAGCCATTTTGCTATAATGGAGAGAGTATCAGTTTGGGAGACAAATGACTTAAGTTTAAACCTTGGCTCTATCACTTACCACCTATGTGATCCTATATGTGATCCTCTCTAGCCCTCATTTTCCTCATCTGTAAAATGGTAACATTGGATTAGATAATCTCTAAGGCCTCTTTAGCTCTGAAGCTCTGATTCTATCATCCTATGATCTCTATATGCTTTAAGTTCCAAAGAATGACAAAACCAAACTCCAAAGAATCTTCAAATTAAAACAGAACTCATGATATTTTTGTCTGAAACCCATCCCTTCCCTATTTGCATCTCCCAAGAACTTCCCTATTTCTGTCATTGGTGTCACGATCCTGGCTTTCTCTGACGTTGACACCCTCAGTGTTATCCTCAATTCCTTGCTCCTCAAACTCAAACCAGTTGCCAAATCTTGTCATTTCTACCTCCACAACATCCCTAACATCAGTTCCCTCCTCTCTACTCTCTTGGCTGCCACCGCAGAGAGGTGATGAATTCAGAATGAAAAATGAAAAATATTTGAAATTGTGAAATTATGAAATTTTGAAAAATATGAAAAATTATGGATTATGTTTCATTTTCTTCTTTCACAGTAGCCTCCTGCTTGGTCTCCCTACCTCAAGTCTCTCCCATTGCCAATCCATTCTCCCCACAGCTATCAATGGACTTTTCCTAACATGGAATTCTGACCATGCCATCCACCTACTCAATAAACTTCAGGGGGCGGAGCCAAGATGGTGGAGTAGAAAGATGCACATACACATAGCTCTGAACCCACAACCCACAGAACGGCTAGAGGGGACCAACTCACGGCAAATTCTGCACCCAGAGGCCACGGAGTGTTGGAGCGAGGGAGATTTCTGTTCCGGAGAGACCAGCAAACCTCTCACGGGGGGTCCTTCGCGCTGCGGACTGGGCGCCGGGACTGGGAGCTGAGTGCAGCCCTGCAGCAGCCGTGACACCGTGAGGAAAAGATCCAAGCGGGCTACGGGGACGGGATCTCCAGCGGCGGCACAAGCCCCTCCACCCACAGGTGACGGGGGTCGGTGAGAGAGTCTCTTTGGCGGGTCAAGAGGGGAGTGGGGTGGCCCCGTGGCTCGGCCCCCCCCCGGGAGATAGAAGCTGAGAGGCGGTTGCAGACAGGGGCTCCCCAAGCGGGCGGGAGCCTGGATCCATTGTGGAAGGTCTGTACATAAACCCCCTGAGGGAACTGAGCCTGAGAGGCGGCCCTGCCCCGACCTGACCATCTGAACTTAATTCTCACACTGAATAGCAGCCCTGCCCCCGCCAAAAGCCCTAAGGAGGGAAGAAGCATTTGAATCCCAGTCCCCAAACGCTGGCTGGGAGGACCAGGAGGCGAGGTGGGTGTGAGGAGAATATCCAGAGGTCAAGTCACTGGCTGGGGAGAATGCCCAGAAAAGGGAAAAGAAATAAAACTATTGAAGGCTACTTTCTGGGAGAACAGACATTTCCTCCCTTCCTTTCTGATGAGGAAGAACAATGCTTACCATCAGACAAAGACACAGAAATCAAGGATTCTGTGTCCCAGCCCACCCAATGGGCTCAGGCCATGGAAGAGCTCAAAAAGAATTTTGAAAATCAAGTTAGAGAGGTGGAGGAAAAACTGGGAAGAGAAACGAGAGGGATGAAAAAGAAGCATGAAAAGCAGATCAGCTCCCTGCCAAAGGAGAACCAAAAAAATGTTGAAGAAATTAACACCTTGAAAACTAGCCTAACTCAATTGGCAAAAGAGGTTCAAATAAACTTCAGTCTCTAGCACATATAATAAACTCCAATGTTTGGCAAATCCCTTCTTAACCTGGTCTCAATCTACCATTCCAAACTTGTTCTACATGACTTGCCTTCATGTGCTTCTATGGTCCAGCCAAGCTGACATTCTTTTTGCTCCATACTCCTTTGCTGTACCTTTATACTGACTGTCTACCATGCCTACAAGGTTTTCTCTCTCCTCATCAATTCCTCTTGAAATCTCTGGTTTTCTTCATGACTCAGACCAAGTACCACCCTCTACATTAAGCTTTTCCTAATCTCACCAATTCTTAGTGCCCTCCCCAAAGTTTCCTTGCACTTATTTGGTATATATTCTGCATGTGTATATTTATGTATATAACATAGCCAATATATACACAATACAATTACGCTCCTTGAGGGTAAAGATTTTCACTTTCTCTTTGTACCCCTGAACTTAACGCAGGACCAGCACATAGTAGATGCTTCATAAATGTTTATCGATTAATTGATCAATTTTATTGATTAAGGAAACCTGAGAAAAGTATAACTGGAAAGAACCAGAGAAATGATGTCGTTCAACCACCTCTCTCTGTTTACAGATAGAGAAACAGCCACCCAGAGAAGTTGCATGACTTCTGTAGGGTCACATAGAAAACGGATGATGAATAAGAGGAAAGGACAATCTTTTAGGAAAGGTCTCTTCTGTTGCAATCATTGGTAAAAATCTTAGCTCCCCAGGATAAATTTTATGAACTGAAACTTTATAAACACAGACTCCTAAATGGTAGCAGTATTTCCTGCTGTCAAGTTTTAGGTTACTTTAGTTCAAAGTAATCTCTCTTCTGGGATATAAGAAATTATTGCTAAGAAAGTTTTGGATTTTGAAAATCTTGGTTCCTGGGAGCATAAACAGCAAATTGAGCTTGATCAGTCAGTGAGAAAATGAATCTAGAGGAATAAGTTGTTCATCTGTCTTCCAAGAACTAGAAAAATAGTTTACAAAAGGCCACACAGCTGTCCTAAAAAAATCCATTTATCTTAGTGAAAGAGCAGCTGATTTCCCAAGAATCCTTTATTCTCTCTGTAGGATGATATGTCATTTACTTATTTAGCAACTGCTTACAAAGGATGTCTTTAGAAAGACAAAAGAATATAGCAGATAGAGGCTCAGCCTTGGAAACAGGAAGACCTGGATTCAATTCAATTTTGAAACACATGACCTTGGTCAAAGAACTTCACCTATGAGTGCACCCCAGGCCCCTAAGACTAGTAGTCGCTTATCTGAATTGTTGGAAGCAGTTCCCACACTGGGACATTTACACAATCATGAGATTACAGGTCTGGACCAAAATAAAGGTCAGAACATACAATGATGCTAGACAGATAAATTGGGGCCAGGTGGTGAAAGGCTTTCCAAGCCAAGAAAGGGCTTATATTTTATCCTAGTCACAGGAAGCCACTGGAATTGAGTGAATGAAAGACATACATGGTCAAATCTTTACTTTAAGAGAATCACTTTACAAAAAATATTTATCCTTTATCATCAATATTATAAAAATGAACAGTTCTGAAGAATTTTTTTAAATGATAAAGAATGAAATGAGTAGGGAAAAGAGAGCTAGTTATGCAACAACAGAAACGCTGCAAGGACAAACATCTTTGAAAGCTGTAAGAACTCTGCCCAACACAATGACCATCCATGATTCCAAAGGCCAGATAATGAAACATGCCGTCTACCTCCCAAAAGAGATGAGGGATTCAAAATGCATAATGATACATGTTTTATTTAACATGACTGATGAGGTAACTCATTTTACTTAATTGTACACACTTATTACAAAGAAGTCTGCTTTTTTTCCCCAATGGGGGCAGAGTGGAAGAGATAGGAATAAATGAGAAATAAAATTTATTTCTGTTAATCAAAAATTAAGCTTTAAAAAAAGTATGAGTATAATGGACCGGAGTAGGGAGAGATTGAAGATAAGGAGACCAATTAGGAGACTCTTACAATAATCTAGGTAGGAGGTTATAGGGGCCTCAACCAAGGTGGTGTCTGTGTGAGGGATGAAAAGAGGGTAATTCAAGAAAAAGTGTGGAGAGTGGTACAGCAAGATCAGAAACCTCAGTTGTATTATGTGGGGTATACAAAGGTAAGATGATAGTAAGATCAGAGACCTGGGAGACTAGAAAGATGGTGATGCCTTAGACAGAGAAGGATGAATTTGAAGTGTTCTCTGAATATCCAATTTGAAGTGACCAATAGGCAATTGGTAATGATCAGGAGCTGGATATGTGTGTGTATGTGTGTCCCTTTGTGTGTGTGTATGTAGGCACTAGAGAACAAATCTAGTAGTATTGGGTGAAAGTTTGTAAAGGAAAATTTATATATACATATATACACACACATAAATATACACATATAATGTACATAGATATGTGTATACATGCTTGTGTATGTATAAATCACAGGTATATATACAGCATATATGTATTGTGTCTATGCGTATGTATATAAATGTATTATGTGTCTTTCTGTATGTCTGTGTATGTACATACACAGATATATACATATATACATATACACACACATATATAAGTTGTCATCATAGAATCATAGTTAAATCCTTGAGAATTAATAAGGATCCTGAGAGAGAAACTATAGAGGAAGAAAAGAAGTCTTAGAACATGGAAAGTGTAATGGGTTGGGGGGAAGAGAAGTGGAGGTGGGAAGGAGAGGTAGAAATCTGAAAATAAAATTTGATTAAGAATTTCTTTTTAAAGAGAGTATATTGGAGATCTAGCCAATGAAGGCCCAGTCCTTAGAATGTGCTCCATTTCCTCTACCTGGCTTCAATAAAGCGTGCGGAACTTTGGGGAACGTTTTCCAGGACATGAAGGCGGTCATCAGTTTTCTGTCTAGCTTAGGAGCCAGGACTGATGAAGGAGCTGGAAATGAATTTGCATACAAAAGGACTGACAAACCTCTCCCTCCCATCTTTTCTTCTTCCTTTCTTTTCTTCTCTCTTCCCTTCTTTTTCCTTTCTTCCTTCTCTTTCTTTCTTCCTTCTCTTTCTTTCTTCATTTCTTTTCTTTCTTTTTTGTGCTTCTCTTTTCTCTGATGGCTTTCCAGAGTGGAGAACAACGAGCCTCCAGGAGTATGGAGTATGCCTTCTCTTCCCCCCTGGCAACCATGTGTCCCTAAACCCATGGTGACTTTTTCTTTTGAGTTTATTCTTTGCTGATCTTGGGTGAACAAGAAAATCTTGAGATTAAATGGATCAGATTACAACCTTATAAATTTTGAAAAGTGAGAAGAGTAATCAGCTCTCCCCTCAGCAACTAGTCAGTAGCAGAGACCCCTGGATCTGATAGAAGCTGTAACTGAGTTTTGTGGGCATCATCCAGACCAGCAAAACAGCCTGCTTGACCCAACCCAGAAAGGGACTGACCCATCCACCAAGACTCCATATCCTGCAAAGCACTAACCCAGTTAGGCAAGGGAACAAATGAATGATCTATCAATGATACCAAACCCGATTACAAACATGGTGAGTACTCAGAACGGGGAGAGAAAATCCCTAAGTTAGAAGCCATAGGTACCCATAGGCCCTTTCATCTTTCTACATGAATGCCTCAGTCCCTTTGTGCTTCAAGTTTGAACCCTTTCTCTACAGGGAATAAGTGTGTGTAGAGGAAAGAGTGTGTTCTCATTTGGGGAAGTGTTTTTATAACTTCTGTCCTTGCTATACCCTCAATAAATATCCCTTTGTAAAAAATCACTGGGGAACATTCACAATGAGAGCCTAAAAATGAAGTAACCCCTCAGGGTTACCCCTCGAATCTTAGTGGAAGTAGTCAGCCACCTTCTGGAGATCCTATCTGCCAGTTTGAGTTGAGTTTGAGAGAGGGAACTTAGAAGGGAGGCTAGAAAAAATATTATTCAACAATTGAGATTCAGATAAGCTAAGGAAACCTTTGCACATGCTTCTCAGGTGGTCCTAGGCTCATTATTGTGGTTCCTGTTGTATCTAATTTTTTAGTCACTATAAAACCCTTTCCCATGTCACTGTTTCCCATTTTTAAAATCTGGTCACCCAAGTAGAGGAAGTTATTCAGGCAAGAAAAGAATTGGCCCCTTTCTTGTTTTCTAGCAGTAACTCGTCATTCATCGTACGCATTTGCAAGGACTTTGGTGTTCTTACTTCAGATGTGTGAATTCTTTCATAGACCATTCTCTCATAAATACAAAATGCTTTAGTATGTGTTAATTACTGTGGCAATTAGTAATTTGGCAGGATGTTGTTGCTTTCTGTCAATGCTATACTTACTAAATTAGATCTTCCTTCACCACAAATTGTGCATTCTATTAGACAAGTGGTTCTTCCTTTCATTCTTTCCTAGTTTTAATTCTCAGGGACTAAACATTTGCAGTTAACTTGAAATACATGATTTTACCTGCGTGCCAGGCATTTGAATCAAACATTTTTTATTTTTTTTTTAACTCCAAGAATGTTTCTTTACACCTCCCACTTGCATAATAGCTAAAACAGTGTAGGGCAAACTTTTCTACACTCCATTTCAAAGCAAGTACAAGGTATTTAGGGGCCCTTAGCAATGAACGAATATTGTATCCCCTGTGTATTAGTTAAGTTTTACCAGAACCTTTGAATTTTCACTGTAATAAAGATGACTTTGCTAATGGAAAAGTAAATTTCTGCTCTATGGAAGAAATTTTCAGGGATAAGTCACGGTCCAGGACTTGAAGCTTTGGGTTCATGTAGATTCAATTCAGTCTTAGGAGGCATACCTCCCTCCCCATGGTACCCAGTATATCTTGGTTGGCTCATTTTGTCCCCACCTTGAGTTTCCTCTGGGAATCTCAGAATATCTGGTTCTCCACAGATATGTTTTAAAGTGTCCCTACTTCCCATGCAAGTATTCGAGGTTACAATGCATTTCAGAAATAGGATAGCCTTTTTTGCATCACACGGAAAATGCAGAGAACTTGTAAAGGGTTCACACTAACCCATAAGCAATCATTACAACTCTCCTCCCACTCCAGTGGGTCATACTTTTTCCCCAAAGCCCTACAGAGTCCCTGAGATCCATAACACCATCTCGTGATTTGGAACCCCCACAAAAAGGAGACATACTCAGAGTTGCTTAAAGAGACAATCCCCTTACATTCCTTTATGTTCCACTTTTACCCCAGGTTTGCACACAAGCCTAAAGCACTACCTTAGGGTTTTGATTTCCTCTGTCACAGGACACAGGATCATAGAATGAAGAACAGCTCTTCCCATATTTTTTAATATGAAGCACAAAGGGACTATTTCAAGACATAACAGTGTAAGCCAACCAATCCATCCCCAGTTGGTCTACAACAGCCTATGCCCATCAATACATCTCCCAACCACTGAGACTCACTCACTTACCCTCATTGATTATGAATATTCCTATAACTGCAGATAGAAATATATATGCACATCCACAGGGAGATGTGACCAAAGTCCCAAAACAAAGGTTCATAACTCTATAAGCTCATTAAGTTGACTGAGTAACTTCCCTGATCAGCTCACACACAGGGATTAAAAATATGTGCATTCCTTAAAATAACTTTCAACAATGTCCCTGATAGTGCCTCTCTACCCTTATGGTAGAAAGGCACCTACCTTATCTACCTCTAGTTTTTATTCCAAACCAATCATGTTCTGTCAGGTGCCTAATCCAAGAAAACTTCTGCTCAGAATAATTTTAATAAAATTTGTCAAAAGTTTTTTCAAAATATGAAAATCTTTAATAATAATCCAGACACTGAAAAATGCAAACAATATACAGAAAAGAAACCTCGGCCTTGGAAGCAGAAGGTAGACGTGGATACCCGTGCAACATTTCATCCAAAGATATGCCTTGGTTTTGAACTTTCCACACAGTAGGGGTCTAGCAGGAAGGCGAAAGATACATAACCAAACTTCCATTTACACGACATGAGCCTAGACTGTAAGTGATTAAAAACAACAGTGAATGTGTTTCTACAGAACTATTTCAATCAAATAAAAATATATTTGGGCCAGATTCTCATTCCTCTCTAATCTCTGGGTACTTGTTGCCTGCAAAAAGCTCTCTTTGAAGTAAAGAAAGGTTTCTCACATGGAAGACACACTCAGGGAGTAGAGAAGAATAAGAACCCAGCCGAGTGTGTGTGTGTGTGTGTGTGTGTGTGTGTGTGTGTGTGTGTGTGTGTGTGTGTGTGTGTCTGTAAGAGAGAGAGAGAGACAGAGAGACAGGGAGAGAGAGTATTCTGAGAGACTTTTTGGTCATTTTACCTTACACATGCTTTTAGTTGAGATGTAGCATTATTTTTTAAAATTGTCATAAGAAGGAAAAAAATTAAGTTACTGGAAAATGTAATCTATAGTTAACTTCCAATTATCAGCACATAGATTACCCCTTTACAAATTATTTGTGAATGTAACTAAAATGTTTCAGTACTGATATATTTTTTAAAGAGATGTCATGATTTAATGGAACAACATGTGGATTCTAGCACCATCTTTGTCTTCTGTTTTTGGGGGAGGGGAAAAGAGCAGATCAGTCAAGGAATTAGGGAAAAGTTGAGATGGGTCAACTCCAAGACTAGTATGTTCCTTGTGCATTTACCTAAAAGACTATCCTTTTAAAACCTAGAATTGTTATAACTTGTCTCTTGTCTATTATATATACCCTTTTGGGTTTCTCTGTCGTAAACAGGTATCTTATATAATTTTTTAAATTCCTTTAAAAGAAATTTAGAGAGGAAATATATGCTGATTGCAGCATATAATGGCTGATTGCAGAGTCAGCAAAGAAAAGAAGAATAAAACCTGGCTATGCTTCTAAAGAAAGTTTCTAGAATGGAAGGAGTGATAAAGCTGAACCACCATTAGGAAGAGTGAGCAAGCCAAGGTTTAATGATTACTAGTGAGGAAAAAAATGCTAGGAACAATGAGGCAGCTGGGTGGTGTAGTGGATAGAGTCTGAGTTCAAATCTGGCCTCAGCCACTTACTAGCTGTATGACCTTGAGCAAGTCACTTGACCCTGTTTGCCTCAGTTTCTTCATCTATAAAATGAGTTGGAGATGGAAATGGCAAATCACTCCAATGTCTCTGATAAGAAAACCCCAAATGGGTCAGGGAGTGTTGGACACAACTGAAATGACTGAAATAAGGAACTATGAGAGTAGCCAAATTAATATATCCCAAATCCACCCTTGGAATTCCAATAAGTATGATCTCCATGAAATCTTGGAAAATGCCTGGGCCGACAGGTGTTGTTCACTGAGGACACCTACCTTAAAATTCCTCTCTGTGAGTGATTGTTGGTAAAGTATCTGCAGCAATATCTTCACTGATCTGTTGTTAAAAAAAAATTGAACAAGGTCAGATTCTGTAGAGACCTTTGCCCCTAGAAAGCAAAGAACTGATTGACTGCGTTTTGCAAACGAAACTATGATTGCAATTTCACTAGCACAGAGGATTCTTGGTGAGCAGATTCCTTCTACCAATGCAAGTCAGCAATTTATGATCTTAGAGAGGGGTCTGGGGCACTGAGAGGTTAGTTGACCTGCCCAGAGTCACACGGCCAGTATGTGTCAGTCAACAGAGATCCTTCCTGATTCCAAAGCTAGCTCTCAATCCACTACATCGATATGCTTCCCTACAGGGTATTTATTGTCTAAGAAACAAAATTGACATGTTGAGATTAAAAAATAAACAAAAATGGGTGCTGCTAAGGAATCTAATGTAGTTAATTAACCCTATACTTCAATGGATCCATGACTTGCTGAAGTTCAAGGCTCCCTCCATTAATACAAGTCACAACTCATCCCCACTTTCCCAGTCTACCCAATTTTCATCCATGTTTTCCCATAAATTCTCTATGAAGGAAACTTTCTTTTAGGTCATTTTATGCTTTATGAGAACTGTGAAAACATTCCATCTTTTACTCCTATCATTCACCACGTAACTGGCCAAATTCCTTTTTCCATCATACATTTCCAAAATAATTTTTCTTACATCATTTCTTAAATGTAGGTAGCTAATAGAAAAAAGACTATACAAATGTTGATACATGAATGTGATGACATATTACTACATCCTCAGAAATAATATACATGGAGAATATGGAAAGGCATGAGAAGATTTTTATTAACTTAGGCAAAGTCAAGAAAGCTGAACCAAGAAAACAATACCCAATAACTAGAAGAATGTAAACTGAAAGACAATAAATTAATGAATGAATAAAGGGATCCTGACTAATTATAATATCTAAGCTTGACTGAAAAAAACAAATATGAAATAGCATCTCTCTTTGCAAGATGGAAGCTAGCAATACAGAATATTGCATTTCAAGTTAGACTTTATTAACATGTTGATTGGTTTAGCCAAACTGTTTTTCTGGATCTCTTTAATGGTTGGCTATAAGGTATGATTCTTTGGATGAGAGAAGATATTTGGTGATATGTGGAAATGATGTAAAAACAAAGTAAAATCGAGTAAAATATAATAAAAATAAAAATAAATTTGCTACATCCTATTTTCATCCAGCAACTCATCTCTCTGACCTTTGGGTCACCCCCAATTTTTATTCACAGCCATTCAGCATCTCTGGGAGAATATTTATATTAAAATGATGGGGAGCAATTTGGAATCATTAAAAGCATGGTGCAATTTCCCATATGCAATCCAGCTTTGCTCTCTTCTCCCAGTTCAGCTCTGAGTCTGACTCACTGTCCATCTGCAGAGGCTGTTCCACACATACGTGTGATAGATAAGCCTTCCATCAACATGCTGTGGATTCTTTTCTATATCCTCCCAACTTCCACACATAATCTATGCAATGTATTGGAGGCCTTCCTCTAGGTCTGTGGACATTCTGTGGGCTTCAATGTAGCACTCAAGCTTTCTATTGGTTATTACCCTTCATTGGGTTTCCTTTGCTGATAACAAGTTCCCTGGAGCACATCTTTCATGCTACTTTTTGACTACTAGTCATCATTCTTAATATAGTTCAGCCTACTCAGACACAATTGCCCTTTGGGTCCCTCCTGAAATTTTGATTCTTTGGAGAGCTTCCCATGATAGGCTCCCACTTTCTTGGGAAGTCTGTCAACTTCCTATAGTCTAGATTTTATAATATTATAAATGTGTTGGAGTCTGTGAAAAAGGGTAATAATCCATAGAGAAAGGGTAGATGACACAATGGATAGAGCACTGGGCTTGGAATCAGGAAGACACCTTCAAGAGTTCAAATTTGACCTCAGACACTTAACTAGCTGTGTGACCTTGGGCAAGTCACTTAATTCTGTTTGCTTCAGTTTCCTCATCTGTAAAAAAATAAGCTGGATAAGGAAATGGCAGACCACTCCAGTACCTTTGCCAAGAAAATCCCAAATAGGGTCATGAAGAGTCAGAAACAACTGAACAACAACCCTCTACAGGACTTTTGTGATAATATATGGAGTCAAGTCAAATCAACAAGCATCCATGAAGTGCTTACCAGGTGCCAACCAGTGTGCTAAGCACAGAGTTAAAAATATGTAAAACATTTATAAACCTTCAAGTACTATATGGCCATTAGCTATTTTTAATGAGTTTCCAAAGTGTTATTTTGTTTTCAAAAGGAACAACTAGAGATTATTTTAATACAATAATGCTTCTAAGAACTTAGTCCAATTCAACAAGCATTTCTTAAACCCCTTACTATGAACCAGGAACCGTGCTAGGCACTGGAGGTATAAATGCAAAAACGAGCCATCCCTGACCTCAAGGAGCTCACATTCTACTAAAATGATACTTATAAGTGGCTACAATGTAGCCCATCTTGGCTACAATGGAGAAGCAAGGACCCAAAGATGGCATGGTTATTTTCCTCCTTCAAATCCCTTATGGAAAAACTGTTTCAGTTGCTGCCATTCTGTCTCTTTAGGACCTTCCAGATGAACAGTCCTAGTGTGTGGTCATGAGGGTACAGTTGATGAAAAGCCTGATTTGGGTTCTTTCAACTTGACCTATTAAACTCCACATAAGACTTCTTGGCAGAATAGAAGAGCCTGTTTAATGAGATCTCCATGAGGATGACTATTTCTTTCGTTCAGTTTAGATTATCATGAAAACTTTTATAAGGGGTGGCCCAGGACTCTAGTATTCAGGTAGAAGAATCACTATTGTAGGTGGTTGGTTGGTTGGTTAGTTTTCAGAACAATACAGATTCATTCACTGTATCCAGTGTGGCAAAGGTCAAGACCCCTTTCTCTAATGGACATGATTGGATCATAATAAGAGCCATCTAGTTAATGAGCTTAATTTGCCATATACCTCAGGAGCCTTAGTTGACCCCAATTTAGCCTGAACCACATATAAAATATTCTTGGAACCAGGGTTATAAAACATGAAAGAGTTGAAAAGAAATGTTTTACTCCTTAAAACCATCTCCAGACATCCTAGTATAAATATACAAAGTCTGCCCTCCACCTCAGACCGGCAGTTCCTTATCTTCTAAAATGATAAATGGTAAACAAATTGGAAATTGCATACCACCTATACATTATACTAAGACTTCTGTACCAGCATCTTACAAAGCCCATCCCAACAACTAATTTTCAGAAACATGTTTGGGGCTTAAGTGGACATCACAACTTATTACTCACATTAGTGATAAGTTGTAATTCCTTCATTTATTACAAGGAATGAGCTTTCTCTTACCTTCAAATGTTATAAAGCTAACGCAAACCAGGACATAGCCATTTGAACTTTTACATGATGCTAAACAGGAAAAGGACCTACACATATACATTAAAGGTAGCATGAACTAATCTGCTGTTGAGGTCAAAACTAAAAGCAATTAAAGTCTAAAAAGACAAAAGTTTGGGCTTCTGTTCTTACCTTGCTCTTCTCCTAGCATACTCAGATTTTAACTTAGTCTTGAATTCTCAAAATGCTTTCTAAATTCTTCATGAAGTCTTTCATTAAACATTACAAATGGAAATTTTGGCAAATGTGTGTGTGTGTGTATGTGTGTGTAGATGCTACATGGAGTAATGAATAGAAAGCCAGACTTGGAATCAGAATTAGCTGGTTCGAAGTCCAGCCTCTAACACAGCCTGACTGTAACTCTGGCCATATACCTTTACTTCTCAACTTGCTAACACTCTAAATTGCAGAACACTTGGTTTGCAGAGGAAGCTTAAGGAAGTTTCCTTACCTGGGGAGCTCCTTCCCAAAGGAAGTGAAGGTATGAACTCAAGATGAACAAACACGCACACTATAAATTGGAAAATCAGTGTTGTATAATACAAAGAAGGCCCACCTTAGTCAGGAAGACCTGACCTCAAATACTGCCTCTCTAAAGACATCCAGAAAGCCATATAAATCTCTACATGCCAGGTGAATTGACAATCTACGTTGGCAAAGGGACTTTCTGTACTGAAAAATCACAAGTTAGGATCCCCAAAAACTTTATCTTTCCCATATGGTTATCCTTAAAAGGTGATAGCACAACAGAATTTGTAGAGTCCTCTTCCAAAAAACAGGTCAGTCATGGGACTTTTATTTCCCTCCTATCTTATGTTCCTGACATCTATTTATCAACCTCTACAGATTCAATATGAATCTCAATCACTGACTGCTTGACTGCTCCAACAAACAACCACCTTAAGAATATTTCCAAATCTGGCATCACCAAGAACTTCCAAAGGAGCTCTTCAAGAAAAGGCTTTGGAAAAAGACATGAAGCAGACACACCCTCTGTAATTATTATAATGCAGGCATCTCCTAGGACTTCATAAATGAGCTGTCATAAATTCATCATGTGATCTCCCAGGGTAGCCTACAAGTTTTAGTTAATGCTAAACTAAGGCAGCAGTATTATAAAGGAAGCAGAAGACTGAAAAGAACCTCCCCTGGGAGTCAGGAAGCTTTCCATCTAGACCCAGGTCCTCTGTCTTATTCACCCTGAAGATTAGGGTAATTCATTTTAACTCAGCATTGGACAGAATTTATCTTCTTAGTTCAAATTGCATTGTTTAAATATGTTTTAAAGTTTGGCTGACTTCTGAGACATCAGTCAAATTCAGCCTAACTGGGAAATTATTCTTGACTCATGGAACCCAAACACTTCCATAGATACTTCTGTCAAATTATTAGGAGGAAAAAATCTTTTTGAAACCTAGTAACAATGACTATTTCTTTGCTGCATGGGAGAGGGGACAGGAATGAGGACTGTCGTGTAAAGAAACAAAAATGAAAAATTCAATACACACACACACTCACACACATACACACGCACATACACACACACTACAACTAGTTATAGAAGGAAAGGTTTCCCAAAACAAAATGTAAAGATTTTGTCATGGATTTTTACTCAGTTATCTTCAGAGAAATTCAGGAGAGTTTATAGGCACTAGACCTGGTAGAAGCCTTATTCCAATTGCCTCATTTTATAGATGAAGAAACTAAATCTTAGAGATGAAGTGGTTTGTCTTTGGGTACAGTGGGGAGCGGGAATAGCTTTAAACTAGAAATGTTTTTAATTCAGGTTTATAAAGTTTAAGAAGGAATTAAGCCAACAAAAGTTCTGTTCTACTAACAAAATGGTTATTAACTCCATCCACTTTTACCAAGGTCAATCATCCCTTTTTCTTTTTCCTGCTCCCTCCATCACACTTTCATAAATTTAAAGTTACAAAGAATTGGAGAATTAGAAGGCAACTCAGTAGTCAACTAGTCTAACCAATATTTAAAAGAAATCTCCATTATAACATCCCAACAAGTGGTCACTCAACCTTTGCTTGACCTCCCAAAGAGGGAAGACAGATCATTCCATTTGTAGACAACTCTAATAAATGGCAAGTTTTTCCTAACATCAAGTATCACTTTATCATCTTCAATTTCTACCCATATCTGATGGCTTTGCCCTTTACAATCAAACCAAACAACAAGAGTAACAATAGTAATAATCATTATTATTATTAGAACTAGCATTTCTACTAACTTTATCTCATTTCATTCTCATGACAACCCTGGGAGTTAGGTACTTTTATTATCTCCATTTTACAAATAAGGAAACTGAGGGTGAGGGTAAGGGAGGTTAAGTGATTTGTCTAGGATCACACAACTACTAAGCGACTGAGGGTGGATTTGAACTCAGGTCTTCCTGACTCCAGGTCCAGTGTTCTATCCAATGTGCCATCTTTATCCAAACAGATAGCAAAAAGAAATTAGAAAAGTTATACTAATTAGAATATGCCAAACAGTATACAGAGTGAATAAGCTATCCTACTAAGATATCTCAGCTCAACTGAGAGTCCTCAGTCTCACATAAGGGGTAATCAATTCTCCAAAGTATCTATGGAGGAAAGCTAGAAATCAGGGACATGGGCACCCAGCTTTCCCCTCCACGCCTGCCTTCCGATGTCTATCCTCTTTATATCTGAGTTTCTCTCCAAGAGGCTCTGGAACCTCTTGTCCTTTCTTGACATAAGAAGAATGACTGTCCTCTCCCACCTCTTGCACAAATTCTGCCTCTCACACAGGCACACAACTTGCAGTACTGAGTCGTCATTATCTCTAGTAATAGGGAGAATTTTTTGCAGATACTTTAGGTTTGAAGCCAGTGTTACACATCTATCCTATTTATACTGAGTCATGTCTACACCAGACTAAATATCCCCAATGCCTCCAACTAATCATTATATGACATAAACTTAGAGCTTTTCATCATCCGCTTGCTGGCCCACCTCTGGACCCTCTTCAGTTTATCAATATCTTTCCTATACTGATTTCCTAACCAATTTCCCCAAACTGAACACTGGAGCCTAGATGAGATCAAACCCTGGTTGAGAACAGCAAACCTATGACCTCCCTCTTCCTGGAAGCTAAACTTCTCAATGTAGCCCAATATCACTTATGAAAATGTTCAATAAGGGCAACCCTCATACCAGTCGATGGGTGTTCTCTACCCCATTCAGAGAATTCTCTGCTTCTCTTTCCTCCATGTTTTCTCTGGTCAAGTTGGCTTTCTGTCTATGATTAAATAATCTCAACTGAATAATCTCCCCTATCCAGGGTAACTCAGGTGTATTGTATGAAACCTGGTCCAAAACAATTTAAAATTGTAAATGGGTCATGGCCACTGATGTCAAGATAACTTTGACTTTTTTCATTACCACAGCGTACTGCAAACTCATATTGACCTTGAGGGCCAGTAAAGCCCTGATATTCTTCAGAACAACTACTGTCTAGCCATACCTCCCCACTCTTGTACTTGTGAATTTAATTTTCTTTTCAACATAAGTGTATGCATTATCCTTTTAGCTCAATGCCTTCATCTTACAGATAAGGAAACTGAGGCCCAGAAAAATTAAGCCACCTGTTGAACAGAACAAGACAGTCTGAATTTGAGCCCAGGTCTTCTAACTCCAAGTCTTTTTCATTGTACCACACTGATTGTCAGCTCAGTATACTGGGAGAAGTATCTTCCTACCGAAAATAGATTCAGAACTCATCCTCCATAAACCCAGATGCTACATTAAAATTAAGCCAAGAGAGTTTAGAAAAGAGAGGCAATGTATATTCAATTAAGCTCGGCCCACTGCCTGATTTTCATTAGGCCCACTGCCTGATTCTTCTTTGGCTTCTGATTTCTTTTAGGCCACTGGGCACGAAGGCCAGTACTTATTTTCATGGCTGCTTCAATTCATCAGGAAAAACCTTTGAAACATGAAAGAATTCCACATTTTTTCACCTGTTTTTCTTCCTTATGTGGCTGTCATCTCAGCAGCCAAAGATGCTTCGAGCCAGCCCAAATGCTTTCCAACTCTTTCCAGGATCCCTTTGAAGATCCTGAAGTTAAGTATTTTCTTATGCTGACCAATAGAGCTTCCAAATAAGGAAGAAAAATAATGTATTTCTTAAGTTATCTTTTTTTAAAAAATACTCAGGACGTAGAATCACATTCCAGTCTGTGCAAACAAGACACATTCCTTTCCACCCCCACCCCTGCCTTTTTTGCCAGATACACCTGATGTTCATTACCACACCCACAGCTCATTGCTTAAATAGGGCAACACTCCTCCGTGGAACATACGCTGTCTTCCCTATCCACCCTTTACGATATCTCTCAGGCTCCCTCAAAATAGCATGCTTCTAGACCACCTCTGCCTCATGGGATTGTTGCTACTAAAATTTAGCTTGGTATTGACTTCCTCTCACAACAAACACCCCACCCCTTCTCCAACAGCACACCGATCAGTCACTGAGGGCTTCCAGGGGTGGCCAAAGGGGGGGAAATGGCCAAGATGGAAAAATGCAGGTCTACCTGGGAGCTAAGAAAATATCCACACCTTGCATGAGTCCAGGCAAATTTTACTTGAAGCAGAAAGTAAAGGAGGCAGAAAGACCAGACAACACACCACAAACCCTACTTTGAAGTGCTGATCAAGAAGAACCATTGGACAAAAGGCCAGCTGGTTTACTATGTGGGAAAGTCAGCCATATTCAGTGAGTTGGAGTTGTGTGAGGGGGTGAGGGGAAGCATGGGATGGAGAAGGGAAATCTGTAGTGAACTAAAGGAAATCAGCGGGCAAGGTTTATTTGAACTTGCAAATGAAGTTCCATACCACACACAGGAATTACCATGGGGTGGGGGAAAATGTTTAATCGCAGGGGAAAACCAGTTTCGACAGAAAGTAAAACAGGGATAAGTAGGGATTTCTTTATGTGAGGAAGTTTCATTAGTGAGATGGCCCACCGCCAGACTGGTGCTAGGGCTAATCTGATTTAAAATTTGTATCAATTATTTGGAAGGAATACATGAGAAATCTATACTTATTAAAAAAAAATTCAGTTCAACAAACATGTACCTACTATCTACAAAGCATACATCTATAGGGAAGGGAAAAGCAAAAGCACAAACATTTCTTAAGTGCCTACTATGAACCAAGCACATGGTAAAGTCAGGAGAATCCACCAAACCCCAGTTATTCACTGTTTTTTTCCAAAAATATATGCTCCTTTCCATTTGGGGAGTAGTCAGGAACCCATACACACCCAGCTTCTTACAAGGTGACACAGGTTTATGTATCTTATAACTACTCCAGTCCCCGTCATTACAAAATTTCCACATTTAGCTCTATTAAGACAGGACCTAATTAAGCAACAGCTTACTGTTAAACCTCCTCTTAAACTTCTGTCCATGTTTTCCCATACAGTTTGGATAAGGGTTCATCCAGCACATTGAGGCAGGTCCTCTAAGATTTAAGATTTGGGAGATAAAATTGTTCTCCTCCCTCGCCCTCCCCTACTGAAATTTAAGTTTATTTTGTATTTGAGTCCCCTGAAAATATTAATATTTCTCTAGCCTAAAAGCCCTTTCCAGACTTTTCCTCGTTTGAAAACGTTTAAAAGATGAAAGAACAAAACCTAAGTTCCCAGGAAATGATCGAGTGAAAACTTATCCCTTACTAGTTAAATTCATTGTTCCTCCACCCCCTACCCCTACCCCAAAGCAATAGGACAATATCTTTGTTGACATTCAAATATGAAGATATTGATCATAGGAAGAAGACCCATAATCCTTATGGGGAATGGTCAAGGAATTAATAGTCCATTATTTTGGGAGAGCTCAGTAATTCCTTCAATCACAGCAATGGATAGAAAGCCCAGAGGGCACCTTACCATCATGGTATCCTAGAAACTAGGTCTACTGTCAGTGCAACAGTCAGTACCCAGGAGAGCGAGACTTTGAGACCCCAGCCCAGCGTAGCAAAGATAAGGATTCATCTGGCAGCAAGGCTGCCTTTGGATGTGAGCTTACTGGGACCCATGCTATGTAGAGACTCAGCCAGATTGGGCCTTTCTCTCTCCAGACTGGAGTGATGTGGAGAAAGTAAACCCCCAAAGCATTGGGGGGAAATGTTTGTACCTTTGTTTTTTCTGTCTTCAAAGTAAATATCCCTTTGTAAGAGTTAATCGGTGTAAAGTGGTTAAAAGCAACTGGGGTGCTAATCGCTAGCCCCTAATGATGGAGCAAAACCAGCTAATGGGGGGACAAGCTTATAGCCTTGTAAATATTGTGTATTTATGTTTATATAAATATTATATATTTAAGCATTATAACATTATATACTAGAGAAGAGACAGTCCACAAAACCCCTCAGGGTACCCTAACGCCTTGAAGTGCAGACACAGCAGCTTGGCTCTGGGACAGAGGCCCAGAGCATAACGCTACACTATGAGATCTAAGAAAGTACAAAGCACCTCCTTCCAGAAGTGGTCAATGCTTGGCATAGTTTGCCTAGGTCAGGTATGTAACAGACCTGGGGAGGTTTTGCAGGACTCTCCAAGAGGATTGGTCTGAAGCAGGGGTGGGGAACCTGAGACCTCAAGGCTACATATGACCCTCTAGGACCTCAAGTGTGGCCCTTACATTTAGGGCCACATGTGACCTGGAGATTGCAGGTTCCCTGGGACTCTAAGGAAAGTTCTGAGAGAAAAGAAAGACCTTTCTTATTCCCATGATTCCAGTGCCTTGCCTTCTTGGACAAGCACTAGGACACTGTCAACAAAATTTCCCACCTCCCACCCTAGCCCCTTAAGTCTTTGACAACACATGCAAATCCCCAAAACATAAGGACAGTGGAAAAAGTCACATAAAAGTATAAAATCTTCAAAATGAGAAAGAAGCTCACAGAGATCTGTTCTGGCTGGTATGATTACTGCTCTGGAATTCTGGAGCCATTTACATTTCAGACCCAAAAGCATTTGGAGACACATGCACCCAGATTCAAATTCAAGCACTGCCAATTACTACCTTTGTGACCTTGAGTAAGTCACCTCACTTCTTTGTCCTCCGCTTCCTTCTCTATAAAAGGATGGGGTCTCCCTAGATGGCCCCTGAGATCTCTTACAACAAGACCTATGCTGGTTTTAACAACCAGGTCCCCAAAAGCCTGGGTGCACTTCTAAAAGTTTTATTCATTTGCTATCACATTCTTAAGTCTAAACAATGAACATTTGCTGATTGCTTAAATGTAAATTCTCACACTAAAAATTTAACAACCAGCTCTCCTGAGCCAGTTCCAGATGGTTCCAGCACACCCCTCCCACTGTTCTGAGATTCCAGAAAACTGGGAGCTATACAGTTATCCCTTTCACATGGGGAGGTGGAGGTTAGGGGACTAGCACCCCCAGGATCTGGAAAATGCGTGTAAAATTTTTTGGCCCTCCCATCACACCAGAGAAGAAGTATGAATTGTTTCTTTTTCTTTTATGGGATATTTACAGTATCTTATTGTAAAATTTAGGTTAAGTATTTTGTCATAAGTTACATCTAGGTTAATGTTAAGTAAAAAATACCTTTTCTGTGTTGTTGGCTGGCCTTCAAGTGTCACACCTGCAACTTCGGCAAAACTCCCCCCAAGTTCCCATTTAATTTTTTATGCTGACCCACAATGAATCAAAACCATGATGGGGAAAATCATGATGTGAAAGGGATAAACTGTACTACTGATGAAGAACCCAAGATACTTGCCTTTTGGAAACACTGAATACCACTGATTCTTGCTCTGTCCTGCATGACCTTGCCTCACTATCGTCTGGGTCCTGGATGCCCCATTCTCCAGTCTCCTGTTGGGGTGTAATGGTTGCATGTGCTATTGGATACTTTCCAAACTGGTTTTGCTTAATTGTTTTTCTTTGTTACAAAAGAGGGTGCAGCTGAGGGAAGGCAATATATTGCGAAAAAACTGCAATCTTTAAAAAAGGAGGTATTAACTTAAGAACAAACAAAAAACGAAAGAAAGCTTCTCACCCTAGAAAGCTAAGGACAAAGTTCTAGGCTTGGAGTCAGAAAGATTCATCTCCATGAGTTCAAATCCTGCCTCAGAGACTTACTAGCTGTGTGACCCTGGACAAGCCATGTAACCCTATCTGCCTCAGTTTCCACATCTGCAAAATGAGCTGGAGAAAGAAATGACAAATCACTCCAGTATCTCTGCCAAGAAAACCCCAAATGGGGTTATGGAGTCCTACACAACCAAAAAAACTGAACAACCACCATAGGAAACTTGAAAGAATCTTGTTCTTTTCTCTAGACTTTTTTTTTAAGGAAAATTTGAGAAATGTTGAAATACAGGCAATACTTGTTTTTTTAATATTCTTTTTAGATTTAAATTCATTATATTAGCTTAGGGTCATAAAAATATAGTTTGACTTGCTTATAATATTGTGTCTAACTTCAAAAGCATAAGAGATCAAATGAGATAATGGATGTAAGTGCATTAGAACTTGCAAAGCACATCATAAAAGCGAGTTGTTAGTATTTGGATAATTACATATTAGATAATTATTGTATCTCAATTTATAAATTATACATTTACTGATTTGTTTTATTTTAAATGTTCCTCTATGTTTTTAAATTTGCTTTTGAATGGAATTTCAGTGACTGGAGCATTGGACATGGAATCAGAAAGACCCAAGTTGAAATCTGGCCCCAGATGCTCACCAGCTGTGTGACCTTGGGTAAGTCATTTAACCTCCTTCACTCTTGGTTTCCTCATCTGTAAAATAGAGATTATAATGGCATCTGTCACTCGGGGTTTTTGTGACGCTCAAATGTAATAATATTTATAAAGTGCTTTGCAAAACTTAAAGCACTACGTAAATCTTAGACATTATTGGTTATTATTTCAAGCTGCTGAACTTTAAAGAATCTAGTTTTTCCCAGTTTATGAAAATAGGCAAAAACTTAAGACTAGAAAATGTCATCAACATTACTATCAAAACAAAGTAAGTTATGTAAACAAAGTTTATTGGCTCCACCCTCTCATCCCAGGGTCAAGCAGACCCAGAAAACATTCATTTTCAAACAAAGGGGAACTGAGGAGAGAGAGGAGGAAAAGAAAGTCCTAAACTCACTGAACACAAAATTTGACAAATGGAATTTCATCTATTCACTCATTCTTTGATCTATCACTATTAACTTCTAATTATTCCATTTTACCTTCTTCCCAGACTTCGGAAAACTGAAAGAATACCCAAATTGAAATAAGTGTCATGGTACCAACGGTAGAAAGAATTATGGACAGAAGGCTGCACTGGCAGTCAAGAGACCTGGGTGGCTTTGGACAAGTTACTTAATTTCTCTGGGCCTCATTTACCTCATCTGTAACTGAGGATATTAGACTGATCTCTAAAATTCCTTCCAGATGCAAAAATTTCACATGTTAGTTTACATCTTGATTTGATGTATTCCAAACATATGCCAATTTCTGTCACACATTCATGACAATAGATGACTCTGAAGCCAAATGGAAAGGATATCAGAAGTTGAATTATAGGACAGACTCCTAGGGCAAACACATTTCTAGACTAAACCCCCAAAGAGATTCTGTATGTAACACACAGCACTCAGTAATGCCTTTCCAGAATAATCTCTCATGTCCTGCCCCTTATTTACATTCTTCTGGTCACCTCATTCAGGTTCTCATCCTACTTTATGGATTTTCCTGCCACTCTGTCCTGCATAGCACTGCCAAAGTAAAGTTCCCCAAAACATAGCTCTGATTACCACCATCTACAGGCTCAAACACTTGGATAGATCCCCACAATCAACTAACTTCCAAATCCCCTAGCATTGCCTTTAAGGCCCTCTTCAACTGGACCTCAACATCCAACCAAGACTTGACTCTCTAAGACATAAGTTACAGAAAAATGGTTCCAAGTGGTCGTTTTAGCCAGTGCACTATTTGGCTGTTGGAACCTAGATCCCCTTTCCAGATTTATTTTTCATACTATTCTGCTCTAGACAAAGTGCATTACTTAACCCATTCCATCAAAGAGATCCCATCGCTATTCATCTCCCTGCCTTTGCTCATACCATCTATATTATACCTTAAATGCCCTCTCCATCATCTCTACCTGTTGAAATCCCATTCATCCTGCAAGATTTCTCTTAGGTACCACCACTTCCATGAAGTCTTCTGTCAGTTTCACAGCTAAATATTCTCTCCCCAGGTGGACGTTCATAATACTTTGATTCTTTTTCTCGAATGCACTTATATTATACATAGTGTTTTAGCTTTATGTGTACGCTTATCTCCCGTCCTTGATCATAAGCTCTTTGTCTCTGATGACAGAGACAATCTTATCTTTTATACATTTTTTATTTTATTTATAAGTTATAAATATACATAGATATATTTATATATTTTTTACATATCATCCTTTTCATCCAGAGAAAATCCACAATCAAAGAAGATGCTAAGTGCTTCTTTCTCTATTCTGCTCAGGCAGAAATATATCCAGCTTTTACATTTGAGGACTCCACCGCAGCAGCAGTAATAGATATGGTGCTAGAACTGGAATCAGGAACATTTTGGTTAGAATCCCGCCACTGATGACGCTCTGCAACTGTGATTTATTAGACAGCTTGTGCTGGGTAGTCTTTTAGCCAGTGCTTTATTTGATTGATGTGACTTAGCTTATCATTTGAGGTGCCATGGACAGATGATAGTCTTTTTGTACGAAAGAGACTAAGTAATGAACAAAGCTTCCATTTGGGATTGGATCCATCTATCACTTACTGTTTACTGAAACCACACGTGCGCTCACAATTTGGGGAGATTTTTTTCCTAAGTAGAAGAAGCATTTATATTAAGTATGGTTTATTTTCATCCTTTTTACTCATTTGTTAGAGTCAGTTATTTTCTTTGACATATAACTATTTTTAATCTCATGGTTTTTATACTAAAAACTCAACAATTTTTTCCTCCTTATAACTTTTGTAAGAATACTGATTGAACTTTTCCTCTTACCTTGCCTTTAATATAGTGGTCCTTAACCTGGGGCCCACAAACCTCCATGGAGCTTCTAAATAGATTTCAGGGAGCCCATGAACTTGAATGGTGAAAAATACATCTTTATTTAAAAATAATTGGTTTCCTTTATAATCCTATTTTGTACAATTTAAAACATTATTCTCAACTTGAGTCCATAGGCTTCACTAGACTGCCAAAGAGATCCATGAGTCAAAAGAAAAGTTAAAAGACTCTCTGCCTTAATATAATGGTAGCTTCTTCAAAGGTCATTTTCAAGATAATTATTAGTCAGTCAATTATTAGTCCTTCATAAACATAAATATAAGGAGTTTACAGTCTAAAGGAGGAGAGAAATACATAAAATGAAGCTGTAATGGGAAAGGGAAGGGAGATAGAAAATAAGGAGGGAAAGGTTGAGAGGCTGCTCTGAGGTGTGACCTCCTCAGTAATTATTAGTACCTGAACTTGTCCGGCTTCTCACCCAGAGATACCAGCTACTTTCCATAGACATTAAATATATGGCCATTTCAAGCTAATTATAAGAAACTGACAATTTTAAACCTTGTCCCTAGATAACAAGCACCAGAATGATCTTAAATGTAAGCCAGGACCAAGTTATTCCCTTCCCTCCACTTTAAAAAAAAAGTTTCGAATTCAGAAAAGATTGTCTACAAGCTTAGCATGCATACCTTGGCCAATCGGTGCCCCTAAACCTTTGGAGTCAATCTTGTTATAAGCAGGAATAATCCAGCCTTCAGTTGTGTTGACGGGATTCTCCTGTGATTCTTACATGAACACCAGTGTTTATTTCAATGTGTCAAAAGCTGCCTAGGACCAGGATCTCCACACACTCCACACACACAAATCAGCTCTGGCAACTTTTGCCTTCCCCCTACTCATACTCCCCATATCAGCCAAATGTATCATATCCTTTAATAAACCCTTCTGGAATATCATGGGTTGTTCACTAGATTTTGCTTTCACCTTTTAGTGGTATGATGGTTGTGTTTCTGACATAACTGTCCATTTAGGGAGCATCTACTACTCATTGTTGAGGAATGGAACAGAGAAATTTATCAACTCCTCAACTCTTGGAATTATTGTCCTGAACTTGGGATAGAGGTAGCAGGCTGTCCTTATATCAACCCATCATTTTGAACTGTCTCACAAATGTCTTTGCATCCCTGGTACCTAGCTTAAGGAATGCTTGTTGATTAATCAGTTGTTAAATTTTCCACACAGTCCCCACTCAATGCACCTCAAAACTTTCCATCGTATCCCAGAGACAGAGTTACAAAAAGTCCCAATGAATTTACTCTACTCGAAGGGCATTCTTTTACCCAATCTGTCATCTCTGCTTTCCCTCATACCAATCTTAATACCATATCAACCTTGTATTTTTTTTTTTTTTAATAGGAAGGGAAATCATATAATGGAAGGAAGGGAATGGGCTTGGGGAGAAGCATAGAATTGTGAGTTCATAAGCTAGAAGAGATTTTACAAGTCATTTCATCCAATCTATGCAACTAAATGCCTTCCCAGTCCCAGACTATCGCCAGAGCTACACACACACACACACACACACACACACACACACACACACACACACACACACACTCATGCACACACGCACACATGAGCATATATACATGAAATGGGTTTTACCATTTTCTCCCATATAATTTTAATCTCAGCTTGATTCATAGATTTAAAAATTATCTAATCCAATTCTCTCATTTTAAGATAAAGAAACTGAAGACCAGAGAGGTTAAGGGTGAGGTGTCCAAGGTCACACAGGTGCAAGCTATGAAGAGGCTTAACCCAATGTCCTCCAAGTTCCACATTCATTGCTCATTCCCTATGGAAACAAAGTAGCATACATATGTGTAAGAGATCACCTCAATTCACCATTAGACTTAGCAAATGCTTCGTCAGGGGATCAGAAGAATGTTAATGTGACATGGAATTATGGAACAAAAAAGAATTAGGTGTTGTCAGACAGTCGTGATCTATCTTGTTTCTAAATCATTTTCAGCAGCCAGCGTTAAGGCACAGAATGCTGTTCTCCATACCATTCCCCTTCTGTCTGCTTTCTGTTTGTTTGTCTTAATGACTTAAAGAGGCAAAAGACTTTATGACCATTTCAGGAAAATTCTGTATGGGATCACTTACAAGCAGAAGCACTCATTCACAGAGAAAACCCACACCCAGTGGGAAAGTTAAGTGGGTTTGTTATCGGTTTTTAACTGCTCAGTTTTCATCCATTTGCTTGCAAGACAAAAAATCATTATCATCAGGCAATAATGTTATTTCAAGTCCAAGACAAAGTGGGGCTTCTGTCACTGAATCACCAGGCACTGACTATATCCAACCTAACATTGGTGGACCTTGCCTTCGTCAGATATGTCTTATGATCATCGCTTCATACAAGCAGCAACTAAGGAGGAGGAAATGAAGTCTTTTCCTCCAGTCTGCTCACGCTGCCTGAACCAGAATAAGAAAAAGAAGGTATTTTCCTACCTTACACTAGAAGCAAAGGACCAGAGATATTGCCTGGCAGAGCAGATTGAATATTAGACTTAGGGTCTGAAGATTATTATTTCAGTCCCATTTTTGTAGCTTTTGAGCCATGTAACCTTAATTTGAGCCTCAGTTTTCTCATCTGTAAAATGGTGACAGACTGACTTGTTCTACCTACTTTATAGGATTAACATGAGGAAAAATATGTTGTAAATAAACAGAGGTCGCAGAAATGTGACGTTATTACTTTACTCACACTAAAATCCTTCTTGGTTGCCTTGTACTATGGGGATGACTCTTTCTGGTGCTTAAAGACTATGCCAGCTGAAGGCAAACTCTATAAATATTTCCAACTAGCAAGGCTTTAGGGAGGGGTCTGGTGATGGTCTATATGTCTGACTATTTTCTGAGGACTGACTACACAGTTCAGAGAGGTTCCATTCACCAGGTTGGCTCCAGGGTAATTCATTTCTTCGGCAATGAAATTGTCTTTTGAAGATTTTCTACTAAACCATAGAGTGGCCACAGTCTGTGGTGTGGAGATGTCACACATCAGTTTAAAGAGCACTGAATTTGGAATCATAAGACCTGGTTTCAAATCTGACTTCTGCCTCTTATAGAGTATGAGATCACTGACTTTAAACTGGAAGGAACTTTAGGGAACATCAAATTCCCTCATTTTACATATGAAGAAACTGAGGCACCATAAGATTCAACTGACTTGTCCAAGGCAGGATTCAAACTAAGGCCTTCCTTACTTCCAGTTCAGCACTCTTCCCATTATTGTCATCTCCCTGTGTGACACTGAGCAAGTGACTTCATTTTCATTCTGGAAAATAAGAGGGTTGGACTAGGTGACCTTTAAGGTCACTTCCAACTCTAAATCTAGAAACCTATAACTACAGAGAATCTGTGTGGTGCAGTGAGTAGGTAGAGAGTTAAACTCAAAGTCAGGAATACCTGGGTTTGAATCTCACATTACACACTAGCTATCCAACCCTAGAGAAGTCATTTGACCCCATCTGAGCCTCAGTTTCCTCATCTGTAAAAGGGGAGCGATAATAAGTAATGTGGCAAAATGGAGAGACAGCTGGATTGCAAATCTAGGATTTTCCAAATCAAGATTTTTGTCCCCAAAGTCCTGCTTCTAACACATAATGTCTGGGTAGCCTCGGATATGATACTGTACCTCTCAGTGCCTTGGGGAAATTTACTAAGATTTAAATGTTTTTCAGTTGTTGTTAATTTACAGATCAGTTGCTACTCTGCATTGGTAGAAAGGGTTTTCTCCCCCCTTGAATTCATACTGGTGAAATTTCAGGTCTGGACAAAAATAAAACAAAACAAAACAAAAATAAACATATCTATCTCACAAAGTTGTTGTTAAAATGATTTGAGATAATGCATATGTCACTTGATAAACCTTAAAAGGCTATATCAGCTTGAACTCACTCTTATTGCTCACATCAATGAAATTTGCATTCTTGAAGAATTCTAATATTATCTCTTTGATGCTTTGACTATTCTGTGACTTTATAGCTCTGGATACCCCTTCTAGAACTACAAACTTCAATGTCTCTGTTTTATTTTGTACAAATCTAACCCGTTTTACCATACATTTTTCATATAGAAAATAATAACAAAAACAATCATCATCATTATTATTTCTATCATATTCTATACTCCCTTCCTTGGTGACCTTGGATTATATTGTTCAAAATCTTCCTTACTATTGTTGTTCAGTTGTTTCAGGCATGTCTGACTCTTCATGGGGTTTTCTTGACAAAGACACTGAAGTGATTTGCCATTTCCTCCTCCATCTCATTTTACACCTGAGGAAACTGAGGCAAATGGTTAAGTGACTTGCCCAGAGTCACATAGCTAGTAAGTATCCAAAGCTGGATTTGAACTCAGGTCCTCCCAACTCCAGGGGTCCACCTAACTTCAGCTCCCCAAACTAATGGGAGTCACACATGATTTAGAATCCTTCCTTCCTGTGACTTCCGTCTCTGTGTCTGCTCTAGGAGCTGGATCCCCTCTGTAGCACTGATTACCAACTAGTCAAGGTTGAGGCAACAGCTTCCACAGTCTACCTCATAGAAGGCTAGAAATCTGAATCAAAAGGCAAATGCCTTGCCCCCGTGAACATAATGGTCAGGAAGTCCCCATCTCAAAGGCAGTAGAGACGAAAAGAGCAGAAAATCCCTCAATATTATAGAATATAGATCCTATTTCTTCCTGGCTCAGAGAATGCTGGGATGATACCACTTGTCTGCCCTCTCTCTTTTCTAAGGAAAGAATGAGCTACCTCCTGATGTCTCCCAAATTCTGCTTTGTCTATCTCCCTCTGTGGAAACACAGAGTGCCTGAGATCATGCAGAGATAATATGGCAGTGTAGAAATACTGGCTACGATTATTATGGTCATTTTCCATGGTTTTCTTTTTCCTTCTAGTGGAAGGTTGTTGTGACCCATTGTTTCACATATCGACTTCAAAGATGTTTGAAGTAGCATCTTCTAAATCAATGGTTTTCTTAATTTCACATTCCAGGAAAGCCTGAGGTCACTAGAGGTTCTCCAAAAAGTAAACGAATAGCTGAGAACATTTGCCTGTGTACACTATCATTCCTTTTTGCTCTGTTTTTTAACCAAACTTTTCTGTGCTGACAGACAATCCGACCGTCTCATTAAATATGAGTATCATTACAGGTTTCTCCAATGTAATCTTGTTTTTTGACAAAATACACCTTTCAACAGCTATAACATGAGTGAGGTCAACTAGAGTCCTGGGGAGTGAGACAAAATTTTGGAAGAGATTTGTAGTTCTCAAAAGACTAAAAACCCCTGTTCTGGCCTTTCAGTTAACATGGCTTGAGAAGGAACAGGCAGATGGTCACAGTTTTGCAAACCCAGCATCCTTCTACTTAGAGCTTTCTGAGCCTACTTCCAACTTTGGCAATTTTAGAATGCAAAGAATTTATGTCAATTGTTTTGGGTGGTAACAAATTATTACTTCACTCAGCAAGGAAACATTTCCCATTGCTGTCTCTTGAAGGCTGGCTGGCACTTGTCACTATCTCCAGTGAGCATCGCTCAGGCTGGAAGGTGACCATTGGAATGTGCTGGGTGAGATTAGAACGCGTTGCTGGCGTCTGTTTTCTTTTCATAAACTCTCGTCTCTGCAGCTGCAGGTTTTGTCATTTGTGATGTTTTCTTCAAAGGCGGTTTTGTCTTATCTGATGTGGAAACTCTTCCTCTGGGCTTTGAACACCAAAGCAGAAGGAAAAGAAATCAGTTGGAAATGTGTTCATGGCTCTCGCTTTGCTTGACATTTCTCCACTGATAAGGTACCGTGAAATATTGACTTTTTTGGTTAAGTTCAGATTAGCCATCTGGTCCACCAGCACTAGTTGATAATTATTTCATCTCAATCCCTGTCCCCCAGCACAAACACACACACACACATACACACACACACACATACACATGCTTTGGTAGGAGAGGAAAAAAAAGCAGGAAAGGGTTAAAAAAAAGTCATTAGCGTAGGTAATGTCATCATTTGCTTCAACATCTCTGCCTCTTAGGTTGTAATAAAACTGTCAGTGACTCATTGGTAGAGATGGAATTTTCAGTGATCATTAGTGAGGTAGGCTTTTTGTATTTAGATCATTCTTTTTAGTCACACTGGTCATGACTTTGAGTTCTTCTGAGGGAAGTGACAGCTCAAATGTCACTATAAATATGTAAACCAGACGCCTACCTGCCTCTTCGATCCTATATAAACTAAATGGATATCACAGCCTTGATGAAACCGATTGACCTGTTGGCAGGGTTCTTCCGAGGCCAATCGAAATCTAATTTGGAAGCTTTGCCTGCCACAAGGTGGGCTAGCAAAGAGCCCTGGACTCAAGGGCAGAAGAAACCTGGGTTTCTATGCTGACTCCTACACTTACTAGGTAGCAAAGTCACTTTCCCTGCATCTCATTTTCTTCCTCTATGAAAAGGATATAAGAATACTGTAGTACCGAAGAGTTGCTATGGAGTTATAATGAAAAAGCATATGTAACATATTCTGAAGGTCTTAGACAACTTTGTAAATGTCATTTACTGCTCAGGATACACATATACATAAAACATAGTCTTTGCTTTCAAGAAAGCAGACGTTCTAGCTGATAAGAATCACAAAAGCCCAGAAATTCAGATTTGAAAGAAAAGTCAACAGCCAACAGACCTGAGTAAGAATCCCCCCAATTATATAACCAACACATGGTCATCCAGTCTTTACCAGGAGACTTTCAGTGAGGGGGAACCTATTACTTCCTGTAGAAGATCCATCTACTTTTCGAGAGCTTCCATTCTTAAGAAGTTTTTCCTAAGATCTAAAATTTCTCCCTTAACCACTTCCACCATGACTCCTGGTTCTGCTCTATGAAAAAGAAGGAATATGTACAATGAACATTAAATGCCAATACTGTCTAAAAATTCAAGAGGGGTCAAGAGGCACAGGATTAACTATTAGAATAGATACAGTACAACAAGATTGTACTGAGATAAAGCAGTCAGAGTCATGTAAGAGGAAGAGGCAATTAAATTGGTCTTTGAAGAATAATTAGAATTTGGATAGCCAGAGAAGAGGGAGTACACTTCAAGTTACCTGCAAAACAGGACACGCCAAATGTAATATTTTGTCGCATATTTTGCTGTTTGTCACATAAAGAGTTAAGATATTTCCTTGAGACAAAATTGCATTTCAGAATGCTGATAACTGACTGGATCTTTTTTTCATTTTCAATAAAGTCAGTACATAAAAGTGTGCGCTGGAGCCAATTCATACTGGTTCATGAGATACAATTTTTAAATTTTCAATATGAGCATTTACATCTCAAAAATCAGCAAACTCTACAAACCAGAGTGCAATTTATTGTTTTTCTGATTGTTTAGGATTAATAAAATTAGGCAGATAGAAAGAATGTTTGATACAAGAACATAATGCAGGATTAAATTGAAAAGTAGGTCATGCACACATTTTTTAGAGCCTGCAAGCCACTTAACCCAATTTGCCTCAGTTTCCTCAACTGTAAAATGAGCTGGAGAAGGAGATGGCAAACCACTCCAATATCTTTGCCAAGAAAACCACAAATAGGGTCAACAAAGAGTCAGACACCAGTGAAAAATGACTGAACAACAAAAAATTGTTAAATATTTAGCAACACATTCCCAAAGACATCGTACATCTCTAGCAGCCAGGCCCCCTAAATATGGTCTCGTTCTTGACTACCATCTGTCCCACGGTACTTTTAAAGTAAGCATCTATTTAAAATTCATAGCACCCAATTCCCTACTCAGTATCTTTTACCTGCTCCAACCAGATAACCATGAATTTAAAGCAAAGACACTCACAATGGATCAAAATAAACAAACACAAGGAATTGAACCAGGTATTTAAAAAAAACCCTTTACACCTGTTGCTTCCATGAGTATCTCCCACAGACCTTGCTCATTTAGGGTCCCCAGTGCAGAGAGAGAGGACCATGGAAATTGCCTAAGGAAGTTTACTATGTAGCTCTAGAGTGTGCTGGGATTAAGGTCCCTGAAACCCTAGACAGATCCTAAGAGCACTAAATTCTTGGCACAGAAGCCAGGAAGAATGCCAGAGCCCGGGGTTAGCTGCCATTTTTGTACTTTTCTATGACTAACCATCACACTTGTCCAACCCCACCACTCTGCTCAAACAAGTCTTCCTGCTTGGCCCCTTGTATCAGTTTGTTGCTTTGATATGGCAGCTGAAACCTGAAACAAATGTTTATTTTATATACGATATCTAAGCCCCATTCCCTTCTTGTGCTAATTTTCAGTTGTATGAAAATCTAACAGCCAGTAATACATTCTTCAATCCTGTCAGACTGGTTGTCAGATATTCACTACAAAGGCTGTTCTGAACACCCATAGAATGACCCTGCTAAGAAAAGAGATGCATTAGCATGAATGCTTTTGATAGTCTGAATTATGGGTATGAAAAATGAACTTTGATCCACCAACAAATGGGCAAGCTGACTGTACAGGTTAATGCATTAGCCCTTCACCCTCAGAGACCTAGGCTCAAATCTTCCAGAGAATGAGAATAAAGAGATTCCAAGGGCTTTTGTCACCTTCCCTGTGAGTGTGTCATCTATCTGTCAAAAGAATGCATACACTGGAATGGGAGTGTCAGTTTTTGAACATCAAAAGGCTAGATTTCAATAACAAGTTAGAATGCTGCTGCATTTAAAGATTTGAGGGGTAAATGTGTTCAGATCTAACAGTGAGGCAAACATCACAGATTTGAAAGCCACAGTAAACGTCACCTAATACCCTCCACTCTGAAGGGCTTCAAGCCTTATGCAAGGGCCCAATTCTAAACACAAGAGTCAAGGAGAGTATCACTGGTGACAAAGTGAACCAAGAAAATGGCACTCAATTTCTGGTCATCCCTGTGCCTTGGATCCTATAAATGGAGTCCAGGTCAGGTGTAGAACTCTGATTCAGTCAGAGGATTAATAGATCATATTTTGGTTCCAAGATTACACAGTCACCCTAGAAACCCAAGAAGCCAAATGCTGCCTTGAGTAAACAGACCAGCTTTAGAACCTCCATTATCTGGACCCAAAGTAGACTTTCTTCTGGAAATATGGCAAATGACTTCACCAACCCCAAACAGGGTTTATGAGGATCAAATGAGATAATGTATATAAAATGTTTTGCAAACCTTAATGTTCTGTAAAAATGCTAGCTATTATTCAAAAAACTGGGAGACATAAAATAGACTTTAGCTGTTCTGAGAATTAGGTTTTTCTTCAATGACATTAATGACATTATATTAATATTTCAGGGGCAGCAGTCTTTTCGCACATTATTCCAATACTCTCCCTATAGGCCAATAAAACTGGCCTCTTTACTATTCTTCATACATGATACTGCATTTCCCGTCTCCATGTCTTATTCCTAGAAAGGACTCCTGCCTTACCTCTACCTCTTAGAAATCCTACAAGACTCAAGACTCAGCTCAAGCACCGCCTTCTACATAAGGTCTTTCAACTACGATGCTTTCCACATCCCTACCCAAAACAAAGCAAAACAAAAACATCTTATATCTATATTGTACATAATTGGTCTATATAAGCATATAGGATCATAGACCTCAAAAACCCTCTAGTGCAAGGCACTCATGTTGTCTCCCCAATAGGATGTAAGTTTCTTGAGAGCAGGGATTGTTCCATTCTTTTCCTTTGTATTCCCAATATCAAGTACAGTACCTAGCACATAGTAGGCACTAAATAAATACTTGAGGACTGATAGATTGATTAAACTCCTGATCAAGCAATTTTTTAAAGGTAAGATTGAATCAGGTATCAGAAATTTCAGAGACTTGGCTTGACCTGCAAACATTCACCTCTTCTGATTCACAAACTGCTAGAAGAGAAGTCTGAGGAGAAAGAGGCTACAAGGAAAGCATTAGCAACCACAACCATAGGAGGCAAAAAATCTCTTTTGAAGTTGTGAAGATAAAGATGGTAAAAACATGACAGAAATATCATGGCCACTGTGTACCCATGTTAATACATAATGGTAAAATACTAATCAGCTAAAAAGGCAACTAGGTGGTTCCATAGTGCATAGAATACTGGCCCTGGAATCAGGAAGATCCATTTTCTGGAGTTCAAATCCAGCCTCAGACATTTAACTAGCTGTGTGACCCTGGACAAGTCACTTCACCCTGTTTGCCTCAGTTTCCTCATTTGTTAAATGAGCTGGAGAAACAGCAAACCACTCCAGTATCTTTGCAAAGGAAACCTCAAATGGGACATGAAGAGTCAGACACAACTGAACAACAACAACAAAAAAAAGCTCTTTTAGATTATAAAATCTATAAGGTCAATGGCTGTTTCAATTTTTTATTGCCTTTGTATCTCTGGGACCTAGGAGAACTCCTGGCACAGAGTAGACAGAAAGGTGACATTGTGGATATGATTTACAGATTCTTCTCTTTGGTTATCTAACAACTAGCTAAAGGTTTAGGCAAACTACATCCTACTCCCAAGGTGCTGGGATGGTTGTGGTTTCCATGTACCGTTTAGTTATCTAGATGGTGTGGGGAAGTGACATTCACCTAAATATGGATGCCAGATCAGCTATCTGATTCATTTCCTGTGTTATTTACCTTGTGGCATGTCTTTATTAAATGCTTTATCATATTTTGTCCCCAGGGTAGGATCTAGCAGTAGAGTAACCATTGGGTGGTGGCTCGTGGTTTAAATAGGCATCCTGAATCTGGGAAGTAAATATGATCCCAGAATAACAGACAGCCCAGGTAATATAGGAAAACATGGAAAGAGAGAAAGAGATTAGACAATAAAAAAGAAAAATATATAAGCTTCTAGAAGGAGGTTGGTCAGTTGGCAATGATTTCAAGATGCTTTCGTGAATTTAAACTTCTGAAATTAATAAAGGCAAAAGCAAACCATGTTCAAAAGCCACAAATCAGTCACATAATGAATGATATGTAAAAGATGCCATCTCATTTCAGAAGTGGTCAAATGAACAGAACAAGGTGCCATCACTACCTTTGGGGAAGCTGAAATGCTGACTTTCATGTATGCACAGACAGATTCATGGAGTTTGCTTTTAAGCAAATTATATGTTTTGCTTTTGAAATTTTTTGTTACATTTGGGTTAACAGTGCTGCAATTCTTGTCCAGGCTAAAGGAATGAATCCCTTTGCATTTGGAAGCCAGTTCCCTGATCATTTAATAATTAAGGGCAATCTAAAAATCCCAAATCTTTTGAAGACTGAAAGGCTAATGTTTTTTTCCCTCCCTAACCTAAAGCCACTAGCATTAATAGGGAGGAGAGAGAAGAGTCACCATTCTTTACTAATGTAGTATGATTAGGGCACAGAGAGAAATTGCATCTTGAATCATTATTTCAAAGTAAAAACTCTTTTCCACAAGCATCAGGCTCATTTATCTTCAAATATCAAACCACATGCAGCTGTTAGAGGAGGACTTTTAAACCAATGTTGACATCAGTTTACTCAAATACATCCAAAGTATTGATTTTCTGCAAAACATTTTAGCTCTCCTCATTGTCCTTCCCCCATCTAGGTCTGTAATTACAGAGTTGCTCTAACTGGTATCATACTAGGGCAGATCAGATTTCAATGTAGCTAAACCTCTTCCCTGAAAATAGATGTCTGTTCCAAGTCTAGAAGACTCTACAGGGTGGCCTCTTTCAAACTAATGCGTCAAAAACAGCATTTACTAAAAGGATTGCACTAGTAAAGAATAAGATATGTGTATCCCTCATAGAAAGTTAGATGGAGAGACTAAATGGAAGACCAAATTGAAGTCAGTCATGTGGTATCTGCAGTTATTATTTAGCATCTGATGTAGGCTCCCTAAAAAGTTGTTCCAATGTATAACATTCACCCACCAAAAACCATAGTTCATGAGTCCAAACCATTGAGTATGTCTATGCTAGCCGATCAGAGAACACATTCATTCTGAGCAGAAGATACCTAATCCAAGTGGCAAGATCCATCACACAGAGCCAAGATGGCAGAGTAGAGACATCAACACAGTCAAACTCTCCCAACACTCCTCTCCAAACAACTTTAAAATGATGACTTAAATTGAATTCTTGAGCAGTAGAACCAACAAAAAGTCAGGGTAAAACACTTTTTCAGCTCAAAATAACTTAGGAGATCAGCAGGAGAGTCAAGGGAGAGGGATGAGAGAAGGCCCAGAGCACATATGGTGGGCCTTGGAGATGGTGACAACAGCAGCTTTCCAGGCATTCTCATCTTAGAGATAGTAAAGGAACTGGACAACTAGTCAGAAGCATATTACAGGGGTCCCTGAGCTGACACTGGATTCAGAACTGGGTGATATTTGGCAACTCTATTGCCTTTTTACAGTTCTGAGTCATAATTCCAGGGTGGAAAGGAGTGCTTGTGGTCAGTCACAAAGGAATAGGTGTCCTGGTCACAATTTGAAGGCAGAGAGGAGCTTTAGGACTTGCAGCTCCAGGGAAAGAATGGGGACCCTGCTTGTGTAAAGACCAGAATGCAGACCAGGAGAGCAGTGACCACACCTCTCCCAGGATCATACCACCTCGGAAGCATTGAAAACTTGCAGACTCCAGAACTAACTCTCAAAACAGAAGCACAAAAAAACCCTGAAGCTTAGGACAGTGCCTCCCCATACCTGATGAACATATTTCAACTTTAACATCAAGTTCAAAGTCTAGAAATAGGCTTAAAAAAATGAGTAAATAACAACAAAAAAGATCTTGACCATAAAAATCTACTTCAACAACAGAGAAGACCAATATGCAAACTCAGAAAAAATAACAACATGAAAGCAACTATAAGCAAAGCCTCAGAGAAAAAATGCAAATTGAACACAAACAGAAGAATTCCTGGAAGAGTTAAAGAAAGCAATAAGAGTGGTAGGAGAAAAAAAATGGAAAAAGAAATGAGAGTGATGCATGAAAAATGTGGAAAGAGAATTAAGAAGTTGGTAAAAAGAGTCAACAAAAATAATGAAGAAAATAAAAAAGTCATGAAAATTTACTGAAGAAAATAACACTTTAAAAAATAGAATTGACCAAATGTTGAAAGAGGCATGAAAATTCACTGGAGAAAAGAATTTCTAACAAAGTAGAATTGGCCAAATGGAAAAAGAGGTACAAAAGCTCACTGAAGAAAATAATCCCTTAAAGATTAGAACTGGGGAAGTAGACAAAATGACTCCATGAGACATTAAGAAACAATAAAACAAAATCAAAAGAACAATAAAAGAAGGAAATGTGAAATATCTCATCAGAAGATCAACTGACCTGGAAAATAGATCATGAAAAGATAATTTAAGAATTATTGGACTACATGAAAGCTATGATTAAAAAAAGAGCCTAGATATCATATTTCAAGAAATTATAAAGGAAAACATCTCTAATATCTTAGATCCAGAGGGTAAAATAGAAATTGAAAGAATCCACAAATCACCTACTGAAAGAGATCCTAAAATGGAAACTCCTAGAAATATTATAGCCAAACTCCTAAGCTCTCATGTCAAGGAGAAAATATTGCAGGTAGCTAGAAAGAAATAGTTCAAATATTGTGGAACCACAATCAGGATCACAAGACTTAGCAGCTTCTACATTAAAGAAACAGAGGGCTTAGAATATGATATTCTGGAAGGCAAAGGAATTAGGATTTCAACCAAGAATCATCTATCCAGCAAACTATAATTTTTTGAGGGGGAAAAAAGAAAATTTAATACAATAGAGAATTTTCAAGCATTCCTGATAAAAAGATCAAAATTGAATAGAAAATTTGACATTGAAATGCATGACTCAAGGGAAGTATAAAAGATAAACATGCAAGAAAAATCATAAGTGACTCAGCAAGGTTAAACTGTTTGCATTCTTATATAGGAAGATGATACATATAGTTCCTAAGAACTTCATCATTATTAAGGCAGCTAAACAAGTTTACATAGACAGAGGGCATGGGTACGAGTCCATTATGTTGAGATGATCTAAAAAATAAAAGGGGGTGAGAAAGAGGAATACACTGGGAGAAAAGAAAGGGGAGATGCAGAATGGAGAAAATTATCTCACATCAAAGAGATGTACAAAGAAGAGTTTTTACACTAGAGGGGAAAATGTGGGGGAGGGGTAGCAGGCAACATTTGAACTTCATTTTCACCTAAATTGATTCAAGGAGGAAAGAATATATACATACATACATATAAACACACAAATACAAATATTATGTATATGTATATTTTATTCATACTTAGGAATAGAAATCTATCTTACCCAATAGGGAAGTAGGAGGGAAAGGGGATAAGACAAAGGAGGAAGTGAATTAAGGGAGACAATAGTCAGAAGTAAAACAAACTTTTGAGGAGGGATAGGGGGAAAAGACAGAAAGAAAGATAAAAGAAAATAAAATGGAAGGAAATTCACAGTAAATGGGATAAAGTCACCTATAAAATAGAATTAGATGGTAAAATGGATAAGAAACCAAAATCCAATAGTATGTTCTTTACAAGAAACACACTTGAACAGAAAATGATAAATGTTGGATATGTGTGAAAATTGGACCACTAATGAATGCTGGTGGAGTTGTGAATTGATCCAATCATTTTAGAGAGCAATTTGAAACTATGCCCAAAGGGCTATGTAATTGTTCATACTCTTTGATACAACAATACTACTATTAGGTCTGTATCCCAAAGAGATGAAAAGAAAAAAAGCAAAGGGACCCACACGTACAAAAATATTTATAGCAGCTCTTTTTGTGGTGGTAAAGAATTAGAAACTAAGGTAAAGAATTGGAAATTCCTCACTCCCTATCAATTGGGAAATGGTTGAATAAGTTGTGGTATTTGAATGTAAGAGAATGTTATCATTTTATAAGAAATGATAAGCAGGCAGATTTCAGAAAAACATGGGAAGACTTACATAAACTGATGGTGAGTGAAGAGAATAGAAGCAGAAGAACATCATACAGAGTAACAGTAACATTGTGTGATGACCAACTTTGATAGATTTATCTCTTCTTGACAATGCAATGATTCAAAAGACTTGTGATGGAAAATGCTAACCACATCCAGAGAAAGAACTATGGAGGCTGAATACAGATCGAAGTATACTATTTTCACTTTTTTTTTTTTTTTACTATTTCTTTCTCATGTTTTTTTTCCTTTTGTTCTGGTATTTCTTTCACAACATGTGGAAATACGTTTAACATGATTGTACAAGTATAACCTACACTGGATTGCTTGCTGTCTTGGGAAAGTAGGGAGGGGAGGTAGGAGGGGGAAAAATTTAGTACTTAAAATTTTACAAAAATGAACATTCAAAACTACATGTAATTGGAAAAAATAAAATACTATTAGAAAAAAAGAACCACATTTAAAACAGAAAAACACAGAGCTAAGATGAAGCTGCAGCAGAATCTATTATTCTTCCACTGAAACAAAAAAGGGAGGGGTGGTAATCATGATCACAGACAAAGCAAAAACAAAAACAGACCTAATTAAAAGAGATAATCAAGGAAACTTCATTTTGCTGAAAAGTACCATAGAAAATGAAGAAATATCAAAAATTTTTATCGTGAGTTTCTCTGATAAAGGCCTCATTTTTCAAAGGTATAGGAAACTGAGTCAAATTTGTGAAAATAAGAGTCATTCTCCAATCGATAAATTGTCAAAGGATATGAACAGGCAGTTTTCAGAGTAAATCAAAACTATCTATAGTCATATAAAAAAATCTCCAAATTGCTACTAAATTAAAATTAAATTAATTACTTAATTTTACATTTAAATTTAATTTAAAACAATTCTGAGATATTACTTCATATGTATATATAATAATATATAATATATTAGCATATATTATATATAATCTTATATATATATACATGATTGGCTAACATTATGGAAAAAGAAAATGACAAATGCTGGAGAGGATGTAGAAAAGTAGGAAGGAAGAAAGCATTGATTGAGTACACAGTCTGTGCCTGGCACCGTGCTAGACACTTTACAGATTTCATCTCGTTTGATCCTCATAACAACCTGGAAGGTTGACTTTCATCTGTAAAGTCCCCATTTAACAGGTGAGGAGACAGAGGTTAAGTAACTTGCCCAGAATTACAGTTATTGTCTGAGGCTAGATTTGAACCCAGGTCTTCTTGACTCCAGTTCCAACCCTCTATTTGCTCACTGCCCCACCTACTTTGTACAGTTCCTTATACATAGCATGAGACTGAGTGTTACTGCTTAACATTTACCTCTCCTTTTCCATAGGGATAAGGATAGGCATAGGACTCGTGATTTCAATGGTACAGTTAACTCTCAGGTGAGGAAACTGCCTCCACCACTGCAGGGCAGTCCATTGTAACTCATAGTCTCCATACTTATAAAGAGATGTCTAGAACACTGAGGGACTTGCCCGAGGTCACACAGCCCACTGGCCTTAGAACTAGGAAGACTTTTCCATGATAGATTTTTTTTCCAAAGTCAAGTAGCAATAAGCCAAGTTTCTACAACAGAGTTTTGAAACATAGTAAACCAGCCAATAGGAATTTACCAACACAGAACCTCCTACTTCTGGTGTTGCAACCACAGCTTGTTCCAAAAATGGTGGAGGGAAGGATGAAAGACTGAAAGAGAATATTTCTTAACCTGCAGGAAGTCTACACTGCTAATACCATCATCTAGAATTATAGGATCATTGGACCTAGAAGGGACCTCAGAGGCCATCTACTCAACCGCTCAATTTTCAAAGGAGAAAACTGGGGCTCAGAGTTACCTGCTCAAGGTCACATAGATAAAGATGTGGGATGGAATAATGATCCCTAATCTCCTTTCTTCTGATCCCCAGATAAATTCCTCAGCACTAATTTCTTCTATGTCGCATTTCATCCCTTTATGATTCACCAAATGTAACAAATTCAAGAAATGCTTTATTGTGGTAGGTCGAAGTGAGACTGTTGAGGGACTTTAAGACCAGCCTGAGGAGTATGCCCTTGACTTTATAGGTAATTGAGAATTTTTAGATGGAGTACTTGCACGATGAGATGAGAGTGGTCACATAAAGAAAAATCAATCAGTAGAGTGTGGAATGGAGTGGAGGGAGTGCAAAGAGGCTGAGGTCAAGGAGACCCTGGAGCAAGGGTGCTTAACCTGAGGTCACTGGACCCTTTCCAAGGATAGATGTTAGGGGTTCTGTGGAATTGAATGAGAAAAAAATACATATTTATTTTCACTAATCTCTAACTGAAATTTAGCATTTCTTTCTATTATGAATATAAGAAACCACTTTAGTACTCAGCTTCACCAGGCTGCCAAAGCAGGTCCATTGATTAAGATTAAGAACCCTGTTCTAGAGGCTGGGAAACCAGTTAGCAAATTCTTTAAATAATCCAGTTGTGAAATAATCAAGGTCTGACTTCAGGTCATGGCAGTGGGAAGGAAGCCCCAGAAAAATGCGTATAATCTTAAGAGAGGGCACCTTGGCATGTCCGGTGAAAAACATTACTTAAAATCAGAGTTGGCCCAGAGTTAAGCAAAGTTTCTCAAAACACAGATCCATGCAATAAATGGAAAACATTAAATAATCCTCTTTTTTTAAACTACAATTTATATTTAAACAGATTCATCATTAGAAACTTTTAAAATAAGCTCTCATGATCAAGATAGTGGTAGTAAAAAAACAACTGAGACACAGTAAACTAAAAATTTCAAACTGACTGGCAATAAAAAAGCAATAGTTTTTTTTTTAATGGGTAGGTCACGTGTATCCATGGTTGAGAAACAAGTTCAGAAAAATGAATAAGAGACAAAAACCTGGCTAGTATCATTGGGCAAAAACAACACAGTTTAGGTAATTATTGTAGTGTTTCTGGCCTCCAAAGGATATGCACATACTTAATGTTAAAATTACAGAGTTAGAAAAGCCCTCGAGAGATTTTCCAGCACAGATCCTGCTTTTAGGCAAATATTCACTTGGTCTAAAGTTCCATCTGGGATAGATAATTAATTCTACTCTTGAAAGCCTCCAGAAGCTCTATAATCTTCCCTCGAGGTCCATTCCAATGATATTAGGTAAGGTTGTAATGAAATTCATCACACACTTGATTACCAGCTAGAGTTTTGGGTTTTCTGGAGGAGAGAAAGTCAGGACTATGATTTCGTTGGTTTGGGGAACTCCCAGCACAGGAACTTCCTTCACCGAGGCAATTTGGCTACTCCTCTGTAATTTACAGTTTTAGAATGCCAGCTGGGGCCCTGAAAGGCTAAGATTTTCCAATGGTTGTACAGTTATTAGGTGTCAAAGGTAAAACTTGAACTCAGGTCTTCCTAACTCCAAAGCTGACCTTTTACCCACCATACCATATGGATTGGGGCAGCTAAGTGGTGCAGTGGGTGGAGCGCCAGTGCAGGAGTCAGGAGGACCTGAGTTCAAATGTCACCTCAGACACTTGACACTCACTAGCTGTGTGACCTTGGGCAAGTCACTTAACCCCAACTGCCTCATTCTGGGTCATCTCCACTCATCCTGATGAATATCTGGTCACTGGATTCAGATGGCTTTAGAGGAGAAGTGAGGCTGGTGACCTGTACAGCCCTCCCTCACTCAAAACAAAGTCAAGTGCAAGTCATGTCATCATTTCTCTGATGGCATGGTCTTCTTCGGCAACAAAGGATGAACACACACACACACACACACACACACACACACACACACCATATGGACTAGGGAGCAAAAAAGAAACACCTAATGCTATCATAACCTCTCCCCACTCAATTCAATAAGCATTTATTAAGCACCTGTTATGTTCAGAGCATGTCACTAGCTTCTGCAGGGGGCATACAAAATTTAGATAAGAAATGGTCCCTGCTCTCACCATGTTTCTAGTCTGGTAGGATGATATGACCAAAAAAAATACAAAATGATACATTATAAGGGCAAAAGAAGTAACTTTTCCTTTACCAAGTAGGCAGTAATGGAAGCCTCCATCTTCTAGAGAAATAGTGATTTTAGAATACTGATAAAAATGAACAATTTATTATATTATCACAGTGTCACTGCTGATTCAAAAGATTCAAAACATTCAACTTTACATGCCTGGAATACTTAATATATGTTTGTGACTTGAACTAAATTTAAACACAAACATGAATAGCCAATGAACTGCCTCAAGTAGAGAAGAAATCAAATCCATTCATCAAATACTTATCAAGAACCTACTAAGAGCAAAGCCCTGTCCTAGGTGCTGGCAACTGAGAGACTAAATGAAATATGATCTCTGACTCAAGGAGCATACAATATAGCATTAAAAGCTATTGCTTAGGAAAATCCTTTGAACCAAAATGATTCTTATTGAGTGGCTTCCAATATATTTTTTGTTTTTGTTTTTGAATCCCAAGACACATAGTAGTTTTGTTTTTGAATCTCAATGCTTGGCAAATTGAATCATGTGAACACATAAACTTCCTATCAGCCCTTTCTATTGTGGGGTCAAATTGTAAATTCAACAAGGATGCATTTAAATCCCCAAATTGTTCATCTCCTAGAATAGACCAAATGTCTAATCCTTACACTCTGAATGAAGAGATAATCAAGCACTTAAGAACAAAATTTGCAAAAATCATCCCCCAAAGCATCAATGTGGGATAGATATGTCTTCCAGTGTTTCCTGGGAAGTTGTGACCTCAGTTTTGCTGTTGCCAAATGTTAAGAGTCACCCTCCATTCAGTGACAAAGCTCCATTTCAGTGTCATTATTGATGGTTGAAAAATTGTCTCTTCTTTTAAGGGATATTTAGGCTGTAATATCATAGCAAAATTAAAACAAAAATGTAACTGTTAGACTTTATTATGATTATTTTTTTATCATGCCTGTGATTTCATCAAAGTAGTTCCTTACCAGTGACTTAATCTAGTAATACAGATGAGCATCCACTCTGCATCTTATAATCTTAGAAAGTCAGCAGGAGACTCATTGGCAGTTATTCCAGGCTGTCTTTCTAATTGCAAAATAAAAACTGGAATTTCTTCTGATGCATCTTTTTGCTTCCAAAAGCAGATTCTGAAGAAAGCAACAGAAATTTTATGCAATTTATTAAATAAGTCTTTTGAAGACTTTCTAAGTTTAGTTTATTCTGGAAATGTTCTCTTCAGTCTTTCCCTTTGAAAATTCAGTGTTGAGCCATGTTCTTGCACTCATTTGATTTTTCCCCTCCTGAGTATTATTTGAATGTTTATCAATATTAACACATCAATATCTGTACTAATATTTGAATATTAATTTAAGGTATATACATATACATACACACTATATGTTGTTGTTCAGTCATTTCAGTGATGTCCAATTCTTCATGACCTCTTTTGGGTGTTTTCTTGGCAACGATACTGAAGTGGTTGGCCATTTCCTTCTCCAGTTCATTTGGCACAGGAGCAAACTGAGGCAAAGAGGGTTAAGTGACTTGCCTAGGATCACATAGCTAGTAATTGACAGAGGATGGATTTGAACTCAGGTCTTCCTGACTTCAGGACTGGCACTCTATCCACTGTGCCACCTAACGGCTACATATACCAGATAGACAGATAGATAGATAATGTGCACTATATAGGTGATATATACCACACATGGAATATATGATGTACATATATGTAAACATATACATGCATGTGTGTATTTAAATGTGTGTATATCTTAATGCTGCTGTTCAGAAAGGAATGGACATGTTACAGATTCTAGAACATAACTTGCAAAAGTATACATTCACACATCAAGTTAAGGTAACTGTTAAGTCATCTGGAAAAAAGCAAAGCAAGCAGTAGGCTCTGGGAGACAGAAGCCCAGGTGACCCTTGTATTAACAAAGCAAGTCATATTCTCTCCCCTTTTCATGGAAGGAGATTAAAAGGTACTGAGGTGCCATTACATCATTATCATATGTCTTGCTGCTGACCAACACACTTCTAAGGGATTTCTCTCCAAACTGTTGAGACACTGACTTCTTTTCATTCTAAGTATGTCTGATGATAGGAGGACCACGTACCTGACTTATCTTGCACTCCTAACAACATCCAGCACATAGTTTTGTCCACTTATTTCTGAAAGCCTGTGCCAGACACTGGATTCAGGGAAAGACTCAACACTCCCAGGCGTTGAGGTGTAACCAAACTATCATTAATAGTTATGTCTAACCTCACTTATAGCCACCAATCTCAGAAAGTCTGGCAAAAGTCCATGAGGGGCCCTAGGGGAAATTTCCTATCATGCTACCCCTGACTGCTATTATTAGATTAATAGTTGTAGAGATGAAGTTCCCCAAATTTTATTAAAGGAACATTATAAGCCCCTACCTTAGGCTTTAGAGTTAGAATAAGATAAACAAGGCAAGGTTAAGGAGGGTAGAGTCAGAGGAGAGAAATCTCATGACTAATCAAACACTTAGGTTCTCAAGGAAAGAATTTTGAAGGAATGGGCCCCCATGACAAACCTGAGGGCACTGTTGTTTCCAAGAATTATGACCAAAAAAAAAATGAAGCAGAGATTGTGTAATCATAAAAGCATAGATTTAGACCTTGACAGGAAATCAGAGGCCATCTAGTCCAACACAAACGTTCAGATGTTTTTGGTGGTGGCTGACTCTGTGACTCCATTTGGAGTCTTCTTGGCAGAGATACTGGAGTGGTTCACCATTTTCTTCTACAGTTCATTTTACAGATGAGGAAACTGAGGTAAACAGGGTTAACTGACTTGCCCAAGGTTACACAGAGAGGAAGTGTCTGAGGCCAGATTTGAACTCAGGAAGAGGAGTCTTCCTTATTTCAGGCCTGCTGCTCTATCCACTGGACTGCATAGCTGAACCTCTAAATAGAACACCTTCATTTTATAGATAAGGTTCTCTAACTACAGAACCAATGCTCTTTTCCACTATCTCACAGAGTCCTTTTTTGTTAAGCATTCCATTAGACTTTCTCTTGAGGTTAGAGAAATTGGTTTCACTGATCTATGTAAGCTGATCCATTCAAATTAACTCAAGGAAAAAGTATTTGTATCTTGATGCTGTAACATTTCAAAGTCTTATCAGAAAGCTCATAAAGAGCTTCTTTTCCAAATATGGAAAAACTGACTCTATTGGAAAGTATTTATTTAACTTGGCCTTAAAAAAAGAAAGAAAAGTATAACTGTCAAACAGTGAAATAGTTGGGTTTTATGAATATTCTTCAGCTCTAAAAGGAAGATTTCACTATTGCCTTCCTTCTCAAACTACCTTATATTCAGCTACTTTTTATTTATCCTAAGAGAGACAGTGTGGTGTAATATAGCATGGTCAAAATGAAATAAAGACTGGGGCCATTAAACTGTACATGGAGATCCCTGTGGGCCATGGATTGACTTCAAAAACCACATATTTAGAGTATCTATGACTTATCTTTATTTTATTTCATATCAAACTTTTATTTGTTTTGTTCACTATTTCCCAATTACATTTTAATCTGGTTCAAGCCCCACTGGGGAGTGTTGTGGGAAACAAGCAACTGGCGGCTTGTGTTTGTGGTGACGTCTTGTGTAGTGGAGAGAAAGTCAGCCTCAGAGTCACAGGGGCCAAGGTCCTCGTCCTGTCTTGGAGACCTACAAGCTATGTGATCCAGGAGAAGTTACACTCACTGCTCAAAGCAATTCTTTTTGACTTTACATCAAAGAAAAGGTGTTGCCTTGTGCTGGTACAAAGCTTCCTCAAGAGTTCCCTATTCATATAAAATCCAGATATTTATTCTGCAATATATTTTAATACATGTAATTTTCTCTTCCTCTAGAATATAAACTCTTTGTAAGAAGGGATAGTTTCATTCCTTTTATTTGTATACCTACTGCCTGGCACATAAGTGTTTAATAAATAATTGTTGATTAATTATGTTGGTGATGAGTCTCTCTGTCCTTAGCTGATTAGACAGCAGACTCAGTCCATCTCAGGGACCATGCCTGAGGAATCTTTCCAGTTCAGAAGATTTTTGTCAGAGCTCATGTTCCCCTAGAATAGTGACTTAGAGAATTCAGGATCCATATTGGGGACATTACGTGAAGGCTCTCTGTAGCCAGAGTACAACACTGTAACTCACCAAATATAGGAAGGCCTGCATATGCTAAATGGATCTTTTGTGGAGGTTCTACAGAAGAATAGAAATGAGTATCTCACAGGATGAGAAGGTGCAGACAGGTTGCAATCTGCACTTATGGAGAGAATGTCCCCATCAGTAAGATTATGGATCCAAGAAGTATTAAAGCACAGTATAGAGTACACACTACATACCTCTGCCTCTGCCTTCCCTCCCCCCAAGCTACTGCCATCAAGAGTTAAGCTATGCCAGAGTCCAGCAAAATAAATCTAATCTCTTAATGGTCAGATTCCTTAATCCTCAATTAGTCTCTTTTTCTTCTTCCTCCTTCTGTCATCTGATCTTTTCTTAAATTACAAAGTACAGTACAATATATCTATTAGGGCCAGGGTGTGTTATGTCACCTACACAATCTGAGAAGGCAATTTAACAGATACAATAGGGAAGAAGATGATCTGAGTATATTATCACCAGATAAGTTAAACTCAGGTACACCTACCACTTGAGAATCCCGATATCACCATACAACACATCCTCAAACTCAGGGGGTGGAAGGGTTTGGAATTAGATGGGGAGAAAGAGGAAATTTGAGATTGGGGGATGAGAGGGATATGTCCTGTTTAAGTCTTCTCAGTTTAAAGAATCTAGTTGGACTAAAAAGGGGGGTGGAGAAATGAGCGGCAAAATAAGGAGAATGGGATAATCAATAAATAGTGGGTCAATATGTATTATACAATACATATTTATTAAGTACCTACTATGTGCTCGGCACTGTGATAAGTTCTGTAAATATAAAGAAAGGCAAAAAAAAAAACCAGTCCTTGACCAACAGGAGCTCACAGTCTAGGTGGGGAAAACAACAAATAAAAAGAAGCTGAGTTGGGGGGGGGGAGGGAGAGGTCTCATCAAGGGTGCATAGTTAAGTCCAGGAGTATAGCAGGATCCGGAAATGATGGGATAGACTCCTTATACCACCTCCTTAAATGGAAGTTGTGGAAAGAACTCTAGGATGTTTACACTCTACCCTGTCAGATCAGAAGTGGGAGGAGCGCCCAGACATGGGGTACTAATGAGGTGTGAATTTCAGGGTTGATGCATTTCACAAAATGGTAAATTTCATGATGAAGTCCAAAAGGAAAGCTGTGTAGGAATGATATCTTCCCAGCCACCATTTCTACACCATGCTACTTGGCCAGCACATTCATCTCCACCTACCCTCTCCCCACCAGAACTTTGGATTCTGCCCCAGGATCTGGGGAGATTTTACCTTATCACAATCAGAATCAAGTCTCTATGTCCCTTCTTGCCTATTTCCATGACGCCCTTCCATTCTTCCAGCTTACCCTGTGTTCTCTACCTTTAACAGAACATAAACTCCTTGAGGGTAAAGATTATGTTGTTTGTTTGTAACTGTATTCCCAGAGCTTACAACTGCACCTGGCACAGAGTAAGCGTTAAATCAATGCTTTATTGATTTAAGTACCATACAGAGATTTCTGAGAGTTTGTGATGAAGCACTCCCCTTTTTTCTGCTTGAAACTTATGTATACAGACACTCATATGTTTTAAGAACTCAGTATTGTACAATTGCAATAACATGATTCAGGAGGAACTCACGTGTTGAGTGAGTCATAGGCTTAACCCCAAAGAAGTGGAAGAAGCAATTAACCAGAGTCGGGGATGGATGTATGAACCAGGAGGGAACAACAAATTAATAATAAATGCATCCTTCATGGTGCTCCTTTCCATGTTAGCCCCTCAGGGGCTGTCTACCTTGCCTACACTTAGTTCTGGCTCTTTGTAACAGTGATCATTTTTATTTTTCATTATTTTTGCTATTTTAGAGGCAGTAAGATGACATCTTAAAGATGTCTTGATTTGCATTGATGTGATCTTTGGGGACTATTAATACTTTTTTATATGGCATAGTGGCTCCAAATCTTAACACCTGAGACATCAGAGTACTTAATAAATGTTGATCAATTGATGATTGATTGATTGATGTCCCTTGAAAATTTCACCACTGGGTAGTGGCATATATTACTCTTATGTTTCAGTTTCTTGTAAGCTCTGGAGGTCAGACCTTTTTATGATATTGTTATGGCAAATATATTTTCCCAGTCTATCTCTTTTCATTTTATAATTACTGCTTTTTGTCAGGTGGAACCACTGTCTTTATTAATTCAATCTAAGATCATGCTGAGTTTATTGGTCACTCTACCACACAGCTAACTAGGTTTTCCATCATTAAATATCCAGATTGTTTTTACATGTTTTTACATTTTACATGGAAGAACTGGTGATGTTTAGCCTGGAGAAGGGAAAAATTCGGAGGACGTAAGAACTGTCTTCAAATATTTGAAGGGCTGTCATGAGTACGACAAATTAGATTTGTTCTATGTAGCTCCAGAGGGCACAACCAAGAGAAGTAAGTAAAAGCAGCTGAGATTTAGGCTCAAAATGAGGAACTAGCATACTAACAGTCAGAACTCTCCCCAAAGTGGAATCACATCCATCCCTCATTGGAAGTTTTTAAGCAGATGATCATTTTCTGCAGGTTGTAGAGGAAATCCTTGATCAAGGATGGGTTGAATTAAATAGCAGATGGGATATGCCTTACAGCTCTAAGACACTGGCCTCATTGCCCTCACCCTGCGCTTGGGCAGTTGGTTATTTGAATCCTCTTGGAAGACCTTGCATTTAACTCTACTGAATTTCATGTTAATTCAGCCCATCATTCTAGTCTATCTAGTTAAAGATTCTCTGATTCTCCAAAACCTATCAAAGATCACCGTGCAATCTTGTCTGACAATGTTTTTAGTACTTTGGGATGGAGTTTGTGCACAGCTGATGACTTGAACTCTTTAAGGATATTGAAGTTCTTACTCTCTTAAGATTTCCTCACTTATTTTTGGTTTCAACTCACAGCTAACCATGTTTTAAAATATATCTTTCTTAGTCCAAAGACCACTCTACTTGGCAAAAGAAAACAAAAGAAAAGCAGGAGTTGAATAGTTCTGTCTTCTCTTTGTCATCCATTACCACTGTCCCATTTTGACCTTACGCAGTACTGCTAGCTTGTCTTTGATTTCTGTGTTGCCCCCGGCATAGCCTTTATAACAGAAGAAAAGTCCTTTTTGTCATCCTTTGCATTTATCATCAGTTTTAGCTTGTCCTTAGCCTTAGTATTTCTGCCACTATTAATACAGGACCATGCTTCTCTTTTAGATTTATTTGCTGTTAACTGCTCTTGTTGCCATTGCCATAACCTCTAAAAATCTAAGATTATTGGTAAGGTACAAGCTAAATTGTATCTATTTTGTTCCTTTTGAATAAAGTATTTCTTTCCATAGTCGTATTCTGATTATGAGCCATGACTGAGGTCAAATTTGTCTCCTTCCATTAGGATCTCTAGCATCACCCTCAATCATCATCTTAGCTAACGTTAACATAACATAATAAGATTCACAAAACACTTTACATCCTTCATCTGAACCTCATAATAACCTTTTGCAGCAAATACTACAGATATTTTTATTCCCACTTATAGATAAGGAAAGTAAGACACTAAGAGATGATGACTTGCCCATGTCTACATTACCACATTTACTTTCTTATCCCTATTTTGTTCATGTGGTATATCTGAGGCTGTGGGTTTTAGTACTTGATCTTTAGGGATATGAGTTACTGATTCCCTCTATTGCTTTTCTTCTGGGTAATTTTTTCCTCCCTCTCCATTTTCATTTGAAATTCTCTTGATTGGATTTGACATATTCCAAATAAATGGGGTTTTTTCCTATTCACTACCCAAGTCTACTTTTCTCTCCTAAAGTTTCTGTCTTCAATCAGCTGAGCAATGATGAAGATAGCAACTGTGCCCCTAAGGTCTTCAGTTTCTTGACTGGTCTTAGCAATAATTCCTTTTTTTTCTTTTCAATTCATAGGACAAAAACAAGCATTTCCATAAAATAATACAATAAAAAAAGATTGCACATGAAACTGCAAATCTGATGTGTACAACTTGCTGTTCCTTCTAAATATACAACAGTCATCGTGTAAATTTCTCTTTTATCCCCTTTTTTCTTCCCCACCCCCACCCTAGAGATGGCTAACATGAGACATGAGAATAAGTATGTGTGTACGTATATACATATGTATGTGTACATGTATACACACATGATTTTATATGTGTGTGTATTGTATATGTATTTAAAATTATTATATACATATTTCTATTTATCAGTTCTTTCTCTGGATACAGATAGCATCTTTCCTTATATGTCCTTTATTTTTAATTTGTGTATTTATAATAATCAAAATTACTTAGTCACTCAAAGTCTTTCTTAAAAAAAATATTGCTCTTACAGTGTAATACAGTGTATACAGTGTTCTCTTCGTTCTACTCACTTTGCTCTTCATCATTTCATGCAAATCTTTCCCTGCCTTTCTTTTAGTGCAGTAGCAGTCCATCACAATCATACACCATAACTTGTTCAGCCATTCCCCTATTGATAGAGATCCCTACAATTTCCAGTTCTTTACCACCATAAAGAGTGCTGCTATAAACATCCCATTCACATTCAAAGTTATAATCACTATTTGGGAATTTCCCTCCATCTTATTTTTACTCACTATTTTCTTTCTTAGCCTTTACCTTATACCTATTACTTTATCTTCCCCTCCTACCCTCTCACCACCCACTTCATCCACCCCTCCAAAAGTCCCCCTCCATCCTGTCCCTCACCCTCTCCAATCCCAATTCATACAGCCCTCTAAAAACCCCTCCTCAACCCTATCCCTCAGTTTTCTCACTTCTCTACATGTTGAGTAGGATTCCATAACCTTCCAGGTGGACATGTAGTTTCCTCTTCAACCCAAATAAGAGGAAGTTTTCAACATTACCAAGCCTCAGGTCCTTCTCTCACTTGCCTCCATATTAATCACAGGGAATGAGCAGTGATGTTTGAGTTTGAAAAATATAGCTACCCCCAAGCTTCTCAGCCTTGGTTCGAGTTAAGCCTACTCAAGGGAAGGTTCACAAGCTCCCCCCCACCCACCTTCCTAAAAAGACCAAGTCATTTAATGACCAGTTGTATCATATAACATGGTGATAATGAACATGAGTAATTTATTTAATCAGGAAAATCTGCATAAACCACAAATACTCTAAACACCTGTGACCCAAAGAGAACCACCTCTCCACATGTGTCTACTGAGGAGTACTGGGTTTGGCAAGGCACCACAGGTTAAAAGCATTCATGGCAAAAGATCAGCATGAGAACCAGGAAGCATTAGAAAAGGTCTTGTTCTCTTTCCTCTGATCAGGAACTAGGAAAACAGGACATCAGGGCTAGATTCAGACCACAGTGGCATATGTGTGTATTTATGTATATAGATACACTTACAGCCATGTATAGGTGTGTGCAAAATTTACACATTGTATGTCCCAAAAGTCTTAGTGCATTGATTTTTTTAAACTAGTCTGAAACCTCACTAAGATTTTTGGGACACTGTGGTGTGTGTGTGTGTGTGTGTGTGTGTGTGTGTGTGTGTGTGTGTGTGTGTGTTTGTATATGTGTTTACATATGTATATAGGGGGATATCCCACATCCCAACTTTAATTAATATGACTAATAAAATGCTCTATCCCCTGATGCCTTTCCCACTACCACAGTGATGCATACTTATAGTCTCTGCTTCTGAGATAGCTTAAGTTGGTGGATCACTATATTTTGGGGGTTCTAAGGCTGGGGTTCTAAGAGTAGGGCCAAAGCCATTTGGGTGTCTGTACTCAGTCCAACACTTATGTGGTGAGGCATAAAGATACATTTCTAATGAATGGCCTCTACCAGCACCCTCCTGCATGGGAGGGCAGGTCACTGCGTCCAAAGACTAACCATAACAACATGCTTTGAGAGACCTTGTAGATTTGGAGTCAGAGGTTCAAATTCTGATTCTGGCACGTACTAGTTATATGGTGTCTTCATTTCCTCACTCCTCTGCATTTTTTCATCATATCCCCAGGACCCCCTGCCTCCTGCAAGATCACATCAGCCTTTGAACTCATGCCTTATCAGGATTCTGTGTCCCTAGGGTCCTTCTCTTACACACTCTCTCTCCTTCCAGGGCAACTTTCTACTGAAAAGTTGGTTCCCCAGAGAATAGCTAACTATTCTTCCCCTCAGTTTTCAGGGTAACCATTAGAGAATGGGGTTTTTTTCTAGTATCGTCACTAGCAAGCCCTCATCTGGCATGTGCCCCATTGTTTATCAATTAGCCTACCAGAGTTAGTAATCTTTTACAAAGCAATATTTATTACAATGGTATAAGAAAAAATATACATAATTTTATGCTAATATAAATTTATATCCTTAAATTATTAAAGCTTAAAATTACACTACTTTTGGGACACTGTGTATTTATATATGTGTATATGCATTCACACACAAATATACATGTACATGAATATATATCTATACATGTACATACACATACACATAGACATATATGCCTATACCTCTCTCTGAAACCTCTCAACCGCAGTCTTCCAAGCAAACTCTTACAGAGTTTCCAGATCACAACCACATCAGAGTCCAAAATCTAATATTACAGGCAGCGAGGTTCATAGGATCAGAGATTTATAGCTAGAATGGACCAGACCTCAGAAGCCATCTAGGCCAACCCCTCCATATTCCAAGAGGAGAACAATGAAGATTAGTTGACTTGCCAAAATCTTCAGCATGGGCAAACTTTATCAGAATGAGTTGGGACAGTCTTTTCCTCTGGCCACTTTTTTTCTACTTGCTTCACTCTCCTTCATCTAGACATCTCCAGCCTTCTTTCAAAATGCCCATCTAAGCCCTCTTAGTGCCCATGCATGCTTTCCTTGAGATTTATTACCTGAGTCCTCTGACTTTAAATCCAGTTCTTAATTATCTAATAAAAAGAATTTGTGTGTGGGTGAGTGGAGGTGTGGGTATGGGGGTATGTTCTCCTAATAAACCTCAATTGCTTGTGTACCACTAAGGAAAAGGATTTTCCACATCAGACCAAAAGAGTGTCAACAATTTCCTACTTCCAAGGTCAGAGAGAGAAAGAATCTGGAAGAGGGAAGCAAAGCCCTGAGGGTCAAAATGTATAGGATTAAATGTGGAGATAAGGTCCACTCTCTTGCCCTTCTGTCTCCCTCCCCACCCCCACCTCCAAATACACATCATACTTGTGCCCAAAGAGATTTCCCTGCCATAAAGTGTGACAGAGGGAAAAGAAAGTTAGATTTGAAGTCCAATGACCCAGGTTCAAATTCTAGTTCTTCTCCTTACTACTTGTGTGACCTTGAGCAAAACACTTCACATAAAGGTAAAGCAAGACACCAGGGCCTCAGTTTCTTCATTTGTAAAACAAGGATGTTGGGGTAGACAGCCTCTGAACTCCCTTCCAAATCTCAGTCTATGATCCTATAATCCTTTAAATTAATGCTCCTGTCAGATCCAGGCACTGGTTTTTTAATGTGTTTTGTTTTTTTTGCTTTGTTGTTTTTCTTTTTTATAAGGTCAAGTTCAACTAGGCAGGGAGGAGGGAAGAAGGGAAAAGGGGAAAAGAGCAGAAACATCCAGAAATAACCATGATATAAAAACAAAAAGGCATCAATAAAACTTATTTTTTTAAGAGCAATAAAAGAAGAAAGTGAACTAATGATCATCTTGGCCCCTGGCCCTAACCCCAAACACTGCGATCCAACACAACTATTCACAAGACAGATAGAACCATGTGCAACCTACCCACTGCAGAGACACAAGAGAGTCTTTTCTTATCAGACCCAAGTATCATCTTACCCTAGCCAAGCCAAAGCACACATGGACATGAGCACCTCTTCCCTCTTCTTTTTATTTCCTCTTAATCACCCCACATTGGATCTGGGAATTTTGAAATGGGCCTAATTAGAGGAATGGGGATCAATCTACTGGCCAGAGAAAATACTTGTCCAGAACCTTGACTATAGCTCAGTTATATACAAGGTACAAAGCCGAAACTGACGATGAGGAAGATATCTTGGGGAAAAACTCAGGGCATATGAAAAATCAAGAGTGATCACATTTCTCTTTAACCTTTCTCCCAGAAATAAATTCATTTGGAAAACTGATAAAGCACACCAGAAGTCCATCTTGAGTTGGAGGGAATAAAACTCTACCCATGACCCCCATCCTTAGTAGCAAACTCCCTGGAGAGCTTTTCAGGAATGGACAAGTTTATTCTTCACCTTTCTCATGCCAACAAACTGAAACATGAACATTAGTGCATGTAAGAAAATCCTTAATCTGATTGCAAATCACAGGCATATGTTTGGCCCGGAAAGGCATATTAGGGAACAAACACTTCAAAGGAAAATCCTTCAGAAATGGAATCACTGGCACCAGATCTCCTGACTGCCTACTAAACTGTTTGACCAAAACGACTACTTCAAGAACCCTCAGTCATCTACCCCTCTGACCAAAGCTTGGAAACAGGCCGAAAACCAAAACATGACGTGTGATCCAACCCCTTTTCCATAATTCCAGCCAATCAATCTCAAACACCAAAGAATTAAACCAACCAACCCTTTTCTTTTCAACAGACACTCAAGTAAGAGAGGCTGCCCAAGGTGAACAACTAGCTGATATCGTCTGACTCCAAAGACCCCCCAATTCAGCTTGATCCTTACATTTTCTAAGTGCTGGTGGCTGTCATTTTTGTTTTTGTAGATTTGCGGATAATTCCTCTCTAAGAGAATATGTGTGTCTATACCTACCCAGATATTTAACAATCTGAATAAAAATATCAGACCAACATAACATGAGAAATAATAGACAAAAATCTGCTACTTTAAGTAGTGATGATATATGTAAAGCAGGGATTCTTAAATTGGGATCTGTGACCTTTTAAAATATATATTTGGATATTTGTATTTTCATGTAATTGGTTTCCCTTGTAACTCTATGTATTTTACTTTATGCACTTTAAGATATCATTCTGAGAAGAGGTCCACAGACTTCACCAGACACTGTCAAGGGGATTCATGACATAATAAAAGTTAAGAAGCTCAATGTAAAGAGATTCACAAACTTTAAAGCACTGTATAAATGCTATTTATTATCACTAAGTAAAGAGAAATTTGTAATTCAGAAACTAATTAAAAAGCACTTCTCTAGTGTGTTGTTTGGGGCTGTTATCCAGTAAATCAAGAAATATTTATGGGGAGTTAGGATTCCTAGACTTAGATGGAATCTCAAAGAACACCTAGTCCAACCCCTTCATTTTGCAGGTGAGGAAACTGAGGGTGAGAGAGCAAGGGCAAGGTGACTTGCCCAAAGAGGCATTATTAGTGGCAGATCCAAGATCAAATCCAGGTCCTCTGACTTCAAATCCTGAACTCTTTTCATGATACCTACTACAAAGGATTTTTTTTAACATGACAAAAATGTTGGCTTGTTTTTGAATAGCTGGTTTTTTTAATGTCCTCTCATTAATGTCCTTAATGAAAGAAAGGAAGGAAGGAAGGATGAAGGGAAAGAAGGAAGTAAAGAAAGAAAGTGAAGGAAAAAAGAAAAGAATGAAGGAAAGAAGGGAGAAAAAAGAGAGAAAGAAAGAAATTTACATGATGACTTTATTATATATTTAAAAGGAATAGCAAATTATACATAACAGATTTGCAGTTTCATGTGCAATCGTCTATTTCATTATACTATGTTATGGAAATGTTTGTTTTATTCCATAAATGTAAAAAAATTAAAATCAAAAAAGTATTTCATGTCCTTACAGTAGAATTCTGTGGTTTCACCTGGGTAAGAATACCTCCTACCAACACATAATGCAGCCCATGCATCTATAACTTACAGTCTTTGATAGCTGCCTCAAGTTCAGAGGGGTTAAATAAATGATTTGCCACATTTGTGTAGCTAGGGAGTGTTTGCAGCAATCTTTGAACCCAGTGAGGTCAGGTTTTAAAAGGACATGCACAAAGTATGGAAGGAAAGATGTATAACAGAAGGCACAAAAGAGTTGAACTTTCCATAAGAATAGCGTTATGAAAGCAAAGGCCTCAAAATGAGCTTGCAGAAAACATGGACACCAAAAAGGCCTTTAAAGAAACCGTCTATTACAGAGAGGAAAAAGACCCCCCCCCAAAAAAAAGGGATAAAGTTTCTGCTTGGGATGGATTAGACCGTGATAATGGAGAGTAAAAAGAAAAGTTACTCCATTTCTATTTTGTGTCTGTTTTCTCTATCCAGAAGAATCATGTTCACTTTGGAAATAATAGCTTTATACTGAAAAGGATAAATCAAAAATCACCAGCTCATATCCAACAAGCTAGATGCTTTGGAGAGTAGCAAGAGTTTTGGAAGACTAACAGGTAAGACACTTAGAAATTCACAGGAAGCAAAATCTAAAAAAGGAAATGGCGGTAAAGTTATTGGCCTCAAATGTCAACACAAAATGCTCAAAGCTAAAGAGTTGTACTAGAGATCCTAACATGAGGGGGAAAATGAGAACTCAAGGCTCTCAATGAGACTTGATGGGATGAGACCTATGACTACACTGTTTAGTATATTTTTTTCAAAGGGAACAGGATACAAGAAGGCATATTTGTGTGAAGAAATGCAGGAAATAAAGGTAGGGAAGCATGGTGAAGATCCTTTGGGTGAAGATCAATAGACAGAAAAACAAAAGCTGTTTAGTCATTGGAATATCCTATAGATTACTTGGAAAGAAAGGTGAAGTGACAGAGTGGCCTGATATAGGGGTAATAGCAAATTTTAGTTACCCAGATATCTGTTGGATCTCTCCTCTCTTTCTCTCTTTTCTTCTTCTTCTTCTTCTTCTTCTTCTTCTTCTTCTTCTTCTTCTTCTTCTTCTTCTATTTCTTCTTCTTCTATTTCTTCTTCTTCTATTTCTTCTTCTTCTTCTTCTCTCTCTCTCTATATATATATTTATATATATGTAAAATATTTTTGAATGAAAACTTCTGACAAAATATCTCAAACTATTCTTCAAGTAGAGTCAATAAGCAATTATTAAGTGGCTACTATGTGCTGGGCATTGTGCTAAGGACTAGGAATACAGAAAGGCAAAAGACAACTTACAGTCTAATGAGGGAGATGATAGATAAGATACTTATAGGAGTATCTGAAAATAACCAGCAGAAGGAAAGCATTAGCATTAAGGGAGATGGAACTTCAGCTGAGACTTGAAGGAAGCAAAGGAGGTCAAGCAGTGAGATATGAGAGAATTCTAGGAAGAAAGGATAGCTAGTGAAAATACATCTGGGGATGAAAATATGAAAGACACTGTCTGTTGTCAAGAAGCTCATATTCTAATGGAAGAGAACGTAAATAAAGGAGTAGTGAGGAGGGAAGGAAATCATGGTCTGGAAGTCATAAGGAAGATGAATGGAAAAACAGGACAATCAATAGGCGTGACCTTTTCAGAGGTAATGGCCATATTGAATGGATATATTGCTTAGAGCAATCAGTAGAAATGGGGGTGGGGGAAATGAAGAATGCACAGGGTGGCAGGGTGAAAATGGCCCTATGAAGAGGAAGTGCCCACCTGAACAGCTTAGTTCCTCCCAGGCATGGTCTGGGATAGGACTAGATAGTACTAGAATGCCTAACTACCCCATATCACATCAAGTTACCTGTCCTAGATGAGTTCTAGCCTATAATACTGAAGGGATGTTCTAAGCTGAGCTACTCACTAGGTACTCACTAGAAAATGAGAGAGATGTCACAAGAATGGTGGCAGGCAAATGACTCAGTTTTCAAAAAGCAGAACAAAGTAGAGTAAGAATTACAGGCCAGTGATTTTCACATTGATTCCTGAAATTTTTTTTTTAGAAAGCCTGGGGCTTATTTGTATGTGAAGGAGTGATTCTAATAAATAAAATTAGGTAGAAAAAGGTAAAAAGGAGCAGTTATCTCATAAAAATGGGATGTGAAAGGAAGAACTGATACAAAGTAAGTAGGTGGGGTGGAGGGCTGATAATGGTGGAACCTTAATCTCATCTGGGTTGAAGAGGAAACAAATATATCTGGAAGGGTGTAAAAATCTTCTGGATTTGTAGGGAGGTAAGAGAACTTGGGGACAGGAAGGGACTTTCAGAAGGATATATAGATAAAGATTTAGGAGATTGGGGGAGAAGATAAGGGATGGACTTTTAGAAGGGTGAGTAGAATAAGAAATGGGAGGGTAAGAGGAGAAGCTCAGTACCAGGAATAGGGTAAAAATGGGCATTTGAGAAGGATAATAGTGAGTAAAAGTAAGATGGAGGGAAATTCACAAATAGTAATTATAACTTGGAATGTGAATGGGATGAACTCACCCAAAATGGAGACAGAGAGCAAAATGAATTAAAAATCAGAATCCAACAATACATTGTTTACAAGAAATACATTTAAAAGTGAGAGATACACACAGAGTTAAATGGAGGGTTGGAGTAGAAATTATTTTGCTTCAGTTGATGAAAAAAAGGCAGGGGTAGCAGTTACTATCTCAGACCAAGTTATGGCTAAAATAAATGTAACTAAAAGAGATAAACAGGGTAACTTCATTTTTAAAAAAGGTACCATGGACAGTGAAGTGATATCAATACACTATCACCTATATGAACCAAATATTATGACATCTAAATTTTTAAAAGAAAAGTTAAATGAATTAGGTAGAGATAGATAGTAGTACTCTAATAGTGGAGGACTTCAATCATACCATCTCAAAACTAGACAATTCTAACCAAAAAACAAATAAGAAAGAAGTCAAAGAAGTGAGTAGAATTTTAGATAAACTAGATAATGTAAATCTCTGGAGAGAATTGAATGGAAATAGAAAGGAATACGCCTTTTTCTCAGCAGTTCAAAGATTGACCACATATTAGTACATAAAAATCTTATAGTTAAAAGCATAAAAGCAGAAATAGTAAAAATATCCTTTTCCAATCATAACACAATAAAAATAATATTTAATTTGGAAATATAATTAAAAACTAATTGGAGATTAAACAACCTAATCTTTAAGAATGAGTGGATTAAAGAACAAATCATAGAAACAATCAATAATTTCATCAAAGAGAATCAACAATGAGATGACATATCAAAACCTATGGGATATGGCAAAAGCAGTGATCAGAGGAAAATGTATATCTCTAAATGCTTACATCAATAAACTAGAGAAAGGGCAGATCAATGAATTGGATACACAATTTTTTTTTAAAAACCTAGAAAAAGAACAATCTAAAAACCCCCAAATAAACGTAAATTGGAAATCCTAAAAATTAAAGTTGAAATTAATAAAACTGAGCGTAAAAAACCATTTTATTAATAAAGTTGGTTTTATCAGAAAAAAAATAAAATAGATAAACCATTGGTTAATTTTATTTAAAAAAGAGAGAAAACCAAATTACTAGTATCAGAGATGGAAAGAGTGAATCTACCACTAATGAAGACGAAATTAAAGCAATTATAAGGAGTTATTTTGCCCAATTACATTCCATTAAACTTAACGATTTAAATGAAATGGAAGAATATTTACAAAAATATAAATTGCCTACATTAGCAGAATAGGAAATAGAATATCTAAACAGATCTATTTTAGAAAAAGAAATTGAACAGGACATAAATGAGTTTCCCAAGAAAAAAGCACCACTACCAGATGGATTTACAAGTAAATTCTATCAAACATTTAAAGATCAATTAATTTCAATATTAAATAAATTATTTGGAATAGACAAAGAAGGCATCCTACCAAATTCCTCTTATGAAACAAGTATGATACTGATACCTAAACCAGGAAAAGTGAAAACAGAGAAAGAAAGTTACAGACCAATTTCATTAATGGTTATGGGTGCAAAAATCCTAAATAAAATACTAGCTATAAGATTACCACAATATATTACAAAGATTATATATTATGACTATGTGGGACTTGTACTAGGAATGTAGGGATGGTTTAACAAAAGGAAAACTATTAACATAATTGATCAAATCAATAATAAAAGTTTTTAAAATTATATTATATCAATAGATTCAGAAAAGGCTTTTGATAAAGCACTACACTCAGTTTTATTAAAAAAAACACTTGAAAGTCTTGGTAAAAATGGATTTTTTCCTTGAATTGATAAAAAGCATTATCTAAAACCATCAGCAAGCATTATTTGTAATGGGGATAGCTAGAAACTTTCCCAGGAAGATCAGGTGTGAAACAAGGATGCCTACTGTCACCAATATTATTCAACATTTTATCAGAAATCCTGGCATTAGCAATGAGAAGAAAAAGAAATGGAAGGAATCAGAATGGGGAATGAGGTAGTAAACTATCTTTTCTTGCAGACAATATGATGATATACTTGGAAAATCCCAAAGACTCATATAAAAAGTTGGTCAAAATAATTAATAATTTTAGCAAAGTAGCAGGACATAAAGTAAATCCACATAAATCATCAGCATTCCTATATATCACAAACAAGAAAGGATAGTAAGAAATACCACACTTAAAATAACACTAGACAATATAAAATGCCTGGGAGTACCTGCCAAAACCATTCTAGAACTATAAAAAAAATCATAATAAACTTTTTATACAAATGAAATCAGATTTAAATAATTGGGAAGATATTAATTGTCCATGGGTAGGTAGGGCTAATATAATAAAAGTGACAATTTTTACTAAACTGATATAGTCAGTGTCATACCAATTAAATTACCAAAATATATTTTTACTGAATTAGAAAAAATAACAAAAATTCATTTGAAAGAACAAAAAGTCTATTTGCTATCTGTATCCAGAGAAAGAAATGATAAATAGAAGTATGTACAGAATGGTTTTACATGTATACGTGTATATAAATATATATACATATATATATTTATGTCTAATGGTAACCATCTCTAGAATAGGGAATGGGAAGGAAGGGAAAAAAAGAAATTCACATGATAACTTTGTTATATATTTAAAAGGAATAGCAAATTCTACATAATAGTTTTGCAGCTTCATGTGCAATTTTTTTATTATACTATGTTATGGAAATGCTTGTTTTGTTCCATAAATTAAAAATAAAATAAAAAGTTAAAAAGATTCTTAAATAGATGATTTCTTAGCATTTAGAGTGCAGGGTCTGCCTGCCTCAAGTCTCTCCCCACTCCAATCTATCCTCCATTCAGTCATCAAAGGGATTTTCCTAAAGCGTAGCTGTGATCATGTCATCCATCTGCTCAATGAACTCCAGTGAGTCCTATTACCTTAAGAATCAAATTGAAAATACTTTGTCATTAAAAGCTCGTCACAATCTTCAAAGCCCTCCTTCTTACACCTTACTCTCTGCACACAGTGTCAATTCAATGACACTGGTTTTCTGACTGTCCCTCGGACAAGATGTTCCATCTCTCAGCTCAAGGAATTTTCTGTGGCTGTCCAGAATGCCACTCCTCAACTCTGTCTACTGACCTCTCTGGCTTCCTTTCAGTCCTAAGTAAAATCCAACCTTCTACAGGGAAGCTCTTCCAATCCCCTTAATTCTAGTGCCTTCCCTCTATTAATTATTTCCTATTTGTCCTTGTAGAGTTTGTATACATTTGTTTGCATGTTGGATACTCCATTAAATTATAACCTCCTTGTAGGCAGGGACTGACTGTCTTTTGCCTCCTTTTGTAAACCTGGGCACTTAGAATAGTGCTTGACACATAGTAAAAATTATTTGATTGTTATAATAACATAAGTTGATATATTAACAAAAATATTAACTGATCTATTGATAGAAATGGAAAGGGATGATTCCTGAAAGAACAACACAAGGTTGGTTGAACACAGATGCTAAAAACAGGCAGATAAAGTCATAAGAGAGAGGCAAAAAACAGTCTCTCTTCTTCCTTGTTAGTGCCTGTAACTGCAATGAATAAATAAATAAATAACTTTTTTCTCAGTAAAACTGAAAAAAAAAATAGCCCTGAAGAAGCAGGAAGTTCAGCAAAGCCATGGAGCTTGGTCACCATAACCACAAGTTGTCACATGACAGAGAGTCCCTGTCTATAGGCTCTTTTTTTATTTAGAAGGGCTGTAGGGTACATACACCTTCCTTTACATCTTACTTTCCACACTGAAAGTTAGAAACCTAGCACTACTCTTCCTAAGAATTCTTTTTCAGTCCCCTTCACCCTTCAGAACTTATGCATCACATATTTCTCTTTTCTTCTGACCTTGCTTTCTCCTAGGTGAAAAGGCACCTGAAAAATCATCGTTATACCATTACCCACCAAGGCAACATGTATGAATTTTAATATTCTGGAGAAAACAGTTAAGTGACTCTAATGGTGGAATTTCCAATACCATGACAAGTTGAGAAGGAAATTTGAGGGAAGAAGAAAGGAAAATAGACACTGTAGGGCCCTAATGGTCATTACAAATATGCAGCTACTCGCTCTGTTAGACAAGCCTAGGGCCAGCTTTGGGCATCCTTCCATCAGAATGGTAAGGAGGCAGAGCTGTCACTGGCAATAATAACCTTCAAAACAGCAGTTTCAGGCACTAACCAGGAGAGAGACTGTGCTTTCCCAGAGCAGAAAATAGAAAAGGCAGTTTCAGTGTTTTGTTTGCATTTTAGCCACAGATAATAAGTATCATGAGAGACGTCATTGTCATAGAGGGATTAGATACATGTATCTTGGCACATGGAGAATATGTATTCAGCCACTGGAAAGATTGGTAACATTTCTTAAGTAAATATCTGTATGTTTTTCCAGATTATTCTCTCTCATTTAATACAACAGAATCATGAAATGGGCTGGCTTCATTTGCTCTGTCCCAAGATATCAGGTAGACAGAATTGCTGCATCTAGCTAAACAGACTCAATGAAACCAGGATTATAACCAAGACCAGAAGAAAGGGATAGGGTGGAACATGCATTAGAAGACAGAAGTAAAAGGAGAAAGAAGTAAGTAGTTGTCAACATACAAGGTTTAAAGGCAAAAAAAATGTTCAGTGTAAGGGGAAAAGGTCATAAGAGTAATGACAACAGCCAGTGTCAATGTTTTAGACTGGATGGTTTACTGGACTTATTATTATTACTAATGGCAGTGGTAGTAGTGATGGTGATGGTGATAGTAATAGTGACAATAGTAGTAGCAGCAGCAGCAGCAGTAGTAATAATAGTAGTAGTAGTAGCAGTGGTAGTAGTAGTTAGTAATAGTAGTAATAGTAGTAGTAGTAGTAGTAGTAGTAGTAGTAGCAGCAGTAGTAGCAGTGGCAGTAGTAGTTAGTAATAGTAGTAGTAATTATCATTTAATTAATTATCAATTAGTAGTAATTATCATTTAATTAATTATCAATTAATTTTTAAGCTGATGTAGCCTGGTGGACTTTTGGCTAGGTGCCATGTGTAGAATGTTTGATTACCTGTACTAAGGCACCGATCCCAACCTCTGACTCCTACTGACTTCTTTCTTTGTTTACTCTCTCCCTGGGTTCATAAGCAGTCTGGAGTAGAGATAGCTCAGAGATTACTAGAAGGGCAGAAATTCTCTCTCTAGTCAGCTCCCCTCAACCTGGGCTAAAGAAAATCTTCTCTCCCCTTCGGGTAATCTTTCCTTCTCTCCATTCCAAGCAGCACAGTAATAGGTGTGGCCATGAACAATTACAAACGGTTATACAGCTTAATAGCCATTACAAACAGCCAACAGGATTCCCCTTGCAGTTTAAGACTTGGGGGTGAGAAAGGTGGTGCATGAGACCAAGTCTCCCATCTTCCTGCCCACTCTGCTGCTCCATCAGGTCTTAACTCTGCTTGCTTTCTTGACATTCTCGCTTCCCAAAGTTTCCATAGCAACATCCTTGGGAGAGGGGTTATATTGACATTTATGCAATGCTTAAAATTTTTCTAGGCACTTTACACACATCTGAGCTTCTCAACAACCCTGGGAGGCAGCAACCACCTCCATTTTATAGAAGGGGAAACTGGGGCACAAAGAAAGAGATTAAGGGTTCAATTTGTCCAGTTTCATCCAGTTAGTGAGTTAGTATCTGAAGCAGCATATGAACTCAGGTCTTCTTATTTCTAGTTTTGTACTCTCAGGCTGCAAGAGCGGAAGTTAGGTGAGGAACAAAGCTTCAGAGGAAGCCCAAAACAGAGAAGTGGGAGAAGACCAAGTCAAACCGGGAACCAAGATTATCATTGATTGGCAGTTTTGTCATCCTCAGGAACACTACGGCAGCTCATTCTATGGCAAATTTGTGTGGGCTAGCTATTACCCATCTTCTTAAAGAGGTCACACTGTTACACATGTATGAGTAGGATCTTTTGTGGGGGCCTCTATGTATATATACACATATGTGTGTGTACATACACACACAATTGGTAAATTGTGTGAATATAAACATAATTAGTCAATTGAATACACACATATATATTATACACACACACACACACACACACACACACTCACACACAATTTACCAATTGTCTTTGCTCGGGGGTGATTTTAGACAACTTTAAATCATCTGCATGAAAAACAATGAGATTTCACCATTTTCCCAAAGAACAACAACTTTCTCTAGTCACTATTTGATGTGTATAGATGAAAATAACACAAAAAAATAACTCTTTAAAGGATCAGAAACCATTAATGAAATGAGCTCTTGCTGAGCCCATTTAGACAGGGTGTGGTTGACAGGTGAATAAAATTGAAAAGCTAAGGAAAGAAAAGGGGCAAGATGAATTCCAAGCTTTGTTTCTCTGAGACAGGACAACAGTGTAAATAGAGAGTGATATAAACATAAACTTCTATGGGTTATCCTTTATAAGTCATCATTTTCAATTCTGAATTATATTACATAGGTTTAGAGCTGGACGGGGCCTTAAGGCTCATCCCTTCACTCCCTTATTTATTCTGAAAAGAGGAAACTGAGGTTCAGTGATTTGCCCAAGGTCACAGAAGTCATAAATAGCTGAGCCAGGATTCCAGCTGAGATCTCTGACTCCAAAACCAATGCCCTTTATATTTTTCATTTGTTTATTTGCTGTTGTGGTGGTGGTAGTGATGGTGGTTGTGGCTGTGGTTGGTTTGTTGGTTGGTTGGTTGGTTTATTAGACTGGGTCTCCCCCATCTCACACAGGCTGGACATATAAGAGATCCACACTAGTCCAATCCCACCTTTTAGGAGTTCTAGATCTTTGATCTTCTCTATTTCTGATCTAAGCCAATTCACCCCTTTTTAGGCAGCCTGGTAGTCCTCCATCAGAGGAGGTTACCACGAGTCATGCTACATTTGGTACAGACATCTCATCAGGCTCACAGCAGCTTAAAACTCCAGAAATGTACCAATCTCCATCTCCCCTGGAGTTTGGTCTACAGGCATGTCCCACCACTCTAGGTTCCACACCATCACTGAATCAGTGCAAATATGACCCTTTGGTCTGGGTTTTTAAATATTTTCCATAGCTAAAAGAAATTCTAGCCTTGAAATAAATAAATCAAGACTGAATTGCAAAGAAAATAAACTGTGATCTTTCGCATCTGCCATTCACATTTTTTTTTTCAGATTAAGGCCATTTAGGGGCGGAGCCAAGATGGCGGAGTAGATAGACACACATACACTAGCTCCGAACCCACCGCCCATAAAATATCTGTAAAAAAGAGCTTCCAACAAGTTCTGGAGCAGCAGAGGCCATGGAGCAACAGAGCAGACAAGATTTCTATTCCAGAGAGCCTGAAAACCTCTCACAAAAGGTCCTCACGCTGCGGACCCAGAACCCAGCCCTCCTTGGCCATGTGGCACCGAGAGGAGCAGATCCGGGCGGGCTTCAGGGATGGAATCTCCAGCGGCCACATGGGTCCCTCCACCCACAGGTGACGAGGGTAGGTGAGAGAGTCTCTTTGGTGGGTCTAGAGGGGAGTGGGGTGCCCCCATAGCTCAGGCCCCCTCAGGAGGCAACAGCTGAGGTGGGAGCAGACCAGGGCTCCCCAAGCAGGCAGGAACCAGGATCCATTGTTGAAGGTCTCTGCATAAACCCCCTGAGGGAACTGAGCCCATGAGGCGGCCCTGCCCCCACCTGAGCACCTGAACTTGATCTCACACTGAATAGCAGCCCTGCCCCCACCCAAAGCCCTGAGGCTGGGAAGCAGCATTTGAATCTCAGACCCCAAGCTCTGGCTGGGAGGATCCAGAGGCAAAGTGGGTGTGAAGAGAATATTCAGAAGTCAAGTCACTGGCTGGGAAAATGCCCAGAAAAGGGAAAAAAAATAACACTATAGAAGGCCACTTTCTTGGTGAACAGGTATTTCCTCCCTTCCTTTCTGATGAGGAAGAACAATGCTTACCATCAGGGAAAGACACAGAAGTCAAGGCTTCTGTATCCCAGCCCACTCAGTGGGCTCAGGCCATGGAAGAGCTCAAAAAGGATTTTGAAAATAAAGTTAGAGAGATGGAGGAAAAACTGGGAAGACACATGAGAGACATGCAAGCAAAGCATGAAAAACAATTAAACACCCTGCTAAAGGACACCCAAAAAAATGCTGAAGAAAATAACACCTTGAAAAATAGGCCAACTCAATTGGCAAAAGAGGTTCAAAAAGCCAATGAGGAGAAGAATGCTTTCAAAAGCAGAATTAGCCAAATGGAAAAGGAGATTCAAAAGCTCACTGAAGAAAATAGTTCTTTCAAAATTAGAATGGAACAGATGGAGGCTAATGACTTTATGAGAAACCAAGAAATCACAAAACAAAACCAAAAGAATGACAAAATGGAAGATAATGTGAAATATCTCATTGGCAAAACAACTGACCTGGAAAATAGATCCCGGAGAGACAATTTAAAAATTATGGGCCTACCTGAAAGCCATGGTCAAAAAAAGAGCCTAGACATCATCTTTCATGAAATTATCAAGGAAAACAGATTAAGGCCATTAATGATGAGTAGAGAAAACAAAATGCTTAAAAATGGTAGGTATCCTTCCTCTAGGTAGAAAATACAGGTGTCCATGTACATGTATACAGATGTATAGATATACGTGTGATATGCTCATTGGGTATAGTATAAGAGGATTTGGATCTGAATCCCACTTAGACCACTCAAGATCTGAGATACGATAGCTGGATATATAAAACTAGATAAAAATAGAGGATGTGGCTATGGATATGTAACCCTAGGGTGCTGTATAAATGTGAGCTACTGAGACCAGCAGAAATAGTAATATAGGAGGAAGTAACACAGGTCAGATCAGTAAAACAAAGACTGAAGAAGGGCACCCAAACGAGAAGTGGTCAGGAAATCCAAGGAGAAGCCACAGTGGGTCATTCTTCCAACCCAGATCTGCCTAAGAAGGGAAGCGAAGCATTGACTAAGCACCTACTCTGTGCCCGGCCCTGTATTAAGCACTTTACATTTCTCATTTGATCATTATGTTTATATTATATCTCTCAACCTCTGTGGGTCTCTGGTTGCTCACCTGCAAATTGAGGCGATGTGATTAAATACTCTATACGTTGTTGTTCGGTCATTTCACCTGTGCCCAACTCTTCAGGACACTATTGGGGGTTTTCATGGCAGAGATACTAGAGTGGTTTGCCATTTTCTTCTCTAGCTCGTTTTTATAGATGAGGGTGAAGTGACTTGCCCAGGGTCTAGTGAGTGTCTGAGGCCAGATTTGAACTCAAAAGGAGGAATCTTCCTGACTCCAGACCTAACGTTCTATTCTTTGTGCCAAATAGCTGCCCCACTCATTATTTAGCTCTAAATCCTACAATCCTATGATTGCTACTCATGGAGTCAGAACCTGGTTTCTAAACCTGATGAACATTTATGGCACATGTGATCCTGGGATACCCCACTGAGTTCACAGCAATGTAGAACTCTAGAAACTTACTCAAGTGTATGGGCCATTGAGAGGAAAGCATTTTTTAAAACTGTATAATATAATGTAATGAAATATGATACGATATAACGTGACATAACATAATATAATATAAATCAATGAAGTAAGAAAGGAAGAATATCTGAATGGGCAGTCAGTAATTGTTCCTTTTGAGAGGGGAAAAATGACCAGTAGGACTCAGATATGATTGAGCCTGGGAACAACCAAATTACAAAACTCATACAGGACCAGAGGCAGATGTCACATGACCATTTAATTGTTCTCCAAAATCTTCCAGGGATGTTTGGGAATTTTCCAAGGTATAAATTGTGGCAGAAGAGGGATCAGATTTCTTTTAAAAACTATTAATAATTGCCCCAACTCTTCATCCACATGGGTATGAGCAAAAGTTCCTTGGAGGAACTGAGAAAAAAGCAGAAGATCTGTGATTTCTTAAAGATACAAACTTTCTACGTGGAAACTCCTCTTGTAATGCATTCACATCTACCCAGAAGCACATTCAGGGTTACGTGAGTTTCCCAGGGTCACATGGCAGGCAAGTCCAAGACCAGGACTTCCTCCACAGTAATAATAATAGCTAGAATTGATGTAGCACTTTAAAGTTTACAAAGCACCTTACAAGTATTATCTCATTTTATCTTCACAGCAACCCTGAGAAGTAAGTGCTATTATTATCCCTGTTGTATAGATGAAGAAACTGAGTTACACAGCTGGTATCTGAAGCAAGACTTGAACTCAGGTGTTCCTTCCTTTGAGTCTTATGTTTTATCCACTGTGCCATCTAGCTACAGAATATAAGTTCCTTGAGGACTGAGACTATTTCAGTATTTCCTTTGTATGACCCAAAGCTAACCAAAGCACAGAGTAGGCATTCAATAAATCCTTGTTGAATTGAATTGAATTGAATTGTCTCAGAAGGATTGTCTTTCAAAATACTCCTCTTAAAAGGTTACATTTGAGGTACAGTCAAGACAGCAGAGTAGAAAGACGCACCTACTCTAGCTCTCCCTGCATAGCCCATAAAATACCTGTAAAAAGTGACCCTAAACAAATTCTAGAGTAACAGAAGCCACAAAACAACAGAGTGAAAGAGATTTCCATCCCAAGGCAGCCTGGAAGGCTGACAGGAAAGGTCTATCACACGAGACTCAGAGAGGAGTGCAGCCTAGCCTTGGCTGCTTGGCAAGGCAGGGACAGGACCAGAGCAGGTCTCAGGGGGTGGAATCCCTGGCAGCAGCTATGGTTCCCAGATTGCTCAACCCACAAACGCCAAAGGCAGCTTCAAAGGTCAATGAGAAAGCTCTTTCACCTGGGTGAGAAGGAAACACAATCTAGCCCCAGTCCCAGGTGGCAGCAAATTTTTGTAGACATTTTTGTAGCCCTCGAACTAAAAGCCCATGGGGGAACTGAGTGGCTGATCTGGATCTCAGCCCTGAATGGCGACCCTGGGGTGAGGAAGAGTGCTGATGTGGTGGAGCTGGTGGAGACTTTGAGGATGATCCTGGACAGAAAAGCCTGGGGTTGCTCCCAGACCAGTGCACAGGCCAGGAGAGGAGTAACTCCTCTCCCTTGATTGTGCCACCTTGGAGGAACTGAGAATTTACAAGTCCCTAGAATATACCCTCCAATTGACAAAGGACTCAAAAGTCAAGTAACAGCCTGGGAAAATGTCCAAAAAGGGGAAAAAAATAAGACTCTAGAAGTTTACTTTCTTGGTGAAGAGGTATTTTCTTCCATACTTTTGGATGAGGAAGAACAATGCATACCATCAGAGGAAGACATAAAAGTCAAGACTTCTGCATCCAAAACCTCCAAAATAAATATGCAATGATCTCAGCTCATGGAAGAGCTTACAAAGGATTTTGAAAAACAAGTAAGAGAGATGGAGGAAAAATTGGGAAGAGAAATGAGAATGATGCAAGAAAATTATGAAAAGTGAATCAACAACTTGCTAAAGGAGACGCAAAAAAATGCTGAAGAAAATAACACCTTTAAAAATAGACTAACTCAAATGGTAAAAGAGGCCCAAAAAGCCACAAGGAGAAGAATGCTTTCAAAAACAGAATTAGCCAAATGGAAAAGGAGGTTCAAAAGCTCACTGAAGAAAATAGTTCTTTAAAAATAAGAATGGAGCAGACAGAAACTAATAACTTTATGAGAAACCAAGAAATTACAAAAGAATGAAAAAATAGATGACAGTGTGAAATATCTCATTGGAAAAATAACTGAACCAGAAAATAGATCCAGGAGAGACAATTTAAAAATTATGGGGCTACCTGAAAGCCATGATCAAAAAAAGAGCCTAGACATCATCTTTCATGAAATTATCAAGGAAAACTGCCCTGATATACTAGAAACAGAGGACAAAATAAATATTGAAAGAATCTACCAATCACCTCCTGAAAGAGATCTGAAAAGAAAAACTCCTAGGAATATTGTAGCCAAAATCCAGAGTTCCCAAGTTAAGGAGAAAATATTTCAAGCAGTCAGAAAGAAACAATTTGAGTATTGTGGAAATACAATCAGGATAACACAAGATCTAGCAACTTCTACCTTTAGTGATTGAAGGGTGTGGAATATGATATTCCAGAAGTCAAAAGAACTAGGATTAAAACCAAGAATCACCTACCCAACAAAACTGAGTATAATACTTCAGGGGGAAAAATGATCAATCAATGACCATCTCTTATCAAAGAGGCAAGAAAAAGTTTTTTCAATGGAGGGGAAAAGAGGGGAGGCCAGAGGGAAAAAGTGAAAGCATACTCTCATCACATTTGGCTCAAGGAGGGAATAACATGCACACTCAATTTGGTATGAAAATTTATCTTCCTCTACAGGAAAGTAAGGGAGAAGGGGATAAATTGGGTGTAGGGGCATGATAGAAGGGAGAGCAAATGGGAGGAGGGAGAAATTAGAAGTAAACACTTTTGGGAAGTTACAAGGTCAAAAGAAAAAATAGATAAATGGGGGGGAGGATAGGATGGAGGGAAATATATTAGTTTTTCACAACATGACTATTATGGAAGTCTTTTGCATAACTACACAAGTATAGCCTATATTGAATGGCTCACCTTCTCAGTGGGGATGCATAGGGAGGGAAGAAGGGAGAGAATTCGGAACTCAAAGTTTTAGGAACAAATGTTGGGAATTGTTTTTCAATGCAACTGGGAAATAAGAAATACAGGTAATGGAGCATAGAAATCTATCTGGTGCTACAAGAAAAGATAGAAGGTGGAGATAAAGGAAGGGAGGGGGGTATGATAGAAGAGTGGGCAGATTGGGGGAAGGGTGAATTAGAATGTATGGTGTCTTGGGATGGGGGGAGGGGAGAGATGGGGAGAATAATTTGGAACTCAAAATCTTGTGGTAATGAATGTTGAAAACTAAAAATTAATTAATTAATTTTTAAAAAAGTTACACTTATTCCTGTGATGCTTCCTTTGTTTAGATGGATGGATAGATAGATATACAGATATAGAAACATACAGATAGGTGATAGAAAGACAAATAGAGGAGAGTAACAGAGAGGGAGGGAGAAAGAAAGAGAAAGAGAGAAAAGAGGCAGAGAAGAGGAGAAGAGAGGAGAGGAGGGGAGGGGAGGGGAGACAAAAAGGAAACAAGTGAAATTAAATGTTTTGGGGGGGATTTCCTCTTTTGGAATTCTTTCCTCACCAGATGAAAAGTCTTTTCCAATATGTTGGGTCAAACTTTGTTTTGTAAAAACCCCACAGCATTTGCCAGATTGGCTATCCACCTTATTTATCTGACTTGGTTCCAAGTGATATGCCTGTCTCCAAAAATCAATTTAATAGATCTACAACTCTTAATTAAGTCCCTTCTTAATTAAGTCCCTCCTAAGTGACAGGCACTGAGCTGAACATTGAGGATATAAAGGCCAGGAATCCCTTCTCACAAGCAGCTTACCATCCTCAAGGGAGGATGATTTGCCACTAGGAACAGTATTCAGAAGAAGGTCCCACAAGTTCTGAAGATAATTCCAACAGAAGAGCTTCAAAAACAATCTGAGCAATGGTATTCTCCTTAGAATAAGGTTATAACTGCCCAATGGGACAACTTTGAAGGATGGCACTCTCTTTTTTAAATTTGTTCTATAAGGCCATGATAGCTATCTTCAAGTATGGAGAGAGCTGTCATGTGGAAGAAATATCACATTAGTTCTCCTCGGCACCAGAAGGTGGAACTAGAAGCAGCCAGGAAAAAAAATTATTCTTAATGTTATTATTTAACTATCTAATGATCACGATGATCAGAGCTGTGTAAAAATGAAATGGACTGACTCCGAAGACCATGGTTTTCCCATCTTTTTTCCCCTATTTTCCCCCTAATTTTCTCACTGGCAAATAACTAACATCCCTTGACTTCAATTTCTTCATCAGCGTAAATGAGGGTATTGTTCTATGATCATACTCTAAGTCTAAGAGCCTATTTATTTGGAGAAGCCCTTAAATCAGTAACCACTGACTCTTTGGGAATGGAAACATCTTCCCACTGCTTGTTTGGGCCCCATAAGAGTGCCACAAAGCAATGGAATATTATTGTGCTATAAGAAATGATGAACAGAATGATTTCAGAAAAACCTGGAAAGACTTAGGTGGACTGATGCAAAGTGAAGTGAGCAGAACCAGGAGAATGTTGTAACGGTAACAGCAATATTGTTCAATGAAGAACTGTAAATGACTTCGTTATTTTCAGTAATACAATAATTCAAGGCAATCCCAAAAGACTCATGATGAAGCATGCTATCTTCCTCCAGAGAAAGAACTGATGTTGTCTGAATACAGACTGAAGCATACTTTTCTCTTTCTTTCTTATTTTGTTAGAGTCTTCTTGGACAAAATACCTAATCTGGAAATGTTTTACATAATTGCACATTTATAACCTATATCATATTACTTGTTCTTTCAGGGAGCAGAAAGAGGAGAGAGGGAGGAAGCTATATAATTTGGAACTCAAAATTTAAAAAAGAAAAAGGTTAAGAATTGTTTTAACATGTAATTGGAGAAAAAAAATTTTAAAGAATGCCACAAAGCAAATATTTATTTGTAAATAACAGGCGATTTTAATTCTTTGTGCCCTGAATATTTTAAAAACACCTCTTGAAATGATCAGGAAGGGTAACGGGGTATATTCACTAAATGGTGCTAGACTGGCTGGCCTAAAGTAAGACTCCAGCAATACTGAATAACTTGAAGTCTTGGTATTATTTCAAAATGGGATTTTTTTCTCCCATATTCAATTTCACCCTAAGTCGTGAACTATTCAGACAGCACCTTTCATCAAACAGAAAGCAGATTTGATTAATGTGATTTCTTTGTGAAAAATCTAAGAAGATTAAGGAGTGGTGAGGTAGGCCACGTATGCCCCTTCTCAAAATGACATTATCTAGTGAACTCTGAAGTTCTTTTCAGGAAACAGATTTTCCCCACTAGCTACATCTGCGGGAAGGGAAAGAATCTATCATGGGGGAAATTTTTCTCTTTTTTTCATTCAAGTTTCAGGCTCATGAACAGGTCAACCAATCTGGGAGTTGATATTGATTTCACTGTATAACAAGGTGGAAAAGGCCAGATTTCAAGGAAACATTTGCAGACTGGTATTTTTCCCCCTTCTCTGTAATGGTGTTTTTTGTGATGGTTCCTTAGAAAAATGTTAAAACTCACTACATGGTTTTTGTGCTTAGTGAATTTTGTGCTCAGTCAAAGAAAATGTGGCTGGGGGTGATTCCTCTGAGCTATTTTCCATCAGTATGGTCTGGAATTCTAATATGAGCCATGAAACATGTTTTTCTGATATGGAGAAAATGAATTCTGAGCTGGTATAATATCAGATCTCATCTGCCTCTTCCACTCTGCATGAATTTATAGAGAGGAATTAAGATGCCTTTCTCTGGCCCTCTCAGCTTCCAGAATTTGGGTGTTGGGTTCCCCAATGCTGTGCTTCAATACGCACCATTTGAGAACATGATTGATGAGGAAGTCAGTTATTCTCAATTGACCATTTCCATGGTTATTTTTCTCCTTGGAATGCCAGATATCAATTTGATGGTTATGAAGCTAAAAATGTAGGAGCAAAAGAAAGAAGCGCAGGGCAGAAAGTCACCGGGTAAGCCTCTGCACATCACTCTTCAGCCAGGCCAACAGACTTCAACTCTGGGAAACACGAAATGAAAAACGAAAATAGTACCTTACAAGCCAAGGAATTTACAAGTCTACGAATTTAGGGCAATAGAATTTGGGTTGGAATTCTAATTCTAACACTTACTACTCATATGACTATAAGTCATTTCATTTCTACATGCCTCAGTTTCCTCATCTGTAAAACGATGTTCTCTGTTAACGGTAAATCTTATGATTGTCATATACATCTAATGTTAAATGTGCATAAAGGCAAACTCTAGAGGAACCATGACCTAGTGGATAAACCAAAGAGTTAGGAAGACCTAAGTAGAAGTCCTAGCTATGACGCACACTGACCGTGTAACCAAAGGCAAACTTCTTAACTTGTCTGAGCTCATACATCATAGATGAATTGTTTCACAAGTAGGTGGAAGGTGCATCCACACTGGAATTTCACCATAGTCACGAAAGCACAAGTCCCAACAACAACAAAATATATGCCAACTCTCACTGAATAAGTAACCATTTTTAAGACAATCAAAACTGAATGCAGTGAAATTAGAAGGAGCAAACTTGGCTCCAAAGAAAAGCTGTGAGATGATGACAAACACACACCCTTTACAGAAATGGGGGACCGCAGGTGTGGGACACTGTAGTCAACATCAAGACTTTTTTAGTACATTGTTTATAGAATGTTTTAAAATTTTCTCCTTTATTTTATTGCTATTATTCTGTCACTCAATCGTGTCCAAGTCTTCATGACTGTATGAACCATACTGTCCAGGGGATTTTCTTTTCAAAGACTCTATAGTGGTTTGCCATTTTTTTCTCCAGCGGATTAAGGCAAACAGAGATTAAGTGACTTGCTCAGGGTCACACAGCTAATAAGTGTCAGAGAGTGGATTTGAATGACCCTCCTTAATACTTTTCTGTTAAATTAAGTTATTATTATTAGACTGTTCTCTGGATAGGATTGAGGGGAGGAATTCATTGGGAAATATAAATGACACAAAAGCTACATATATCAATAAAATTTAAAAAAGAAAAGAAAAAATAGCAGATACCCTTAGCACCTAATTTTGAAATCAATCCAGAATATAAACATTCATTTCTATATCAGTCTTTAAGACAAAATAAGGAATGGTCCAAGGACAGCTGTAAAGTAATTGGAATGTGGTACAATTTTTAAAAGTTCCAAACTTCACAACAAAAAACATTTGGATACAAGTCCCTATCTCAGTCACTTATTAGATGTGTGACCTTGAACTTGTCACTCAGACTCTCTGGACCTCATTTTCCTCATCTGCAAAATGGGAAGATTGGACAAGATCTTAGACTTTTTTATATGATGGACCCGTTTTGTAAACTGACAAAGCCCATGGCCTCCTTCTCAGAATAATATTTTTAAATGAGTAAAATGTATTTAGAATCGCAAAGGAAATCAAATATATTGAAATATACTTATCAATTTTTTTAAGTGAAGAGAACTCAGGATCCCTGGTAGATGATCTCTGAGGCCCCTTCCAGCTGTGAATCCACAATTCAATGATAATCAACTGTACTGTTTACTTTAATTTGTATGCATACAACCATTCATAAATGCATGACTAAGGTTAAAGCTTGTCACATACATCTTATCATAATAAGCACAAAAAGCTTTGCGAAAAGTCAAAAAAAAGGAAGAATTTGGAAAATTTTGGCTTTTCACTTTAGTGACTGCGCTGATATTGAGGTTTAAAAAAAGGATGAAATGCATAAAAGCATTTGCAGCCATGAGAAGTATTTTTTTAATTGTGCTATTGTGCAAACAGACTGTCATCCAGCAGCAGCAAGGAGATTTAGCATTCAAGTTGGGCCTAGAAGCTCACAGAAACATGTACTCAGTTCAATCAATCCAGGGGAGAAATCTGACAGACTGGAAACCACTCCCTCTCCCCCAAAAAGAGTACCTAAAGTGGACCTTCCTTTCACTTTTTGTTATTTTTTAGTATTATTTTATTTTTCCCCAATTACATATCGAGAACATTTTTTAACTTTCATTTTTGCAAGACTTTTGAGTACCAAATTTTTCTCCCTCCCCTCTTCTGAAGATGGTAGTCAGCTTGATGTGCTGTCATGAAAAACATATTCATCGTAGTTGTGGAAGAAGAAACAGATCAAAAGAAAATAAAACCATGAGAAAGAATAAAGTGAAAAACTCTTTTCACCTTTTTAACCAGCTGTTCTGACATTCTAGAAACACCTGAGGTTTGAGTTAGGACAAAATGGGGAAATGTGGGTTTCCTGTCTCTAGAGAAGTTAAGAGCCAATCTTTCTTAGAACAATCCCTGAGTTCCTGGCTGGACTTATAACTCTTCCTGCAACACACCTTATGGGGCCGTTCCTTTGGGAAAGAGGCCTCACCTCCCTGCATGTGTTATAGAGGTCTAAAATACGAAATCATTCCATCAGAAAGGGCACTTTTATAAGGACATGAGTTATGAAGTGTTTCTTCAGTTAAAAAGGATCGCCTTTTCACCGAGCTTTACAAAATGGAGCCAGACTTTCCAATCAAGCCAGTAGAAGAAGTAAGTGAATGTGTTTTTCCCATTTGTTAAAAGTTCCCTGCTCTAAAAAATGACAAGCAAGATGATTTTGGAAAAGCCTGGAAAGACTTACATGAACTGATGCACGGTGAAGTGAACAGTACCAGGAGAATATTGTACACAGTAACAGCAACACTGTTCAATGAAGAATTGTAAATGACTTAGCTATTCTCGGCAATACAGCAATCCAAGACAATCCCAAAGAACTAATGATGAAGCTTGCTATCTGCCTCCAAAGAAAGAACCTATATTGTTTGAAAACAGACTGAAGCAGGCTATTTTCTGCTTTCTTTCATTCATTCTTTTTCTTATATTCAAGTCTTCTTGTACAAAATGACTCATATGGAACTGTTTTACATGATTGCACATGTATAACCTATATCTGCTTGCTTACCATCTCAGGGAAAGGGGAGAGAAGGGAGGGAAGGACAGACAGAATTTGGAACTCAAAACTTTAAAAAAAAAACAAACAAATGTTAGAAAATTGCTTTAACATGTAATTGAGGGGAAAATTATATCTATATCTGTGCATATATATGTGCTTGCATATATCTACATACATACCTATACATATATATATATATATATATATACATATGAGAAATGGAAGATTTTAGAGTTTTCTCTGCCACGAACTTGAGCTCCCATTGGCTGTGCTCTTCCTGATTTGGCAAGCCCACTTACTAGCATCCGGAATCCATTTAACCACTTAATGTCAGATCAGCTTTTACAGAAGGATGTTGACTTCAAAGATAGAACAACAACGAACATATAAACGTTTCCCTGAACAACTTGGGGAGTAAAGGGTGGAGTTTAGGCTGATAACAATAGTTCATGTTTCCAAGTTAATTCCAAAGCCAGATTCTGCTGAGCTCGAATCCTGAAAGTCATTCCAAATGATCATTCTGTGCTCCTTGAGGTCTCAGTCACGGGTTGGCTACAATATCTGGCCTGGATAATAAATAATAATAATATTGATGATGGTTATGATAATAAGAATAGCTTTTATAAAGCACTTCAAGTTTTGCAAAGTACTTTACAAATGCTATCTCATTGGATCCTTACAACAACCCTGGGAGGTAGGTACTATTATTATCACCATTTTACAGATGAGGAAACTGAGGCCCAGGAAAATTAAATGATTTGCACAAGGTTACACAGACAGCAGATAGCAGAGGAGGTATTTGAACCCAGGTTCATCTGACTCGAGTCAGAGTGCCTTCTACTGTGCCAGGGTACTTCCCAGCAACAGTGAAAAATACTGTATCAGAAAAACTCATTAATCTGCATTCTAACTGATGGATTTCTACTTCTCTATAAGAAATAATTTTGAATTGGCGTAATAATCAAAATGCATCCTGGCCATAATAAAGGGAGTGCAGTCTGCATCAGAGAGCAAGACTAGTTTTGTTTGGAGGGGTTTTTCCAGTTCTTAGAGAGAAACATTTATGCAATACCATTACTATTCAAGTTTGGCAAGGGAATATAGTAAATTGTCTAAAGGAGTAAAAGAAACAAATCCACTTTGTAGATGTACGTGCATAGACACACAGAAAGCCACAACTGAAGTCACAGACACTACTGCCTTTTCCTCCAAGAGGAGTCCCACCTGCCCCAATGATGCCATCCATTTTAACTCCTTGGGGTGTCCCTTTCCCTTCTTTATCCAAGCACTTACATATTCCATACAGAAGGTAGTTCTACACACACACACACACACACACACACACACACACACACACACACACACTGGTCCATTGGCAGTGCCATCTTGTTCCTATGGAATAAGACTGGCATAGGTAACTAGGAGTTTGAAGTCAGTATATACACCAGCATTGATGCCAGACAGATGTTCACTTAGTTGGTATCATTTCCATGTCTGCTTTGGTTTCTCTATTTATCTAAGAAGACACATTAGACTAGCCTCTGACTTCTCCTGGGGAAATGAGGAAGCCCACAGAGTTCATCTGAATATATTACTAGAGCACTGTGGATGAAAGATGCTATTTGCAAAACAATATAAAATATTATCATCTCCTGTTTTGCTTATTTGCTTTAGCTAGTAAGCTCCTCAGGGAAACATCCTGCTCTTTGGATCATAGTAGAGTCACACACCTACGGTCCCTTTATACATAACAATGATAATTCTTAACTTGAAGGACGTTTTAATCCTAAAATTTAATATTCCTTTACACTAGCTTTTCTAGGCACCCCTGGGGATGTCTATATAAACAATGCACAAAGTTTTCTTCTCTAAATATTTGTTTTCATTCTAATGGTATCCAACAATCTGAAAACTCTCTTTCAGAGTATACCATATGCAGGAAGAAACAAAGATCTGTGTTTATTTCAGAAGGCTATGTGGAGAGTTGTTCTCACAGGTAAGAGCATCCATCATCTTAGGGATTCAGGAACATCTTCAAGTGACCACTTAGATGGTTTCATTCCAAGACCACTTGTTTCTCTTGCACTGAATTTGACCTTTTGACTTATGGGAAACAATGACAAAAGCCTCGGTGTGAGAACAAGGGTTTCCCAGGAGCAAATGAGATGTTTAAAGGACAGCTATTCTGTAGTACTGTAGAGAGCCTCACTCTTCTTTGGCAGCTTTCAACATTGTAATCTAGAATCAATCAATTAGTAAGCATTTAGGATGTGCTAGACTCTGTGTGTGTGTGTTTGTGTGTGTTTGTGTGTGTTTGTGTGAGAGAGAGAGAGACAGACAGACAGAGAAAGAGATAGAGAGGGAGAGAGAGAGAGAGAGAGAGAGAGAGAGAGAGAGAGAGAGAGAGAGAGAGAGAGAGAGAAAGGGGAAAGTAAGAGGGGGGAAGAGAATGGAAGGGAAGGAGAGGGGAGGGGAGGGGAAGGGAGGAGAGGAAAAGGAAGGGAAGGGGAAAATGGAAGGGAAGGGGAGGGAAGGGCATAGTACTACACAGACTGTGAATGAAAGGATTATTCTTCAAAAGCATAACCTTCTATACTATTCTGTTTTTCTGTGACTATATATTGTTTAATTTAGAAAAGGATGAATCCATTTTTCCCTATAGGCAAGAAGTTGCACTCTTACTGAACATGGAGAAGAAGGTGTTTCTCTGACCTCTTCCAGAGTCTTTCCCAAAGGATTGCCACTAACAACCTTAGTGGCACTCCAGTAACTTCTAGCTCCACCCATTTCCTTTGCGTCTTTCAGAGCCAGGCAAGTCATGAGCAACCCAGTTGGAGAGTCTCACACTACCCCCCCGCCCCAGGATACCTAGGAACATCTAGCAGTCCTGTTTCTTGGGGGTCCTGGAGTTTGTACAGAGAGAGCTTTTCATCCAAGCAAGAAGAAAAGGAATTGTTTGTCCCTCTCTGTTCATAACTGTGGGCAGGACTTTCCTTTGAAGATTTACAGCATCTCCACTCTGCCATCCCCATATCAGAGAACCTGATAATTTATCCCGGTATATAAGCTCAACTGCATTATAACTTCACAAATAGCAAATGATCTGGCAAAATGTAAAGATACGAAAATGCTTCTAGATCAGAGGGATATCTTGGGATGCTACCCCTACATTCAAGGCTCTGTGATGTCAGTGACCCACTTGCCTATTCAGCAGCATTCCACATATGCTAGAGAGAGGATTGCCAGGATAAGATATTTAGAGCTGGAAGGAACCTTAGAGGCCAACACCCTCATTTTACAGATGACGAAACTGAAACCAGGAGGTTAAATGACTCTCCCAGCATCACACAGGTAAAAAGTAACTCTCTTAATTCCAAAGAGTGCAGGAATTAGAGGCCTCTTGTTGAAACTTCCCTGAAAATTAATGATCCAATGAGGAAAATGGTGATCATTTGATAATACAATAAACATTTATTAAGTGCCTACTGTGTGCAGAACACTGGGCTAGGTTCTGGGAAAAATAAAAAGTTCAGATAAAACCATCCCCAACTTCAAGAAACTTGTCTAATAAAGGGATAAGACACCAGCATTGATAGCTTTAGCTAACAATATTACATCATTTGTGCTTTATAGGATTACAAAAAAAGTGTTTAATGTGATGGGGAAGATGATGGCTATCAACTCAGGAGTGAGGGTAGGTGATAAGGGTAGGTTTCCTGGGGAAGGTACCATTTCCAATGGACATTAAAGGATCGGTAGGAACTGATGTAGAACATGAATTCCAGATGGGTAGGAACTGATCAGGAGCACACATTCCAGGAATTGATAACTGAATAAAGACATGGAAGACTGAGGATGCAAAGTGGGGCAGAGAAGGGTGGGGGCAGGGATTTGCAAAGTTTGGCTGGAACACAAAGTATATGGAAAGGAAATAATGGGAAGGGGGATTTTAAAGATCATAGGATCATCTAACCTAAGTGAAAGAGACCTCAGAAGACACCAAATCATATACACTTCTAGAGCTAGAAAGAACTTCAGAGGTCATCTACTCCCACTCCCTCATTTTACATTTAAGATAGAGGGGCACAAGGTTGAGAAGGGCCTTGAATGTCAGACAGAGACATTCTGAACTTTATTCAGTAGACAATAGGGAGCAACTGAAAATTCTTGAGTGGAGGCATGACTTGTCCAGATTTAAGCCTAATAAAGGATACTATTATGTGAGCAGTATGAAATCTAGAATAAGAGAGAAAGAGTATAAAAGTAGGAAGACCTGTGAGAAATCAATTGTACAACTACAGCAGAAGTTATAACAGAAAGAAGAGGGTACACATGAGAGATACGGCTGACATAATTTTTTTTCAGAGGTGGAAATTAGGAAGGGGGGTTCATTTTATTTTATTGATATGCATCTGCAGATGACTTCCACTTCAAAAAAGGCTTCTTGCAACAAAGTAAAAATAGTAAATAAAAATTAAAATTAAATATAATTTAGAATTTAAAAATAAATAAAAATTAAAAATAAAACAAAAAGTAAAAATAATTATATAGCATCTTCATGTGAAAGTACATGGGACATTCCACATGTATGGCACCCTCACTTCCACTTTTCTATACTAATCTACATTTCTATACTGTAGGAGGTTAAACATGAGCTGATCCTGGAATGGGATTACAAGAGACATCCAAAAAGGGGTGTCCTTCAGGATACTGGAAACAAGCATCTAGAGCTCTGAAGAAATGTCAGGGCTTAGGAGTCCTTTCCTGGAGGGGGCAATGGAAGCCAGAGGAATGAATGAGATACTAACAAAAGAGATGCAGAGGCAAAACAAGAGAGCCAGAGATGGTCCATTGGGAACCATGACCATTTAAAGGTCATGAAGAGGACACAGGGCTAGCAGAAGAGACAGAGAAGGGATTGACTAGAGAGGCAGAAGAACATTCAGAAGAGTGTGGTATCTCTTCAGGGAGAAGGGGGCATTCAGCAGTAGGCAGGGAACAGCATCAAAATCTGCAGAGAAATCACAGCACATAAATAAATCTGAAACAAGATCTTAGGAGGTTGGTGGTGACCTTAAAGTCGTTTCCCTGGAACTGAAGAAACCTAATGGCAATAGTCTGAGAACAGAGTAGCCAGTGAGGCAGTGAAAGCATTAGATCTGAAGAACTTTTTCAAGAAGGTTAGCAAAGAAAGTGATGAGAGAGATGGAACTGTAGCTGAATAGGACAGAATAAGGAGTCAAGGGAGGCTTTTTGGATAATCAAGGTTACCCCATAACATGAGAGTTTTCTGTGATTTACAGAATCATTGTTGGCAAGCTAATTTTGAATGACAGGTGGCAGATGCCTATTCTCCTTAAGGAGCAAAGTCATACTCTCTAACTCTATTTTAAGTACAGAATTCTTCCCAGTAACATATCCCCTTCCTCTGCCCCAACCTTCTAGTTCTTCCCCTAAGGGCCCTGACATGTATAAACCACCTCTGCTTAATCCTAGTGGACAAGTGGCCGACCTCACTCATGCAAACATGAAAAGAGGAGGTTCTGGGTGTCGAGGAGCCAGGCTTGGATTACAAATAATTAATACTTTTCCCTTGGGAGAAGTCAGTCTTGGCATGGGAAATTAAGATGGCTTTAGTACAGAAGACAAGAAACCAGTGGGCAAATTTCTTTTCTATATAAACGTGGGGCGTATCGGCACTGTAACAAGTGTGGGATCTGTTTTCAGCTGATTTTGGGAGGAATTTTAATGAGGATTTCACACTTAGTAACCACAGGCTTTATGTTCTGTCAGTAGAAATGCTAAACACTTCTGTTGGACTCTAGGGACATTTTTTCCACTGCTTCATGGGACTGTTCTTCATGAATGAGTGACATGATATTTTACTTCAGCCCAGAACATGGCCAGCTTTCCTTCTCAATGTTCCTGGAAATGCTTTCAATTACCCAGTGCTGAGCTTCAGTCTGTGAATACCCCTACCCTTAGCCTACTGGGTTTGACAGGGCAGTGAAGTAACAGAAGGGTCTTCTAGCCATCCCAGCTTTGGTTTCCCCATGCTCACCATGTAACTGGCACTGACCCTGTGGATAACTGGCCAGAAATGCTGAGGTGGCTGTTCAAGGTGCAGAATCATATTCATCTGAAACAAAGAGGCCAAACATTAAAATAATAAACTTTAAATGAGCTATGCCACGTGTGACATTCCAGGTCCACACGTCATGAGCCCAAAATGTTTCAGATGATGATTCCAAAACAATATTCTTTTCCTCAGTTTCAGAGTTCGGTTTTGTTACAATTGCTCACAGATTCCTTTTTTTTTTTTCTCAAAAAACCTGGAGACAACACAGTACTTGTTGGAAATGCAAATGCTAAGGAGGCCTGCCTGGTGATCTGCACTAAATCATTTCTGCCTGTTTCATGCCTGTGGTCACTTAAGCTCTCTACAAACACACCATCGGGCTTTTGCTTCTGGGTGAAAGTTTAAAACAATCCCCAAAAGCAAACAGGGAAATGGAACCACTACCACCCTCCATTCCTCATACACACATCCCCTGACAATAAAACAATACACATTTAGTTTGAAATCACTGGCCCTTTATACCAGACATGAGCTGGCCCTTCACAACTCAACTGCCTGAAGTTGATGTGTTAACCACTAACCAGACTTATCAGTCAGAGAGAGGTTTGGAGGCAGGCTCCAGGAAGTCCAAACTTAGGTGTGTATTTTGTTAACCAAGTTGAAAGGTCCATTTGGCCCTGGGGTTCTTCACTGTCTAGAAATTCTATTCATATTTCTGTTTAAGACTTTGATGCACCTATTTATTTTTGAAGTACACTTAGGCCTTACAAAGTCCTTAGATTAGGTAGGACAAAATAGCCATTCCAGTAACCATTACTCATTCTTCCCTTTCAGAGCCACATTCCTGGGAGAGAGGGAGGGAGAGAAGTTCCTGTTAGCTTTCTCTCCTCTAGTGCTGTAGTGATATCAAGGCACTGATACCGAAGCCCAAGATCACAAAGTGGATAAATTAGCATGTACAGAGGTCAGACAGCAGAAAATGTCCGAGGGTCTGAATTTCATTGGGGCTGTTTATTCAGTCGATCTGCTTAAAGTAAGTGTTGACTTCTAGAAGACAGGCCTCAGTAAAGGATGGGACAAAGGAAATGGTTGGAACATAAAGCAAACACAAACAATCCAAATCAACTATGGTTTTAAACCCAAGAGTGCAATTCAACCCAACAAGTGTTTATTAAGAGCCTGGGAGGTGGGGAGGGGGGAAATCAAGAAAAGCCTCATACTGTAGGAGGTTTCACTTGGGTCATCCTAGAATGGAAGTAAACGTTACAAAAGGTGGTAGTAAGAAAGGAAAGCATTCCAAGCACCGGGGACTGGCCTTTGCAAAGGCACAGAGACAGGAAGTCCAACAGAATGGAATTAATAGAGTAAAGATATGTCTAGAAGTCATGTAAAGCTTCTTTTATTTCTGAAATAGAACAACTGTAGAGTTTAAAAATCGTGAAATGTTAAGCAATACACCAGAAGTAGGATTTAGAAAACTCTATCTACCTACACCTACACACACACACACACACACACACACACACACACACACACACACACACACACACACACACACCGTTGAAAGCAAAAGGATAAGTGCCCATATCATCTAGAAAAGTCAGTACTGTCTAGCAGAAAGAGCAAAGGCTGAGGACAACCAAGAAATCCTAAAACTGTAGAATTTTAAGTGAAAGCTAAAATTTTGAGAGACCCTCAATGGGTTAGTGGCAAGAGACTTGAATTTGAAGCCAGAAGACCTAAGTCTCAACACCTCTGTCTTAATTACTTGAGTGGCCATGAGTAACTCACTTTTACGATCTCCTAATTCTTCATTCTCCCTTCCAGTTGTAAATCCTATGACCCTGGTCCAATCTCCTCATTCTACCAATGATAAAACTGAGAGAAGTTAAATGTAGTCCACGACTCCAATTCACAATTCTGAGCTCATGTACACTGATTCTAATGGGGACGGGTTTCAACAATAATTTAATTAATGACTCAGGTGCTATCCATGGTCCTCCCCCCAGGAACATCTGAATGTGTGTCATTTCTGATTCTCCCCTGGGAATGTTCATTTCTCCTACAAGCCTCAAAGTAACAAGGCATAGAATATAGAACAGATGTGTGTGTGTATGAAGAATATCTTTGCCCATTTAGCAAACCAAGAGTTTATAAAGTATACACTATAAAGTCCACCTTCAAGCAAGTTATGGTCTGTCTCAAGTGAGTTCTTTCTTTCCTCCTGTCCTATAAACCCAGAAAGGAAGGAGCTAGCCAGAGTCCTCTATGCACAAGCAAAGAATATTACCTCCACCCCCTGCTTAAGTGATTTGTACAAAGTTACAAAGCTAGCTGCTAACAGACCTAGATCTAGAACCCAGATCGAATTCTTAATTCCCTATTCTTTCCACTGAAATAGAGGCCTGGCCCTGCCTTTCCCCTCTGTGTAAACATAAGAAAGTCACTTACAAACTCTCTGTGGCCATATTCTTCATCTGTAAAATCAGATCATTTCTATCCTATGTATCTCGGAAGATTATTGTGAGGTATTATCATTCAGTTCAGTCATTTTTCAGTCATGTCCAACTTTTCATGACCCCATTTGGGGTTTTCTTGGCAAAGATATTGGAGTGGTTTCCTTCTCCAGCTCATTTTACAGATGAAGAAACAAGCAGTCAGTCACACAGCTACTAAGTGTCTGGGGCTGGATTTGAACTCAGGAAAATGAGTCTTCCTGACTCCAGGATCTGTACTGTATCCACTGCTCTACCCAGGTGCCCCAAGTATTATCATATGGCTGTACTAATAAAGGTATTCACCCAATACCTTTAATGGAAAATAATACATTTTTTAATTATCTGAAAGGAAATTATCAACAAAGACCTAAAGAAGATTGGAATCAGGGAGTTAACAAAACACTCACGAATGAACTTTTTCACCATGCTTTTCTTTAGGCTAAGCCACTATGATCACTGCAAAAGAAAAAATCTATGGCAAGTCAAAATGAAGTCATTAACAACTTGAATTTTAATAAATGTGTGAATTGAAATTTAAAAATTTCTTCCTTCATGTCCTCATCATTATTCATAAGCCAGTCAACATTATTTGAAAGCAAAGATAAACATTCTTTACCATGCTGGCAAGCACACTTTGTAGCACTAACTTACTAATGAACACTTTCCCAGCAGTGGGCCCTCACCTACTCACAAGAAAAAACAGAAGCTAATTACTTGGGGTTACTTTTTCCCCAACTTCTTATTTTCTTTTAGGCCTTAAAAGTATGTCTGAAAGTTTATGTACCCTCCCAATCCACTTTTCCATACCTAGTTACACTATGGGAAGAAGGCAATAACCTATGAGACTTTGAGCAAATCATACCTTCCCTGGCTTCAATTCCTCATCTGTAAAATAAGAGCATGAAACCAGATGGGTTCTCATGCGCCTTTGATCCTAAATTCACAATTCTATAAACAATCTCACTCTGATTCTGATTTGTTAATAGAAGATGTCAATATGTGATTCTTTTTTCCCATTCAGAATGCAATAAAAAAAATCAGTCTAGAAATTAAAATCATTGAATTCTACAACAGCTATCAGAGATCAAAAAATAAAGACATCAATGAGCTCTTCCTTAACCTTCCTTATGCCTGGAAACACTCTCATCATGTGAAACTCTGAGGATAAATAAACGTGTTACTCATGATGACATCACAGATCTTCCAAAGTACTTCGGGTATTTGCTATAAAAGAAGCAGTATTTGGGATAAAGGAAGGGGCTGCATCTGTGATTTCATTGGCTTAGGGAGTTTCCAGTGAGGAATTTCTTCTGTCAGTGAAGATCAGAGCCCTCTCTTCAATCTACAGAGCTAGACAGAGAACTGGAGGATTTGCCCAGGATCCCATAGTCAGTGTAGGTCACAGGTCTTTCTTGTTTCATGCTTAGCTCTCTATTTATTTCCAGGAGTTCTTAACATGGGATCTTTGGACTTGGTATGTGTATGTCTGGGGATATATAGATATATGTAGATGTATATATTATATACATACATATATACACATATATGTGCTCATACATATATACACAGATTACATGCATGTGTACATATATGAGTATATAAGTATAAGTGTATTTTAATAGCTATATTCCAACAAAACTGGTTTCTTTTGTATCATATTTTTATGCATTTAGAAATATTTTTCTGAGAAGTCCATAGCTTCACTAGGCTGCTAGAGGGGTCCATGGCACAGAAAAGGTGGAGAAGCCCTGCTTTTCACAATGCCACGCTACCCCTTTTGTGAGGAATACAATGAAAATACACATCCTACCAACAGTAAAGTACAGGAGATGAAAGTCTGGAATGAGGAACAAAGGTCACATTAGCACCATAAGCATCTACCATCTTCTGGTCTAGCACTAAACAAATTGCTTTTTCTTTTCTTTTTTTTTTACTTTAAGTCTCAGAAAAATCTTGGCTAAAATTATTCCTGAATAAGCTCCTTAAAGTTTAAAATAAAATGTTTGCCCTTCACATCACTCCATAAATTATCTTCTTGGAGACAACTGGTATTTTTTTTAAGGAGGAAGAAGAGAAATGTACCTTGAAACGCTATCACCTGCTACGTTCACTGCAACGAATGACAATCATAATTTATATTTCATTCAAGCATGGACTATTGCATCAGGGAACAAGCCTGTAATTAGAAGCTGAAGGATTAATTTTATATTAATATTACATATTTAAGTTTACATATTTACATATTTAAGTATGATTTTCTAGTTTATAAAGACCAGGATCATTATGAAGGCTTATAGTGCCACAGTAGGGGGACTAAGAGTCAGCTGACTTTGGAAACTTCATTTATTGGTTACATGTATGTGTATATATGTATAAGTATATTTTAATAGATATATTCCAACAAAACTGGTTTCTTTTGTATCATATTTTTATGCATTTAAAAATATTTTTCTGAGGAGTCCATAGCTTCCCTAGACTTCTAGAGGGGTCCATGGCACAGAAAAGATGAAGTACCATGGGCACTGAGCAGGGGCAATGAGGTGGCACACTGGAATTAGGAAGACTCATCTTCTTCCATTCTAATAAGGACTCAGACATAGCTGTATGACCCAGAGCAAATGAATTGACCCTGTTTGCCTCAGTTTCTTCATCTGTAAAATGAGATGGAGAAGAAAATGGCAAACCACTCCAATATCTCTGCCAAGAAAACCCCAAATGGGGTCACAGAAAGTTGGATACAACTGAAAAAATTGAACAACAACTATGACAAAAGTACTTAGTAGCACCCTTGGTAAAATTCTCAGTGAAGTCTTCTTTGCTCTTTTCTGTAACTTTTTCCCTTTTACAATTTCTCTCCCCCAACCTCCATCTCAGTGCTCTCATTCCCTCCCTTCTTCCAAGTCCTCTGCTTTTTCTCCCCTTTCCCCTAGGACTCCCAAGTGAAAGGAAAAAGAATCTTTCATCACTTTGATGACTCACAGGTGGTGACATTTTCACCATCAGGACACCTGAATGGAGGAAAGATTTTTGGACAAAGGCCCCATATGAGAGTCAGCATATCTAAGCCCATCTGTGACATCTTAAAGTACTTAGTAGTACTCATGGGAAAGAGGGAGGAAAGGTATGTTTAGAGTCAAATTATAGATGGGGTTAAACCCAGACAGCAAATGGTAGATGGTACAAGGAATCTGGTTTCCCATGAAAACTGTGATGCTTGATGAAAGCACCCTGGCAAAAAAAAAAAATTACCCAGAAGCCACAATTTCAGGATAGCACTTGAAAATCTATGTAAATTATTGTACTCCAGCTTTTTGGGCTGAAAAGAAATCAGACAGTGAGACCAAAAGTTTAGTAAACGCTGCTTCCTCATGATTTAATGCTTCCATTATACTTCCATGGGAATTTGCATTTGGGAAGGAGTCTAGAGAACATTTAATGATAATACGTGGTTATATTCTCTGTGCCCAGCTCTAGAGGTAGCAGTACGAGGAAGGAGCGGAGATGCCAGGAAGATGCCAGGGGAGTGCTGATTGGAAGAGGATGACTTGGAGAGGAACTTGAGAGTGGTTCAAAAACAAAGAATTTTCCCATTTTGGGCCATCCATGTCATGACAGGGCCACTTCATAAATGTCCTTGTTCTATACGCGGCACATCAGGAATAAAGGCCCCTGACACAGTACTATTGGCAGGATATTTTTAGAATCAACTTATGTTTGTCATGCTCTGATAACAAACAGCATAGGTAATGCCTTTTATTAGAGGAGGTGTTGTATAGTAGCTATGACACTCTGAGGTCATTTAACCTCTGCTGTAAAATGGGGACAAAAGAAATAGGGGACTTGGCAGGAAGTTGTATAGATGAATATATAGATACAACTCATGAGTGGCTTGGGTAGATTTGATCATCTGGGTCACTTCTGAAGATAGGAAAAGGCTCATTTCCTGTACTGCTAGCATGATGTCTATGGGGAGGGCAGGCAAAGTTCAGAACAGTTAAGTCTGGGACAATCTCTCTTCTAGTCTCCAGAAGGGATGTTGGGCTACAATTTTATCTATTTGACCCCTTCAAATATCTCTGATCTAGAGGTATAAGCCTGGGTATGTCAAGTCTTATTTGCTAAGAGCCTACCATGTGCTCTACGTGCACTGTGCTAGGAAGATCATTTTGATAGTTGAATGGTGTTGGGACTGGAAGCTCAATTCCGTGTGGACAGTCTCGGGCAGGTAAAAGTGGGACTTCTAAATCTTAGAGTCTTACGAGGCCCTCCATGAACAGCGGGGGTTCGAGAAGGTCAGACTGAGCTAGCTCGGCTAGCTCGGGTATTTCCGCCTCTCCCCCGGAGATACCTGATGGGTGGAGTCTCCCTGCCCTCGAGGTCGTCCCGGATTGGAGCACACCTAGTTACCTAACAGCACGGTATTGAGATGCAAACTGTGTGGCTGAAGATTAAGTAGGATTGAGGAAGCCAGAAAGCTCTCTCTTAGCACGTGTGGAGCCAAAGAGAAAAGTAGGGCTCCGCTTCTTTTCTTTCCTCTCTCCCCTCCCCCTCTCTCCCCGCTTGTACTTCTACTTCCAATCCCTTAAGCTTAGCCTCCTTAGGAGATCTCCCCCTCTTCCTCCTAAGGAAGAGCTCCCTGCATTTGTAACTAGACCCTGAAATAAAGCTCAACCCCTGTTTGACTCTGGAACGAACTTTCTCTCATACGTTTATCCGGTTTGGCCAACCGAAGACCTGGGACAGGTAAGAAAGACTCGGGTAGCCCAATACAGGCCTCTAGGCTTGGCAGTTGGCGCCCAAACAGGGACTGGGAGCGTAGATAATCCTGGGTGCTTTGGGGGTACACCCGGAAGGGGCTGTGAAAGAAGCGAGTCCCGAATCCTAGATTCGGAAGGAGAGAAAGTGGAGAGAAGCTTCCCAAACCCCTGGGAAAAGGGCAGGGATGAGGAATCAATTGCCAGTAATAAAGCCAGAGGAACAGGAGGTCTGGGCTGAGACACTTCACAGGGAAGGCAGGGAGGCGGGGGTCACAATAGAGTTAAACGACCTCCGAGAATTTTGTAAGGAAGGGCCGGAGAGGCCAGGGCGAGATTGGAATGAGAGTGGAAGCGGAGAGAGGGGAGGGAAGAACACAGGAGGGACGGAGGACCCAGGCAAGCAGAAAATTAAGCAGAAAGTTAAGGAGCGTAAAGAAAAAATAGACCCGGAGCTCCATCTAGCGGATGGAAAAGGCGAGGCAGGGGAGAATACGCCGTGCCTTCCCTCCGCGCCTCCTTATAACCTGCTCCATTGGTCAGACAGTTCAGGGCCACAGTCCAGTTTGGAAAAAGGAATAAGAAAGGCTATAGAGAATGGAGAAGATGTAGGGACATTTCCTGTGTTAGAAATAGCGGACCCCAGTGTCCCCGGTGGGGTTCGGAGGAGCCACATACCTATAGAGTGGAAGAGAGTGGCGACTCTTAAAGAGGCTTGTACCAAGCACGGCCCTAATTCACCCTTTGTCATAGCCATGCTTGAAACTCTCAGTGGTCAGTTCCTTCTGACTCCTAATGACTGGAAGAGCTTAGCTAGAGCCTGCCTTACCCCTGGGCAGAATGTGATTTGGGTATCAGAATTTTCTCAGAGGGTAAAGAGCACTACCGGTGGGCTAGGGGCTCAGGCCCCCCAGGCTTATCAGCAATTTACAGGAACAGGGCAGTTTGAGGCTACAGGAAATCAATTACAGTACTCAGCCTCCGATTATGTTTTGATTGCCGGAATGGCTATTGCCGCCTGGAAGGTTATAGCCTCTAAGAAAGAGAGAGAGTTTCCCATGACTAGGATTACGCAAGGAAACAATGAGCCATTTACTAATTTTGTGGCCAGGCTGCAGGAGGCAGTAGGTCGAGATATGGGAGAGGAAAACCAAGGGACAGAGATAGTGTTGAGGACATTGCTGTGGCAGAATTGTAATCATGACTGCAAAAAGGCAATGCTGGGACTGCCAAAGAATGCATCTGTTGAAGAAATGATACAGAGATGTGAAAGGGTAGGAAGTCAGGTCTACTTGGCACAGGTGCAAGGGAAGTACCTGGCCGCCACCTTAAGTAATATCTCTTTGGAGAAAAAATGTTTTAACTGCGGAAAACCGGGACACCTTAAGAAAGAGTGTAGGAAAGAAATAAGTACAGGGAGGGGCCAGGACCCTTGTTTTTCATGTGGAAAGCCAGGTCACTTAGCTAAACAATGTAGGAAGTCGGGAAACGGGGTGAGGGGCCCCTTGAGGGCCCCAAAAGCGTACCCTTTGGCAGAGAATCGGGAAGGCCCCTTGGAGGGAGAATACAGGAGATTATGGGGCCAGAGGAAGGAATGCAACACCTTTACAGCTTAGAGAAGTGCCAGCTTGCAGCTCATCAGTTTGCCATGATCCCCCTGAGAGACCCCATACAGGAGGAATCCCTGATATTACAGAACCCCTCTCATGCACCCGTAGTTATATATACAGGAGTTTATCCCACCGGCACCACAGCACTTCCATGCTCCAAATGTGGTAGCCGAGCCAGCTCATATAGACAATCAGCTTCCCATAGCTATTGCTCTTCCTTTAAAGCACTCAGTTCAAATCCAGTTACTAAAGGAAATAGGACAGAATAGACCTGAGTGTACAATCTGGCTTAATGGAATTCCCATGACTGGCCTCCTTGATACTGGAGCGGATAGGACCTGCCTTAGTGGTCGCTCAGTACCCCGGCACTGGAAGCTTAAAGAAAGCCAGAGACCAGTGTGGGGAATAGGAGGGTGCCAAAATACCTTAGAGACAATGCACCCAGTAAAGTGGGAGGGAGAGGATCGCCAAGGGACCGTATGGCCGTTGGTGATTCCAGGACTTAGTTTTAACATCTGGGGCAGGGACATTATGAGCCGCCTCGGGATGAGGTTATCAAATTTTTAGTAAGGGCCATTGCAGTTGCACTGGAGTCCCCACCCTTGAATTGGAAGTCAGACACCCCGATTTGGGTGGAGCAATGGCCCCTGACTCCAGAAAAACTCCAGGCACTACAACTATTGGTTAAGGAGCAATTAGAAAAAGGAAATATAGAACCATCAAAGTCACCCTGGAATGCTCCTGTGTTTGTTATAAAGAAAAAATCCGGGAAATTCAGGTTCCTTACAGATCTAAGGAAGGTAAATCAGTCTCTCATGCCTATGGGAGCCCTGCAACCAGGTCTCCCTTCTCCTAATGCCATCCCGGAGGGTTGGTCACTTATAATCATTGATATTCAGGATTGTTTTTTTTTCCATTCCTTTAAACAAAGTAGATTGTCCTCGGTTTGCTTTTACAATACCTCACCCCAATAACGAAGGACCTGCAAAGAGGTATCAGTGGAAGGTATTGCCCCAAGGTATGAGTTGCAGCCCCACCATCTGCCAGTGGTATGTTAATCAAGCCTTAGAAAGCCCCAGACAGCAATACCAATGCAAAATCATCCATTATATGGATGACATCCTTATAGCTGCACCTCAGCTCAAGGAACTGGAGAAGTGTTTCCAAGCAGTAGAAAGGAACCTTTTAAGACTAGGATTAGTTATTGCTCCTGAAAAGATACAGAGAGGACCCAATTACAAATATTTGGGATATCAGATACAGGGCACCATCATTCGGCCGGAACCCCCAAAATGGGATATGAAGATCCAAACACTCAATGATGCTCAGAAACTAGTAGGAGCTATCCAATGGATAAGATCAAAGGTGCCTATACCTTTACCTCTCATGCAACCTTTATATTCACTATTGACAGGAGACTCTGCTTTAAATTCCCCACGAACATTGACTCCTGAAGCAGCCAAGGCCATAGAGGCAATAAAAAAACAATTTTTAGAGTCCACCACATTTCGGTGGGATCCAGGAGGAGATCTGGAGGTATCTATTATCTCCACCACACCTCCCTATGCCGTCATACACCAAAAAGAGAAGCCCCTAGAGTGGGTATATTTAAGTAAAACAGGAAGCAGTTTACTAAACAAGTGGGAATTTCTAGGACGGTTAGCACTAGAGGCAGTAAGAAGAGCCACCCACATATACCAAAAACAGCCAATTCTTTATGCTACACTCACCACTAAGGATGTAGAAGAGTTAGCTCAGAATCATGTTTCTTGGGCCACTATACTCCACTGGGCCCAGATGAAACCAAATTCGACTTTCCTATTCAAAGAATTATTACAGTGGGCCCCAGCACCAGTGAAAAGGTACTCACCAAACCCAGTAGAAGGGCCTAACGTTTTTACAGATGCCACGAAACATCACAAGGCATCTATTTATAATTCGGCCTCCCAAGAGATATATATAGTTAACACACCCTACACCTCTACTCAACAGAACGAATTGGAAGCTATAATCCAAGCTCTCCAAATATATAGTGACATACCCATTAATATTATCACTGATAGTCAGTATGCATCTTTATTAATTTCACGGATTGAGGACTCTATTGTAGATTATCGGTCCAATATTTTTTCACAGTGTGAGCGGCTATTGACCACCATTAATAACAGAACACACCCTTTTTATGTTTTACATGTGCGCTCACATACAAATGGCACAGGACCAATTTTTGAAGGAAATCAAATAGCAGACAATTCACTATACCTGGTAGGGCACACTGTGGAACCACAAGAAAGGGCCCAAAAGGCTCATGATAGGTTCCACCTAGCCACAGAAGCCCTCTGCAAATTATATGGGATAACTCAGGAACAGGCCAGAAAAATTGTTAAGAGCTGTCTCCAATGTATCCCATTCCACCCATCTCTAGACCAGGGTGTCAATCCTCGTGGCTTGGCACCCAATGAAATTTGGCAAATGGATGTCACCCATCTTAAGGGCCAGTGCATACATGTGACAGTTGACACATGGTCCGGATTCCTTATGGCGACTTTACAGCCAGGTGAATCAAGTGCTAAAGTAATTCAACATCTTTGGCACTGTTTTTCTGTTTCAGGCTTACCTTTAGAAATAAAGACAGATAACGGCCCTGCCTATACTTCTCAAACCCTTACACACTTCCTCCGCGATCTAGGGATTCGACATGTTACAGGAATCCCCTACAATCCACAAGGCCAGGCCATAGTGGAAAGGGCCAATCTCACCTTGAAGGCGATCCTCGCTAAACAAAGAAGGGGAAAAGGTCGCCTAACACAATCAGAGCTTGATACAGCTGTGTATACACACAATTTTTTGCATATCTCAAGAAACTCACATACTACTCCAGCTATGAGACATTTTGTGACTTTTCCAAGACAACCCCGCCAGGAAAGTAATACCCAGGCTGGATATAAAGACACATGGGCCATGGTAAAGGATATGGCCTCAGGGAAATGGAAAGGTCCGTATAAGATACTAATATGGGGTCCAGGGTATGTTTGTGTCTCCACAGGAAAAGGTGATGCGTGGATTCCCATTAGAAGGATCCGTAGGTGGGAACCGAGGTCGGAGACGACGGAGACGCAGGAGGCGGAGACCCCGGAGAGCCCAGAGACCCCGGAGAAGGATCATACACCACCTGAGCCTGCTGCTGACAGCTTTAACCTTGCTGCCCAGAGAGGAAGCAGCCCTCATCACAACCGCAGACACTGCTGCTGACAGCTTCAATCTAGGCATCCTTTTTTCGCCAGCTGAATGAGGACTTTGATATCACAAACCCAGGACACTTGGGTGGGGAGGAGGTGACCAATTTTCCACCTGTATAGATCCATTTGCAAGATTAAGGGAGTGGTGACGTGTAAGGCGCCTACACCAGCTGCTCCTCTTAAAATATGCTTTGGGATTAGTTGATTGCACTTCCCCTGTTGTAACTCAGCCATTTAGTTTCGTCTTTGTTTTATTTGATGCCTCCCTTTGTCAGTTGTGCTAGCTGCAGATTTCTGTGTGAATGAAGTCTTGTTGTAAGGTACTCATATGCTAAAGGCCTTCCTAATCCACTCAGCCTCCAGCCACTGTTTGCTCTAGAGCCAGGTGCGCTCCGCGCATAACAAAGAAGGGGATATGTTGGGACTGGAAGCTCAATTCCGTGTGGACAGTCTCGGGCAGGTAAAAGTGGGACTTCTAAATCTTAGAGTCTTACGAGGCCCTCCATGAACAGCGGGGGTTCGAGAAGGTCAGACTGAGCTAGCTCGGCTAGCTCGGGTATTTCCGCCTCTCCCCCGGAGATACCTGATGGGTGGAGTCTCCCTGCCCTCGAGGTCGTCCCGGATTGGAGCACACCTAGTTACCTAACAGCACGGTATTGAGATGCAAACTGTGTGGCTGAAGATTAAGTAGGATTGAGGAAGCCAGAAAGCTCTCTCTTAGCACGTGTGGAGCCAAAGAGAAAAGTAGGGCTCCGCTTCTTTTCTTTCCTCTCTCCCCTCCCCCCCTCTCCCCGCTTGTACTTCTACTTCCAATCCCTTAAGCTTAGCCTCCTTAGGAGATCTCCCCCTCTTCCTCCTAAGGAAGACCCCCTGCATTTGTAACTGGACCCTGAAATAAAGCTCAACCCCTGTTTGACTCTGGAACGACCTTTCTCTCATACGTTTATCCGGTTTGGCCAACCGAAGACCTGGGACAGGTAAGAAAGACTCGGGTAGCCCAATACAGGCCTCTAGGCTTGGCAGAATGGAAAATGGAATCAGGAGATGATGAAAGGCTGCAGAGAGAGTGATGATGGTGGTGGTAGTGTCAGAGAAATAAAAGAAAGAGAAGTTGTGATGGAAAACAAGCCCAGGCTTAGGTGGAACCTGGGCTTCCCCTCTAACACCCACTTAGAGAAGCTATGCGCCATAGTGGATACAGCTGACCTTGGAATCAGAAGGACTAAGGTTAAATGTTACCTCCAACTCCAACTGACTGTGTGATCCCAGGCAAGTCACTAAACCTCTCAGTGAACAAGGCAACTCTAAGACTTTTTGATGGCGTAGCTGGTGCTATGTACAAAGACTTCTCTTATCTCCCTTTCCCAATGTCACTTTTTATCTAGCTATGGATTCACACCCTACCAGGGAAAATCTCTTTCTTCATACTTGCTGAAATGAAAGAGATGGAGATGTCAACCAAAAGAACACACCTGAAAAGCACAAGAGATCAAAGATGGCAACCACCTCAAGAAGACCTCAATGCCAGATGCAGTTTACCTGCAAGGCAACAAGCATTTAGTAAGGACCTTCTATGTACAAATGTTATGTCATCTAATCCTCACAACAACCCTGAGAGGGAGGTACTAATATCCTCCATTTTACAGGTGAAGAAACTCTAACATAGGTCAAATGACTTGCCCAGGATCACACAGCTAGTAAGTGCATGAGGCTAGATTTGAACTCAGGTCTTCCTGACTCCAAGTTTAGTGTTCTATCTACTTTGCCACCTAGCTGAGTGTATTGTAGGCACTGGGGACAAGCACTAAAAGGGCATGGAGATAGGAGAGGGAGTGTCTGCCATGTACAACAAACAGCAAATAGGCCAGTACGGCTATACTGGAGAGAGTAGGGAGACCAACATGAGTCATAAGGTCAGAAAGGTAGATTGGGTAGAGATTTTAAAGAGCATCACATGCCAGAAGGGAATTTATTTTTGTTCCTAGAAATGATAGGGATGTAATGAAAGGAAGTTTTCCCAGTAGTATATGGGACAAAGTTAAGATCTGAATGAGTAATCCACATATTCAAATCATAGATCAAAATGATGAAGAAAAGGAGAGAAGGACCCAGCTCACTAAGATTCAGAGAAAGCTGGCTTTTACCCCAGGGAATCCTCTAACAATGGGTAGCATAGTATATATCAGAGGCAGGATTCAATCCCAGGCCCTCTGACTTTGGAGCCAATACTTACTCTACTTTACCACAGTGCCTCCCTATTTGTGAGGTCATTTAGATGCTATTACTAATTATTATTTCTCATCATGAGAGACAGCATTGCATGCCCTCCTCTCTTAATAAGATTAGAGAATTGGAGGAGAGAAATAAAGAAAATGAAGGTGCTCAAAAATGAAAACTGAAAAAAACTGTGGGGGAAAACATCTCGGAACTATCTCCAAGCCTAAGAATTGCATTTCACAGGGAAATGTTTTCCATCTGTCCTCCGAGCAAAACCAACTAATTTGATGACGACAAAGTAGATTTAAGTTAGATATTTTGTATCTCTTTGTGAGTTTGCCATATCTCCTCAGCTTGAGAGTCAGTTACTTGAGGGCAGAGATGTATTCATTAGGGGACATCCCTAGATTAAACTAGAATTTGTATCCTTTTATGGCACTTACCAGTTGGATTACCAGGGGCAAGTCGCCTAATGTCTCTGAACCTCAGCTTCTTCCTCTATAAAATAAGGATTTGTTATTGTTTAATTGTTTTCAGTCACATCCAACTCTTTGTGGTCCCATTTTGCGTTTTCCTGGCAGAGATACTGGAGTAGTTTGCCATTTGCTTCTCCAGCTCATTTTACAGATGAGAAAACTGAGGCAAACAGAATTAAGGGACTCACCCAGGGTCACACAGCTAGTAAGCACCTGATGTCAGATTCAAACTCACGAAGAAGTCTTCCTAATTCCAGGCCTGGCACTCTATGCACCGTGGCGCCAAATTGTACTTGTACTAGAAACAGTACAGTATGGCTGATAGTGTATTAGCCTTGGCATTGGCAAGATCTGGATGTGAATACTCATATAATATCTGTGTGACCTTGGGCACATCACTGAACCCGTCTGGGCCTCATTTTCCTCATCTACAAAATGAATGGACTAGATGATCTTCAAGGTCCTTCTAATTTTCAATTCCTGAATCTCTAACTGCCTGTCTCCACAGGTCTGTTATTAAGAAAGCAATTTATAAGTCTATAAGTTTATAGGGTAATTAGTTCAATGCCCTGCACAAAGTAGGAGCACAATAAAAATATGTGTTAAATATAACTTCCTAATAGCAAGTTATCCAGTGTTAGAATGGGTTATCCTTAGAAGTCATGAGACATACTTACTTAAAAATAGAACAGATTCATATCTCTGTTTTATAATTTATTCAGTCTTGCCCTAAAGCAGAGGGATGAATTATATGACATTTGAGAAATCTTTGGAAACTTAGATCTCATCAGAAGTCCTCACTAGATGGACACTCTCAGGTGTTTTGTGGTGAGGATTCTTTTTCTAGCCTGAATTGGACTAAACTACTGAGTTCCCCTCCAACTGAGTTCCCTTCCAACTATGATTCTCTGGTTCCATAGCCCTTACCACTGCCAGTTTCCTTCCTTTCCTTTTAGTGTTCTCAACCCTGGGTTTTCTTACATCCTATGCAAATGCTTCGTTTTTCATTATCCTAGACAGGGCATTTCTGGGATGAAACAATCCAACTGATTAACTTCATGCAAGTGCCCTGTCTAGGAAAGGAAGCGAAGATGGAGTCCCTAGACAGATGAAACATAGCACTATCGGGGCCTTTTTACTTCTGAAATCCCTGAGACATCTTCTCATTTGTCCCGTTCACAGAATGGGCCTCTTCCAAAAAAGCCTGAAACTCGGTTTTAATAACCCACAGAATTCTGCAGTTTGAGGGGAAACCTGCAAAGGTTTTGAGATTCTGCCAGTCTCCAGCAGGTTTTTATTGGCTGTTGGATATGTTTGAAAATTTTTACTTGCTGTTCAGTTTAATATGTGGAGAGAAGTTTCTAAAATGACCTGCCTTGGGCCTCACAGCATTACCTAAAATGAAAATGTAAAACCCTGCAACAGAGTAAAAGACGAAAGGGAAAGGAAGATGGTAGAGGAGACTCCAGAGATTCTTAATAAACCCTTTCCATGACCCATTATGCAAATTTTGGAAGAAAATACTCTTTTTTTCTTTCTCACCTTGGATTTTAAAAGAGTGGGTAAGGGACTCTGCACCTTGTTTCTCTTTATACCTATCATTCTATGCATGTGAACTTTGCTAAGTCTGTGGTTTTCTAATCCCCTGAGGCACTGGCACGTGTTCACAAAATGTACATACACACAAACACATATACACAAGCAAACACACTGATTTTTAAAGGAAATACATAATATGTAAGTTATCAAAAAATCACCTATTCTTTTCATCATCCTTTGACCTTCAGGATGCATCAGGATGGGTTTTCCCAGTTCTACAAACTTCTTTTCTCCTTTTGAGGAATTTCAATATAGTCCCTATGTGCAAAAATGGGGCATATTAGGAGTTCAGTGTGTAAGGAAATGCAGTAATCTGAGTTGTCTCAGATTGTACCCCAAAGGTCACATGTGAAAAGACATTTAAGGAAACTGTGATAAGGTATTGACTGGGAAGATTAAATGGCCTGATCTGATACATATCAGCAAGATGTGATTCAAAGGGCCAAGGCCTCATTTTGGTAAACCAAATTGAAAGGAAAAGAAGCTTACTTTAAATCCTCTTTCTCCAGGCAAGTTGGTTTCCATAGCCACAGGGACCTCGGCCAGCTGGTTTGGCTAATGACTGCTAGGGGGGCCAGCAAAATGGTCCTTGGCTTCCTCCCCCAGTGACTGGGGGATGATCTGGAACACCTCTTTGGAAGCCTCAGTCAGACTGTGGTGATAGAGTTCATCCAAGAAGGAGCTTCTGTTCAGATGTATGTAAGGTTATTTTACTCAGCTCTTTGGCTTAGGACAGGCATCAGAAAAGGGGAAAGGTAACATTCCTAATTTGGGAAACAGCATTAAGTTGATGAATTTGTCCTTATGAGAAGAGCTGGGAGAGAGGAGGAACTCAGATCCAGAGTTCTTTCGAGGCCAGCCTGAAACAGATGCACCTCAGGATTCCCAACTCTGTCTTAGAGGTTTTCATATCTCTCTTGAGTCTAGCAGAAATGAGTTGTTTTGGTCACAGAAAGAAGTTTGACAAAATGCACCTAAGACAAGCAACCCATTATGGCGTTTCAGATCAATTATTTTTAAGATAAACACAGGGGTGAAAGAGAGACCCCAGAACTCTTTGTAGGGTGAGACCTTGGAACATCACCTCTATGGAGGATAGAGGTCCTGAGATGGCCGTCTGATCATTTTCTATTTTAATTATTTATTCCTGGTAACTAGGTGCTAGGCTCTGTTGTCCCTATCATTCTATAGAGTGCTTTAAGTGTTTTCCACACCCTTTAAATTTTGGTGCCCTGGCAAAAATCCCTGATCCCTTCACCCTAGTTACACCTCTGGTCCTCTGATATCCCAAGTTTATTCATAGTTCCCCTGATCTAATCCCTTCCATCATACCATGACCCAAATCAATTCTTAAAGTTCTCCTTTTCACACCATTTCTGTTTCTCAATGCTAATACCACAAAGAGAAACAGTGGCACCAACACTGACCGACCTGTCATAGATGTTTTAGCAACACTCACATGCACAGCAAATGGCAAAGAAGGTGAAAACAATCCCTTTGTCCCTGTTTAAAAATCTGTGTTCAGGGACAAAAGAAACAAAACATGGGAAGAAAAAAGAGAATTTTCTCCCAAAAATGTATATAACAGAGGCAGGAAGGAGATCTGTTTAAAAAAAAAAAATCTCTGGAGTTGTGAGACCAGTCAAGATAGTAGAGTAGGAGGAAAACAACATAGCCCATCTTCTCTGATAACTACACAGTGATTTCAGGCTAACGCCAGACCAAGTAGTGAACAGGAATCTAAGAAGAAACCATAGTAGGTCATCTTTCCTGCCCAAGATCACAAACTTGACCCACAGGCAAGTAGGAAATGTAGAACAGGGTGGGCTGGGATCATGGAATTAGACCCTAGGTGTAGAACAGGGGGAACTGAAATCTCAGACTCAGGCTGGGTGAAAGGAGCCATAGCCCTGTCACTCAAACGCTATGATGGGTGGGTTGATTGAAAATGATTGAGGAAACAAAGTTTCGTTTCCAAACATATCAGTTTATTAAACAATACATACCAATTGCATAAGAAATTGGGACCAGGCCTCTTCAGCTGGGCACTGGACCCCAAATACATGGGTAGACACATTTGTATGCATTAAAACAATTAACAGGATATAAACCAGGATAGAAGATTGGGTGATCAGAGGGTAGTGTGTTAGGAACATCAAGAAAGTCCATTTGACTGGACGGTCAAAGGCACAGGAATAGGTAACATGCAATAAGGCTGGAAAATATAGTATAGGATAATATAGTATAGGATTATAGTATACAATAGTATAGGACCAGGTTGTGAAGCATTTTATAAGCCAAACAGGAACTTACAGCTGATACCAAAGGTAATGGGGAGCCCTGGCATTTATTGAGTGGAAGGGTTTATATGGTCATACCAGAGCATTAGAAAAATCACTGACAATTGTGTGGAAGATAGATTGGAGTGGAAAGATAACTAACTGCACAGGTCAAAAACAAATAACCTTTTAGTCTCTCTGTTGATTAAGCAATAAAGAAAACTTCATCGAACATTCTGTTGTTATTTAGTCGTATTCAGTGCTGTTCAACTCTTCATGACCCCTTCTTGGGATTTTCTTGGCAAAGATACTGGAGTGGTTTGCCATTTCCTTCTCCATTTGACAGATAAGGAAAATGAGACAGACAGGATGAAGTGATTTGTCCAGGGTCACACAGCTAGTAAATGTCTGAGGCAGGTTTTGAACACTGATCTTCCTGACTCCAGCTCCTGCACTCTTTCCAAGGAGGCACCTAACTGCCCTGAACATGGAACAAAGTCCATGGAACAAAAGACTCTGAAATTTTGTAAAAACAAAAATTAATATGTTTTATCATGCTCCTATTGTTAGGGAACATTTGGTGTTATTATATAAATCACTTCTAAGCAGTGTTGTATAAACATCCGGAATGTGTATTCCTATTGCATTTTTCAAACCAGCAATGGAAAAGAGATAAGATCCTACTCTGGCTGCAAACAAACTCTAACACTAGCAGTTTTTCATTCAGGCTAGTTCTCTCACACACTCAGTTTTGAACATTAAGAATTATATTACTAGCTACACTGCAAGTGAATAACTAAACTGCGGTGCATTTGATATAGAACTGTGAAAGTTTATGTTTGAATTCTGGAAACTAAATTGTCAGAGTTTATCTTTAATACAAGTTGTTCACTTGTATTAAAACTTTCACATTTAAGTCACATTTATTCTTTCATTTTCCAAAAGAACAATATCGCTAATTTTCAGTGATGATAAATATATCCAAAGTTTGAAACTTTTTATGTTTTCGGGACCCAGAAGTATAGATGAACCAAACAAAAAAAGGTCAATTTTCTATTCCTGAATCTCAAGAAGTATGAAACATTTAACTTGTATGTTTATCAACAATTTTCAGACAGGAGCAGGTAAACTGTACCACTTGCAAGAGACAAAATTCCAAGTGTTTAGGAGTTTTATTTTACAATTTAGGAGGGAAATGTTAACATCCTCAAAGTTTAAGATAAGTCTGACATTACAGTTATTTCATCTCATATGCTTGGATTCCAAGAATTCCCCTTCGGAAAGAAAGAGGACAAAAGGACAGAAAGGAAGAAAATAAAGGGAGAAGAAAAGAAAAGCAGTCATTTCATTTTTGCAAATTAAATGTTTCTGTATGTTCTAAAGTCTCTGATTTTGAAAATTGTACTGATTAAACTGCCAGCTTTTGAAAGTTTTTTCCCACTATATTTAGTGCAATAGGAAGTATTAGCATGATTTTCACTTGTTCACTGAGTACTTCCAGCTTACTAGGGGTGGTGTCTTCTCTTTGATCACCACACCATTTTGGATTTAGATGAAAGCAAAGGATAAAATAAAGTTCTATTTTTCTATGGTGTAATATTTTAAGAGGTATCAAAAGAGACTGTCTCCATACAATCACCTTGGATATTCCCATCTTCCTAAAAGCTCATGAGATGGACTGAAAGGTAAACTACACAAAGAGAATTTAGAAAAATAGTGAATATAAAATTAGAAGGTACTAAATTGAATTGATAAACTATAAAATTATGAAATGGAGCAGGCATGCCCATTCTTTGGGGACTCACCAGGAAAGACTAAGATGGCAGCAGGTCAAGATGACTACGGTCACACTTTAATAAACCACAGAGGACATAGGGATAATGGCACAGAAAATACAGAGACAAGCTGCAAAAGGAGGCACAGAGACAAATAGTATGGGGATAGAGTGGGATGGTGAAGGAAGACAGGTAGCAGTTAAGGTAGAGATCAGGAAGGGAAAAGCACAGAGGGTAACAAAACGATGCATTAGAGTTGGGAACACACAGCAGCATGGAATGAAATGAAGCTGGCAGACTGATGGGGGAAGAGGAAGCAAAGGAATTTGGGGTGTCATTTTTAAAAGATTTTTTTTGAGAAACAGACTTTCTTGGGAAAACTGTTTTATATGCAAAACATCATAAATATGTACTCATATTATTTTAAATATAAATATATTTTATACATACTTTATAAATATATTGTTTTATACAAAAATATTTTATATGTAGGGATTGTTAACCTGGGGGGGACATGGGCACATAAGAAATTCATGCATAAGATTATAGGGGGTCCATGAACTTGGAAGTGAAAATGTCTTCATTTTAAATTAACCTTTGGATGGAATTGAACATGCCTTCCTATTAGGACATTTAAAGAACATTATTCTGAGAAGGGATTCATAGGTTCACCAGACAAGTTCAGAAGTCCAGCATTATAAAGAAAGTTTTATGAGGAATGAGTCTGGAGATTTATAAGAACTATGGCTTGAGAGAAACTACAGAAGACAGAGCAAAAACATAGAATAACTTCCTTTCCTGACTGATTATTTTTAACTTTAATCTTGAGAAGATAAAACAAAATTCTTAAGAATTTCTTGAGACTTTACAAAATACTGAGTGAGCTGAAGGTGGGACTGTCTCCAGAAGTAAGGAAGGCTCATTTGCAGTTAAAGCAACAGGAGACTCTGGCTATGATCATTCTCACAGCTAAAACATTACAACCAAGTATTTCTGTTGTTACTTATTACATTGTTACCAAATTACATAGTCGGTAGCCTTAATATTTATTTAATTCTAGGTCATTAGCCTCTTTCATAATTCTGAGCCATATTTTTCAAAATACATTTTGCCATCTTCCCCTGTGATCTCACTTTGAAGTCATTATATACTGAAAAATATTTTTGTCATCCTCTCCTGTGATCTCATATTGAATATCAAGTTGTCTTAATATTCAGTACACAGTACTGAATTCCATTCAAGGTATTTTGAATATAATACACAGAATATCAAGGCATGTGCTAGCATGGTTTAGGAGATCTTCTCAGGCTCTTCACAGAATTCTTCTACACCTTCATCCACAAGGACAGATGCAGGACATGTTCTGTTGCTGTCATTGAAGTCCCGTCTGACTCTTCATGATCCCATTTAGGGTTTTTTGGCAACGGTAATGGAGTGGTTTACCATTCCTTTTGTAAACTGCAATTATCTTTATGATAGACTTCTTACTCATGCTCACATATCTGATGAAATTATATTTCTTGTTACCTTTGGGTGCCCACTAAAAACTCTGCCAACTCCTTTATTTGCTTCTACGAAGAGAACCTATCAGTTATCCTTCCCTTTAACTGCAACTTTTATTAAGTGTTCTGAAAAGGCAGGAAGAGAGAAAGAGAATTCCAGAAACCAGCACAATACTAAAAAAAAAAAAAAAAAGGAAAAGCATTCACAAAATTTATATTTAAAAGAAATAAAATTAATTAATTCATGTTTATAGACCAAAAGTCTTTGGCACCCTCTGTCCCTTTTAGTCACTCTGACATCATCACAGCACACAGAAGAAGCAGATGGAGAACCCAGCAGGACTCAGGGAGACGTTTCACTTTTCTTTGATTCTTGGCTCACCAGGTCCAAAGAATTCATTGCCTAGTGGGTAACGTTCTGCTTAGAACAGATACAGTCTATCATTAAGAACATACTGAAAGCTATTCCAGCTTAGTAGAATCATCACAGACTATGAAAATCCACGGTTCTCTCCATACCTTGATGAGGCATTAAAATGAGACTTTTGTGGAAGACTCTACTTGCCACAGCATAAATGCAGCCCAATTATTATATTACTGTGGAATGTTCATTCATTCTTTGAAAAAGCATTTATTAAGTACCAGCTATGTTCTGGGAACTGGGGGATGCAAGGAGAAGGAACAGCATTTATTAAGTGCCTACTATGTGGCAGGCCAATGATGTAATTTACCATTTATCCATACCTCTTCACCTACTGAAACTTTTGTCCATCCCATACTATAAAATAGGGATTCTTAACCTGGGATTGGTGATCTTGGGATTTTTTAAAATATTTTGATAATTGTATTTCAATATAATGTACTTTCTTTGTAATTCTATGTATTTTATTTTACGAATTTAAAAGAAGACCATAGGTTTCAATAGGGTACCAGACAAAAGTCATGACAGCAACATCTAATGGTGACATTAAGGCAATGATAACTTTGTAGATAATACACAATACCTCAAAAAGAAAATAGTTGAGATTTTCTTATCAACTATAAATATCACCAAATTTCATTATTTTAAAAGTAATACCTTAGTAATTTAATGATAACAATAGTAATAACTAATAATAAAATGGCACTTGACAGTTTAGAAAGTTGTGAACTGTAAATTCATGGAATTGGTCAAATATGAGGTAAAATGTCAAGGTGGAGTTTTAGTGTGAGTTTTTTTTAAAAAAGCAATAATATCAATCTCTCCCTTGAAGACTTTATAGTTAATATGAATTTATATCTATGACCTGCTTCTCAAAGCATAATTTAAACTACCTATCCCCTTTCATTGCTCAGAACAACCAGGCACTGTAGCTGGAGTTCCCCAAATTTAAAGCATTAAAGTGAGATTGGTCTTTGAATTTTTAAATGATTTGCAGTAAAAATATCAGTTTGAGATTAAGTCAATAAAATTAATCATTCATGACCCTGAAGGCGGAAGGGGTGAGGGTAGGAGGGAGTGGGAGGAAATTGGAAAACACTACAAAATTTAAAGCTGCCAGGAGAGAAGGGACTGGGGGAATTACTGTTAATTCACCCTGGCCAAATTCAAATACAAGCTGTTCTTTGTAATTCAACTTGGGGTGTCGTTTTCTTGTCACTATCTGCAAATGTAACCAAGAAATACGGTCAAATCAACTGGCATATGTGCAGACGCAGTTTGATATAAGGGAAAGAATACAGGACTGGAGAGGGTCAGTAAACCTGGGTTCAGTGTGAGAGCTAACACTTCTTACCTGTGTCACTGCACAAGTCATTTGTCCTTGCACCTTGGTTTCTCCGCCTGTAAAATGAAAATAATTATGCTGCACTGTTTCACTTTGTTGTGAGAAATGTGTTTTATAACCTTTAAAGTCCTATATGAATGTTATTATGCATGTCTCTTTTAATTTTATTTTATTTTATTTTGTAAGAGAGAGGTGTTGACCTGTGAGTTCATCTCCCAATACGGAACGGCAACTTAACAGCCATTCTAAGACAAAGTCTTAGAAAATTTCCTGAAGTATTTAATATTTTGTGATTTCCTCCCCTACCTATCTACAACTCTACTTGGTCTGAACTCCAGGGAACCTGATGCCCCTCCCAGGATTGGCTAATTATCATTCTGTTTGACTCAAATACTCAGCACCTTTCAACACCCTCAGCCTCCCTTCCCCTCTGATTGGAGAGAGGATGGGGCACTCAACCCCACCCAAAGCCCTTTATAAAGGACTGGACATGGACATTGCACCTCACTCAGTTTTTCATCTTTACCTCTGCTGGGGGATACAAGAGCCTGGTGCCTTCCACCAAGCCCTAACCAATCCCCCCTCACCCCTCACTCCTGTCCTAAATTACAATGCCAGTGGATGATTTTTGTCTTGTCCTTCACAATCTGTGATCTAATCACTGTCTATGAGTATGATCAGCTCTAACCCACAGTCTTCCACAGGACACATCCTTCTGGTCCTCTTAAAGATGGAAACTTATGTAAAGAATGGGAGGTGTAAATGGGGAATGACAGAACATGCCCCTGCTGCTGCTGCTGCAGCTCTGCCCCCTCCCTCATATCCCCATCCCCACTGCAGTTGCTCTCCCCAAGGCTGACTTTCTGTAGCACTTATAGTCCAAGCTGTTACATTTCATTTGCTACGGTATTCCAGCTGGTGTTCTCCATCACCAAAGTATGTATCATCTCTCCAATTTAAGCACTCACCAACATTTGTCCACTGAATAAATCCAATCTCTCCACAAACTCATATTAAAGCCCTACAACACTCCAGGAACTAGGACGGTAATAAAGAAACAAGGGCAGCACATAAAAAGTACAAAAACAGTCCCTATCCGCAGAGAGCTTATGTTTGTTCCTGTGTGATCAAATAAATACACAGTAGATGTAAGTTAAATTGTGGATGGGAGGCACTAGCTATGTGAGTAGCAGAAAGATGAGGAAAGAAAGGTCTCATGTGAGGAAAGGGGAGGAAAGAGAAGGGAAAAGAAGGGAATAAGCATTTATGCATTGCCTGTTGTATGCCAGGCACTGTGCTAAGTGCTTGATATCATTTCCTCTTCACAACAACCTTGCGAAGTAGGTACTGTTATTATCTTCATTTTACAGCTGAGGAAACTGAGGCAAGCAGGGTTAAGTGACTTACCCAAGATCACTCAGTTACTAAGTGTCTGAGGCAAGGACCCAGAATGTCCTGTATGATGAAGAGGAAGTAGGTCACTTTGACGGGTGCTCAGAGAGTGTGAAAGGAAGTAACAATACAATAAGCCTGGAAAGAGAGAATGGAGCCAGATTTTAAAAGCTTTAAATGCCAGAAGGAGAAGCTTGTATTTTTTTTCCTATAAGCAAAAGAGAGAGCTTTTTGAGCAGCGAATGAATGAATAATAAATGCTCAATAAATATACCTGCTCTGACTCCATGACTCTAAAGACAGCACATACTTTTGCTCCCAGCTTAGTTCAACATCTCTTGCTCTGGAAAGTGTTTACCCTGTACCATGACATATAAGTGAGTCTTTCACGATCTTCTAAAAACCCTGCAAATTGATGTGAACTTCAACTGTGAGTGTTCCAGCCGCTGAGCCCACCTCAGTTGGCTCTAAGCTGTGACAGTGACAGCGACAGCAGCAGGTTTCCCTTCCCCACTGTCACAGAGGACAGACCACATTCAACAAATATTTACTGAGCAATCACCATGGGCAAAGTGCCGAGCCAGGCTGCTGCTTAAGCCAGTCTATAATGGATAGCTAAGGCTGCTGCTGCCGCCGCCGCCGCTGCTGCTGCTGCTGCTGCTGCTCATGGCCCAAAAAAAAATAGCTTTCTGTACTCTGAAGCTAAATGAACATGTTTGGAATGAAAGTTCATTCACTAAAAATATATTAATTAAATCAATCAATAATCCAAATGTACTTATTACGTGATTATGAGCTTCAGGCAGGAATATATTTTGATTTTCTTTGTATCCCCAAGATTTTTAGCACAGTGCCTGGCCCATAAAAGGTGCTTACTATTTATTGATTATTGATCACCTATTTTATATGAGCTAGGCACTATGTTAGGTTCTGCAGGTATAAAGATAAAAATGAAATAGACCCTGTCCTAAAGGTCCTTACATTCTCCAGCACCTACTATGCGCACAGTACCATGCCAGGTGCTGTTGAGAAGACAAGTAAATTACCTGGCCCTTGATTTCAAGGTGCTTACTATATTGTTGGGGAAGGAAGATGTACACATGTAGAAAGATAAATGATAGGAAACACAGCAATATCGGGGATGCCAAAAGGCAGTACATGATGAGAAAATGAATGATATAAATACTATTTGGAGTCAAGAAAAGGAAAGATCAGTGTTTACAAGCTGAGGATGACTTCATGAAAAGCATTTCACAATTTAGAGGCAGCATGGGAGTTGGATTCCAGTTCTGACTCTGCTACTTAGCACCTGCCCCAGTGACCCTGGACAGGTCACTTTACTCCCTAGGCCTCGGTTTCATTTGTAAAGTGAGGAAACTGGATTAGATGACCTCTGCGTTCCCTTCCTGTTCTAAATCTATAATTCTATGAAAAGTGAAGTGTATGAGTGACAGCCAGGTGACAAACAAATAGATGTGGAATCAAGAGGACCTGAGTTCAAATCAGGCCTCAGACACTTAGGAGCTGTGTGACCCTGGACAAGTCACTTAACCCCAATTGCCTCAAAAAAAAAAAAAAAAGGTATGAGCATAACACAGGTTTCTTTGGGCATGCCCAGTTCTCCTTACATGGAGACATCATTGAGGGGTCCTTGGAGTATTCCCAACATGGAGCCTACTGTTTCCCCTGCCACATGGGTAGAGGTAGCTTCCTTTAATTGGCTGCCTGTGTCTTTAAAACTAGTGAGATTGAGCTAGTCGATCCTTTTCACACCATTTTCTTTTGGCTGTACTCTTTTTCAACAAACTCTGATCTGATATCATAAACTGAACTCATGAGAGGGGAAAGATTTCCTTCCCTTGCCCCTCTCTTTCACTAGGGCTCTTAAAAAATAGGTCTAGGGGTGTTCGTTTCTATTCTGTATTGTTTGTACTACTTAGTTTCAGGGGCCAGAGGGCATCTTCACAGAATTCAAGCCATGGAGACCTTGTAGCCAGGATTGCAGGAAGGAAGCACAGGCAGACTGGCAAGGAAGCCAGGGTGCCTAGGACTTAAGCCCAAGGGGGATTTTGAATTTGCAACTGGAACTGTGCTCTACAAAAACCAAGCTAAACTATGAACCTAATTATCTTTCCCTCCTCAGAGCCTGAGGTGGTGCCTCCCACACTTTGAAGGAGTAGGTTTGAGTATTTCGAATATATCTGCTGTTGTGTAAAAGCTAGTCTGACTGAATGAACTGGGGTACAGGTGATCCCTCCTACAACTGAGGGAACACTATCAATAGGGGCTGAAGCCAAAGACAGAAAACTTATTTACCACCACCACCCCATATCACCTTAAGGGTAATGGAGAACCCTGGAGGTAATTATCTTAACTACTTGGCCTTCTAGGTATTGAGAACCATGGTAGTCAGTCTAGACTCTCTGGTCTAATTCTGGTATTCTCTCTCTTTTTCTTTCTCTCTCTCTCTCTCTCACATATATGTGTGTATGTATGTATATATATGTATATATGGAAGTATGGGCATATGGATGTATGTGTACACATACACACACACACATATACACACCCACAATCCAAACCATTCCTCAAAAAATAAGTGAGCAAATCAATATTTGAACAAAAAGGAGAATTGCAATGTATTCACAACCACATGAAGATTGCTCTACATAACTAATAATAAGAGAAATGCAAATTTGAAAAGTCCTGATCTTTCACCTCACACACTGCCAATTGACAAAGATGACAAAAAATGGTAATAGTCAATGTCAGAGGGGTTGTGAGAAGATACACACATTAATGCATTATTGGTGGAGTTGTAAATCAGTACAAACATTTTGGAAAGCAAAGAAATCATGCAAATTAAGTAGCCAAAATGTCCACAATCTTTGGCCCAGAGATTCTACTATTGGGCTTGTACCCCAAGCGTCCCATTAATAAAAAGAAAATCTATCTATCTATCATGTTGGTCAAATGACCTCTAATATCTCTTTAGGTTCTAAAGGTTTGTTCCTACAATTCTACTTTGTAGGCTGATGGAAAAAGGAGTCACTCAAACAGAAAACAGACATTTATTTCTACTCTGTAACAGTATCGGTGACTTGATTTTAAAAATATAAAACTAGTTTTCAGTTCACATCTCATGGACAAGTAAGGTTTCTCTTTGAAAAGGCATTAAAATACCAATAGATAAATGGTCAAAGGACATGAACAGTCAGTTCTCAAAGAAAGAAAGTCAAGCTGTGAAAAACCCAATGAAAAAAATGGTTCAAATCATTAATATTTAGATAAACACAGATCAAAACAACTCTGAAATTCTATTCCACAAGTGACAGATTGGTAAAAATGACAAAAAGGTAAATGACCTTTTTTTTTGGAGAAGTTTCAGGGAAGCAAGCACATTAATATACTGTGGGTAGAGCTGTGAATTGAACCAGTCATACTGGAAAACAATTTGGAATAATAACCCTAAAGTCACTAAATTGTGCATACTTTTGAGCCACCTATACCACTGCTAGGCCCACATGCCAGAGAGATGAAAGAAAGATGTATGGGATTCATACATACAAAAAGTATTTCTAGCAGTTCTGTCTGTAGTAAGAAAGAACCAGAAACTGGAAAGAGGATTTGAATTAAAACATAAGTATTTTTGTGTACAATCACTGAGGAGATTTGTTTTTGCTTGATTATTCATATCTATTATAAGAAATTTAGGGGTATCTTCCATTTTTATGGGGGTATAGGAGGGAGAGAAAATAAATTTCTGTCAGTTTTTTAAATAGAAGTGGGGGTACTACAGCTGTGGAATGGGGCGTGCATTTTTACATGAAGTTACTGTATTATTAACTTTACTTATGTATTATTTTACTCTGTTACAAAGTGGGAGCTATCTGTAAATGTATGAAATATTAAAAATAAAATACATCAATAGAAGTATGTTATTGTTAAGTTGTTGTTCAGTCATATGTGATAGACATACAAGTATGTGTCTGTGTATATGCATATGTATATTTGTTGTTCAATTGTTTCATATATTCAGTCACATCCAAATCTTCATGACCCTATTTGGGGTTTTCTTGGCCAAGAAACTAGAATGGTTTGCTATTTCCTTCTCCAGCTCATTTTTACAGATGAGGAAACTGAGGCAAACAGGATTAAGTGACTTGCCCAGGGTCGCACAGTGAGTAAGTGTCTGAGGCCAGATTTGAATTCTTGATGAGGAGTCTTCCTCAATCCAGACCCAGTGCTCTATCCACTGAACCATCTAGTGACTCCCATCAATAAAAGTACAAGCGGCCAAAAAAAGGAAATGGTTGAACAATTTTATTAATATAATGAAGTATTATTTCACTGTAAGAAATGACAAAGGGAATAGTTTCAAAGAAAGATTTGCATAAACTGATGCAAAATCAAATAAACAGAACTGAGAATAGCAACGTACAAAGACCTAAGAACTCTGATCAATGCAATCCACAGTTCCAGAGGACAAATGATGAAGCATGTTACCCGCCTCCTGTCAGAGAGATGATGAACTTAAGGCGAAGAATACATTTTTGGGCATGGTCAACATGGGAAAATGTTTTGCTTGGCTATGAACATTTCTTACAAGGTCTTCGATGAGAAGGAGAGGAAATAGGAAGAAGAGATAAGAAAGACACTAACAGGGTTGACCTCCAAAAAGGAAAGAAAAGTCATGGAAACATTGTTAAATGACAGAAGAGAGCTGAAGTGAGTTCAGAAGGAAGCACAGACAAGCAGAAAAGCTTGAAAATTATAGGTTGAATTTATCATATGCTTGAAAGGAAAATCAAGCTGTACATAGAGATTTACAGTTTCATTTACAATCCTCATTTTCTGTTCTACTTTGTATGTGGAGATATTAATTTTATTTGGTATTTAAGTTCAGAATTTTTAAAATTTAAAAATTAATTAAAAGAAAGGAAAAAGAAAATATTAATATTATTACTAATTTCTGTTATTTTTTATATTTAAAAAAATTATACACTGTATATGTTCTGTTTTTTAAAAAAGCAATTATAAAGTAAAGCCCATCTATCATTTTCAATTTTACTCTCTCTGAAATTTATCATTAGAAAGAAATCATCCAAACTTCCCACTTAGGAGTACCCAGATCTTGCTGAATTTTCCTATAAATTATATTGTTGTATATATTTTTCAAAGAAAATAATGATGATTGCTTTACAGAAAACCAAGGTAAAACCTTTCATACCACACTTGGAAAGCTGGGGAGCTTGTGGTGGTTGCCACAGTTATTTGCAGAGCCTACAATATCATTTAAATACATTAGAAGCATTCCCTCCTTGAGGACCATGTACCCTCTTAAGTGCCTCATACCAACACCACTTGGCTACCTTGCTGTCCTGTATTCTCCACTCCCAAAGGATTTGGGCATAGTTTCATGCTACTAAACTGGTAGAGTCCCAAAAACCTAATGATCAGTAACCAATCAGTCAATGAATAATCATTTTTTAAGAGCCTACTATATGCCATGTGATGTAGTGGATAGAGAGCCTTGCCTGGAGTCAGAAAGACTCATCTTCCTAAGTTCAAATCCAGTCTCAGGCACTTACTACCTGTGTGACCCTGGGCAAGTCACTCAACCCTGTTTGCTTCAGTTTCCTCATCTCTAAAATGATTTGGAAAAGGAAATGGCAAACCACTCCAATATTTTGCCAAAAAAAAAAAAAAACTTCAAATGAGGTCATAAAAAATTGGATGCTATTAAACAATAAACAATGTTCTAGGTACTGTGCTAAGTCCTGAGGATACAAAGAAAACGAAAAGGCAGTCATGCTCTCAAGGATCTTACAGCCTTTGGAGGGAGACAACATGCACACAACTGTGTACCCATAAGATGTATAAGGAGAAACTGGAGGTAATCAACAGAAGGAAGACCCTGGCATTAAGGATGATGGAAAAGACTTCTTGTAGAAGTAGAATTTTATCTGGGAACTGAATGAAACCCAAAGAGCTAAGAGGCTAAGATGACGAGAAAGTTTAAGGCATGGGGAAGGCAAGTGAAAATAGGAGATGAAGTGTCATGTTGAAGAAACAGCAAGGAGGCAGAGTCTGTGAAGGGAGGGGTGGGGATGTAAAGTGTAAGAAGCTTAGAAAGGTAGGAAGGGACTAGTTTGAGTGAACTTTATAAGCCAAGCAGGGGATTTTATATTTGATCCTAGAGGCAATAGCGAGCCACTGAAGTTTAGTGAATTAGATCTTCCCTACCAACCACCCTGCATTAAAATCCTATCACTATGCCTTACTGCAGCATAGAATTGACACAGATCTCAAAGGCTCTGTCAGCAGAGCATAAGCTATGATGAGTCCTACCAAGAGGGAAAAAATTGAAGAATGAGCCCAGGAACACATTATGTGTTTGTTTTCCAAGGACCAGCCTAGCTAAGTGTTCCTTGCAAATGTTCCCTCTCCCACACATGTCCCTCATCTACACATTTTCCCTCTCCTACCATTAATTGGTAAATAAAGTTTTCTCTCTATTTCCCATGTTTACATGATAGTCTCTATATCCTAGTTGCAGATACAATTATTGGAGCAAACTTTAAGGGGCTTTAAATGGCACATAAATGTGAAGATGTATTTGTCAATTCAGGAATTTGCCAGTTTATGAATCTTCAAAAAAGTGTGCACTAGTGTGTGTGTGAGGACCAGAGGGGTGGGGGAGGAAAAATTTTCCTTGTCAGTTACCTAGCCTCCTGTTTAATTTAAATGCCTTTTTTAAGGATGTGTCCTCTAGTTTGTTCTAGTAAAAAGAAATACCAGTAGGGGCTCACAAATCATGGCTTTGAATAACTTAAACTGACTCAAATGTGCCTTGAACTTGCTTTCAAAAGTCCTCAAATGAAGTGGTCATGCTTCACACTTTAGGCTCATAAGATTCAAAGACGGAAAGTATTTTAGACTTCATTGAGCTCAATTACCACAGTTTGCAGAGGAAGAAACCAAGGGCCTAGAGAAATGAAGTGATTTACCCAAGGTCACACAACCAGGAAGTAGCAGAGCCAAGATTTGAAACGCAGGTCCTCTAACTCCAAAGACAGCACTCTTTCCATACCACCCCACTGACTTTAACATTATTTCAAACAAGGATAAGGACTCATTCAGAAAGCAGATAATCAGAACTTATAATGGTGTTCTCAGAATGGACAGAAACTTAACATTCAGGCACCTAGTATATAGTGAGCTGAAGTACAAGTGAGGAGGACAGAAGAAACATTTTAAGGATCTACTGAACCATAGCCTCAAGTCATTTGGCATAGCTGTGAATGGTTGGCAAACCAAATGCAACCCACAAACCAACCTGGCACACAGCTATGGAGAATAGAATTGTTCTCTTTGAGAAAAGATTTAGGCAAAAAAATTAAAGTCAGAATTTGGAAATAGTGACAGGCTCTTTAAATTGTGGCCAGTTCCATCTTAGAAAAGGAAGGACTCAGACATGAAGAACTGGCTGAGTGTTTGGTTCAGGTTACCCAAACCTAAACTGGTGAGCAGAGTTTCCTTTCTATCTGCCATGTCCACAAGACAGTCTCCAGATCTTGGCATTAGATATGACTATTAGAGTAACTTCCAAGGGGGTTTAAGTGAGACATGAATGGGAAAACATAATTGCCAGTGGTGATGGATGATGCCCTGAATGGAGGATAAATGCAAAGAGGCTCTCTATAGATGTTGAGGTCTTTCATATGTTATTCATTGCGCATGGCACACGTCTACAGCAAGACAAATTGTGGTCAGATTTAACTCAGAGAAGGAAGAATTCAGAGACATGGAAAATTGTCTAAGTATTTGAATCAGGTCATACCAGGCTGAACTGGTGAGTTGAAATTCCTTTCCGTTTGGGTTGAAGGATCTCATAGAATTCTTTAAAGAATGCTTTCCCTTCCTCATCCTCTGTAACAGATGTTAGTACATAAACTGCCAACATCCTCACGGTAGGCTTCATTCACAACAAACTCAGGAAATATATGTTATTATTAACGTCATTTTACAGATGAGAAGACTGAGCCTAAGATAGGCTAAGCAATTTGCCCAAGGCCACACAACTGATATGTGTCTGAGGCAAACTTTGAACTCAGGTCTTCATGACTCCAGGTCTAGCACTGTGCAGTATGCCACCACCTGGCTGCATCCTTTTTTTATATTATGGACCCTTTTGGTAGACTGGTGAAGTCTATGGACTCCTAAGAATATTGTTTGTAAATGTATAGAAAAAATACATAGACTGCAAAGGAAACCAAAGGCTAGTGAAAATAAAGAGGTAACTATTCCCCCTCCAGACTGAAATCCATGACTAAGAACAGCTGCTCCTGGAAAACATCATCCTGTTGACTGTTGGACTCTAATCTCACATTTAGAGTACTAACAGTCAAACGGATATGTATAGCTATTTTTTAAAGTGTTCATTGGACATTAAATGTATGGCACAATGAATGGATAGACAGCTAGCCTGGAAGACACATAGTGCCTGGTCAAGAAGCTCTCTGTGCTCTAGGCTGTTCTTTATCTAAGTACAACTACAAGTTGAGGAATAGATACCCCACATGGATGGAGGGAGTTTACTCACTTGGGATTTCCCTATACCAACAAATCTAGTCTTTGCCCCAATTTTTAAATATAGTAGGTGCTAAATAAATGCTTAATGAATGAATCACAATCACCTTCAGTAGTTTCATCCTCTCAACTAAAAAAATAACTTATCTTAAGACAAGACAGTCATTGAAAAGTTCTTTGAAAATAGTCAATAATACAATAACACATTATTATGCTCCTTTTTAAAGTACACAAGCTTCTCTGTCAGGAATCTTACACTTCTAGATAAAAATTTGATCTTGTTTATAATTTCTTAAAGAGCACTATAGCCATTTTGTGATGGACCAAATTTTTTAAAATGTGATTTTTTTTTAAAAATTCGGAACTTATATTAAGAAAGAGTAAATATTTTTTAAAACTTTGAGCACTAATTAAATCAGATAGAAAAAAAATGTGCTTATCCTTAAATAACATTATACTTTCCCTCATAAGGAAAAATATCTGTGAATAATCAAAGATGGAGGAGGGTAATAAAGAAATGGTTTTTCATTAGTTCTAAAAGTTGTGACCTCACAGCTACATTTCTATATAGCAACCATTCTTCAAGACTAGAATCCATTTAGGAGGATTGTTTCACACAAACAAGATACAAATGTATATTGACTGTCCATATTTTCATTTCATTTCATTCCCAAAAGGTAGGGATGACCCAAGTCCAAGGGTGTACGTTTCAATGGATCCATTTGATCTCATGGTATTCACTCCATGTGTACTGATCACAAAGCATCTATACTTGTGCATCATGTATCATTTTATCCATACCCTCCTACAAATACTCCATAGTGGAGTATCTTTCAACATGCTCAAAGTACAATTCCATGGGTACTAGGGCAGCATTTGAATTGTGCATCTGTTATCGTTTCAGCCTACCTTGATTCAATTCATCAAACATTTTTATTTGCCTATTATTTACAAGGTGCTATCCTTCTCTGCTGGGGACACCAAGACAAACACAAAATAGCTCCTTCCCTCAAAGACATTACATTACCTCCTTTTCTGATCCATCGAAAAATTCAGATTATATTTGTTACCAAGCAATTCTTCCCATTGCTCATTTCACTGTCAACTCACTACAATTTTGAGCAGAGAATTTTGCTTTTCTGTGCCTCAGTTTCCCACCTATAAATGAGAATGATACTTGTCAATTCTCTTTTAGGATGTTTAAAGGATAAATAAAGTACTGTGATGTCTGACAAAATGAAAGTCTAAGAAAGAAATCACTAGGTCTGAGTCCAACATGTTGCTAATTATCCCCAGCTTTTTATCTAATATAATCTTGGTGAAAGACATACTTTACATGTAAATATTTAAAAGTATCATTTTCATCATTATAATTAATAAATATTTATTGAGTGCCTGCAGGGTGTATGGCAGTACACTGAGCACAGATCTTACATCAAATAGGAAAAGATTCACACTGCAAAGAAACAGAAAGACCTGGAGCAAAGCACAGAAGCTAGAAATAAGACAGTTCAACCTAGAGGAGAAAAATCCAAAGATAGACAGAATTAGTGACAACTAAATTGCTGCGTTGAATTACATTTTTTTAAATGAACCATCAATTTATTAAAATTTCTCTACATTAAATTATCAATTAAATTGAGTTGCACATATTTGTAGGTTTTGTTTTTCTTTGTTATTTTTCAACAATGAGCAATATTAAACATCACTGCAACTAATTAAGCATGATATGGTGGATAGAAAACTGGCTGTAAACCTGGGTTCAAGTCCTGTCTCTGACACATACTGGTTTTGTGACCCTGGTCAAGTCTTCTAAACCTCTCAATAGCCTAAGCAATTAAATAAGGTGCAACCTGCACTGGTGGAGGGAGTTAACTCACCTGGAATCACAGACCCTGTCACCATCACTAAATAAACTTGCTTTGTGGCTTTATATTTACATAAATAGATCTCAGAACATAAAATGACATAACTTTTCAGCTTCTCTAAGTCTCCCTCAGTATTCTTTATTTGCACATTCATTCCAATTCACTTTTCCTCTCATATGGTCTGGGTGAGGGTGTACTCTGCCTTTCTGGTAACTAAATTACTTTTTCCAATTGCCATTCCTTCACATTTTTGCCTTCAGACTTGTTATATTCAGGAATACAATTCCAATGCCCGTTGATTGGCCCACAGGTTCAGAAATGGCTAACATCTTCCAACACATTCCTTTCTAGAATTTTGTGGATCAAAATCAGCTGTTCTCCATAGCCCATAAGCCTCCTGACCAAGGGACCTTCCATATTAATAAAATTTCAATATCCTTTAGGTCTCCTCTATCTGCCCACTAAGTATTTTCTGTTTGAAATTCTGGACTTGGCTTCGCACATTGAGAATTCTTATACCCCATCTGTAGAGATTCAGTCAAGACAGGAAATAGCATGTTGCAGGGGAATTAAGCCAAGCCCTCAGTGTCAGGGGCTCTAAACCTCACTCTTCATTTGATGCATTTTATGACCCTGTGAAAGTTGCTTTACCCATGGAAATCTTTTTCTCATCCAATAAATGGAAGAACTAATGCTAACTGCTTTGATCATGAGGCTATTGCAAAGGAGAGGAAAATGATCATTGTAATGGACTTAGCAAAATACAAAGGACTATAGAAATATTTCATAATAAGGAGATTGTCTTTAAAAAAGCATCTGAGAGTTTCCTGTTCCTCACTGTCACCTTCTGGTGAACTCACCTTCCTCTCTTCAACAGACACAAGAAAGAGCCTTCTATTTCCTTTCCAAGGAAGACTTTATTTTCCCAAAATGATATCAAAATCTTTTTTATGTTCTTGTTGCCTGCACTCCTGGGGACAGCTTTCTTTTCCCCATCATTATACATGCAGAATAATGAAGGATTCATACTGAACCACCTGCTGATGTAAACATTCACAAGCTGGTCGGATGGCCAACAGATGCGAACCTGGTTCATGAGAAACACAAGAAAAAAAGCAAAAAAAAAAGAAGATTCTCACTTTAGAGTACTGGACCAATAGCCAAAAGACTGACATGCAAGTCTCGGTTCTGATACTAACACCTTTATGTACTTAGACAAGTCACTTCCCCTCATTAGACTTCAATTTTTTTCTCATCCTCATCTGTAAATAAGAGCATAGCACCTATGATCCTCTCCAAACTCACAGAGCAGATCTACCAGAGATGGTTTGAACCCCAGATTCAAGATATTCTCTGGAATTACAATTCACAAGCCCCCACCAGTGCATTTACTTTTAATAGTTGGTCAGATGACACAATTAATGCAAAGCAAAGGCATTTAATGAAATGGTAGCATGAAAAAACTAGCAACAAAACATTTTCCCCAGTAACCTGGAGAATATTCTTGACATATACACCGCATAAGTAGGAATAGCAGACATACGTCAGGTAAGAATGTGCTGATCCTCTGAAAGAAAAAGAAAAGTACACATGAAGTTCTTTAAACTTTAATCTGGAAGTTGAACACTTTCTCCAGCATATTCTTAAGTCTAGACAATTAAAAAAAATAATAAATCAAGCACTGATTTTTAGTGTTTGTCCATTTAGGAAATATAAATCCTAACACTTCAAACTTAACAATGAGCAAGGGAGGAGTCAACTTCCTCTACATGTAGGTAAAACATCTTTACTCTGACCACATGTGTTGCCAACATATGTGCCTCTGTACTACAAGATCCCTTATATTTCTAAAGTTTGTGATCCTAATTATCTCTCATCAGGCTTACAACCTTATAACTCAATTCTATTTGATTCCTCAAATACATATCAAGCAACTGCTACATGCCAGGCATTGGAAATATAAAGATTAAAAAAAAATGAAGAATGATACCTGCTCTTAAGGAGCTTACTTTATATGAAAGTATTTGACTTATAAACAGAGAAGTAAATACAAAATAATTCAAGGAGGAAAAGAACACAGACAACTAGGGAGATCAGAAAGGACTTCCTGCAGAAGGTGGCACCTGAACTGAGAGTTGAAGGAAACTAAGAATTCTGAAAAGCAGAGGAGGAGGAACACAGAAATGGAAGAGGGATTGATGAGATCGGGAAGCAACAAGTAGGCATGAAGAGGATTAATGCACTACCTCTGGAAAGATAGGTAGGATAAAAATTCTATAGAATTTAAATGCCAAGCTGAGGAGTTTCCTTTTATTCCAGAGGTAATAGGGAGCCAGTGAAAAATCCTGACCAGAGGAGTGACATGGTCATTCCTGTGCTTTAGCAAGATTATTTGGACAGCTGTGTGGAGGCTGAGTTAAAGAGAGGAAAAGCAATTAGAGGTTGTTGCAGTAGTCCAGAAGTGATGATGAAGTGACTAAATAGAAGAGGACAGATTAAGAGATGTGAGGGAGAAAAAAGTCAACAAAATCTGGCAATTGTTTGGATATAAGATCGGAGGTGGGGTGGGGAGAGGGATTAGGTTTTATTATTTTATTACAATCCTATATTGGAATATAGGATTGGATTTTTATTAGCCAATGTCTTCTGTGGTTGCTATGACCTACCTCATAATTCAAGGTGATACTGGTCTATCAGTTTTTACCTGTGTAAGTTTACCTGTAGAAGAAACTAATTGAGTGAAAGGAGCAGAACCAGGAGAGCTTTGTACACAGCAACAACCACAGTGTGTGAGGAATTTTTCCGGTAGACTTAATACTTCACTGAAACACATGGATTTAAAAAATTTCCAATGGACTCTTGAGGCAAAACACCTTCCACATTCAGAGAAAGAACTATGGAACTGGATCGCAGACAGAAACAGACCATTTTTCTTTTGTATTATGTTATGTTTTGTTTTGTTTTATGGTTTCCTCCATTCATTTTAATTCTTCTATGCAACATGCATTTAATAGGAAAAAAGTGAAACTAAATGATGGACCAAGCCCTTACATAAAATTAATCTATTTATTGTTTAATATATATTGAAACTACCTATACAGCCCCCAATTAGGAGAAAGCTATTTCCTTAGCTGAAGAAACATTTGTGTTAAATGTACTCTATTATGACCCATTTCACTTTTACGTAAAGTTTTCTTTGAATTTTTGTTACAACTACTTGTAACCTTTTAATTTGTCTGTTAAAAATTTAAGTTTTATCCCCTTTTGTAACTTCTATGAGATGACTTACTGTCCAAGTTTTATTATCACACATACACACACACACACACACACACACACACACACACATCCCTTACCTCCACCCCTTTCCCAACTTTAAGACAATTGTAGCTTCTTCAAGGTCATATCTTGGATAATTCAGAAGGACTTCCCAGTGCAGATTTCCTATCCTTCCCATCAGTCTCCTTTGCCTGAGGTTACTCAAAATGATGAATTTATGACAAATCCAAATTACCCGAAAGAAAAATTATGAGCTCAGAAAGGAAGCTTCAGCCACCTCTACCCAGCCCAGTCAGACTGCTTTAACATTCAAAACCTTCAAGGCCAGATAAAATGCAAAATTCTTCTGGTAATTACATCAGAAGCAAGACTTTTCCTCTGCATTAGGAAGAAAGAAATCCAGCCCCAAATTACACCCCTGTCATCTCTGACAACCACTAAAGATGAATTACTAGCTAGAAAAGTGTGTAAAGCAGGATTCGAATTCAGAGTTTCCTCATTCCAAGATGAAAATTCTATCTACTACACCATTCTTGACCCTCAGATTTCTGCCACTTTGCATTTCCACTATTTTTTTCAGACCCTGCCCACCCTTAGCCCTGGATTATCCCCACTATTTCCTCTGCTCCTGCTCCCAAGATGCTGAGCACCGCAGAAAGAAACCTAGTAACTAGAAATACAGAAAGGTGCAGTGGAAAGAGTCCTGCATTTGGATTCAGAGGACATAAGTTCAAATTCCAGTTTTTCTATCTGCTACCTGTATGACCTTGAACAAGAGACTTAATTTCTTTACCTCAGTTTTCTTATCTGAAAACCTATAGGACTGGACTACATGACCTCAAAGGCTTCTTCCAGCTTGAAATCTATTATTCCATGAACCATGCCAAGAAGGTCCCCTAAAAACTCATATTATCTCATTTCAAGAGGGCCCTCACTACTCACTAGGCAGAAATCCCTTTTATACTTCTCTAACTGACTCTCATGCTTCCTGCAGTGGTTATAGCAAAGCTCTCCCTCCAGCTTCCCTCTCAGATGATGGATTTCACTGATGCTGGCTCTCAAAGGAGAAGGCACACCTTTTGCAAGGGCTACAAGGAAGTAACATCTCTTTGGGGGCATTTTTTCTCTTTCTTTTCACCCACAGGTTCCCTTCAAGATCTCATCATCTTTCACTTGCATTATTACTTTACTCTCCTAATGGATTCCATGACTCTTCTCAGCTCCCTTGCCACAGGTAGTCCTCACTACACCTGTGCTCTCCCCAGGAGCTCCTGGAGAGCAGGGACTGTTTACTGTCTTTCTATTTATTCCCAAAACTTATCCCAGTGCCTGGTTCCTAACCCGCTCTTAGTAAATGCTTGTTGAATGACTGATAGATATATTGACAGAAAATGGTACCAATTCACTCTCAAGTGACTATTTGGGGGGCTGGGAGGAACAGATTCATAGAAACCAGTCATGGAAGAGTGGAGGACATGTGCCTTGAGGAAATCAGAGATCTCCTGCAGCTGATGGAGTTGCAGGCTACCCTCTGACACTTTGGAAAACTATTCCAGAGTTTGAAGGCCTGCCTAAAAGTCACCTCATCCTTAGCTTATCTCCCAAAGTAAGCTGCCTTTGATGGCCCAGGGAGTGCTTAGAACTTAAAATCAGTGGCATCTAATTGACAACAGCTTTGATTATCAGGAAAGGTCATCATGGATTACTCAGCCTTGCTTTGCAACACACTGTGTTCTTCACAAACAGCAGTAATTAATTTATAAGATGAATCCTCTCTTCCACAAAGAACTGTACCATGTGCACTTGGATCTGCTGTGAACAACAGAAGGAGATGACCTTTGTAAGGAATGATTTTCAGCTATTTTTCCCACTGCAGTTAAACTCACAACTGTAACTCTTCAGGTTTTTTTCCATTTAAACATACACATTTATTTCTATTTCCTCTACTTCCAAGATAGCAAGAAAAACACTTTTATCATTGTTGCTTTTTAATGGAAACTTGGGATCACAAATGGCTTGTTTATGAACTCTTTTTTCTTTTTTCCCAAATCTCTTTAATTAAATTATTCCTGCTTTTAACCAAACACCCTTCCAACTTGTCTTCCTTTATTGTACTAATGATTTATTATTTCAATTCAATCCAATTGGCAAGAAGGAATGAACTGGAGTTCTGTTGTAACATGCTTCATTCCAATTTTTGTTCTTCATAAATGTGTTACAGTCCTTCCATTGGCAGTCAGGAAAACTCAGTACAAAAGCAGCATTTACTCTTGACTCCAATGGAGCCAAAGAATACATATGCAATTTGACAATTTGGAGTATCTATTTTCCAGCATTAATCTGGACTTGTTATTAGAGCCATTAAAATTATTTTTCTACCAAGCTTTAAAGGCACAGGACATGTTAACTTATCCTGATGGGTGATATATTGCGTTCATATATTAAAAAAAAAAATAAGGATCCAATAAAGCATGACTTCAGTGAACAACACCATCTTCGCCATCCCTTGGAATCTCTGTGTTTGTCACGCTCCTTATTAAAAGTGGCAACCAGGAGAAATTAAGGCCCAATTTCTGCTTTTCTTTTTTCTTGGTGATATTTGCACCCCTTATCTGAGCAGCTGACATTTGTGATCCAAAATAAGGCTGAAATTTTTGCTTTCACACAAAACTAAACACAGATGGTTGATTGAAAATGTAGAATGTCATACAGACCGCCTCATTTAAAACAGGCCCATTTTATGCCACGTTCCATTACATATGACCTACTTTAAATAAGACAGCCTATCTTACAAGAGACTGACTATTTGGGCCTGTCTGTCCTTATAAAAGACTTTGCTTCTTTTGTACAGGATGGATACTTGAGCTCAAGAGAGAGGGTGAGCAGCTCCAAGACATGAACAGCACAGGTGGGTTGTGTTCCAAGAATTAGATTCTAAGTCTCCTGCTTTGGAAGTTGTATGATGTTTTCCCATTAAAACAATGCTATAAATGGTGGCTGGGTTCCCAGACCAACCTGCAAAAGCCTAAGCATCATATAAGGATTAAGTGTCAGGGCTAGGAGTAAACCCAGGTCCTTGGATTCTGAATCCTGCGCCACTACCCCTGTACCACAGGACCTCCTGTCTCTCCTCACTCAGAGTCACTGATGGCAGCTAAGCCTGTAAAGGGTTAGAAGAAGGGGGCCAAGGTAACCGATCAAAGGTGTACCTCATCCTTTCTCTCCTTAGCAGGGGCCTTCTTCTTATTCACATGTCCAGGGGCCATTGCTCCTCCTTCCTGCAAAATCTCAGAGTGGCAAAGGACCTTGGGTTGTAACTCACCCCTTTTATAATATGCCCAAACAAATGATCCTCCAGCCTTCCCTTTAATAACTCAAATGAGAAAAAAGCCACTACCAGGGAACTGGATGCTCAGAGTCAAGATACACCCTGAACCTACCTGTGTGATCCTGGGCAAGTCACTTAACCTCTGTTTACTCTCCAATAAAATAGAGATAATGATAGCGCCTAGCTTTCAGTGTTGTTGGTGAGGATGAGATGAGATAATATTCATAAAGGGCCTTGAAAATCTTAAAATTTTATATAAATACTATTATTGTTATTACCTCCTGAGGCAGCCAATTCCACTTTTGAATAATTCTAAAGGATAGCAAGTTTTCCTACCATATAGCCTCCATCTGGTTATCTGTAGCTACCACTAGTTATTCTGAATTCTTCCCTAATAGGGCAGCTAGGTGGCCCAGTAGATGGAGCCCTGGACCTGGAGTTAGGAAGAACTTCAATTCAAATCCAGCCTCAGACACTTAATATCTATCTAACCACAAGAACGTCAATTAACCTCTAACTGCCTCAGTTTTATTATCTGTAAAATGAGGTTAAAAATAACATCTACCTACCTCTCAAAGTTGTTGTGGGGATTAAATGAGAGAATGTTTGTAAAATTCTTAGCACAGTGCCAGTACATAGTAGGTACTCAATAAAGGCTTAGTTTGCTTCCTTCCTTCCTTCCCTATGGGATCAAGTAGACCAAGTCTACATGAGAAACCTTCAAATGCTTGCAGACAGCTATGCTGTCTGACCTAAGTTTTTTTCTAAATAATACCTGCACTTTTTTCAACTATAAGTATATAGAACGATCACAAAGCCCTTCAAAACCCTTAAGGTTGTTCTTTGACTGCTAACCAGAGAGGCAATATCTTTCCTAAAATGTGACTCCCCAAAAGTAAACACTGCATCCCAGATGTGGTCTGACCAGAGCAAAAGGGTAATAAATACATAAACCAATCAATCAATCAATCAATCAATCAGTCTTTGGAATTTTATTTTCTGCAATGCTTGGATCTGAAAAGGCATCATTTTCTCAGAGAAATTGACTGGACAACATCTCCCAAAATTTCTGACCTAGCCTCAACCTGGTGATGTCACCGGTAAAGATTCCAATTGGGGGGAGTGTCTACAAGGTGAGAGAATGAAAAAATGAATCACTTGAATAAGCAAGGAAGGTATGAATGAGGAAGAGAAGAGAAGAGTGGATTGGAGCAGATCCAGGAAAGTCTAAGAGCAGACATACAGTCAGAACAGTGGACTGAAGGGAACATAACCAAGGAATCTGGGACTGGGGAGCTGAAGCTGATACCTGATGATTCCAAAGCAAAGGGAAAGGCTGTCAGCATTCTCCAGATTGCCCCCCGAGAGGTTTTCAAGAAACTATAAGGGATAGATGACCCCATACCCTAAGCTTTGCCACAAGATCAATGAATTCTAAAGAAACCATGACTTCCCACTGTGATAGAGAATCAAAGAGATTTAAGGCGTATTAGGCCATAAATCCCCTGTTAGGGTAGAAGACCATTTCTGTTTGTGTCTGGGTGCTGGGGTTTATTTTACTGATTCATTCCCTTACCTTGACATCTTTGTTGTTTCCTGTCTTCATTAAGCAGGGGGTGGATTTGTGTCTTCAACAGCTGAACAGCAGAGAAAGGACTAGATGAGGGGGGGGGGGCCCTCAGGTCCTGAGTTTAGTGAAAAACACAACTCAAAATAGCCACACCAAACAGAGGAAAATTAGGAAAAGAGGCCCTACAATGACATCTCTCAAAGCTTACATAGCCCATTATAGGTGTTCACTCAACCCTATGTGTGTGATAGGTATTACTATCCCATTTTACAAACTGAGTGAGGCCCAGAAAACTTAATTGGTTTGCCCATGGACTCACACCAGTAATTACTGGTGAACACTAGTCTCTCCTGACTCAAAAGTCCCACTATGCCATACCACCTCTTGGTGAAACAACAGGACTGTCACCTGTCACTTTCTGGATGCTGTGTATGCCACCCTTAACCTAGTTCTTTTTTTTCCCTAAAGGTCCCAAGGATTGGCTTGTCTGTGCTATTATCAGATGATGCTTTCAACCAGGATCCCTCTCCTCCATAGCCCACAACAAGGAGAAAACATGCTTTATATCTTCTCTGCCATCTTCTTGTTCCTATAAGAAGCTCACCACCTTTTAAAAGTTTTCTAAGGGATTAAAAGATACATGGAGTAAAATGACAAGCTACGGGGAAATTGGTTTTAATAAGTTGTTCCTGGTGTTTATAAATGGACAGAGGTTCTGTTCTCTCTTTAGGGTTAGATCAGATCGTTCTCATGTAGAGTCCCTTAATGTGCTAGACTTTTTCCCCTCACTCTAATGGATACTCCAATTCTTTCCTTTGTCTATTAGATAATAGTGGATAATATCTATTAGGTATTCCTTCTACTACATAATTAGATAATAGGGGCAGCTAGGTGGTGCAGTGGATAGAGCACCAGTGCAGGAGTCAGGAGGACCTGAGTTCAAATCTCACCTCAGACACTTGATACTCACTAGCTGTGTGACCTTGGGCAAGTTGCTTAACCCCAATTGACTCATCCTGGGTCATCTCCAGTCATCCTGATGAATATCTGGTCACTGGATTCAGATGGCTCTGGAGGAGAAGTGAGGCTGGTGACCTGCACAGCCCTCCCTCACTCAAAAACAAAGTCAAGCGCAAGTCATGTCATTATTTCTCTGATGGCATGGTCTTCTTTGGCAACGAAGGATGAACACACAATTAGATAGTATCTATTAGATATTAGATAATATGTATTAGGCATTTCCTCTACTACATAATATTAGACAATATCTATTAGATATTCCTTCCTTCTATCTATTAGATATTCCCTCTATTAAATACTAGATGCAATCTATTAAATATTCCCTCTGTCTATTAAACAATATTAGATAATATCTATTAGATATTCCCCCTACCTATTAGATATTTCTAGTTATGCCATTTAGTATGTGACCATGAGCAAGTCACTTCCTCTTCAATGAACCTCAGTTTCCTCATCTTTAAAATGGGTGGATCGGATCAAATGAACATCACAGTCCCTTCTAGCTCTAAATCTATGATTTTTTTCTTTCGCCAAATATTCTGCATGTGAGAGCCCATGGCTCTCACTCTCACTCACATTTTCTATAGAAAAGAGCACTAGATTTAGAATCACCCACTAACATCAAAGTCCCGTTTCTGGCATTGATTAGTTTAGATAAGCCCAAGCTCATCTTGTAAGAACCTCAGCTTCCTAGTCTGCAAAATGAGAATAATATTAGCAGTTAGCTACTCCTACCAGAGTAAAGCTCTAGAAATGTGAGGTATCGTTTATTCTATAGTTTCAATGATAAAAGGGCTAAACCCCTTGGTTCTCCTGTCAATGGATTCAACAAGAGACCTGAGAGACAACAGCAGTATCCCCATTTTTCCCTCCTCTCCTCTTGTCCCTGGAAGAGATCCAGCATGAGTTTGGTACATTAGGGGGAGTTTCTGGGAGCCAGGAATGGCATCCTGGGTACTGCTTTCTTGTTTCTGAGCTGAGGTGAGGATGGGAGGATGATGAAGCCTAAAGAAGTACAGTTGGATGGGAAATGAAGAGTTGGCCAACCTGGGTGCGCTCCTTAAATGGAGGTTCTGAGGGGAGCTTTCCACTCCACTCTCATCTGGTCTGCACCAAAACCAAGAGACCAGATCTGCCTCCTCTGATAAAATGTAAGTTCCTTGGGAGGAGAGACTGCTTCATTCATGTTTTTGTATCCCTACTGCCTAGAACAGTGCATGGCACATAATAGGTACTTAATGAATACTTGTTGATTGATCATTTGATGAAGAAGAAGGGAAAAGGGTAGCATGTGGAAACGCAAAGTCTACAGCATCAAGGAAGGAGATCTTGGGACAATCCACTTCGGTTGTCATTTGTGTCCAAAGAAGGCATGCCAGCAGTCACAGACCGCTGCCCTGTACTGTGAAATGTCAAATTTTAGGGCTGGCATCTTGAAACATGCTCGGTTGTGATGGGTAACAGTCACAAGCCTTTGCCTGGTCCCGAGGCTCTGGCATAACAGATGTCTGCCAAAATTTGGCCAATTAAGAGGCATAATGCTCTAATGAACAGATCACATGGTCTAATGAATAGCTTTACCCTTAATTTATCATCTTGCTTGTGGGCTCTAATAAGCAAATGCTTATTTTTACGCACTAGTATTTAACAATCAAATATAGGATCACAAATTGAAATCTGGAAGGGAATCCTTTATTCTAAGCATTCCCAATCATATTTGGTTCTCCTACCCCTTGACTTTCAGAAAATTTCCCATTCCCCTTATAAATTCATTCACCATCTGACTGCATTCCTTTGGACTTATCCAGCATGCTTCTGTGCTGGGTACTTTCCCTTCCTTCCCTCTCTCCCTTGCTTTTTTCATTTCCTTTTGAGTGTTATTTTCCCTCATTAGATTATAAGCTCCTTCAGGGCAAGGACATTTTTTCCCTTGGTATTTATATCTCCAGCCCTTAGCATAGTTCCTGCCACACAGCAAGCACTTAAACAATGTTTAGTGACTGACCAAATATGAAAGGAAATAAATGCTAAGTTCATCCATATGATAAACTTTCTGGTCATCTAATTTGTACTCTGGCCTTCTCTTTTCTCCTTCTAAAAGAACTGGATCTTTCTCCCCCTGGGATCCTGCGCTCTGATGGGTAAGTTTTCACCTTATCTCAGTCAGTCCTGGGCCCATCGCGCTACCTCCTAGACATTTCCAAGCAGTCTCTGATCAGACCACTATCTACTAAGGCTCCCCCATACTCCTGCAACATGAATTAGGCTAGTTTTTCCCTGAAAGATGCCAAAGTTATCCCAGCATTTGGTGGCCAAAGGTCAAGTTGTGCCTCCCCTGATGCAGTCTCAAGGCGCCATATTGGCCATATTGACATGACTTCCTGGTCAACTACGGATATTATTATAAGGCCCACTCACATAGCGTTGGGGACGTTCAGACTTGGTAGATATTCCAAAATTGCCCAAGTCACCACACCCTGCTGCTCAGACCACATCCGGTTCTACATGCTGGAGTGTCTTTGTTGAACATCCTTTCTAGGCTATGGCTAAAAAAACCTCCCTTTGTTAACTATCAAATGATTCACTTCACTCTAACATCAAAATAACCGTGTGGCCGCCTGAGCAGCCAGCCCCTAACATCCTGCCACTCCATACGACCTTCCAATGCTCTTCCTTATTGGACAGGAACCGTCTTGTTTGCCTGTATTTGTATTTGTTTGTTGTTCCCCCAACACTTAGAACTTAGATGATTCAAATTAAGATCAGCATTTTTGCTATATGGCCAGCACATAAAATCACGTAATAAATGCTTTTTTTAATTATTAATTTTCATGTAGGAAATGAAAGAAAGTGATTTTTCATAAAGAAAACTTTATTTGGTAGATAGCATTTTTAGTGTCTTGAAGTTGGTGTTTATCAGACCATAGTTAACTAAATTAGGGAGAATCTTGATTCTGTTGCTTGTTGACCAAGAGTTTAATTCTCAGTATAATTTTTGAAAGAGATATCTAAATTTCATATTCAACCTCCAATTCATTTGTTGCTTTGGATTTGACTGAGAACAGGATGGAGATTCTTGATTCACAGAGGTAAGTTGTTACAAACAGAATGAAAGCACTGGGAGAAGCACAGAATGGGATATATACACCAAAGGTACACAAAACATTTGGTAGCTTCACTGACTGAATATCAGTTTAGAGTCAATCAATTAATAAGCATTTATTAAGCGTCTACTTTGTGCCAGGCACCAGGGATACAAAAAAAAAAGGCAAAAAGGAATGGCTGATCTCAAGGAGCTTACAACCTGGGGGAGGGGAGGAGGGGTGGAACAAGACACAAAAGGAAACTAAAAATCAGGGAGAGTCTGTGGGTATTATGGAGATCAGTAAGCACATCTTTCACTAGGTCATTGTGGCTGACTTTTTCTAACTAAATATGAAAACGGTTTTATATCTAAACCTCATTTCATTTGGTTCTGGTCAATAGAAATTATTCTTTCAGTGTCTTTCAGATTACTCAAATGTTCCACAATGCTCCCTTCCCTTCCAACCCACTGGAAGCCTCTACACCATTCTCTCTCAGATCTGTAATTTTTTTTTACTTGTTACAATGATAATAGATAGCATTTACATACCTATGTGGTAGGCATTGTGCTAAGCACTTTACAAATATTATCCCCTTTGATCCTCACAACCAGGTAGGGAGATAGGTGCTATTATTATCCCCATTTTACAGTTAGGGAAACTAAGGTAAACAGAAGTTAAGTGACTCGCCCAAGGTGTCTGAGGCTGGATTTGAACTCCAGACCCAGCACTCTATCTACTATGTGACCTAGCTTCCTCTACTATTTTAGTAATATCTCAGTAGGATAGTATAGCTATATGCTTCATAACCCCTTGACAAGTACCTTACACTTGCTAGAGATATACATATTCCTAGTTGGCAACCTCTGATGTACTCTAACTCCTTCATTTTACAAATAAAGAACCCCGGGGTCAGCCACGTTAAGTGTCTTGCTAAGGACACATGGTTAGTAAGTGTCAGAGACAAGATTTGAACCCTTGCATTCTCTTCTTCAAACTTAACATGCCATATACTCTGCCCCACCGCCTCTACTGGACAGGCACTTGAAGTACCAAAGAGATAATCCAGAGGAAGATCTCAGACCAGCTGGAAGAAAATCCTTGAGTTAGAACCTTTTGTTTTGCTGCTGGTGGCAGAATGAGGCCAGCATCCAGGTTTCCTGACTGCCAGCCTAAGGCTCCTTTAACTACAGCACACTGCCTCAAGACACAAAATCAAAATAAACATGTCTAAATACAGCATACTTGGGAGTATAATTTTAAAATGTGCAGGCATACTTCTCTAAAAAAGTTGTTCTGGCCAACATCACTTTGCAATAACATCATTAATGCATCATAACTAAGCCCCACCCTAAAGTCAGAATTTCCGGACAGTAATGAATCCAGAAGACCTGCTCAACTCAGTTCTAGTGCCCAGTCTGAGTCTGCTTTTCGCAAGGAGCAAGTTAAATGTCACTGACGTGAAAACATTTTCTACAGACAGGTCAGGGCCTCATTTACTAGAAAGACTATTGAGTTAATTGTTCCACCTAGCTGCTTTTGGAACACACACACACACACACACACACACACACACACACACACGAAATTCTTGAATTTTTTTTAAACCTTTTACTCTAAATTACTACCCCATTGGCTGCCCTGCTCTTCAGTCCCTTGAAAAGAGAGGGTGGGATATCTGGGGGGTTTGGTTCCTGAATCCCCAACCTCCAGCTCTCATTACTTCGCAGTTGCTATTTTCCTGGGGAAAGGAATGTATCTGCCCAAGTTGTGGACTATAGATTTTATTTCCTTCACTCTTTCAGCCCCTTGTTTAGAGAAACAATATCCAGACTCACCCAAGAGCTATCATCTCTAGCTCGAATTTAAACTAAAAGTTGGAGGATTCCAAGGGAGGAACTTACCCTCTTTTCCCTTCTCCTTCCAGGATGTAGCCGGATTCTTGGCTTCTTGGTTTCTGACTATCTTTCATTGCTCTGCCCCAACGTCCCTGGTGTCTTGACCTGTTGAGTTTCTACTTCTGCCCTTAGAAGTGCTGCCCAGTTCAAGTCGAATAGGATCTCAGGTCTCTGTGAAGACCAATTTTAATAAAAGCCCAAGTTTTAGCTATTCACAAACTTTTCAGTATATTAATTTTATAATTTATAATTCTATTTATCTTATGAATTTTATTACATGGTTGCTTTGAAACTAACTTCCTCCTAACACAGCATTTTACCTAAAGTTGTGTTTTGGGGAACTCAGGTTACCATAGGCAAGGGTGTGTTTACTGTATACAGTAGGCTATACAGCAGGCTGGGGGAAGACTGTTTCATTATTATGGAAATACTCAATCAAGACTTAAGGCATGGAAGAGGAAGCACCAGAAAGATGGTAGGATGTCAGTGTTAATAAGTCTCAAACTCACTTCAAAGTTTAAAAATATGCCACTTTGATGTCAACCCCCCCAAAACCTAAGTATTTAGGGGGTTTTAACCCCTTTGAGATTCTCAGTTTCCCCAAATTTTCAGTCTTTGCATTGGGTCAGAATGGGGTGGTCTGTTCAGATTTCTGATTTACATGGCAACAAGGGTTCACTCACCAAGTTGACTCTCTAAAGCTTTCTGGCCATGGATCCACACCATTGCCACACTGACTAGACCTTGATCACTGAAACTCCTGACAGGTTGGCGTGCTACAGGCTCATCTTTAGTAGGCCACCCGTTCAGTTGCACTCACCACCTCCCCACCTCACCCAGACCACTTGCATCGCAGAATCTTTGTTCTGGTTCCTCATACTGCTTGGCATTAGAAGACTGGAAGAAGAAGCTGAGTATGGAGTCACAGGTGTGGTGACTTAACAAGACTTCAACGCCCTTTAAATCAGGGCTCCTTTCACTGAGGGGGTCTATGAACTAGGTATTTTTTAATATTTTAACAACTGTACTTCAATATGATTGGCTTACTTTGTAATCCTAGACATTTTATTTTACACATTAAAAAACATTCTTCTGAGAAGGGGTCCATACTAGAAAACCCCAGGGATCTTTTAATTATGATTATGTCAGGAGGTTGTCTACTTCTACCACTAACATGATCAATAGTACATCACATTCTGTGATCTGTGCTTAAATAGCCAGGTGGCACAGTGGATAGAGCCCTGTGTCTGGAATCAAAAAGACAGGAGTTTGAATCCAACCTCAGACACTTACCAGCTGTGTGACCTTGGGCAAGTCACTTAACCTCTATTTGCCTCAGTTTCCCCACCTGTAAAAGGAAAATAATAACTGCACCTATTTCAAGGATCAGGTGAGATAACATTTGTAAAGCATTTTGCAAATCTTAAAGTATTCTATAAGTGCTATTATAGCTATACATGTTTGGAACTACCTCCTTTTCTGCGACATTTTATATCCTTAGATCCCCTATTTTTCCATGCACCTTGATTTTCAAAGCCATGCTGATTAGTAAGTACTTTTGGGCTGGTGGGAATAATCAATGTATTGCAATAAAATAGTAGATGGATAATGACTAACACTCCTGGAAGCTATACTGCTGGTATATTCATTTAAATGGTCTTCTGGATAAGAGAGAAACCCATGGTTTAATATGTATACATTTCCCTCTCTGGCTAGAAATGGAAACTTATTAACTGCAATCTAGGTTGGTGAATCACAGGTATTATCATTAAGGCCTTGACAAAAAAATGGAAAACAAGCACACCTCTCAAGGCACCTGGCAGAGAGAATGGGTGGGTTTGATCATGGAATCAGGGACTCAGTCTTTTCATGTATGAAATGAGAGCTCTGGATCAGTTTAGGGGGCTGGGGGAAGGGGAAATAAGGGGAAATATTAGCTGCCTACTATGTGCCTGGCACTGTGTGATGTGAACAACTATTATGTTCGCAACAACCCTAGGAGGCAGGTACTATTATTATCCCCATTTTACAGATGAGGACACTGAGGCAAACAGAGGTTAAATGAGTTGCCCAAGGTCATACAGCTAGTACGTATCTATGGCTGGATTTGGACTCCTAGCCACCTATAAGACAGTCTCTAAGATTCTTTCCAGCTTCAGCATTCATAGTTTGAAGGAAACAGAGACCATTTAACAGGGCAGTTCCTTCTCCACTGTCCCATGGGATCATGGATGTAGAGCTGGAAAGGACTTTAACCCAAACCCCTAATTTTAGAGATGTGAAACTGAGACCCAAAGAGGTTAGCTCTCTTGCCTGAGGTCACATGGGCAGAAGTGGCTAAGCTAGACTTGACATCCAAACCACTGGATACAGCTTCAGCACCAAGCTGGGCCCTATACTGACTTGTGCTAATGTTTGGCTTCCTTCCACTTGAGACAATGGACTTGCCTGGAGGTTGGATAATGAAAATTAGGCTAGAGGACTGGGCCTAGCCTGGTTATTGGATCAGGTCAAGAAAGCCTTAGACTACTTCTGTTTCAGTATTCAAATGAGACAAGCTTCCTGAGACTATTTCAGCCCAGACTGAAGCGCACACAGAGCACCCAAGTGTAGCCCATTCCAGAACTGCCCAGCACAGCTAACTGGCAGTGGATTTATTCAAGGGGGAATAGAAGGACGACTAACCGTACAAAGCCAACAGCTTGTGCATTCTTTTAAACAGACACTAAACTATGAGGAAAATAAACAGAAATGCATCCAAGAGTTATCAGTGTGTTTTCTCTCTGCTTGAGGCTAACACATTTCACAGATCAAGTGGCCTGCTGCCAGTTTTCCCTTTGGGTATTTAAAGGAGTCTTTGCTTAGTTCTAATTAGCGGTGGGGCTTATAAGGAACTCTGTTTGAAAATGTTACCTAGGAGAACCTCTACCAGGCAAACCTCCGTCCCTCTGCGGTCATGCCTGGAGCACATGAGGCTTCGGGAGTTGGCCCAGCAGTTGGCCCGTAGGACCTAACTTTCATCCATTTGCCAATTGCTGAATAATTGCCATCTGTGAGAAAAGCCACATTTGAATATTTTTTGTTGATATTTTATGGTGTTTGTTTCTCTAGCTGAGAAATCCTAGTCATGGATGTTGTGAACTGTGGGTCTCTACTGTGTGACAGAGGCTGAAAGATGGAAGGGAGATTTCACTTCCCACCACCATGCCTTTGCATAGGCTCTCTGATATGCTTGGAATGTCCTTTCTCTTCCCTCTCCTCTTAGAACCCTTAGCTTCCTTCAAGGTCTAGTTCAGGTATTACCTCCTACAAGAAGTCTTCCTTGATTCCCCTAATTTGTTTGTGTTCTCCTCTTCCCAAAATCATGTCATATTTATCAAGCTGCTTAAATGTTTCACTAACCATAAGAATGGAAGAGGAGGGGGAGAGAAACAAGAACTTTCCTAAGACATCGTTAGTAAAATAATTCAAAAATATTTTCCCTACGAATGCACCCTCCAACGTAACCAAGAAAAATCAATGTTTGCTTCTTTTTAAGCTTATGTGAAATACAAAAATAAATCACAGATATGTTAGTAGGACTTAGCATAGCACATATGTTCCAAAGGGCATAAACCTCCTGGTCCATATATAAAACAAATCAAATCTTCTATTTTTGCAACCAGTTCAGAATTCATGGAAAGAACAGTGACCTAGGAAGCAAAGGTTCTAAGTGGACAGAGGGCTGCCCTCAGAGTTTGGAAGACCTGAGTTCAAAATATGTCCATGACGTATATTGGCTGTATGACCCTGTGCCCCCAGAAAACTCTATAAAACTATAAATTACAGGGCTGATGCAGATCTAGATGGGGAGAGGAAGTTTCCTATACCAAGAAAATCATAGATCTAATTTTTTTTAAATGAGAGAATGGGGAGGGGAGGAATGACATCAGCCCTGCCAGTCTTACAGAGCTAGTCTGAGGATCCAATTAAGTAATAAGTCAGTCAGCCAGCATTAAGCCTTTATTATGTGCCTGACAAGACTTCACTAAGCATTAGAGATACAAAGAAAGGTAAAAAAATAAAAACCAACACTCCTATCCTTCATTTGGGCCTTCAATATAATAGAGACAATATGTAAATATCTAGGTACACAGAGAATATTCACAGTGTAGATGAAGGTAATCTGGAAGGGAGAGGCATTAGAAGCTGAGGGAGGAGGGGAGGGGAGAGAAAAGGTATAAAAGCCTCCTGCAGATGGGATTTGAGATGAGCGATGAGATGAGCACAGGGCAGCTAAGAGGCAGAGATGACAAGGTAGAGCCTTCCAGTCAAGGAGGAGAGCTGGTGCAAAGGCATGGAGGTGGGACATGGAGTGTTGTGTTTGAGGAACTACAAATAGGTCAATGTGTAGAGGGGAATAAGACTGGAAAGAGAGAGAGGCCAGATTGTGAAAAGTTTTAAATGCCAAAGGACTTCATATTTAATCCTGGAAGTGATAGGGAATCACTGGTGTTTACTGAACAAGGGAACTTGGTCACCACTTATACTTTAGATAAATCTCCTTGACAGCTAAATGGAGGATAACCGGAGTGGGGAAGAGACCTAAGGCAAAAAGACATGCTAGAAAACTGCTGCAGTAATCTAGGGACTGAATGGAGTTGTGCCTATGTGTGTAGAGAAAGAGGATTATACATACAAGATATTGGGAAAGTAGAAACAAACAAGATTTGTCAACAGAGTAGGTAGGGAGGATGAGAGGTTCCCAAGTGAGAAGTCCAGATAACACCAAGGGTGCAACCCTATGTCACTGGAAGAGTGGCAGTACCATGGACAGAACATGGGGAATTCAGAAAGAAAGAAAGTTGGGCAGGAGGGGCAGAGATAGTGGATTCTGTTTTGGACCTTGTTAAGCTGAAGATATCTATAGGACATCTAGCTTGAAATATCCAAGAGGGAGTTGGAGATATGATACTGAAACTCATCAGACACTAGGACTAAATTTCTTCATCTGGGAATCATCCTACATAGAGATGATAATTGAATTTATGGGAGCTGCTGAGATCTATACGAACAGTATAGAGAGAAAAGGGAAGATGTCCTGAGATAGCACCTAAAGGGATACTCAAGGTTAGCGGGCATGACATGAACAAAGAACCAGTAAAGGAGTCTATGAAGGAGAAGTCAGGAGTAAGCAGTATCACAGAAACCTAGGGAGGACAGAGTATCCAGGAGAGGACAAGGTGCAAGAGAATTGAAAAAACCCAATAGATCTGGCCATTAAGAGATCACTGGAAACTTTGGGGAGAGCCATTTCAATTGCAAAAGTCAGATTACAGAGGGCTTGGGATCAAGTGAGAGGGAAATGGAGGAGCTGATCATAGATGCCTTTCTCAAGAGATTTAGCCAAAATGAAAGGGAAAATGCTTTTAAAAATATAAGATACATATTAAGAGAAGGGTAGAAAGGAGGTAACTTAATATAATGGAAAGTATCATGGAGCCACACCTGAGTTTAAATCCTGTTGTGGAGGCACATTACATTCTAGTAGAGGCCCCTCCTTGGCAAACTTATGAGGCATTGCATGTGTTCAATCATTTTCAATCACATTGAATTCTTCCTGTCCACATTTGAGGTTTTCTTGGCAAAGATACTGAGTTGTTATTTCCTTCTCCAGGTCATTTTACAAATTAGGAAACTGAGGCAAACAGGGTTAAGTGACTTGCTCAAGGTTACACAATTGGTAAGTTTCTCTCTCCCAAGTATTCAGTGCCCCATGATGGCACCTTACTCAGGTCTGACTGAAGCAACTTAACATCCCTAGGTCTCAATTTCCTCAGACATAGAATGAATTATGGACTACATGGTCTCTAAGGTTCCCCCTCAAGCTCCAGATCTAAGATCCTATGAATGTTTTTCATTTTTATCTTAGTATTCCAAAACCTGGTACATTATCTGGCATGCAGAAAACATTTAATTCTTGTCCTTAATTCTCTCATCTGTAAAATGGGTATACTACCTGGGGATAACAACACCCACAGAGTACTTGTGAAGCACAGTGGAAGATATGCTAGATTTGGACTCAGAGAACCTGGCTTCAACTCTTGACTCAGCTGCTTACTAGCTGTGTGACCTTGGATGAGTGAAGTAAGTTCTCTGGGCCTCAGTTTCCTTCTCTGTAAAATGAGGAGGTTTGATCCAATTATCTCTCAAAGCTTCCAGTTCTGAAGTTCTAATCCTAATTATCATCATCCATTTCCAAGCTGATCCACCAGATGGCAGCATAAGCTAACTCTTCTAGGTGAACCCTCTGCAAAGCAGGTTTTCAAATCTATTTCCTTTTCCACACATCTAAAGGATTTAACTGAACTGTACCAGATGTATAGTGGGCACTGGATAAATGCTGCATGGTTGACCAATCAATCAATAGATTACTCATAAAGTGTTATTAAGCATCTACTTTGCTCCAAGCACTATAGCTGGGTGCTGGGGATAAAGGAGAAAGAATGAAATGATCCTACTTGAAATGACTTTACAATCTAATGGCAGGAAGGGGAAAGGACAAATATGTATAAAAATATATTCATCACAGATATAAAGCTGATACATATATGTATGTGCATGTGCATTTACGTATTTACACTTATACACCCACAAAGTAGTTAAATACAAGGGAATTTGGGAGGGAGGCAGGGGTCTGAGGGCAGAAGAAGGTGCCTAAGTCACATTTCAAAGAAGGAGAGGGACCTCTTGAAGTAGAGGCAAGAAAGAAATGTATTCCAGGCATGGGAGCCAGTCAGTGCAAGGACAAAGAAATAAGAGATGATCTGGTGAATGAAGAAAGACAGGCTGATTCCCAGAGTTTTAGAGGGAGAGAAACTTCCCAAAAGGCTGAAAAGGTAGTTGAAACCCAGGTTAGGTAGGTTAGTTTTCTGAAATACAACCATCCTTGATTTTGTTATTTAAATAACAGTTGCGACTTTTACTTTATAAAAGTTTAAAAAGTGGAATATCCTATAGTAACAGAGAATGTGAAAACTAAAAAACAATGTAAAAAAAAAATTAAGGCTTTTTTTTTTTCTTCAAGTAATCACTATCCATAATGAAATTCTGTCTAATCTTAATATCTGTAACAATTGTACTCCAATAGAAAATAGTGGAGACACAGATCCTTCTTGGGGGCAGCTATTGCGTAAAGTACCACACCTAAAGTGAGGAAGATTGATCTTGAATTCAGATCTGACCTCTGACACATGCAAGCTGTGTGACTTTGGGCAAGTCACTTAACCCTATTTGCCTCAGTTTCCTCATCTGTAAAAGAAGCTGAAGAGGAAAATGGCAAACCACTCTAGTATCTTTGCCAAGAAAACCCCAGATGGGGTCATGAAGAGTCCAACAGGACTGAAACAAGTCAGCAACAGCAACAACAGCTAAAGTCCTTTTACTTTGCAGGAGGAATGCATTCTGAGAAACTACCATCACCCATCTTCCCAACTCCCAAACAGCATTTCGGAAGTCAGATCACCCCACACGAGAAAAGCCTCATCCAGACATAACAGGAAGAGAACAAACATGTGTACAGCTCCTACTATCTGCAAGGCCCTGGGCTAAGTGTTCTACATATGTCATTTCTTTTGATTTCCACAACAACCTTGGGAGTTGGGTCATACTATTATCTCCATTTCACAGCTGAAGAAACCAAGACAAACAAAGGTAAACTGACTTGCCCAAGGTCACATAGCTAGTAAATATGAGCGGGAGAGGGAGATGGAACTCCTGTCTCCCAGACTCTAGGCCCAGTGCTAGATACACTGAATCACCTAACCACCTAACATGAAAAAGGTATAGAGATACAGTTCTAATGAACGGCCACTACCGGGAATGCACCAGCACCCTCCTTCGTGGGAGGGCAGGTCACTGTGTCCAAAGACTAACCATAACAACATACTATGAGAGACTTTGTGGATTTGCAGTTAGAGGTTCAAATCCTGACCCTGGTACGTACTAGCTAACTAGTGCCTTCATTTCCCACTGCTGGACATTTCTCTATCATGTCCCCAGGAACCCTCTCATCCTGCAACATCACATCAGACCTGGGACTCATGCCTTGTCAGGATCCTCTGTGTCTGAGATCCTTTTTGATTGGAGGGCAGAATAGAGATAACAAAACACACACACACACACACACACACACACACACACACACACACACACTGCCTTCCTCCCCTCCCTTTTCAGCTTCCTTTTGCATGTTTTCTTCCCCCTTAAGATTATAAACTCTTTGAGGATAGGGACAATCTTTTGCCTTTCTTTACGTCAGCTGTAAATGTTTATTGACTCTGATCTTGGGCATATCCCTTTCCCTTTCCAGACCTTGTTTTGTTCACCTGTAAAATGGGAAAAATGAATCAAACTAGGTAAGTTTAAGTGACCCTTCTAGCTGTAAATCGATCAGCCTATGATTCTAAGTACCGAGTCTCTGGGAAATGGTTCCCATTTGGAAACAGAAAGCTCCTTACCAGGAGGGATTGTTTCAGTTTTTGTATTTTCACTCCCAAGGCCTGGTATACAGTAAACATTTAATAAATGCATGTCGGTTGACTGAGGAAAGAGGAAATAGAAGCGAGGACAGGGATAAAAGTTCTAATCCCAGACCCCAATCCCTAGGAAAAAGAAGCAGAGGAGGGACCCTGGGAGTCCTGGAAGGGGTTCAAACTCGTTCCCACCACTACCCCAGGTCCAGCCAATAGTGCCACACTCATAGCTAACAGGAGGCTGAGGAGAACAGCTTAGGGTCTTTTTATCCTGCCCTGGGTCAAAGTAGTAATCCAGGCTCCAATGGGCTGGGTACCATAAGGAGTTGTATCATGGCTAACGTCACGGTCACGATGTCTAAGCCGCCGCAATGACTTGCAACTCTTTCTCCCCTCACCACTGGTCACAGCCCGGGTGGAGGCCCCTGCACACAGCCACAAACTCCTGCGGAGCTGAGAGTCCAAAGGAGAAGTTAGCAAGGAATTTAGGAAGGAACCAAAATGGAGTGCAGCCCTCGCCGATGCAGCCAGGGTAGCCGTCCTGTCCTCAGCAGCTCCGGCCGCTTTTCTAGGCCGGGGGAATGCATCAAGGTCCAGTAGAGCAGGTGCCAGCAGATGGCAGCAGGAGACCACGGGAGGATGCAGCAGCATGCCCACGCCTGCCTTGTCTCTACCTGTGGTCACGCAGCGTGCGCCGGGAGGACCACCTGCCTCATCTCCATCGCGCTGCTGCTCATTCGCAGCAGCAACCAGCAGTCGTGATGACAATAATGACGACATGAACCACAGCCGGCATTTACCGAGCGCTGAAAGCCTCTCAAAGAGCTTTACATCCATCCTTAATTCTGCGTTTCTTGGTTTATTCAACGGCTGCTGCCCCCACAATTGTTCTACACCAGAGATGGGGGGGTGGAGGGCAGGAGGCAGAGAGAGAGAGATTGCTCCACCCATGATTGTTCCACACACGCATACACTCCCAGGGTTGTAGAAGCTAGCTCAGGTGGTAAAGATATCGATTTGAAGGCTTTCATTATTATTTTGTTGGCAATCAACCGTCCAAAAAATGCCATTTTGTGCGCGCATCAATCTTGGAGGTTAACACTGGAGACCGTGTGTGATCTGAGCCCACCGGCGGTGCACCTTACAGTTTAGCAAAATCAGCTCGATAAACAATAGGTAAGCAACTCGTAGATCGAATTTCGTTAGCAGAGACAAACTGGTCAGTCCTGCATTCTTTGACCCTATGAGGGTTTGAGGTTGGAGTACTGTTTGTGTCTTGGTAGATTTTTCCTGATTCCAGGAATTAATTGTTTCTGGGGCATAATATTTCGAAAAGATTATGCGTTTGTTTTTAATATGTTTGTGGGTTAGAATGTTTAACTAAATAGTTATAATAATTTGGAAGAAGTCAAAGGAAGCAAGCCTCAGGGTAGCGATCTCGTGAAGTTTCCGCCTACATTCATTGTGCAGGCTGCTACTATCTCCAACAAAAGGCTTCTCTGGCTTTGGGACTGCCACTGGCTGGTGTCTGGTCTGCCTCACTGTGCTGCATTCAAATCTGCTGGAGAAAAGAGTTCAGAACAGCCATCTCCTCTTTGTTGTGGAAAAAAATGAAACTGATTAGAAAGACAGTACTACCGAGACGTTAAAAATGTGATTGACACTTAGATTAAAGATCAAGCTGTCCTTAAAAGAAAATGAGGGGGGAATGGAGAGAGGGTGGTTAGAGACAGCACTGGGAATGATGTCCAGGGCTGGATTAGTTCAGTCAGGCATTAAACACTTATTAAATGCCAGACACCGTGTTAAACGGCAGGGATTAATTGCCAGTAAAGAATCATTATCCCTGTGATCTTTCCAAATATGAGAGTCTTAAAAAGGATTTTTTAAAAATCTTTTTGTAAAAATAAATAAATAAAATTCCTTCAGTTACTTTAAAAAAAGTCACCTTGATTTCCAAGTCACTTTCATTTCACCATTTCACAAAATCCCAAGATCCCAGAAAGTCCTCCCGAACCCCAAGAGCCATCCTTTGTGACAAAGAAGGACAATGTAAATAACCAAATGTATCAACTCAGTCTGATGGCAATATTCCAAACCCACAGTCCCCCTTTTCCATAAAGGGGAAGAGGTCCATTTCCTCCTCTCCTCTCTGGGGACAAACTTAATCATTATAACTAAACAGCATTCAGTTTCAATTTTATTGTTGTTGTTGTTGTTTCTATTTATATCATCATAGTCATTGTGTACTTTGTTTTCTGGTTCTTCATTTTGTATCAGTTCATTTATGTGTGACACCCTCTCTCAGCTGCTTCATCCAATTTGCACTCGGTGGAACTGCGTTCCCAGAGGGCAGCTACTAGCTCAGGTTCTAGACTAGGGTACACTTCAGAAGATTGCCTCTTCTATTATTGCCACTCTCTCACTTATCATTTGTCTTTAACATAATTGGTCTGTAATATAATAATATTCTAGGGTGAGGACAAGCAGAGCCTCCACGATGTACTTATGGAAGGATATAGACAACAGTCACAAAAGATAAGAAGACGTGGGTAGATTACAATCTGTAATACTCCGTATGAATTTTTGGGGTAGATACTCAAAATTTGCGCATCCCACATTTTACTTTGTGCTGTCTCAATTCTGCTTTGCTCATGTAACACAGCACCGTTTCTGATGTGGGCACATCATGCTGAGCGGTCCTGTGCCAGTGTCTCCCATTTGGCACAGTCAAATCCAAAGTTCTTGAGAGAGACCTTGAGAGTGTCCTTGTATCGCTTCTTCTGACCACCATGTGATCGCCTGCCCCATGTGAATTCTCCATAAAATAGTATTTTTGGAAAGCGTGTATTTTGCATTCAAACAACATGGCCAGCCCATCAGAGTTGCACTCTCTGAAGCATAGTTTGAATGCTTGGCAGTTCACCCGAGCAAGGACTTCAGTGTCTGGTACCTTATCCTGCCAGGTGATCCTCAGAATCTTCCTAAGACAGTTCAAATGGAAGCGATTTGGTTTCTTGGCATGGCGCTGGTAAACCATCCATGTTTCACAGGCATACAACAATGAGGTCAGCACAACAGCTCTGTAGACCTTCAGTTTGGTAGTCAGTCTAATACCTCTTCTCTCCCAAACTTTTCTTCAGTCTCCCAAACACTGAGTTAGCTCTGGCAACGCATGCATCAACTTCATTGTCAATGTGTCCATCCCTGGAAGGTACACTACTAAGGTAAGTGAACTTATCCACAGCATTCAAAACTTCTCCATTTGTTGTAATCAATGGTTTCAAGTATGGATGGTGTGCTGGTGGCTGATGGAGCACCTGTGTTTTCTTGGTGTTAATTGTTAGGCCAAAATGAGCACAGGCAGCAGAGAACTGATCCATACTTTGTTGCATCTCAGCTTCAGAGGCTGCATTGAGTGCACAATCATCTGCAAACAGAAAATCATGCACCAACACTCCCTCCACTTTGGTTTTGGCTTATAGCCTTTTCAAACTGAAGAACTTACCATCACTATGGTGGTTGACCTTGATGTCGTGTTCATCCTCAGTGAAAACATTTGACAACATGGCTGAAAACATCATGCTAAAAAGCATGGGAGCAAGCACACAGCCCTGTTTCACTCCACTGGTGACTGGGAAGGCACAAGAGCTTTGTCCACTCTCCAAAACCCAGGCAAACATGCCAACATGAAATTGATGCGCAATACTGATGAACTTCTCTAGGCAACCAAATTTTGACATAACTTTCCATAAGCCCTCAAGACTAACAATGTCACACGTTGTGTACAGACCTCTGTTCTGCTCCTGACATTTATCATGGAGTTGTCGGGCAGCAAACACCATATTGACTGTTCCTTGGCCCTTTCTGAAGCCACACTGGTTCTCAGATACATGACCATCTTCCAGGTGAAGGATCAGTCTATTAAGGAGGACTCTTGCAAGAATCTTGCCAGCAGTGATGAAGAGAGAGACCCCCCTGTGATTGTCGCAGGAATATCTATTCGCTTTACCTTTATAGAGACAGACAATGGAGGCATCCTTGAACTCCTGGGGGATAACTTCCTCTTGCCATATAACCTGGAAAATCTCAGTCAGTTTTTGTACGATCTTGTAGACCTTGTAGATCTCAGCTGGAATAGAATGAGCACCAGGTGCTTTGTCACATGAAAGGAGCCTAATGGCCCTCAAAACCTCTTCTTCAGTTGGAAGTTCAGGTAAGGAGGGATTGACTTCAACCTGAGGTAAACAGTCAATGGCCTCAGCATTGATCGATGATAGTCTGTTGAGAATACAATGGAAGTGTTCAGCCCATCTCTCTAGGATCATGTCCTTATCACTAATCAATGTGGCTCCATCAGCACTGAGTAATTATTGGAAATACAAATACAAACAGAAATAAAAAGAGTCTTTGCCTTCAAGGAGCTTTGCTGATGGGAGGAAGAAACACAGAAAAAAGAACTGAACAGGGGTGGGAGGAAGGACAGGGATGAAGGTATCCAGGGTCAGAAGCATCGCTAGGCACAGAATGAAGAATGACTAGTCTGACTTCTTCAAAATGGACATTCTCGGAGGAAGTCACCAAAGAGAGAAAGGGGCTGGCATGGCAGATGAATATGGCAGGGTGAGGAGGTCTATCCAGTAATCTCTGTAATGATATTGATTGAAGACAGAGGCCCCAGAAGAGAAAGATAGATTTGGGAAGTCCAACAAGAGAACAATGTATACAGTCCTCACCGTTCAAATGAACACATCACCAAATGGCAGCCAAACTCAAATTAATTTCTATGGTCCTAAAAAACTGGATGAAACATTCGCCTCCTTTCTGTTGACACGTCAAAGATACAGTGGAAAGAGCACTGGTTCAGTCAGAGAATCGAGCTTCTGATGCTCACTGTCTTTGTGACTTTGAGCCTCGAGCCTCAGTTTCCTCATCTATAAATAAGGGCTTTGGCGAGGACGACCTTTGAGTTCCCTTCCAGTTCTCAGTCTATGGTCCTTATGTTGTTGGTTTATTTACTTGTTTTTCTGTAGTCGTTAATTAAGGTAACCCAAGGGAAAGTTGCATGTGGTGGAGTTGGGGGTGGGGGGGTATGTTGGGAAATGATTGTAATGTAAAAAAACTTTTACAATAAAACCTTTCAAAATGTTTTATTTAATTTTAATTTATGAAATAAAACAAGCAAAATGTAGCGAATGGAAAAAAAAGATGATGAAGTTGCAAATCTAGTAAGTTCAACTTACTGTTCCCTTTAAACATATAACAAAGTATCTTTTTTCCTTTCTCCGCCCCACCCCCCAGCCCTAGAGAAGTTTACCATGAGACACAAATATGTATATATATGTGTATATATATATATATATATATATGTAAAATCATTCTATACATACTTCTATTCTTCAGTTCTTTCTCTGGATGCAGACAGCATCTTCCTTCATCTGTCCCTTGTAGTTCACTTGGGTATTTATAATAATCAAAATGACTGATTCCCTCAAAGCTGTTCTTAAAACAATGTTGCTGTTACTGTATACAGTGTTTTCTTGGTTCTGCCCATTTCACTCTTCATTATTTCATGCAAGTCTATCCATTGTTTTTCTAAGATCAACAAGCTCATCTTTATAGCACAGTAGTATTCCACCACAATCATAAACCACAACTTGTTCAGCTATTCCCCAATTGATGGGAATTCCCTCAGTTTCCAGTTCCTTGCCGCCACAAAGACAGCTGCTATAAATATTTCAGAACATACAGGTTCTTTTCATCTTTGGAATGATCATCCAATCATCTTTGGAAATAAACCTAGTAGTGGTATTGCTGGGTCAAAGTGTACAGGCAGTTTCAGAATTCCTTAGGCATAATTCCAGATTGTTTTCCAAAATGGTTGGATCAGTTCACAATTCCACCAGTAGGGTATTAGCGTACCAATTTTTCCTCACCCCCTCCAACATTTCTTCTGATGAAAAAATCCAAACAATTTATAGTCCTATGAAAAATGCTCTAAATCTGCATTGATTAGAGCAATGCAAATTAAAATAAAATATCTTTTTTTAAAACATGCAGAAAATGGGACTGGGACAGAATAACCCAGGTTCTCAACTCACACAAACAACAGTGTCCTTTAGGCTCTGATTTTCCCTCATCTGGACTACTGGAATAGCCTCCTAACTAACCTCCTTGCCTCAGGTCTCCTCTCATTCCAGTCCATCATCCACACAGCTGCCAAAATTACATTTCTACAATATATCTGACCATGCTACTGGCTTCCCAAGACGCACTAGTGACCACCCTGTTTGGCATTTCATGCCCTCCCTATTCTGTCTGGCCCCATTCTTCCTTCTCGGTTTTATTGCATGTTGCTTCCTTTCATATCCCCTGTGTTCCAGCCAAATAGGTCTGTTAGCTATTCCAGAAACTCAATATTCCATCTCCGGTCTCTGACTCTGCACAGGATATTCATCGTGCCTAAAATACATACCCTTCTCACTTCTGACTCCTGGAATCACTAACTTTCTTCTAGGCTTAGCCCAAGGGCCACCTCTTAGCCAAAGCTAATCCTGACCTCTTCAATTACTGATTCTCTTCCCTTACCCCCTCCTAAGTCTATTTTTATTTACTCTTTAAAATGTTGTATATGATTGATATATATATATGTATATACATATATATCTTACATATTTATTGATTTGTATATATATTGTTTCCAATAGAATGTAGGTTCAAAAAAATGTACATTCAATCATCAGAAGGACTTAGTGTTTAATGAGCATTCTGTTTTCAGGTCCCAAAGAGCTCCATTCTCCTAATACCAGTTTTTGTTTTTTTGCCTGGAGCCAATGGTCTGTGCTGTTTTGTCCCTCACTGAAGTGGGAAGATTCCACTAGAGGGGCAGAAAGAAGGTAACCCTCCTCAAACAGTCCAACGTGACCCCAGGTATCTGTCCCAGGTCCCCATCCCAGTCCCCCAGAGTAGGTGTGCCTGTCAACTTAGAGAAGTGATTTCTAGACTACCCTAGCCATGAACACTGGCTCTGAAATCAGAGGAGTTAGTTTCAAATCCTATTTCTGGCACTTATGACCTGTGTGACTTTGGAAGAGATACAACTTCCCTAGGCCTCAGTGTAGTCATATGAAAAAATGCTCTAAATTACTATTGATTAAAGAAATGCAAGTTAAAACAACTCTTAGGCATCATCTCACACCTATCAGATTGGCTAAAATGATAGAAGGTAAAAATGACAAATGTTGAAGGGGATATGGAAAAATTGAGACAATAATATCCTACTGGTGGAACTGTGAACTGATCCAACTATTCTGGAGAGCAATTTGGAATTATGCTCAAGAGTTATAAAACTGTATGCCTTTTGACCCAACAATACCACTATTAGGTCTGTTTCCCAAGGAGATCAGGGGAAAAAGAAAAGAACTACATGTTCTAAAATATTTATAGTAGCAAAGAACTGGAAATTAAGAAGATGCCCATCAATGGGGAATGGCTAAACAGGTTTCAATATATAATTGCTATGGAATGTAACTGTGCTGTAAGAAATGATGAGCTCAATGCTCTTGAGAAAACATGAACAGACTTGGATGAAATAATGAAGAGTGAAATAAGCAGAACCAAGAGAACATTGTATACAGTAACAGCAATATTGTTCAAAGACTAAATGGGAATGACTAAGCTATTCCGAGTATTATAAATATTCAAATCAACTACAAAGAACCTATGAAGGAAGATGGTATCCACCTCCAGAGAAAAAAACTGATAAAAAGAAATATATGTAGCATGATTTTACATATATATCATACATGTGTATATATATTATATATTACACGTAACATATATATACATATCTGTGTTATATGGAGGCATTCTTTAGTGCATGGTGAGGAAGGAGGGAAACAGTTCAGAATTTAAAATGTAACAAAAAAATTAAATTGAATTGAAAAAAGGAGAGGCAAACAAAAATAGTTATTTGTTCAAAGCTGTTCATAGTAGCAAAGTATGTCATTGTAAAAAGCTAAATCCTAAATGGCCAATGATAGGTGAGAAAATTCATGTAATGAGAAGCAGGACATTAAAGTAGTAGACCATTGACCTCAAAACCAAGAAAACCAAGATTCAGATGTAATCCTGGATAACTCACAACCTCTCAGTTCCTTAAATAATGCTCTAAGAGCAAGTTTCAGAGTAGATGCTAATTTTTATTGGTAAAGAAAGTTCCTCAACAGAGATTCCTGTGCAGACTAATGAGAGGTGAGATAAAAGCAAATATGAATGTGATGGAATGCTATAATGCACAGTTAAGACAGTTAAACATAAAGAATGCAGACATCTAAAAAGAATTCTGTGAAATAATGTAAACTGAAAAGAAGAGAGTGCAACAGGACACAATAACTATGCTCAGATGAGTAAAAAAAAGAATGAGAATGAATAGACAAAGAATCCTAATGGGAACTTGGAGAGACAAAAAACTGTTAAACTTTATACACTGAAATTAATTTAAATGTAAAGACTGACTAAGCAACCGTAAACTGGTTGAATTGATGTTAATTTTTAATAAAATACTTATATTTTTTTAAAGGGAGGAAAGGCAAGTTTGGAGTAAACAACAATTCAGAGAAAATACACAAAGAAATCCACAGAAAGCAGGGCAGAGATTAACAAAAGGATGCAAGTTCCAAAGCCTCTCTGAAGTCAGTACCAGAACGTTCATCAGGATGGGGGTTAACAGCTCATGCTTGGATAATCTTCAGCCTATGCCGGCTTTGAACTCTACCTGTCTATGCCTTCTAATTCCCACTGCAGCCTTGACAGATATACTCACACTTCAGGGTTTTATTTGCACTTGTTTATGTCCCTAAAAAACAATCCTCTGCTCATACGTTTAAAGGGACATTGTCAGCCATCCAGAGTGTATAGAGAAGTCTATTAAAAAGTCTATTAAAAATTAAAAATTTTCTCCTGCCCCTTTTTTCTATCCTAAGGCTGGTTTATTGACCTCTCTCTGCTCTTTCTCTCCCTCCGTATCAGTCTCTCTCAAACAGTCTCTTTGTTGGCTTTGAACAACAAATGAGTTGTCCTTGATCACTGTTGTTACCCAGTAGCTGGAGGGAATAAATGAATGCCCCACCATCTCTTCCTCACCATCTCTTTTCTTTCCCCTCATGGGATAATGCACACCCCATGGTCTGTCTTTGTCCTTTCTCTCTCACAACTCGTAGTTCAGTTATTTTTAACTCAAGTAAAATATTTCTCCTAAATCTCTCTCTCTGTTCTTTGCATATGGTGTTTAATAAATGTTTGTTGAACTGAATCAAACATAATCCAGATGGGTTAGAACATAAAATGTTTATAGAAAAATACTGTGAAATAAGGCTGGAAAGGTAATTTGGCACCCCCTTGCAGGAGACCTTGAGTGCTATACCAAGGAATATGTATTTTTATCCTATAGGGAAAAGGGAGGCACTTGTGGTTTTTAAGCAAAGAGTGATGATCAGGTCTGTGCTTTAGAAAGATTATTTTAGTAATTGGGGTATGGATTGGACTAGGAAGAGATTAGAGGCATAGAGGTCAATTAGGAGCCTAGAACAAGAGCCCAAGTAAGAAGAAACCCTGATTCTGGTGGTGGTTATATGATTTTTAAAAAGGGGACGGATAAGTGAGTTGACAGTACTTAAGAACTAATTGGATGAAGGAGATGAGGGAAAAGGGAGAGTCCAAAATTGCTGAGGTTTCGATGAAAAAAGAATACTAAAGTAGTCTGGCAGAAGCTAGAAACATCTCACACCCTGCAGCAAGATAAGCTCAAAATGGGTATATGATTCATACATACATAAAAAAGTGACAGCAAATCAGAACATGGAAGAAATTGCCTGTCAGATATATGGATATGGGAAGAAGAGTTCATAACCAAACTAAAAATAGAAAGGTTCATAGTAGGTCATGTGGATAATTTTCATTATATAAAATTTTGTTTCTGTACCAGCAAAACCAATGCTGCTAAAATTAGAAGAAAAGTAGAAACAGAAAGAAATCTTTGTAGCAAATTTCTCTGATAAAGATCTCAATTCTCAAATACATGGGAAACTTAGCCAAATGTATAAAAATAAGAACTCTTTTCCAATTGATACATGGTCAAAGTACATGAACAGGCAATCTTCAGAGGAAGAAATCCAAGCTATCCGTAGTCATATGAAAAAGTGCTGTAAATCAGTGATGCCAAACTCAAAAGCAAAGCAAAACAGGAGCCACTAAATCATACATACGGATTGCTGCAAACCACATATTTTCTCAGAAAATCACATATTAGCATTTTATACACACACACATATATGTATACGTGTGTGTGTGCATGTGTCTGTGTGGTATTTTTACTTATTTTGTTCAACATTTCCCAGTTACATTTTAATCTGGCCTGTAGGCCATGTGTTTGATACTCCTGCTCTAGACTACTAAGAATTAGAAAACTACCAATTTGAAAACTCTGAGGTTCCACTTCACATCCATCAAATTGTCTAAGAGAACCAAAAAGATCAAGGACAAATGCAAGAGGGTCTGTGGGAAAAGAGGTACACTAAGGCTCTACTGGTGGAGCTGTGAACTAGTCCACCCATTCTACAAAGCAGTTTGGAATTATATCTCAAGAGGTATTAAACTGTATATATCTTTTTTACCCAACAATACTGTGTAATGGTAATTATGAGAGTTAAAGATCTTCCCCACCCATTAATGGGCCTGCCCATTTAGGGAAGCTTGATTAGGGGAGGCCCACACATTTTGTTAATTTTCTAATGAGGCACTGGTTCTCTAGGATTGTGGATGCCCTCTAGCTCTGAAAAGTGTATAAATACACTGAGGTGAGGTTTTACTTCGGGAGCTTACTCATTGGAAGTGTTTGTTTGGCCAGATGAAACTTTGGGCAGCCATAAAGGAGCTCCAGGCTTTGAAAACCAGAAGTTGGTGCTTCACTCTCTGGTAACTATGTATGTATGGTCAGACAGTTGGATCTGTCTGCTCATCTGTGATGTATGTATTGTTTATGTCAGACAGTTGGGAGCCCTATCTGTAGGTTGATCTTTGATTCTCTATTTTCTCTGAAGGTCAGGGTGCTGACTTTTTCCCCTGAACCAAGTGAATGATACATGTGCTTGATTAAAGTGATTGTTGACCCCTCAAAAGTTGCTTTCCTCCTAGAAAAGCAGATCTAAGAACTTGTACAGTAGGTCCTCCTGTATATGGCAGGGTCCTTTCTGTTACATACTGCTACTAAGTCTATACTCCAAAAAGATCAAAGAAAGAGAAAAAGAGAAATATGCAGAAAATATTTATAGTAGGTCTTTTTGGTAGTGGCAAGGAAAAGGAAAATGAGGAAATGGCTATCAGCTGGGGAATAGACGAACAAGTCATGGTATATAAATGTGATGGAATGCTGTTGTGCTTTAAGAAATGATGAAGGGGATGATGTCAGAAAAACCTAGCAAGACTTGCATGAAATGATGCAAAGTAAGGTGAGCAGAACCAAGAAGACGATTTATACAATAACATCAGTATTGTAAAAATAATCACCTTCAAAAGGCTTAATAATTGATCAAAACAATGACCAGCCCCATTTCCAAAGGGCTCATCATGAAGCATGCCATACACCTCCAGATAGAGAGCTGATGGTCTTAGAGTAAAAACTAAAGCATGTTTTCTTCTTTTCCTTCCTTTTTCTTTCCTCTTTCTTTCTTCTTTCCTTTATTTCCTTCTTTCATCCTTTTTTTGACATGGCTAATATAGGAATTTGGTTATTTATAGAGGTATTTATAATGGGTTTTGTTTTTCTTGCCTTATCAATGGATGGCAGAGGGAAGAGAAATAAGAACTGAAAAGAAAATACAATTTTTCAAAAAGAAAAAAGCATTTTAAGCGCTAAACATCTAATATTTTAGAGCAAAAACTGCAAATTGAAAATAATAGTACCATACTGATCATATTATAGGCTATACCCTTAAAATGAAATCTCTTTGGACTAAAAAAAAAAAGTCAAAAGTAAACAGAAAAGTATCAGTTATAACCTGCACATGGGTGTCATATAAATCAGACTAAGTAGAAATCACAGGCTATGTTTGGACCAACAATATGAAGTAATTCTGAGCAGGCATGAAACTGACAACTGCACCCCTCCCTCCAGTGTCAGAGGGAACAGTTTCTCTGTTTTTTCAGGAGAATCAGAGAGCAGAGGCCCCTTCTACCTGGTTGTAGGGTTCAAGTTGTTTACTGCCCCCTCCCAAAGAACAGAAGGTTTTTTAGCCTGCAGAGAATATATAGTTTGTGAATTCCAGAGAGTTCAACAAACCATGGCTGCCTCTGTACCTTCCACGTAGCAGAACAAACAAGTCATAAGGATTGCTTATCTGAATGAATAATCATTTTGCTGCCAGGAACCACACTCAGAAAAGTCCCTTAAAGCTCTAATACTCATAACCTCAAGGATCAGCTCTTTAATATTTGAAAGATACAACTAATATTAATGGTTAATAATAGCATTTATATAGTGCTTCTAAGTTTGCAAAGCTTAATGTAAGTTCAATACATGTAATGTTTTTGTAATGTGAGTTTACATACATTATATCACTTGATCCTCACTCACAAAAACCCAGGGAGGAGATTCTATCATTATCTCCTTTTTCTAGATGAAGAAATTGAAGCACACGAGACTGAGTGACTTGCCCAAGGTCACACAACTAGCAAGTGTATGAGAGAGGATTTAAACTCAATCCTCCTTACTCCAAGTCCATTCCCACCTCATTGCCCAATAGGAAGAAAGAATAGGTTTGGAAAGAGGAAGACAGTAGCACATATAGAAGGACAGAAAAATATAGGTGCAAGATAGATGGTGATCTCCATTGGGATAGATGTCAGCTAACTCCATTCTCATTTACAAGGATCTATGTGCATTTGCAAGAGTTAATTAATAGCAAAACTACTTGGTCTTTTCAGGGAGTATTCTGAATCGGAATGTATCTCTGACCTCTAATTTGAGTACATATGAACCCAAATCAAATTCAATATCTGGGAGTCACTAGAAGTTACTATATTTAAATGTCTTAAGGAAAAATTAGAACAATCATCAATTCTGTCATGCTGCAGTGATCTGTGTGCTCCGCAATGCACCAGAGAAAATGATAATATGGATCTCATGCATTTCTTGTATCCATTTAAATTAACCATCATGAGGGCACTAAATTATCTGCATTCTTTAAACCCTTACTTAAATTTCTTCTCTCGACATATCACTCCCTCAGACTAAATTATTCACCTCACTAAACTCCCTAAGCCAGCGAAACAGATCTGTTTTCCAGCTAAAGTCCTGTTGTCAGAAGAGCTACCTGCTCAACCAGCAAAGCTACGATCCTTTCCCTTTTAAATCAAAAGATAACGAGGAAGATTCATCATGTCAAAAAATAGATATGTGAAGCTTGCAATCCATCAGACTATTTGTTATACAGCTCCAGGATCGAGAAAACAAAGACACTCTGATTCTTCAGGAGGTATGTATGCATTATCACAACCCGCTGAGGTGAAATGGCTTCGTTACATTTGTGTGACAGTCACCATTTTAACAGCAGTGGGGGACCAAAGGAGCTGAATTCCAGGGCATGGTGGAGGGAAAACACTAGCAAAGGACCTTTGTCCGCATGTGTGACTGTGCCAATGTTGGGAGAGTGCACATAAGCTTTAAGTAGGGCTGATTCTTTTTTTTTTTTATTAAACTTTTAACATTTATTTTCTCACAATCTTGGGTTACAAATTTTCTCCCCTTTTATCCCCTCCCCCCCCCCAAACCCAAGCATTCTTATTGCCCCTGTGACCTATCTGCTCTCTCCTCTATCCTCCCTCCCTGCCCTTGTCTCTGTCTTCTCTTTTGTCCTGTAGGGCCGGATAGCTTTCTTGACCCCTTAACCTGTGTTTCTTGTTACCCAGTGGTAAGAACATTACATTTGGTCCTAACACTTTGAGTTCCAACTTCTTTAGCTCCCTCCCTCTCTACCCCTTCCCCTTGAAAGACAGGCAATTCAATATAGGCCATATCTGTTTAGTTTTGCAAATGATTTCCATACTAGTTGTGTTGTATAGGACTAACTATATTTCCCTCCATCCTGTCCTATCCCCCATTACTTCTATTTTCTTATGGTCCTTTCCCTCCCCATGAGTGTCGACCTCGTATTGCATTCTCCTCCCCATGCCCTCCCCTCTATCCTCCCCCCTGCCTACTTGTGCCCCTGTCCCCCACTCTCCTGTATTATGAGATAGGTTTTCCTATCAGAATGAGTGTGCATTATATTCTTTCCTTTAGTGTAATGTGATGAGAGTAGATCTCATGTTTTTCTCTTGCCTCCCCTCTTTATCTCACCACTAATAAGTCTTTTGCTTGCCTCTTTTATGGGAGATAATTTGCCCCATATAACTTCTCCCTTTCTCCTCCCAATATTTCTCTTTCACTGCTTGATTTCATTTTTTTTTTTATTATATGATCCCATCCTCTTCAATTCACTCTGTGCACTCTGTCTCTATGTATGTGTGCGTGTGTGCATGTGTGTGTGTGTGTACTCCCACCCAGTGCTCAGATACTGAAATGTTTCAAGAGTTATAAATATTGTCTTTCCATGTAGGAATGTAAACAGTTCAACTTTAGTAAGTCCCTTATGATTTCTCTTTGCTGTTCGCCTTTTTATGGTTCTCTTCATTCTTGTGTTAGAAAGTCAAATTTTCTTTCCAGCTCTGGTCTTTTCATCAGGAAAATTTGAGTCTTCTATTTCATTGAAAGACCATTTTTTCTCCTGAAGTATTATACTCAGTTTTGCTGGGTAGGTGATTCTTGGCTTCAGTCCTAGTTCCTTTGACTTCTGGAATATCCTATTCCATTCCCTTCTATCCCTCAATGTAGAAGGTGCCAGATCTTGTACTATCCTGATTGTATTTCCACAATACTTGAATTGTTTCTTTCTAGCTGCTTGCAATATTTTCTCCTTCACCTAGGAATTCTGGAATTTGGCCACAATGCTCCTAGGAGTTTCTCTTTTTGGATCTCTTTCATGCGGTGTTCTGCGGATTCCCTGAATATTTATTTTGCCTTCTGGTTCTCGAATCTCAGGGCAGTTTTCCTTGATAACCTCGTGGAGGATGACGTCTAGGGTCTTCTTTTGATCATGGTTTTCAGGTAGTCCCAGAATTTTTACTTAGTCTCTCCTGATTCTATTTTCCAGGTCAGTTGTTTTTCCAATAAGATATTTCACATTATCTTCCATTTTTCGAATCTGCGCGGTATGTTCTGAGATATCTGTCTTTCTCAAAAAGTCCAAACCTTCCATCTGTACCATTCCAGATTTGAGAGATCTATTTTCTTCAGTAAGCTTTTGAATCTCCTTTTCCATTTGGTTAATTCTGCTTTTGAAAGCATTCTTCTCCTCATTGGCCCCTTGTACCTCCCTTGCCAGCTGAGTTAGGCTAGTTCTCAAGGTGCCAATTTCTTCAAGATTTTTTTGGTTCTCCTTTAGCAGGGAGCTGATCTGTTTTTCATGCTTCTCCCTTATCCCTCTCATTTCCCTTCCCAGTCTTTCCTCCATCTCTCTAACTTGATTTTCAAAATTCCTCTTGAGCTCTTCCATGGCCCGAGCCCATTGGGTGGGCTGGGACACAGGATCCTTGATTTCTGTGTCTTTGCCTGATGGCAAGCATTGTTCCTCCCCATCAGAAAGGAAAGGAGGAAGTTTTTTTTCTCCGATAAAGTACCCTTTGATAGTTTTATTTCTTTTCCCTTTTCTTGGCATTGTCTCCACCTAGTGGCCTGACCTCTGAATGTTCTCCTCACACCCACCTCGCCTCCTGGTCTTCCCAGCCAGCGTTTGGGGACTGAGATTCAAATGCTGCTTCCCGCCTTAGGATTTTTGGCGGGGGCAGGGCTGCTATTCAGTGTGAGAATTAAATTCAGGTGCTGAGGTCAGGGGCAGGGCCGCCTCTCTGGCTCAATTCCCTCAGGAGGTTTATGCACAGACCTTCCACAATGGATCCAGGCTCCAGTCCGTTTGGGGAGCCCCCGTCCGCAGCCGCCTCTCAGCCCCCACCTCCTGGGGGGGCCCAAGCTATGGGGGCACCTCACTCCCCTCTCAACCCGCCAAAGAGACTCTCTCACCTACCCCCGTCAGTCACCTGTTGGTGGGGGGCCTGTGCAGCTGCTGACGATCCTGCCTCCAGATCCCTCTCAGAACTTTGTCTCTCGGAGCAGCCGCCGCCGTCGCCACCGCAGGTCCGGGCTGGGCACCGTTTCTGCAGCGTGACGGACATTTTGCGAGAGGTTTGCACGTCCCTCTGTGGGTGGGGGGATGCGCGTGGCCGCTGGAGACTCCGTTCCGCAGCCCTCTCGGATCTCTTTCCCACAGTGTCCCTGCCGTGGCAGGGCTGCTTTCCTCTTCCCGCCCCGGCGCCCAGTCCCTGGCGCGAAGGTCCCCCCGCGAGAGGTTTGCAGGTCTCTCCGGAACAGAAATCTCCCTCGCTCCAATATTCCGTGGTCTCTGGGTGCAGAATTCGCCTTGGGTTAGTCCCCTCTGCCGTTCTGTGGTTTGTGGGTTCGGAGCTATGTGTATGTGCGTCTTTCTACTTTGCCATCTTGGCTCCGCCCAGGGCTGATTCTTTACTTGCCCACAGTATTCATCAGACTTTTCCTAAGGAAATTCAGGAATACATTTTTTTAATAGACTAGGTGGCTAGTAAATGATTTAAGATTATCAAATTCATAATGGCCTATTTAATATGTCCTGAAAGTACATATACAATAGAGTGGGTACAACATAGGTCTTTCTGTACAACCCTTTATATAAAAACATGATATTTAATTCATTTATAGGATTTAAGAAAGATCTTGGTTTATAATGAAGTATTTGGTATTTCCTTTTTGTTTTATTCCTTTATTTGAAAGTAATGAATCAATGTTAATAAACCCCAACACTCTCACATCAGAAGTATTAAGAATTTTTGTTATCTTGAAAATTCAAGAATCGAATTAATCAGCTGTGGCAACCATTTTGCTACTTAACTCTCTCCAAGGCAGTACAAAATAAATGAGCTAAGATATGTGATTGGTGGAGACAATTAGGGGAAGTAACTGTCCTAATAGACCCTAAACAGAGGTTGCCTCTCTACATTGGTCTAACTTACTTTGTAATCAGTCTCCACTTTACCTTGGACCATAGAGATACAACCTCTGCACCATCTTGACAAGACCATGGAGTCTTAACATTTTAAAGGTTAGGAGATGTCAGAGTCTTTAACAGCTTGTCAAAGACTGGGCAGATTAGTTGCCAAGGCTGAAAGTGCTTTGTGCTTCTGTTATTGAATGATTATCAACAAAGAAAAGGTCACTCAGTGCTTTGCAACAAGGAAAAGGAAGAGAAAGAGCAAATCATTTATAGGAAAGTCAGGAATACTCAGTCAGCAAACATTGATTAAACCCTGTCATATGCCAGAATTTGCCTTCCTACTGGTGGGACTATTTAATATATCAAGGACATGGGTGTAGCTGCTAATAGGAGGGTCTTTATTTTCATCCTTCAAAAAGAATAAAAGAAAGAAAAGTTCAAATACGGAAAAAGATACAAAGCAAGCTCACAAGATACAGGCTATCATTATAGCTACATTTATTGACAAATAATATGGTATAGTGGAAAGAATGATAGATTTGGGGAATCTGGGTTGGAATCTCAAGTCTATACTTGTTATGTGTGTCTTTAGGCAAATCACTTCTCAGTTTCCTACCTGTAAATGCAACTAGATGACTTCTAAAATTCCTCCCAATCTAAACTTCTATTAACCTATGAAAGCTACTGGTTGCTAGTTTCTGGTTCAAAGCCAAGAAAAGCTGTTGAATCCTTTTCAACTGCTACAAAAAAAAATAGATTTTTCTTGCTCCTGTTATTATAGTTACTTTGTTAATAATGCAAATCACAACTGACTGATTTTTATGTTTTATGGAATCTGTGATTTCATTCAACTGGGGAATTTCCTCTTTAATGCCGATTGTCTTTTACTTTGCAACTTATAAAATGATAGAGGCACAGAGAAAAGTGACTTGCCCAGGGTCACGCCGCTTGACCTAGCTCTTCTTGACTCTGTGATCAGCTCTCTAGCCATCAGCCACAGCTACTTCTCAAATAATTATAAAACACAGGAAAACTCTCAGGATAACAGGTGCAGAAAATTTATAATGACACCCTAAACAACCAAATACCGAATTAGATTATTTTTGTCTAACTGAATGGTGCCATAAAAATATTGCAAAGCAATTAGCTCTTAAATATGAATTGATAAAAATCAATAACCTTCCCTGCTATAAGCTGAATAACATTTAAAAATCAGCCACCATGATATAGACAGTAGATTAACAACAATTATAATAATAGTACTTATATAGGACTTTGCATTTTGCACAGACGTTTACATGGTATTGTATTTGATCATCGCAAGTCTCAGAGGTAGATACTATTATGCCCATTTTACAGCTGAAGAAATTGAAACTAACAAACTCTAAGTGACCTACCCAGGTTCACAGCAGTGTCTGAGGCTGGATTTGAACTCGTATCTTTCTCAGTCTTATTCCAGTGTTCTATCTACTATGCCACCTAGATGCCTCAAAAAGTTTGAGAGTGATGGATTTGGAGTCACAGTCATTCAGTAAGTCAATAGCATTTATTAAGCACCCACTGTGCGCACCATGCTAACCACTGAGGATATATAGAAAGGCAAAAATGCAACCTTTTCTCTCAAGGACCTCACAGTCTAATGGAAGGGACAATATGCAAATAACTCTATACCAATGACACATATATGTCTGTATGTGTATGTATGTGTGCACGCATGCACACTAAATGAAAGGTAATTGTTGAGGGAACCTGGGGAGGATTTGAACATAGTCTTGAAGGAAGATGGGAAACCTTGAGTTATAGGTAAAGAAGAAAAGCATTCTGGGTATGGTGGACAGTCAGGGTAAATGCCTAGAGGGGAGGAGGAAGGAAGATGAAGTGTCATGTGAGGAGCAACACGGAGGTTGGTGTACCTAGATTATAAAAAGAATGCATCAAGCATAGTCAAAAATAAGATCAGAAAGATATGAAGGGATCAGTTTGTGAAAGGCTTTATGAGTTGTAAAGAATTTCTATTTGATCTTTCAGGAGCAAATCTTGGAACCATTGGAATTTATCAAGTAAAGGGATAACATGGTCATACCTAACCTTTAGGACAATTACATTAGCAGCTGAGTGGAATGGAACAGAGTGGAGAAAGACTTGAGGCAGGAAAACCTAATAGCTACAGGAGTTGTCCAGGTCTGAGGAAATGAAGGTCTGAACCATGGTGTCCTCAGTGTGAGTGGAGAGGAGACAATATGAGAGATGTTGTAAAGGTAGACACTAGAAATGTAAGTTGAGTGCAAAGGAAGAGTTATGGGTAACCCTGAGGTGGTGAGTCTATATGACTGGGAAGATGGTGCTTTCTTATAGTGGTAGAGAAGCTGGGAAGGCAGAAGGGTTGGAGGAAAGGGGACAGAGATAATGAGTTCTGTTTTGGACAACTTGAGTTGAAGATGCCTATGGATGCCTATCCAATTTGGGGTGTCCCAAATTGATGGTTGGTAAGGTAGGACTGAAACTCAGTAGCAATATTAGGGCTGGAGATACATTGTACCTGTGAGTATACTTTCTCACCAAAACACCCAGGGTCTGTGGAAAAAATGACATCTACCCTAAAGTACATGGTAGTGAAGCACATGTGTAGAGAACAGATGTGGTAAAGGGGTATCTCCTAATTCCTGGTCCTGGAAATTCTTTTCTCCCTTTGTAGATTCCCCATGGTGTTTGCTGCAGAGTATGGAGTAAGTAATGGACAAGGTGTGCCACTGCTCAGCCAAGTCAAACTGGGCTTGGCTACTAATAGACTAATTTAAACATGTTGCTTAGCTACCAGTCATAGTTGCTGCTGGGCTGGGTCAAACTGTCCACTTGGCTACTAGGCTAGACGACTCCACTGCTGCTAAACCGACTGTGGATGTCGCTGCTACTCCCACCTTCAACTTGGACCTCTGGGTCCTCTGGGACCTCTGGATCTTCAAAATTCACAGGGTCACCTGGGAACTTCCAGCTTGTAATATTCATTCGCCCTTCCCACTCTCAAGACAAGCTCAAAATAAGCATGCCTTGCACATAGCCACGAAGGAAAGGGAGAGTTTAAGGCGTTTGTTTGTTTGTTTGTTTGTTTACCTACTTTTGCTTACCGACTAAGTTCTGGTTCAGCACCCCAAGTCATTAGTTCTTCCCACTTCTCAATCAAATAGGAGACTTCATCCTCATACAATGCCAATCCCCGAGTCTTCATGACTGGAAACTAGCTCCTCTCAAGTTTCCACATGCTCACTTAGGCTGAAACAAAACAGGAAATATCTGTTCAGCCCATTATAATTAGAAATGGCAGTTAGGTCACATAAAGATGAGGTTTCTCAAACATGTGATATCCAGAATTTTGGAAGTCACTCTTACCCATTCTCCAACCCCCATGATAACAACTTTCACAGAACAGAAAATGAAACTTTACAGGCCTTGGCCCAGATGACTGATGAGAAACTTCATGAGCTACAAATGTCCGAGTCAGTGCTTTCTGAGGCAAACCTTTCAAAAACTCCGAAATCCCAAATACCTAACTACCTCATTTACTCTATGTCTACACGCCCCAAAGTGATAAACTGGTCAGTATAGTCAGTCATCATTCATCAGATTGGGAAGAGGATGGGGAAACAATCAAACCAGTCATGAGTCATAATAAAGGGCCAAAGTCCTTTATAAGATGACTGGATATTTTGTCTTCTTAAAAAGGAATAGGATACGGAGAAGGCATATTTGTATGAGTACATCCAGGAACCAATGTGGGGAAGCATCATGGAGAACATTTGGGTGAATATGAGACATAAGTGACTTTGTCAGCAAAGTATACTACTATGGACAGAAATAAAAAAAAGTATAGATGAAGAATCCAAGAAACAGGTCTAAAGTCCGCTACAGAGGCTTGTTGAAAGGTGATAAGGAACTTTGATTTTTCAAACATTTACTCAAGCTGTCTTTCTTCAACAAAAAACCGGAGCATTGAGTAACATCTTTATTGCTTTGTTGATAATTTCATCCTTTAAAATGTAGAGGAACTATCGAAGTGATTTTATATTCTGGATATGATTCTTACTAACCAGAAAAACTTGTTATTGCATTGGAAATGATGGGAACCTTGATGAGGAAGTGACTGCTACATCTCAAAATCTGTGATAGAGAAGGATAATCTGGGAACAGGCTAATCTAATGCAAAATTTTAGTAGACCATGTTTCAAAAAGGGATAGAAACCATGTTTCAGAAGAGGGATAGATAGAATTCCCTTGAATAAAAAATTATAGGGGAAATCAATACAGAAGGGATGTTAGAAGGCCAAGAATGAAAATTTGAAGACATTAAGGAAAACAGTTACAAAGAAGAGGAAAAATGAGTTTTCTGAAAAGAACGATGTGGGTGTACACAGAACTAACCAACTAACTTGAATTTTTAAAAAGAAATGTGCAGAAGATGAAAACAAAAGCAGGCGACAGAGGAACTCTGCAAAGACAGAAAACAGTCCTATAAGAATAGTGTCAGGTGTTGTAAAGCCCAGAATGAGCTATGGTTGATCAGGAAAGAAAAACAAAAAGATGAGGGATGGGGGTTAGCTATATTGGAAGAAAGGAAAAGATCAAAGTAGGGATGGGCCCAATGCTTCAGATAGATGGTCAATAACATGGTCAATGACATCAGAGAGAATATAGTGCCACTCAGTTCTTTTGTTTCTGTTTTCTCTGCCAAGGAGAATGGTATGTGCACTGGAAATATCAGAACAGAAATGACTCAAGGGGAGTTAATTTTCAAGATAGTAAGGAGGTGGTAAAAGCTCCTAGCAGTCCTTGCAAATTCAAGGCACCTAACCTAAATGAACTACACCTAAAGTAGTGAAAGAAGTGGTAAACATGATTACTGAGGCACCATCAGTCATAAATGAAAGATTGTAGAGAATGGGAGAGATACCACAGAACTAGAGAACAATAAATGTTATCCTAGTTTTCATAGAAGGAAAAAACTAGAGCCTGCCAATTTCCAATGAACTTGTCTTCAATTTCTGAAGAAGAAAAAAATCTTGAGATACACTGGTAGATCTTACTAGCTCTAGAGTAACTTTTCCAACCTTCATGTGACCTAATGAGTCAAAGGCCCCAGTGCTCATCTGACCTCACTCCACCGTCAGGGTTCTGGGGGTGTCTTACTGATCTAGTAGGGTCCTTCTAGAACATGATCAGCTCAAGCCCCAAGCATCAATCACAAGTGAATACTGCCCCATTATCATTCACCAATACCCGCTGGAATCTCCTCAGCATCATTTAACTATTTGATAGCAATTTGATATCTCCTATAAGCAGTTAACATCTTTTACAAAGTGATATTTATTGGAAAAACTAGAGCAAAACCAGAAGTACAAACATATTCCTTACAACTACAGCCACATTCTCTGCTTTACCACTTTGGTCCCTGCAGAAAGTAGGTTAAAATTCAAAATGGATGTGACACATATTCCTCCTTCCACTGAATTAATTTCCAGGCACAACCTAGCAAATTAATGAGTTGCTCCTTTGCCTACAGCAAACACATGGTGTCGTGGCTGCCAGATCTATCCACTGAAGATATGGGTCAAGTAGATTGTGCCTCAGAAGTCACTGCTCACTAAGCTCAGCTACTGGAAAATTCTGCTGGCTCTTCCAAACTTGTAAAACTCACAAGGCTGTTTTCTGTCCAATATTCTTTTCCTTAAGACCAGGAAAGAAACAGAACAAGGACAGAAGAAATATCAGGGACTTATGTTCATGGCCCATATGGTTGTCTAGTTGAGGAAGTAGAGGCTTTGGGTATCTCTCTTCTCACTCAGGAGCTAATAGCATTTCTTCTCTAAATCACCAGCAGGAAAGAGACGATGCAGTTTGACCTGTTTGTCAAAATTTGACAAAATTAAAGGGCTTGCATTTACCATATTGTAAGCAGACAGGAAATAATGAATGAGTACCTGCATATGCTCTTAATTGGGGCAAGGCATGTCTGTTACACATTATTATGTACATGAGAAACAAGTTCACCAAATCCTCCACATAGGCTGGCAGCAAAAAGAGTCCCCTGCATATGTTCTGAGGACTGGACCCTCACTAACTATTCCCCAGGTTATACTCTATTAAAGAGACAAATGGACGTCTAGAAAATGAAGCAGCGTTTATAGAGAGCCTACATGACTTTATCAAGAATAGGTCATGTGAGTATACCTTTATATTCTTTTTTTTTTTTAGTTACCAAACCAGTAAGTCAGGGAAATAATGTAGTTTTTCTCTAGTAGTAGATAATTTACCTAGATTTTAAACAAAACGTTGGACAAAATATTTCATGCTATTGATTTGGAAATGATGGAGACATGTGGGTTGTATTAACAGATGAATTAAGAACTGTTTGAATGACCACACTCAAGGGGTAGTCATTAACGGTTACATATCAGCTTCAAAAGAGGTCTTGAGTACAGGAGCCTGGGAATCTGTGCTTAGCCTGCCATGTTTACCACTTTTATCAATCGCTTCCATAAAGACAGAGAGGGCAGGCTTATTAAGTATACAAATGGCACAAAACTGGGGAAAGAGCGAAGCCTGGATGACAGAGGTAGGATTAAAGAGATCTCAGTAAGCTTTTGTTGTTCCCTGACCGCCCCATTGTTAGACTTACCTTCCACCTCAAATAATCCTGTATAAGCTTACATAGCATGATTATACAGACATATGTATACATACTGACACATATCTTCATCTATCTATAACCATGGCCATACATTCTATATCTCTCCAATAAAATATAAGCCCCTTGAGGGCAGGTTCTATTTTTCCCCTTATCTTTGCATCTCCATGAATAGGCACAGGGCCATGCATATCTTCGAGCCTTAGTAAGTGTTTGCGAAATTTGATTGGATTTTAAGTATCATAATGGCCATTATAAAAAGGAAGAAAAGGCTGCAGAACAGTTAGGTGACTTGCCCAGAGTCACTCACCTACTCAATGTTAGAGCTAAGATTTGTACTCAGGTCTTTTGACCATGAGAATCAACTTTCCTATCAAGAATCTGAGGGGTTTTTTTTTAATAGTAGTAGATAACAATATCAAGCTTCTTAGGGGAAAGAAGGATTTTTAATCACTTCACTCTTTATTTCTATCCATTTTTAAAATGCACAACTTCATTCTTCCCTTTCAAAAGTTATCATCATCTAGCATTTATGAAGTTCCCATAATAATGTACTCCCAAGGCATTCAAGACCCTCAGACTCCTAGCTCTAACCCCATTCCTTCTTCCTTTTCATTTTTTTCTGGCTTCCCATTTACCTGGTGCTGACCATCCTTAAGGCATGTCAGGATTTAATATGTTGGGTCTCCTCTTCTGAGGATGATGGCATTGCACGGAATCCAGGCGTTTGAAGAGAATTGATTTAACATCCCAGACAATCCAGCCTCCCAGAACAACTTCTGAAATCAATCTTCTCAGCTCCTGGAATAATGCATTTTGCATGTTCTCCAGATGCCGCTGCCATGGTGACAGAGTTGCCAGCAGCTTTCTCTCCTGCCTTATTGTAATGAACTGCTTGGCTTCACTTCAAGCAGAAGAGCTGGAAAATAAAGCAGGGGAGATGATTAAAATGAAGTACTCTTAAGTCACTCCCTCTCCTGTGTATCCATGGTGCTGGCCCTCCTAAAAATCCATGTCTGTCCTAATAGCCAGTCGTTTCTCCCATGCAGAAATTCTGTGTCTTTTTCTTAGTCTTAAAAAAAAAAATTGCTGAATTCATTTATACTCTGTGATGAGATGAAATCACTGAACTGACCATTCCAGGAACATTTTCTTAGCTATCTTAACAAATATTTGCTCTGCAAATCAAATCACTCAAGTTGATTGGAGCCAGTTAATATGACCAAAAACCTCAAGATCATTAATATTTTCTCTAAGTCAATTACTTTCAATATGACCATTATCAATCGGAGATACTATACTATAAACTACCTGTCAGCCACACCTTGCAAATTAATTCTGAGACCAGACTGTAGTGAATATCTCTATCTCAAAACCAACACAGTGATTGTACCTGGTTTCTTCTCTCAACTTCCTTGTTTCTGTTGAGGTCACCATCATTCTTTCAATTACAAAGACCCAGAGTCATCATCCATAATTCCCTTTTCCTTTTCTCTTCCCCCTGCTCCATCTCCCAACTCTAAGCATGTCCCCACCATGACTGGAACTCTCTCATTCCTCATCTCTGTCTCCTGGCTTCCCAGGCTTCCTTGAAGTCTCACCAACCCATCTTCTACAAGAAGCCCTCTCCAGTCCTCATAATCTTAGCACCTTTCCTCGAGACTATTTCCAATTTTTCCTCTATATAACTTGTTTGTAGATAATTGTCCACTGAGAGCAGGGACTACATTAGTTTCCTGTCTTTATCCTGAATGCTTGGTGCAGTTCCTTGTACGTAAAAAGAGCTTAATAAATACTTTATTCCTGCATTCATTAGACTATGAACTTCCTGATGGTGGGGGCTTTTTTTTCAGCCCAGAGCCTAGGACATGATAGGTGTTTAATAATTGCTTGTTGACTGACTGACTGTCTCACCATCCCTCAGCCTGTCCCCATCTCCATTCACTGGTCAATTTCTATGAATTCTACCTCAGTGAGTTAATCAGCATTTAGCATCTTAAGAGTTCTTGTGTAATAATCACTCACAAAGTCCCTGATTATTCTTCCTGCCTATTCTCTTCCGTCCCCAAGTCATCCTCCATGATGATGCCAAAAATAATCCTTAGTCAGTCAACAGGTTATTCATGTTGGATGAATGAAGCCACAATTCAGGAAAGATACCAATAACGTGGAGCATATACAGAGGTGGGCAAGCAAAATATTAAGAGACTTTGAGTCTATGTCATCTACATGCCTAAGGCACTGAGACGCTATACACTGTAGTATAGAGAGAGCTGGACTCAGAGTCGGAATGATTTCAGTTGACTTTGACCAACATTATTTGTGTGACCTTAGACAAGGCACTTAACCTCTCTATGCTCTAAGAAATTCTCTGAAACTAGAAACTGTAGAGAAGTTAATGCTTTGCGTTGGTGGAAGGAAGTTCTTCATCAGTTCCTAACCCTCATGAAATCATAGATCTGAATCAAAATTTTAAAATACACCTGACATTATGCTATGTGCTGTGTGATACAAAGACAAAAATGACATACCACCCTAATGTCCAGGTTTCAGGGGAAACAATTTATACATATACCATCAGTATTCGTAAAAAAATACAGCCAAAGTAAATACAATTGCCCTCGACTCATTCACACCAACTGACATTTTCTTGATATGGTGTATCCTTATTCCCTTAAGATCCATTAATATCCTATCTAAGTCAATTGGTTTCAAATATAACCAATTTCAATGGAAGACACATTAGGTAATTTCAGCAAATTACCTGCCAGCCTTACCTTGCAAATTAATTCTGAGACCAGACTATAGTGAAGCATCTCTATCTCAAAACTAATACAGTGATTTTGAAAGGGGAAATTTTGATAGGGGATGTATAATAGAATACAACTTCACTTACAGCACATATTAGGCAGTTGTGGGGCACTGGGCTTGAGTCAAGAAATGCTGAGTTCAAATCCTACCTTGGACACTTACCAACTGTGTGACTTTAAGCAAGTCACTCAGTCTCAGTTTCCTCACCTATAAAATGAAAGATTTGGACCCAGTGACTTCTAAGGTTTCCTCCAGCTCTGCAGTTATGATTCTATGAAATGGACATCCTAGAGCAGTGGTCTCAGGGTTAGATTTCATGTTTGTTCTAAATTAATGTCATTTGTCAATTTTCACTGCTACTAGTTCAATCTTTGTTTCTCTTCACAATGATTTGTTGATCTGATACATTCCTCAGAATAAAGGGACAAAGGACTGATGCTCAGGAGGAGTTTGAGGTCTGTGTTCTATGGTATTTTATTTTTTTATTTTTGGAGGCAAGTAACTTGCCCAGGGTCACAGAGCTAGTAAGTGTCTGAGGCTAAATTTGAACTCAGATCCTCCTGACTCCAAGGCCAGTGCTCAACCACTATGCCACCTAGTTGCCTGTGTTCTATATTATTAAAAATTAAGCCTTCAAGTGCCAATTTTTGTTACTATTTGATGGTCTCAGCTCTCACAAATAGAATGTATTTACAAACTTCCCTAACTAGATAAACAGAGTAGAGCAGATTCACAGCATTCATGTATAGTTCTCCTTCCAAAAGTTCCATAAATATGAAGTAGTTAGTATGTTTTAATACACGAGTGGACCTGGTATCAAGAGACTTGGGTTCGAATCTTGCCTGGGACACTACATAGTTGTATGATCATTAAAAAAAGTCATAGAACCTCTCAATGCAGGATTTTCTTTACTTGTCAAATGGGGATAATGTATGAATTAATGACAAAGCATTTACCATGTGCAAAAACTATGTTGAAGATATAAGCATTGAGGACAGAAAAGAAAAAGCAAAATGGAGCCTGCTTTCAATACTTGATTAGCCTTGAATGCTTGCTTGAGAAGATTGTTATGATGAAAGCATTTTGCAAACCTGAAAGTGACAAATAAATGTGCTATGTATATATGTATATGCATACACACACACATATATACATACACATATGTATGTATATATATATATAATACACATATACTGTTAATATAATTAAGATCTTTATAAATCCACATTAGTTTGTACTGATAGTAGAGAAAAAAAAGAGAAGGATGGCCTGTTGTCCAAATATTGAGACAACATATAAAGATGTCAAAAACAATGTCAGAGGACCTGAATTCAAATTCTGTCTTTGCCAGTTAGTACTTCTGTGGCCTTGGACAAGTTACCTAACCACTCCCTGCCTTAATTTATTCAGCTATAAAATGGGAGTTGGAATAGCCCTTCTCCAACAATCTCCCCACTTTTCTCTTCCCCTTTTCCATTCTTCCAAGTGAAAAAGTGAGGAAGATTATATAGGGAAGACCATAATTTGGGAAGTACTAGTCTTTTCAAAGAGGCATGTAGTGGATAAAGCACCAGGCCTGGGGTCAGGAAGACTCATCTTCATGGCCTCAGGCTGGTCTCAGACACTTACTAGCTGTGTGACCTTGGGCAAATCACTTCACCCTGTTCACCTCAGTTTCTTCATATTTAAAAAGAGCTGGAGAAGGATATGGCAAACCACTCCAGCATCTTTACTAAGAAATAGCCCAATAGGGTCACAAAGAGTCAGACATGATTAAACATGTCTTTTGTAATCTATTAGATTGTCAGTTCCTTGAGAGCGGGGTCTGTGTTCTATTTTCATATTCCTAGTACTTAGCACAGAGTCTTGCACATATAATAAATACTTCATGAAATAAAAATGAATTGAGATATCAATCAGCCTGATTTAATAAAGTAACACTAGACCACTCCACTGTCCTGGGAAGACTGAGCAGAATTAGGGAAAACTGACATTTGCCACCTTACATATTAGTCCTAAGATATTGGCACATTTGCCATCACCATGGCAAAAAGCAAATTTTAAAAGTAGCAAAGTTGTGTCTTTTACTGTCTTTTCCTCCCATTACTCCTTTATCAATCCCGTTGTTCTCTCTGCCTCCTTTTCTCTAGTCACCAAACATACAGTGGTCTCATGCTGACCTCTGGCACTGTTTTTCATCACCAAATACCCCTCAATATTCTTACAGATCTTCATGCCCTTACCCTTGAAGTTTCTTCTGATCCATACCTAACCCAGACCTTCAATCACCATTTTCCTAGATCTTTTGATTCAGGTCATGAGAGTCACCACTGTTGGACTGATATTCAGAGAGTCCCTGATCTCACTGCAGAATTAGTAAGGAGAGATCTGTGTCCCTGGGATACCAGTCTTTAGCCCTGAAACCTTGTCATTGGTGGTGTTTGTATGCTATGAAAACACTACAAAATAGATGAAGGTTAATTATATATAAAGTAGGTTTGTATGAGCTGGATAGAGAACCTAATCACCATTTATAGCACTGTTTTTAGGGAAAATGTATTCTGAGTTGCAAACAATTAGCTTACATTTTAGCATAGTGAAATGCTACCAGACTTGAGTTAAATGACCTAGGCTTTTACTCTGATGTCTACCTCTCTGGGAGAGACCTTAGACAATAAACAATCTTCTCCATAACTCTACTTCCTAATCTGCAAGATGGGCATAAGTAATACTTGTCATATTGGAATCAACGGGTTTTTGGAGGAAAATTGTATAAACCATGTAATGGTATATAAGGGTGGTATAGTAGAAACAGCACTGAACTTAAAGTCACAAGATCTGAGTTAGAATCTCAACTCTGCCATCTAACAAGTCACTTCACTTCACTGACATTCAGTTTCCTCATCTATCAAATGAGGGAGTTGGGCTACATGACTTCGAGGGTCTCTTTTAGATCTAAATCTCTGATCTTAAAATTCATTTGTAAGTTGAAACTATCTATGCCATGTTTAGGTGTAAATGAAGGGGAACCTAGGGTAAATATGAATGGAATCCAGGACATAAACCTAAGAACTTACTCCACTCAACATTTGGTTTATAGCTATATTCCTACATACCTTCCTGGGAACAGATTGTAGTTTCAAAATCAAAGATTGAACTAGTTATCTTCTAAATTCTTTCTTTCCTCAATAAAAGAATCAGTTTAAATTAAAGCAGGGGCTCTTAATTATTTTTGTGTCATGGATCCCTTGGACAGTCTCGTGAAAAGTATAGACCCTTCTTCTTAGAGTAATGATTTTAAATGCATAAAATAAAATACACAGGATTATAAATGAATTCTGTTAATTATTTTTAAGATTTTCATTTTTTAATAATTCAGTTTTAGTTTTCAACATTCACTTCCATAAGATTTTGAGTTTTAAATTTTCTTCCCTTCCCTTCCCCCTCCCCAAGATGCCATGCAATCTGATATAGGCTCTACTTACATGTTCATACTAAACATATTTTCACATTAGTCCTGATTTAAAGAAGAATTAGAAAAATGGGAGGAACCATGAGAAAGAAGAAACGAAACAACAACAGAAAAGGAGAACAAATAGTCTCTGCATTCAGGATCCAAAGTTCTTTCTCTGGATGTGGATAGCATTTTCCATCGTGAGTCTTCTAGTTCTGCTCGCTTCATTCAGCATCAGTTCGTACAAGCCTTACCAGGTTTTTCTGATCCACCTGCTCACTATTTCTTTATAGCACAACAGTATTCCATTACATTCATATACTACAACTTGTTCAGCCATTCCCCAACTGATGGACATCCCCTCAATTTCCAATTCTTAGCCACCACAAAGAAGAGCTGCTATAAATATTTTTGTAAATGTGAGTCCTTCTCCTATTTGTATAATCTCTTTGGGATACAGACCTAAAAGTCTGGCTCAAAAAGCATGCACAGTTTTATAGCTCCAAACCTCTCCAGAATGATTGGACCATAAACATATTTTTTTAAAAAACAAGTTCACAGACCCCAGATTAAGAACCTCTGCTTCAGAGACATCTTTTTTGTCAGTTTACTCAAAACATTCTCCTGTTTCTGCAGCAATGATCACTTCTTCTCCTGTTCAGCTTCACCATGCTTTCTAATTCTTCTGCATTAACATCATGTGGAAAATCTTCATTTTGTTAACTTTCAGGATATTTCTGCTAAACATCATTAAAGCAGTGCAGCCAGATCTGGATGAATTTCATTAAGAAGTTGCATTACCTGAATTTGCATGCCATATTTCCATTGGGCTGGAACCAATTACAATATTTTACATATAATTAACTTCAAATAGTGCAAATTCAAAGAATAGCATTGCTTTTCAGGATTCATTATTCACAGGGACCTAATATTTTTGCAACTCTGGGCATAACTAGGACTCTGAGCCTTCAGTATTTCATCTAGTTGTTTTGTTGTTGGTGTTCAGTCATATCTGACTCTTCATGACCCCATTTGGAGTTTTAATGGCAAAGATACTGGAGTGGTTTGCTATTTCTCCAGCTCATTTTCCACATGAGAAAACTGAAGGCAAACAGGGTGAAGTGAGTTGCCCAGGATCACACAGCTAGTAAGTGTCTGAGGCCAAGTTTGAATTCAGGAAGATGAGTCTTCCTTACTCCAGGCGGGGTGCTCTATCCAATCAATATACCACCTACCTGGCCACTTCTAAGATATTTAATACAACAGAGTACCAAATGCATGAATCTAGTATGCCAGTCAGTCAACAGTCAATCAACAAGCATTCATTTATTAAGAGTTTATCATGTGCCAGGAACCATGGTAAGCATTGGTGACACAAAGAAGAGGCAATGTCATTAGCTTATAGTGAGATAGTTTTTAAATATAGTAGCAAACATTACAAAAGAAACAAATATTTCTCGAAGAAAAACATAATCAACCCGTTAGGAAACATGCTACTTTGTTGCTTCCCCTGCCGCTTAGAATAAAGTTTATCCACAGATGGAGCCAACAGAAATGTCACAGCCTGATGACCGAAGCACACCATTACTGTTTGCTGTCTTTCTATTTTTTCAAATCTATCTACCGGGGTAAATTTTCAAGGTGTTCAAAACAACTATTCACTCTTTTACTTATGCAACTGTACAAAACATCTTATCTAAATTCCCTCTAGTCTATGAATTCTTTGACTAAGTTTATTTGTCAAGATTATTGAGCATTTTCTGACTATTTTCCAATTGGCCTCCTATGATTAATATATATACATAGCAATTATCCTATTATTGCACCTTAAGGCTTATAAGGATGAGACTGCCAGAAAATAGGACAAGTAGGTGATTTTTTTTAAGAGTTGATATTGTAGATGACAACTTTTGGTTGTTGTTGTTGAGTAATTTTTCAGTAACATCAGACTCTTCGTGACCCCATGTGGTGTTTTCTTGGCAGAGATAAGTGATTTACCAGTTCCTTCTCCAGCTCATTTTACAGATGAGGAAACTGAGGCAAACAGGGTTAAATGGCTTGCTCTGGGTCACAAAGCTAATAAGTGTCTGAGGCCAGTTTGGAGCTCAAGAAGATGAGCATTTCTGACTCTGTGCCACCTCTGGTCACTTACTAATGGGACTTAGTGAGTACTTGCTTGCTTTAGTGCTTGTTTGTCCTTCATTCTTGAAGAGGACCGTAACATCAAGAAGGTAATGCCACAACTTGCAAGTGAATTGGATTTAAGTGAGGAAGGGCTGTGCAAAGTCACCAACCTAATTTTCTCCTCCAGAGCCATCAGGGTACAGTGGCCAGATATAGATCAGGATGATTGGAGATGGCCCCCTTTGTTTAGTAATCTTCTTAGCAAATGATATGTCATCAATACCTCAGCTGAGCTGTTATCTCGTTCCTGAGAGCATTCACTTCACCAGTACAGGTCCGAATTCCTCCACATCTCATCCTATGCAATTTTTGTCTTTGTCTTTCCATAAGTCTGTCACAGAGAGATTTATCCAAAATGCCAAAAGCCTTCCACTAATTATTTTAATATTTCAGAGATAACAGGATAACATTCTGGCTGTCCATCTGCCATCCCTGATTCTCACTCCACATTTCACATATGCTGTAACTAGCTGCTACCAATAACTTCACTCCGTTCCCTATGGTGAATTCTTTTTTGCATTTTTACGATGGGATCAGGATATGAAGTTACAGTATCAAGAGCAGATTATGCCTCTTAGCTTCCTTGGTTTCCTTCAAGTGTGGGCTAAAATCTAAATTACTGGAAGAAGTATTTCCCAATCCTCCATAGTGCCAGTGCCTTTCCTTTGCTGATTGTCTCCAACTGACCTTGTTTGCACATAATTGCATATTTTCTCTCCCATTAGACAGTGAACTCCTTGAGATCAGGGACTATTTTTTGCCTTTTTCTCCCCAGCACTTAGCACAATAGTTGGCCCATAGTTGGTGCTTAATAAATGCTCACTGATATTGAGTTCCGAATAATCAAGGCCAATGTAAAATCTCAATAAGATGTTGAGGATCCTTTTCTTAGCCTCCACATATCATTTATGGGGTCTGGTGGGTGGGGTGGGGAGTGCCTGTCTGAAATCCCACTGAAGTAAAATGCATCATCCCAGAGAAGAATATTCTGTTTGGTGAATAATTTGAATCTTTCTAGGCTGCATAATTTCTTCTCCTTGGCATGAATGAAGAGCAGAGTTTGTTCTTTTTCCCTATTTTTGAAACTTTTAAATTTAAAATAAAGCAATATCTTATCATTTACTATGATCTTTTTCCTTGTTGCTTTTCCATATTTTTTTTAACAGTACTCAAGCAGATATTCCAGTCCTCTTTTTTTTGATTGCCAGTAGCTAATTATAAGAAAGTTGTGGAATGGAGTTGCATTTGCTATTTTTCTGTGCCAATGCTGCTTTCATAAATCAACTAACAAAGGATCGTATGTAAACTGTACTTCCTGGGCAAATATTCTTACTGAAGGATCCATTTCCATTTGAAAGACACACCCTTTTGGAAGATTTTATCCTCCTTTGTGAATAAGTAAATTAGAATATGAATAATTGGAATTCTTTGCTTTTATTATTTAAAAAATGTTCATCTTAGAGTTAATTATTCTTAGTAGAAACACACTGTACATATATATGTAGATTTTGGTGAAAAGCACAAGAGAAATATGAGTTTATAAGGAAAGAAGACAGAAAAAAAGTCAGGAGAATTGTGATATTGTAGTTCAAGAAAATTTAGAATTCAACTGTGAGAAGCCAAAGGCATAAGATATCTTGTTAGAGTGGCAAGAGTAATTTGATGCTCTAAAGAACTGAAAGAGAGGATAGAAAGAAATTATTTGGAGTCATTACAATGAGATCTTAACTGACTTTGGGAAATATTGTAGGATAAAGGTAGTCTTATTCCAGAAGCATTGGTCAGCGGTTTGGGTGATCATGAAAGAAGAAAAATGAATCACATGTCTAGCCTGAAAGTCAGTGAAATATGAGAAATGATGATATTGGAGATGATGGAGAAATAAGAGGAGGCAGTAAAGGAAAGGTTTTGAATTATAGGAAAGCTAAGAAGTTCATTTGAATTAGAAATTGTGTCTACACAGAAAAACCAAAGTGATGAACTGATATAATGAGTTGGATATTTCAGACATAAACATCATTTTATTTTTGAGCTGATTTATCCAGATAATTGCCTAAATTCTACATCAAATTTTTCATGGATAGATCCACACTACATAAAATACCAAAAGAAAAAAAATCAAAAATGGAAAAAAAGGCAAGATTGGAATAAGCTTCATGAATTTATTATTCGTATCTCTTATCCCTCTAGAGTTCCCTGAGGTTGCTGTGATTGGATACAAAAGCTTACTTAGATCTAGACATGCAGAAGAGAAATTATTCCAAAAAATTAAATAGGAAAGTATTTCACATCTTCCATCAGTTGAACTCTTAAATGAGGAAAAATTACCCAAAGTTCAGTAATATTGGTAATGGAATGCATGACCAGAGTCTCATGTTTGGTGGAATCAGCCTAAGGGCCTCATAAAGCTATTTTTAAAAGGATTCTTTTAGTTGATGCAAACCATTGAATTTCATTGACATATACCTTGACATTCCTTATTCCTTAAACTATGCAGAGACAAGATAAAAAACCTAAAAAGATGTTCCTACCTCAGGCAAGGATAAGTTTTATGAAACAGTTATTCATACTTTATGCGTCAGAAAGAAATGTACAGGACATTTTTTTTGATAATGCATTTATACAAATCTGTTGTATTATTTAATATTGCTTGGGGTTTTTTTTTTGGGAGCTATTGAAGCCAAGCCCTTCTCTCAGAGAAAATGGATATCAAGCATATGCTTGGGAACATGATGAGATGAAAATTTTTACATTAGTGTTTATTATTCTAAAGAATAGGATTGAGGTTGCACAGACTGGGAATGGAAAAACTTGAACCATTTTCTCCTTTATCTACAAAATGAATGAATGGTTCTAGAATAAAATCTCCTTGATCAAAGAAGTTTTTTAAAAAATGTTTTTAAAATGTTCTCCTTTATTATAAGTATTTATTGTTAATTAAACAGAATTGATGTGCTGAACAAAACTTTAAGACAGAGAAGGAAAATTTCATATTTGTATTGGTATCTACTTGACTGACAGCATGCAACCAAGAAATCAACAAAATGTCCACATTCAGTGTAGAGACTCTAGACATTTTGGGGAACGTAATGTTGAAGCTGATACTGTTATTAGTGCACAGTTGCAAAATGTAACAAATACATTTCTTAATTCCAAGCTGCTCTGATTTTGTGCTCTACATTAGTAATCTTTGCTGTACTTTCTATCAAGGAAATGGTTCTGGACCTGGGCAATTTATTGAAATTCATTCTCTTGCTACTAGTACACGAAAGTAACACTTACTACATGCCTGATGTGTAGTACCTGGATTTCAGTATCCTTCTTCATTCTGAGATTCAATTAAAGAATTCTAATGACCTAATAAGCTCCAAGGGAAATTTAAGAAGTTTATGTATGTCACTTGTTTCCTAAAATGGAATAATCAAGTAACAATCTAAAATGCTTTTGGTGATTGGTGTTTTCATTCCAACAGGCTCCCTTCTGACCCTCTAAGTTATAACTCTTCAGAGGCTATGGCTATACTACAACTACTACTCCGACTACTACCACTACCACTACTACTACTGCCCCTATACACACAACACACACACACACACACACACACACACACACACAGAGGTAAATATGTCCAGAATGTCTTTGCATGCCTTCATATTGTCGTATTCTTCATGTTCTTTGGGGTCAAATCTAATTTAGATGTATTTGAGAAGACTTCACATGGTTTGCAACTATGTTGTCCATATCCAAAGCATCCAGTTACAGAAGAGATTGTTTGAAGACAGTCACATATAACCTTTAATATTTAAAAATTAAAAGTATGTCACATAGATCTCTTAACTCAAATCATCACACAGGTTGCTGGAAAGTCTCTTTTCTTCACTATACATTAATTTTATTTTCTTTTCAAACTTTTAACAGTAGTTAAAAGAAGTAAATATGTATCTACATTTATATACCATATATCCATAACAGCTTGTTAATTACTGTTTCCTGTTCTCCATTTGATTATTCATTTATGTATTTGCATATATGTTTTCCTAGTCACAGTTAGCAGGTGTACTATTCTGGTTCTCTTTTCTTTGCTTTGCATTGTTTCACATGTCTCCAAAATTCTTTGAATGTCTGATCTTTTTTAAATTTTAAGAGCATTGTGGTATTACATTACACCAACAGTTAATTCAGACATTATTCACTATTAGAGAGTTTGATTATCTATAGTTCCTTACAATTACAAATAATGCTTATTCACATATATGTACACACACAGATATAAGCAATACATGCATGTATCACAAATTGACCAATTAAATCAGCCTATTGAGGTTTCAATTCCAAGCTGATAGACATGCATTGTTGATTTTGTTTACAAAATTGCTTCTTTATTTATGCTAAGGATTCGGATTGCTTGGTATGCAAAATAGTTTTACTCCAAACATTCCTTAGTGTGTTCTGATTTTATATAATGTGTTCCTTAAGAGTTTTATCTTCCTTACTTTTGTTTGTTAACTTACTCATATACCATAGAAGATCAGACTCATATGAGCCAATATTTTTCAATGCACACTTGTGTTATTATTTCTCCCTTAATGCTATAAACTTTTTATTTATGAACATTCATAGACATAAGAACAAGCATAAATATGCTTGTTGACACAGCATATTATACAGCTTCTATTAAAAGCTGTATATCCAAAAGCTGTATATCCAAAAGCTGATATCCAACCCTGGACTACCAAGTTACAAAGGACATCCTTCACATTTGAAAACTGAGCTTGGTTGACAGTCCTGGGAATCCCTGAAGATCACAATGTCTTGATCTAGAATTTATTTTTGGACAATGTCTTAGTTGTTTTTTTAAAGGTATCTTTTTGCTTTTTTCTTTTACTTTTCATTATTTGTATTTGTCTGAGTTAAACTTTCATTCATGATATAGTTTTGAGTTTTCTCATTCTTTGGGCTCATTAGAATTTAATTTTGTTTCATAGCTTCCATTCAAACCAGAAAATTTGCATGTGCCTACTTCAAATTATTTAATTTTTAGCCTTCTTGGTATTTTAAGCTACAATGATTAATAAAAATGCCATAGACCTTAAATATGGTATCTTGGGGTTCTAGTTGTCAGGAGTCACACTCAAATGAGAATCAAAACCCAGTCCAGGTTGCCAATGTATCATGTCTCTAAAATGACTCACTTGCTCTCACCTACATGTAGGCTCTCTGTTGATTATGGAATGTAATTGGCTTCTGGTCCAGAAAGGAATAAAAACTTTCTTCATGGCTTCTAATCTGGTTGCTACTCTTTTGCCTTTTGCCTTAATTAGACCTCCAGACTCTATACTAATCTACAACCTTTTAAGAAAGGTTTTAAGAAAGATTTCTGGCTTCCATGTGTTCCTTGCCTCTTCCAGTCCCACTTCTGAACCCCTGAACATTTCCTTGGTCCTGAGGTGATATTAATACAGGAGCAATTGATTCTTTTAATGAATCACTTGACAGGTATTTCTTAAGCATCCACCCAGTACTACACAGACTACAAATTAGGTACCAGAAATGATCCTAGTACACAACGTTGTTTGTTTCTGGTTGGGAAGATGGTCTTTACAAGAAATAGTCAGATATGACAGCTAATGAAGGCAAAATAATTTACAACAGCAATTCTTAACCTTGGATGCATGAACTGTAAAAAAAATTCTGATAACTGTATTTCAGTTATATTAATTTTTCCCTCCTAATTCTATGTATTTTATTTTGTGCATTTAAAAACATTCTGAAAAGGGGTCCACAAGCTTCACCAGACTGTCAAAGGGCACCATCCATCTGTCTGTCTGTCTGTCTGTCTGTCTGTCTGTCTCTCTCTCTCTCTTACACACACACACACACACACACACACACGTACAATTAAAAGAGAGAGATCAATACAATCTGGATTATCCTAAAAGAAGTATCTAGGAGAGGGATAGAGAGAGAAAAGAAAGAAATGTATGCTAGGAGAGGAAAAGAGGAAGTAATAAAAGCAGAGCAGAAAGTGACATAGTCTTTTGAGAGATTAGAAGACAGAATTCCTTTTGAGGAATAGTGGGAAATAAGCTTCTATGATGGAGATGGGTACAGATATTGTAGAAAGCTTTAAAAAGAGAAACTGGGACCTCTTCACTTAAACCATAAGAAAACAGGGAACAAAGCTGAATTATGTGTTCTCTCCCAGCACCCAGTAGAGTGTGTTGCACAGAATACAGACAATAAATATTTGTTGACTGAACATATGCTGAATGCTCTGATGACTAAGAGGGTGGCTCTTCTATAAGTGTATGACAGAGTAAAAGTGGATTTTGTTGTTTTAAATCAATCTGAAAGAGTTCTGAAGGACTGAATGATACGGGAAGGGAACAGAGGCACAAAGATTAGCTAGTAGGCTACTACAGTAATTCAGGCATGAGATAATAAGGCAGAATCAGTATGGGACGGTCAAGAGAGTACTGAACATGGAACAGAGAATCAAGCTATGAACAGACATTGATTAAGCTCCTACTGTGTGCCAGGTTTCATGATATAAAGACATTAATGAAGCCACCACTGCTGTCTAAAAGCTTATATTCTATTGAAAGAAATAACATACAAACATATAAATAACCATAAAGTACATATGAAAGAAATGCAAAATAATTTGTGTCTGGGGGATTAGGAAAGGCCTCATGCAGATGTGTTTTTGTTATGTTCAGCCAATTCTTGTTACCCCATTTGGGATTTTCTTAGCAAACATACTGGAGTGGTTTGCCATTTTTCTTCTTTAGCTCATTTGACAGATGAGGAAACTGAGGCAGAGTTAAGTAACTTGCCCAGGATCACACAGCTAGTAAATGTGAGGCCAGATTTGAACCCAGGAAGACGAGTCTTCCTAACTTCAGGCCTAGAACTCTATCCACTGTACCACCTAGCTGCCTCATGTAGCTCATATCTGAAGAAATTTAGGAATTCTAAAAGGCAAACATAAAGAGGGAGTAGACTCCAGGCAGTGTATACCATGTACAAACTGTACAAAGGCACAGAGGTAAGAGATGGAACGTCATGTTCTGAAAAAAACAAATGGACCAGTTTGGTTGTAACATAGGGTACATGAAGGTGATTAATTAAGTAATTAAGTACCGTGTAATAAAGCAATCTAAAGCTAGACTATGGAGGGCTCTAAATGCCAAGTGGAAAAATCTGTATTTTATCCTAGAAGATAAAAGAAGCCATCGGAACTTTTTGAGCAGGGTATTGATGTGATGAGAATTGAGCTTTGTCAGCTCTATGGGAGTTGGAGGCTTAAGGCAGGGAAGTCAATCCCAAGACTAATCATCAAGGTAAAAGATAATAAAGCCTGAACTAATGTAACACAGATTCAATAGTGAGAAGAGGATGGATAGAAACAAGACATATTATGGATGCAGAATCCACAGGGTTCAAAGCCAGTGCCTAACATTTATAGTCCATGTGACTATGGGCAAGCCATTTGACTTGTAACCTACATAGGCATCTGTAAATTGGGGATAATATTAACTTAAGTACACACATCATTCTGAGAGAAGATTCATAGGCTTCACCAGGAATCTATGACATTAAAAAAAAGAGAAAAGGTTAAGAACCCCTGACTTTGAGGATTTGACTATAGGTAATACATCCAGGAGGTTGGTAGACAAGAGCCTGAGACTTCATTTGTAGACTCAAGAGGCTTGGGAAGTACTGAAAAATTTATCAAGAAAGGCTAACTGGGGAAAAAAAAAAACTTGGTCAGAAGTCAGCACCATGGATGGCTCCAAGGGAAGCTTGTTGCTCTAACACCTTTTTAAAGTGAGACAAACTGGCTCCTTTTCCCTGGAGGCAGCCTGGAAGTACTTGGCTAGTTGTCTGCTGTGTTTTAATGGACTAGGTCTGTTACCCATAGTCTATATTTTCTCTTACAGTCTGTTCTACACAGCCTACACTTTGGATTTTTTCCTCTCTTCTACTTGAATAGCATTTTAGAGTTTATAAATCACTTTCCTCACAACAGCCTTGTGAAGTAGGTTGTGAAAGTGGTTTACTTTTCATTTGCCTCCTCTAAGATGTCACACCCTCTTTTGCCTGGCAGAGTAGGAATTTGGGGGGTATGAACTGAACCAGAAGAACTAAGAGGCTCCTTCCAACACTAAAAGTGTTTAATTCTGTGGTATTCTAACCAGGAACTGAACATTTGGACCTTAACAGGAAGCAATGAGTCAAAGCCAGCAATCAGAAATCACCAACACTGCCACTATGCTTGTGTCTGGTTTCACAGGGTCCTGCTCACTCTCACAGATGCATCCTTGGCTACTGAAGAAGCACAGGTGAAGCATATGGCCTCAACTGCCATGTTAATCCCCACTGGTAGGGTGATTGACTCTAGCAGTAAAATTGCAGAGCAATACCTCCCTGCCTATGCACCTATGTACAGGAGCCACATAAAACAACTGGTTTGAATCTCTGGGAACCCCACCTCTGACACCCACTAGCTATGTGACCATTATGCAAGTGACTCACTATCTCTCAGTTTCAGTTTCTTCATCTTTAAAGTAGACATAATATTTCTTGCAGCATCTACTTTATAGGGTTGATGTCAGACTCCAATGAGATAATATGTATGTATGTGTATATATATATATACATGAAGCACTTTAAAATACATATTGTCATTATTAAATGTCTTTCACCAAATGCTGTTATCACTTTGATAGACTCTGCTGTCTTATTTAGCTGAAGTTACTTCACTGAGGTGAGAGAGGTATTATTTTGGGCTGTCTGTGAACCAGATCATATATGACAGGACTATATTACCCAAAATATATTGTCCCTGAAGTTCAAGGTGATTTGCCCTTCTTGTCTTCCATGATCATCTCTCCCGAGCAATTCTGTAACCATAAGTTGAGAAGAAAGTTTTCTCATTATCTATATTTCTGAAAGAGTAGTGTCTAAATGGAGACTCCTACTGATCTTGATTTGCTCGGGTACTTGGAGGTCTTTGAGGAGGAATCTTGCATAGTGTCACTAGGAGTCTAGGATGAGTTTTGGCTCCCCCCCCACACACACATAGATGTCTGTCTGAGGCATGGTCATCTAAAGCTCTCAAGGACTTTGGGTACCATCACAGACCATCTTACCAAAAGTCTCAATGGAACTTTCTGGTTGTTTAGTCCTATAAACTTCTTCAGGCCTATACTCCTCTCCATGTTGTCAGTACTTGGCCTTTCCTGTGATTAACATATCTCTCTACCTGCCTACTCTCTTAATCCCAGATAGCGTGGGCTTGGAGAATGGAGAAACTTTGGCATGAATACTATCCCTGACACCTACTAGTTATATGACCATGGACAAGTCCTGTGACTTCTCTGTACCTCAGTGTCTTCATTGGTGAGGTAGGTGGAAATAAGAATGAATGAATGAAAAAGCATTGATTAAGGACTTAGAGTGTGCTAGGCACTTTCTTATGTACTACGAAAGAAATGCAAAAAGGCTAATTTCTGCCCTCAAGAAGTAGACATTATATATTAAGGGAAGACAACACATTTAAGGGAGTGGTGTCTAGGGAAAGGTACTTTGATTTAGAAAGTCATGTGTAAGTTAAGCGGAGGCATAGGAGAGTTGTTTGAATATTCTTACTCAAAAGGCTCTCTAATCTCATCAATTTTTCCAGTGATTCAGATCATGATTCATCCATGCTTGACCATCCAATGTGTTTCTTGCCTCTCAACATACTAGAGGTCTTCCTTGCGTACTTCTGATATCAAGAGAATACCTGTGAAAAATTCTGCCATCTCTCACCCTTACAATGTGACCAGCCCATTTTAAATTCTTATTATATAATTTCTTAATGACAGTTCTTACTTCTTTTCTTCTTTAAGCTCCTTGTTGGTTTTATGTTATATCTTGGTCACATCAACTGAAAACACTCTCCATTACCTTCTGTGTGAGATACATTTCTAGTTCTTCAGAAACTTTTGGATTGCATGGCTCCCTGTCATATAACAACACCAATAAAATGTTGATGTTGAAAAAGATGAGTCTTTTCCTTCAAGGTAACCCTGGAATCATTAAAGAGAATTTGAAATGTCTTTAAGGCAATTTCTGTCTTCACCTCTAGGCCCAATTCACTGACCATTTATTCCAGAGGTGTAAAGCTCCAAGTAGTGCCCAATTCAGACTAAAATGTGGTTTTGAAATATCTAGCAAAATAAATAAAAATATGATATAACATAAATAATGTTAATTTGTGATTTTCTAAGTCAATATAGATCATGGATTTTGTTCTATTTGAGTCTGACACCACTGATCTAAACTGTCTACATCATAGATTCACACTAATGTAATGATTATCTCTGCAGATGGAAACAACCTATGAAACAAGAAAAAAAATAACCTGATCTTTAGTTGTATTTAAATAGAATGTCCAGAAAGAAGGAAATCTTGTTTCTGTTGTAGTCTGCTATGGTCAGCCAGAATATGGAATACTGTATTTGGTTCTGAGACCCACATTTTAGGAAGGATACTGACAAAACAGATCATATCCAGGAGAGATCAGTCAAGATAGACTAAAGAGTATGCTATAGAAGGATGATTTGAAGAAACAAGGGTGTTAAGATGGAAGAAGAGAGGCCTAGAGAAAGGAGGGAGGGACATGATGGGTATCTTCAGGTATCTGGCTCCAGAGAGCAGTACTAGGAGCACTGGATAGAATCTGCAGAGAAGTACATTGTGACTCAATATAAAGAAAAATTTCCTAGAGATTTCTTAGTCAGATTTGTTGTACAGCCCTGAACACACAGGTCTTTAGAGTTGTATAACTTCTTGTTGGAGGTGGCACAGTAGATAGAGTGCTGCATCTGGAGTCAGGAAGACTTGAGTTCATATCCTGCCTCGCACCTAACTAGCAGTATGGCCCTGGGCAAGTTAACATTTTTCAGTCTTAGTTTCTTCATCTGTAAAATGGGGATAATAGCTTCTATTTCAAAAGATTGTTGTGAGGATCAAATGAATTGATATATATGTATCTATATAAATATATTAAATATATACAATATATAGACATATTTAAAATACTTTATAAACCTTAAAGTACTACAGAAATGCTAACTATTAATATTATTGTCATGCACACATAATTATGAAAAGACTGGTACAGTAGAATGTCAACTCATTAAGGGAAAAGACCGTTACATTTTTGTCTTTATACTTCCAAAGCCTAGCTCAATACTTGGCACACAGGAGGTGCTTAATACATTTTTCTTGAATTGAACTGAATTGAATTAGGGTATGAGTTGAAGTAAATGATTTGAGTTTCCTCCCAACTCTTGGGATCTCTGGTTTATGATCCCCTTCTTGCTAATAATCAGGGATCATAAATTCCCTATAACTTGAGGAAGGCAAGTGATACAGTAGATAAGTACTGGACCAGGAGTTAAGAAAACCTGAGCTCAAATACTGCTTCAGACACTTTATACTTGTATGATCCTGGACATGTCATTTAACTTCTGTTTGCCTCTATTTCTTCAAATGTAAAAGGAAGATAATAATAGCACCTGCCATCATCATTCAGTGGGAGTTTGGAGTATGATAGAAAACAGAGCTGTGACTAGGAATCCTTCTTCCTGAGGCAAAAAAAAATGTTACAGGAAGCACATTTAAGCTTGATTTCAGGAAAATTTTTCCAACTATTAAAGCTGTCCACAATTGAAATGGGTTGCCTCATTTTACTCACTGGAGTTCACAAGCCAAGACTGGATGACCATTTATTTGTCAACAAGTCAAGTTAACAACCATTTATGGAACACTTATTATGAGCCTGGCTTTGCTAAATTGGATAAACTGTTTGGGTATGTTACAAGGGGGACTCATTATGGGTACAGACTAGTCAGTGATTCTGAATTTCTAATAACAAAGTATTATTACAGATTCTTTCTTAAAGGAATACTATAGGAAGATTATTTTTGGTTGCTATGTGAGGGATAGCTTGGAAAGGGGAGATCTCTCCTGGGAACAGAAAGACCAGTTGTAAAATGAGTGTCATAGAGATGATGAAGGCCTGAACAAGAAAAAGAGAGAAATGTGAGTGATGTGGAAGTAGAATTGGCCAAATTTGGTAGTTTAACTAATATGGAGGGAAAGGAAAGGAACGAATCAAGGGGAGACTCTAGGTTTGAAAATCTGGATGACTGATAGACTGGTTGTATCCTAAACAAAAATAGAAATGTTTGGAGAATAGCCTAGTTTAGGGGAAAAGGTCACGAGTTCTGTTTTGGAGGTTCTGAGTTTGGTATGCCAATGGGATATCCCACTGGAAATGCTGAATAGGCCGCTGGTGACAGAGAACTGGAACTCAGGAGAGCCATTAGAGGTGGATTTGGGAATCATCTGCATAGAGGTGATGAGATCACTGAGGGAGCATAGAAAAAGAAAAGAAAAGGTTCCTTAAAGGACACCCATGATTAAGATTACAGGTCTCTTGGTTCTCCTCCTACTCCTGTGGCTGATCCTTTTTAGAATCCTTCGCTGTCTTCTCAAGCACCAAGGTTCTGTCTCTATCTCTTCACTTCTCTTTCTCTCTACTCTATCCCTTAGTGATCTCAACAATTGCTGTAGTTTCAATGATCAAATCAGAGAGATGATTTAAAAAATTTCCCACCATTTGGTTTAGTGCTTTCTGCATATTAAACATTTAATACAAATATTAGTTAAAGAATAGGTGGGAGTGGAATGGTGAAACCAGTTGTCTAGGACAATGATATTAAGTTTACTACCCTGAGAAACTGGTAGAATAGTGGCACCATTAATTAAAAAGAGACAAATCAAGAAGTGGAGCCAGTCAAGAGGAGAAATTTGGAACCTAGAGATCATTTAGTCTAGCTCCCTCATTTTCAAATAAGAAAAGTGAGGGTGAGAATGTTTCCATGACTTTCCCAATATCACATACATAAAAAGGAGGTAGAAGCAACATTGGAATCCAGGTCCTCTGAATCCAGATCCAGCAATTGTTCTGCTGTATGGATAAGTTTGCAGGGTGATAGCCAAGGAGAAATGTTTGTAGTAGGATGGAAATAGTCCATGAGAGATTGCAATGCCATGAAGTTAAAGCAGAAAAGTACAAAATTGGGCAATGATTCTACGCTCCTGGGAATCGTTAGAAACTACCAAATATAAGCCAATCTAATCCAACAAGAACTTAATTAAGTATCTATTATGTGCAAGGAACTGGAGATAGCAAGATGAATTAAAAAAACTTAAATTCTACTGAAGGAAATAGAAACAAGTGGAAGACATAAGTGGGGGAGAGCCAAATACTAGCTCTGAGCACTTGACGTAAATTTTATGAACTGTACGAACATGTTTTGGGGCACAAGATTTTCAATGGTGCGCACCTTGGCTCTTTCCTATGCTAACCAAGACTTTGACTAGCATTAAGAAGGAAGCAATCCAACTCTGTGATTATTCTGTTCCACCATACGTAGCTATCAAGAAGTGAGGAAAACTAGTGTATTCTTTGTTGGATACATAATTAGATGTTCATTCCTTTTGGTCAGACTCTGTGACTCCATTTGGGGTTTTCTTTTTTTTTTTTTTTTTTTTTTTGGTTTTTCTTGAATATTTATTTTTGTTACCGAGAATTTGTTTTTCTTTTTCTTTTTCTTTTTTAATTTTTAACATTTATTTTCACACAATTTTGGGTTACAAATTTTCTCCCCTTTTATCCCCTCCCCCCCCAAACCCGAGCTTTCTAATTGCCCCTGTGACCTATCTGCTCTCTCCTCTATCCTCCCTCCCTGCCTTTGTCTCTGTCTTCTCTTTTGTCCTGTAGAACCAGATAGCTTTCTTGACCCCTTAACCTGTATTTCTTGTTACCCAGTGGTAAGAACATTACATTTGGTCCTAACACTTTGAGTTCCAACCTCCTTAGCTCCCTCCCTCTCCACCCCTTCCCCTTGAAAGACAGGCAATTCAATATAGGCCATATCTGTGTAGTTTTGCAAATGATTTCCATACTAGTTGTGTTGTATAAGACTAACTATATTTCCCTCCATCCTATCCTGTCCCCCTTTACTTCTATTTTCTTATGGTCCTTTCCGTCCCCATGAGTGTCGACCTCGTATTGCATTCTCCTCCCCATGCCCTCCCCTCCATCCTCCCCCCCACCCTGCTTGTGCCCCTGTCCCCCACTCTCCTGTATCATGAGATAGGTTTTCCTATCAAAATGAGTGTGCATTATATTCTTTCCTTTAGTGGAATGTGATGAGAGTAGACCTCATGTTTTTCTCTTGCCTTCCCTCTTTATCCCACCACTAATAAGTCTTTTGCTTGCCTCTTTTATGGGAGATAATTTGCCCCATATAACTTCTCCCTTTCTCCTCCCAATATTTCTCTCTCACTGCTTGATTTCATTTTTTTTTTTAATATATGATCCCATCCTCTTCAATTCACTCTGTGCACTCTGTCTCTATGTATGTGTGCGTGTGTGCATGTGTGTGTGTGTGTACTCCCACCCAGTGCCCAGATACTGAAATGTTTCAAGAGTTATAAATATTGTCTTTCCATGAAAGAATGTAAACAGTTCAACTTTAGTAAGTCCCTTATGATTTCTCTTTGCTGTTTGCCTTCTCATGGTTCTCTTCATTCTTGTGTTAGAAAGTCAAATTTTCTTTCCAGCTCTGGTCTTTTCATCAGGAAAATTTGAAAATCTTCTAATTCATTGAAAGACCATTTTTTCTCCTGAAGTATTATACTCAGTTTTGCTGGGTAGGTGATTCTTGGCTTCAGTCCTAGTTCCTTTGACTTCTGGAATATCCTATTCCATTCCCTTCTATCCCTCAATGTAGAGGGTGCCAGATCTTGTGCTATCCCGATTGTATTTCCACAATACTTGAATTGTTTCTTTCTAGCTGCTTGCAATATTTTCTCTTTCACCTGGGAATTCTGGAATTTGGCCACAATGCTCCTAGGAGTTTCTCTTTTTGGATCTCTTTCATGCAGTGTTCTGCGGATTCCTTGAATATTTATTTTGCCTTCTGGTTCTAGAATCTCAGGGCAGTTTTCCTTGATAATTTCATGGAAGATGATGTCTAGGCTCTTCTTTTGATCATGGTTTTCAGGTAGTCCCAGAATTTTTACATTGTCTCTCCTGATTCTATTTTCCAGGTCAGTTGTTTTTCCAATAAGATATTTCACATTATCTTCCATTTTTCGAATCTGCGCAGTATGTTCCGAGATATCTGTCTTTCTCGAAAAGTCCTTAGCGTCCATCTGTACCATTCCAGTTTTGAAAGATCTATTTTCTTCAGTGAGCTTTTGAATCTCCTTTTCCATTTGGTTAATTCTGCTTTTGAAAGCATTCTTCTCCTCATTGGCCCCTTGCACCTCCCTTGCCAGCTGAGTTAGGCTAGTTCTCAAGGTGCCAATTTCTTCAAGATTTTTTTGGTTCTCCTTTAGCAGGGAGCTGATCTGCTTTTCATGCTTCTCCCTCATCCCTCTCATTTCCCTTCCCAGTCTTTCCTCCACCTCTTTATCTTGATTTTCAAAATTCCTCTTGAGCTCTTCCATGGCCCGAGCCCATTGGGTCGGCTGGGACACAGAATCCTCAATTTCTGTGTCTTTGCCTGATGGCAAGCATTGTTCCTCCCCATCAGAAAGGTAGGGAGGAAGTGTCTTTTCTCCGATAAAGTACCTTTCAATAGTTTTATTTCTTTTCCCTTTTCTTGGCATTTTCTCCAACCAGTGTCCTGACCTCTGAATGTTCTCCTTACACTCACCTCGCCTACTGGTCCTCCCAGCCAGCGTTTGGGGACTGAGATTCAAATGCTGCTTCCCGCCTTAGGATTTTTGGCGGGGGCAGGGCTGCTATTCAGTGTGGGAATTAAGTTCAGGTGGTCAGGGGCAGGTCCGCCTCTCAGGCACAGTTCCCTCTGGGGGTTTACGCACAGACCTTCCACAATGGATCCAGGCTCCCCCCCTTTTGGGGAGCCCCCGTCCGCAGCCGCCTCTCAGCCCCCACTTCCTGGGAGGGCCTGAGCCATGGGGGCACCCCACTCCCCTCTCAACCCGCCAAAGAGATTCTCTCACCCACCCCCGTCAGTCACCTGTTGGTGGGGAGGCCCGTACCGCTGCTGAAGATCCCCCCTCCAGAGCCCTCTCAGATCTGTGCCTGTCCGATCCACGGCTGCCGCCGCCGCAGATCCGGGCTGGGCTCCGCGTCTGCAGCGCTACGGACCTTTTGCGAGAGGTTTACAGGTCCCTCTGGGGGTGGGGGGACCCGCGTGGCCGCTGGAGATCCCGTCCTGTAGCCCTCTCAGATCTCTTCCCCTCGGTGTTGCGGCCGCGGTAGGGCCGCAATCCGCTCCCCGTCCCGGCGCCCAGTCGGTGGCGCAAAGGACCCCCCCCATGAAAGGTCCGCAGGTCTCTCCGGAGCAGAAATCTCCCTCGCTCCAATACTCCGTGGTCTCTGGGTGCAGAATTTGCCCTGGCTTGGTCCCCTCTAGCCGTTCTGTGGTTTGTGTGTTCAGAGCTATGTGTATATGCGTCTTTCTACTTCGCCATCTTGGCACCGCCCCCCATTTGGGGTTTTCTTGGCAAAGATACTGGAGTGGTTTGCCATTTCCTTCTCCAGCTCATTTGGCAGGTGAGGAAACTGAGGCAAACAAGGTTAAGTGACTTGCCCAGAGTCCCAGTTAGTAAATATCTGAGGTGAGATTTGAACTTGGGAAGATGAGGCTTTCTGACTCCAGGTTCTATCCATTTTTCCACCTAGCTGCCCCAAATTAGATAGCAGCATGTAATAAATACTAGGTCATTTCCAGCTTTAAGGAGTCTGACTCAGTACTAGTTAGCATTTTTATTACTGACTTCTATAATGGAATAAAGAGGTTGCTGACTAAATATGCCAGTGGGTGGGGTGGCATGGCGAGGCACCTTATAATTCTGGATTAACATTTTTAAAAACTCAACAAATTATAGAAGTACTTACGATACAGATGTGACAAGATGGCATCAGGATTATTCATTCACCCAGGCAGGAACAATTTACAATGTGGACTCGTGACATCCACAAGTCAAGGAAGAGGTTTTTGGTGCAAACAATCTGGGTGTTTACAGAAATCACAAGATAAGTGAGTCAATAAAATAGGGTTGTGTCTTTAAAAAAATCAACTAGGCTATCCAAACGGGAAGTTAGAAGGTCGGAGCCCCAAGATAATCTTGTTAAGTATTTATTTTGTCCTTACTCGAAAGCTGTCAGATCTGGTGACCTGCTAACTTAAATGAGATATGGAGGACTTGGGGAGAATCCAGGGGACAGAAATGATAAAAGGTTCTCTTTGGGCCCAAGAGAATAAAGGCCCCCAAATCTAAAGCAATGGGTAGAAGGTGAAAAGGGGAAATATTGCATTATTATATTATATTTTGGGGGGGAGGCAATCAAGGTTAAGAGACTTGCCCAAGGTCACACAGCTAATAAATGTCTGAGGTCAAATTTGAACTTGGGTCTTCCTGACTCCAACAATGAATTACTTTAAGGGGAAATAATTCTAATTATCCAAAAGGTGAATGGGCCACCACAGGAGGGAGTGGAACCTGCTTCTTTCCTACCTCCCTCCCCTTCAACACCTCCCCTTGGGAGTCATTCAGGTAAATGACCACTTGGAGGGGAACACTTGTGACCTTGAGGTCACATGTGGCCCTGTAGATCCTCAAGTACAGCTCTTTGACTGAATCCAAACTTCACAGAACAAATCCCCTTAATAAAAGGATTTGTTCTGTGAAACTTGGACTCAGTCAAAAAGCCACACTTAGGAACCTAGAAGGCCACATGTGACCTCAAGGTCACAGGTTCCCCACCCCTAATTTGGGGAATCAATAAACATTTATCAGCTGTTGACTCTGTGCCAGTCACTGTTCTAAGAGTAGAAGGTTCAAAAAAAGATTTAAAAAAATCTCTGCTCTCAAAGTCACAGTATGTTTAGAGGGAATTTCTTAGACCACTCTTTGTCAGTTCTATCAACTAAATGATATTGTTTGGGTTATAGGTACAGGTTGGACTAAAAGGCCTCTGAAGTCTCTCCCAGCTCTGGGAGTCTGTAATTCTAGGACTTAAATTTGTGACAACTGAATGATACAGAGAGGGTGATCATAATGACTCAGAAGAAAAATAAATAAATAATGTGATTTGTAATGCTGTATATACTTAGCATAAAGTTCTATATCCAAAGGGATGTGTGATTTCACTGGTAAGGGAGCTCCATCAATGCAGACTGACCCATATCAAAACCCTTCATGTCTCAGTAGCTAGTTTCATGAATTGTTGTGATAAAATAATGTACTTGATGGCTTACCTTTGAATAAGAAACCTCTTTCAGACTCACCTGACATGGTTTTCTGCTAACAGGTGGTTGCCAGGTCATGCTCTAAGCCTTTCCACTTTGTCAGGCCTTGCAGAACTTGTTTCCCACTGCCACATTCTTTGAGAATCCGAGGCTTCCTGCATGTCATGAGAGGGACTTTATTGGAGTAGGCTCTGTATACTCAAGACAGCATGGTATAGTGGATAGACAGCTAGCCTTGAAATCAAGAAGACCCGGATTCAAGTACCATGTTTATCTCACATTTGTTGTGTGACTCTGGATAAGTCACTTCTCACTTTCCCATGAAACTGTCTAAGACTTTAATTGTCCAGGAATCTTCTAAAAGGATGATATCATTGGTGAAAAAAATTGTTCTAACTTTATAAAGGATTTTCAAATTTGTTATTAAGATTTTAAAGATATTTTAAAGATTTATTAAAGATACTGAGGTGATCTTGAAGACATTTGTATGTAATTTATTTTATAAACAATAAGCTGGCATTATCCAACTAAAGATATAATGCACAACAAGTAGGTTCCTTTGTAAAGTGCCTTTAGAAATTTTATTGTTAAAAACAAACAATAATAGCTAATATTTATGTGGCACTGGAAGGTTGCAGAATACTATATGTGCTGTTTCACTTGATCCTCATAACGACTCCTGCCTTGCAAGATAAACACTATTATTAGCTCCTGTTTACCTCAGTTTTCTCTTCTGTAAAATGAGCTGGAGAAGGAAATGGCAAACCACTCTGGCATCTCTGCCAAGAAAACCCCAAGTGGGCCCACAAAGCATCAGGCATGACTGAAAAACAACTGAATGATAATTTAAAAAATCCAAGGTTGAAAATGGATAAGGGACTTGCCCAGGGTCACACAGCCAGCATGAGGCTGGAACAGGATTTGAACCCAGGTCTTTCTGATTCCAAGCTTAGCTCTCTGTCCATTATGCCACATGACTTTAAACAAAAAACTAATTTTGCTGAGAATAAGATCCAGTGCACCCTATCTTCATTAATGTCAGATCAGGTTGATACTGAAGGAAGCATAAATCTATTAAGACATTAAGTTAATTTTTAAAAGCTTTTCACAATTTAAACAGAGAATTACCAAAAAGTAACATCATATAGTTGGAACCTAGCACACAAGTAATTTTCATTTCAAAAACATTTCCAGAGTGAGATGGAAAGAACACAGAACTGGAAGTCAAGAGGTCTGGATTCTGGACTTTTAGCAATGTAAGTATAATCTTTCTGGGTCAGTTTCCTCATCTGTAAAAGGAGAAAGTAGGATCAGATGATCTTTGAGGTTCCTCTGAATTATAAAGGTCTACCATTCTACTCCTTGCATGTCACATGCCCCTGAACTGGTAAGTTTCAAACATGGAACAAAAAAATAAATAAACAATTTGAAACTAAAGATCAAAAAACCCCTCCCAGGTTAGGCCTGTTTTTGCAGCATGAAGAGATCTGACTGGTTTACTCCCTTAATAAAAAAGAATTAAAAATTTTTTAAAAAACCCACCTTACCCATGTTCAAGTCAAGAGGCTGAGGTTGGAGCGTAGAGCTGCTGACACACTTACACGCTCGGTTTTGAAACACATGTATCACAATCAGGGCTCTTGCTTGTTCCTTTGTTTGATTTCATCTGCATTTCTTGGACCCCTCCTTTTCCAGACTGCTGACCTTTCATGCGCCCTCCTAGGATGTCTCAGACTACCAGACCTTCAGCACAAGACAGGGTCCTTCAAGGTAACATTGGAGACCCTTCTCACTTTTTGTATGACATTTCTCTGAGGCTGAAGGTATTGTTCAGCCCAGGAATACATACATACATAAATATGTAGGTATATACATATATACATGTGCATTACATATATATATATTGTGTTTGTGTGTGTATGTGAGGGTGGGGAGGAAAGGAGAATGGTAGTAGGAGGGAACTGGAAGATGGGGAGAATTACATTAGAGGAGGGATGAGGTGAAAGGTTTGTCCAGGAGGTTGAGTTCAACTGGTCTTCATTGAGTATTTGCTATTTGCATGACAATACCATAGGGATCCTGGGGGAAAAACACAGAGATGAGTAAAACTCCTGTTTCAATGCTTAAAAAGCTTACATTTTTATTAGAAACTGGTTTACTTGGTTTCTGTTCCACTCAGAAGACCTTAGGGCTTAACCTAGTTATGAAACTGAGGCTTGTGGTATGGGGACCTTTCTAAATCTCAGCATAAAGGAGGAGCATAAGGGTGTGCCCACAGGGGACTGAGTTCCTTTCATTCACCCAGTTTCTTCATGGGTAAAATGCAGGAATTTTTAAGGTCCTTTCCAGGACCTTAGGTCAACCCTTAGTTCACCCCCTTCACTACTAAAATCTTCAGAGACACTCTCCTTTCCCAGGAGAGTAAGGGCATGGCAAAGAGCTGGCTGGAGGTTCCTTTCTCCCCCAGGTGAAAGAGCAGGGAGATTTATAGTCAGAGAATGATAACATTTAGTAAGCATTTCCTATGTGCAAAGCACTGTTCAGAATTCTGGGAACCAAAAGATAAAAGCAAGACAGACATTCCTATCTCTCAGGAACTCAAATTCTACTAGGGCAAATTTAACACATGCACAGGTAAGAATATACAAAGCAGGGAGTAAAGAAATGGGGTAAGAGAACAGCCACATAAAGTGGTACAGGATAACTGTGAGGTAATAGCTGGGGAGAATGAGAGGGGGCTTAAGAAGGAGGTTGTATTCATCCTTCATTGCTGAAGAAGACCATGCCATCAGAGAAATAATGACATGACTTGCACTTGACTTTGTTTTGAGTGAGGGAAGGCTATGCAAGGTCACCAGCCTCACTTCTCCTCCAGAGCCATCTGAATCCAGTGACCTGATATTCATCAGGATGACTGGAGATGACCCAGGATGCACTGAGAGATCTTGGCCAGCATCTATGCAAGTACTCACTCAGGAAATGCCCACTCATTGAATAGACCTGTTTAAGAAGTAGTCAGGGCATGGCCCCTTCAATGAGGTCAAGAAAAAGAAAGACATCAGGCTGGGTGAGAAACACTCTTAAGCAAGGATGGAGGAAAAGAAGTTGAGAAAGGAATGCATCCCAGTCATAGAAGTCAGACTGTGCTGGGAGAGGCTTTCCAGACGAATCAGACTCATCTCAGACTTTTGGAACATCTTTTTCTTAAAGTCTCAGCTAAGCTGCCACCCTATACCTGACATCTCCCCCATTCTTCTGACCCCCAGATGTTACTGTGCCCACTTGCTTCAAATTACTTCCAAATCTACCACCCCTAATTGGCTCCTCAACTGTCTTTGAGCTCTCCTTTGCCTCCTTTCCCTTCTACCTTGCCTTAGTTACCTAAGGACATGTGGAAGAGGAACTCTGGGTGTAATGGAAAGATTCAGAACCAGAGAACCGAGATTTCAATCTCAGTTCTGCAACCTGTGTAACCTTGGACAGGTCAGCTAGCCCAAGCTTCAGTTTCCTTATCCATAAAATGAAGAGGATGGCCTATATGGCCTCAAATATTGAGATTTTAATCACTGATGTTGCAGTGCCTGCTGTATTTATAGATACAGATATATATAGATCTCTTTCTCTGTATATATATACGTACATATATATGCATATATATATATATATACATATACTGCTAATATTTATATAGTCCCTACTATGTGTCAGGCACTGTCTTAAGCACTTACAATCATTATCTCATTTGATCCTCACAACAACCCTGGGAGGGAAGTGCTATTACTATCTCCATAAAAGATAAGTTATTTTGAAAGCTGAAGGAGAAGTTTGGGATCATTTCTTACAGGGGTTCTTAATCTGGGGTCCATGAAATTGTTTTATTTTAATTAACTATTTCAGTATGTAAGTGGGAATTCAATATAATAAGTATTTCAATTCTACTGGTTTCCTTTGTAATCCTATGCATTTTATTGTATGCATTTAAAAACAGCATTTCGAGAAGGGATCCATAGGCTTCAGCAGCCAGTCACAGGAGATTACGACACAAGAAAGTCCAACCCCCTTCATTTTAGAAGGGAGGGAACTGAGGTCCTGAAAGTTCAAGGGATTTACGTTAAAGGGATTTCTTAAATCCAGGACGTTAGAATTTAGAAGCCTAGAAAGGCCAACCTTCCTTCTCGTTACAGATCGGGGAGCACGAGGCTCGCGGATGCCACCTCGGGGGCCCGAGGCTCGCGGATGCCAGGGGTTAGAACCCAGAGGCTCCGTTCCCGAGGTCCAGAGCTGTGTCTTGACCTCCACACTGGCTCTCCAAGGTCTCCAAGCCCAAATCCAGGGCTGTCTCCACGGGTCCATCGTTGGGCCCAAGTTTGAATAAAGCCACCCAATACGGGCGCTTCAGGGCCAGAACGTAATCCTGCTCTCCAAGCAGAGAGTGAGCACACTTTAAACCACTAGGCAGTATTCCTGGGTTCGAATCCTGCCTCTCCCTGCTCCTCATTGCCTGCGGGGACTTCTGCTGGCCTCAGTTTCCCCATCCGTGAGATGGGGGAGGCGGTTGCAGGGCCCTTTTCCATGCTGTTGATCATCCTCCCATTTTCGGTTGGTCCACAATGGTTTGCCCGGAGTATCTCCCCCTGGAGCACCCGGGCTGACCTGCCATTTGGGCGCACCCCCTCCCCGCCCCCCAGCGCGTAGCCCAAGGCCAGACGCCACGAGGTGTGCCCTTCATCTAGGCTGCTTGGCTTGACCTAGCTGCCAGGTAGGCTGGTCTCCATCCCCCGAGGCCCGGGAAGGCGGGAGTGGGGGGGCGGGGAGAGGGCCCGGCACGCGGCGGGGGGCCTGGGGGTGGGGCCTGGAACGCGGCGGGGGGCTCAGGGGGCGGGGCTCTCGGCGCACCTGCCCGAACCCTTGTCCACGGCGACTGCGCGAACGTTCTCCTGCCCCTTCTCCCGCCCTCCGCCTCAGTGTTTCCGTGGAGACGAGGATGGCGGCTACGCCGGACGCGGTCCTCCCGTGAGCCGGCGTGGAGAGTTGGCGCGGGGCCGGTGGCCGAGCACTGCGGTGCCCAGTCCCGGCCCACCGAGACGTCAGTCTCAATCAGACCTTTCCCTTCTCTTTCCCTCCCTCCCTGTCCCTCTTCCTTCCCAGCGCAAGCCATGGAGGACGAGGAGCGGCAGAAGAAGCTGATCCGCGGCAAGGCTTTGGTAAGCCTGGCCCTTCCCGGGGAGGGCGGGGAGGTGGAAGCCCGGGGCGAGAGCGGGGCTGGGCTCGGGCCCTGCTCCCAGCGCGAGGTGGCGGGGAAGGGCGCTGTCTTGGCAGCGGGGGGTCGCTGGGCCGCCCCTTGGGGCTGGGCTCCCCGGTGCCTGCGCCCCGCATCGCGCCAGCTGCGGACCCCGGCCCGGGGGAGCCTTCCTGAGACCCGGCTTTTGTCTCCTCCTCGGTGGTTTTCTGCCGATTTCCCACCTTGGGGAAGGCGGAAAAGCGGGGCGGGGTCTTGTCTGCTCCCTGTGCCCCCCAGATTGCGGTGTCTTTTGTCTTCTCTCCCTTTCTCCCCTGGGCCCCCCCCCCCACGCACGCAGCTGAGGTGCAGGTTTGGACAGGTGGGCTCCTTCCTTTCCTCCCTGCACAGTCGCAGGGGGGCCCCCACCCCGGGTTTGGCGCTGGTGGACAGCGGGATGGGCCTGTGACAGCTGTCCGGGGACGGCCCTGCGCAGCTATGTCCTGAAGGTGCCACGAGTGCCAGCTGTGAAATCCTGCAGGGAAGGGGGGCGTGTGTTCAGGAGAGGGGTGACCTCTCTTCTCGCTCTTGACGTTTGCAGTTCTTTGTGGTGGGAAGGGGGCTAGCGGCCTTGAGGTGAACGGAGGCTTCAGGGAGGATCGCTCGGCATGTTCCACAGTTGCGGGACAAACTTGGCTCAACAGTGATGTGTTTGGGTTAAAGCGAGCAGACATTTTCATCACTTTAATTTTATTTTTTACCGTGACTTTAAATTGCTTTTCAGAATGGTTGGATCAGATCACAGCTTCTCCAAGGAGCCGTTACAACACTGGTTATTTCTATCTTTTGTTATCTATGCTGGAGATACTTTAGCTGTATCGTACCTGTGGTTGTAAGAATCACTGACCTTGTACTTTAAGGTTTTCAAAGCACTTTACACGTTTGATCTTCACCATCCTGTGCGTGCTATTTTTATTTCATAGATAAGGAAACCCACCCAGAAGTTAAGTGATTTGCTCTTGTTCCTACAGCTAGTAAGTGTTTGAGGCAAAATTTTCACTGTGGATTATTACATAACGGATTTACACTAAACATATTATTGGGAGAAGTGACTTGGTGGTGTAGAAAATAACCTGGAGTCAAGAGAGACGGAGGTGTGAATCTTGCCTCTGTCACTTAGTAGCTGCTGTCCATGGACAATCACTTCTCCTCTTCTGCAAAGTGTGGGGTTAGGGATGATAGTGCCTTTCTTATGGTTTTGTAAGCGTCAAATTAATTAATCCATCCAATGTTTTTTGTAAACTTTAAAGTGCTACAAAAGTATCAGCTATTATTGTAGACAAGATGCAAGTTATAATAATCTCTTTTAAAAAAACATTTCTGAGAATATTTATTGCTCTAAAATGCCTTTGGGCTTTTTTGGATCATATTCAGACCATCTTTATTAAAGATAAGTTTTAGTATTTCATGACTTAAGAGTTTTAAACTGTCATATTAAAGATAATTACTAGTATTTAAGTACTGAAAGGATTCGCGATATGGATATACCTATCATTGATTTGAAATCTCCCTTCCTCCTCTTCTATTTGAGTTGCTGTGGCCTAACCAAATAGTCAGCACCTGGTAGCCCAACCTGCTTCTGCTGTGCCTTTTCAAACTTAACTAGGCAGGTCCTTCAATAAGGAACCATGTCCATACGTTTTTAGCCTTTTCTAAGTCCTGCCAAATTTGCTGGCATAGCTTTCCAGTGTCACTACCGGTATTGTACCTGCCCATATGATTGGCTGGTCCTTTCAAACTGGCCTCCCCCGAGTGAATTCAACAACAGAACCAAGTTTTATCTGTAGACAAATTGGTGTTAATGGTTAAGATTTTAGTGAGTACAGCTTTCACTGAGTCTTCACATTAATACATCTGGGCTCACTTTATTTAGAGTCAAGGCTTGAGTGACTGAATTTATTCAGTTGGGTTTTTTAAGTGCTGGGAGTGAAGAGAACATTCTTAGAAGCCTCTTTATTGCTGCTTCAGTTGCTGCATTCCGAGTTCCTGAGTAGAATGTTTGATGTTTGTGTACAAGTTGAGGGAGCAAGGAGGCTATACCTTCAAAAAACCAATGAAAGAAGATGTGGTTTAGTGAAAGATTGCTGGATTGGGAGCCAGGGACTCGGGATTGGTCAGTCCAGGACACCTTTAATGTCCATGTGACCTTAAGAGAGATAGTTTTTTATTCTCTCTTGTCTGAAGTCCCCTTACCTGTAAAATAAGAGAGGGGAGTTGATTCTTTTGACCTTCAAGGCCATTTATAATTCTAAAGCTTTGATCACATGATCTGATTTTACAAAAATCCTGGTTTGACTTTTAACCTGGAATTTTCTCTACCTTCAATCCAGGTATCATTCTTTAACTGAAAATAAAACCATTCTGAAACAACATAGCTTATTGTTTGGACAGTGATACAGTGTATCATTTTTTTCACAAGGTTCAGAGACTGACAGCATTATAAAGATCATGCAGTCCATACCCCGATCCCAAACCCCACAGATAAGAAACAGAGGTGAGAGAAGTTCAGTGACCTACTCAGGGTCACCCAGGATCAGAGATGAAACTTGAACCCAGGACTCTTTTCGCAAAACTAGAATTATAAATCTTCTGGGTTTTTAAAATTTTTGTCTTTGACAATTCTGCATGAGAAAGGTCAGAACCCCTATTCCTCCTACCTGATTCTGCTTAGAGAAGCTGCATAAGCATGCTGAACAGAGCAGGGTTTAAATGGGAGGAGGGGGCCAGTGTTTGTAGTAGCTGATCTCTAAGGTATCTTGCTTATTATCTGGGTGCCTACAGGAAAGTCACTTAATCACTTTAAGCCTTAGGTTTCTTATATTTAAAGTCTAGATAATAACATTTCTGCTGCTCTCCCTCATGGAGTTGTAAGGACAGGAAACCCTGTATAAATCATAAATTCCTACTATTAGGAATTTAACCTTTCTTTTAGAAGAAAATACTGATATTGCCACGTGGAATTGAAATCTTTTTTTTAATTTTGAAAGACTTTTTTTTTTTGAGAGACTTTTTTTGAGAAAGACTTTTGAAAAGTAATTTTCTGACACTAGTGGTACTTAGGTTGAAAAGAGCAAAAAATGTACTTTATTTTCTAAAATCAATTATTTATAATTGGGCCCTTTGTCTAGAGCCCTAGAAATAAAAAATTTCTTATTAACCTCCAAAAGCAAACAGTTATAACCACATTTTACTCCCTAAACATAGTTATCTTATTTTTATTGATGTCTTTTGGTTTTATATTCCTTTCTAAATCTGTATTTCCCTTGGACCTGTTAGACAATCATTTGTAATAATTATTTTAAAAGAAAGAGAAAGAAAGGCAGTTCTGCAAAACCAACAATCCCTCTTAATTCTAGTGCATTCTCTCTGTTGATTATTTCTCATTTTGCTTTGTATATAGCTTGTTTGTACATATTTATTTGCATATTATTTACCTGATTAGATTGTGAGCTACTTGAGGGCAGGAAGTATCTTTTGTCTTTCTTTATATCTCCACTGCTTAGCACTCTTAGCACCACTGGCACATGGTAGCCATTTAATAAATGTTTATTGACTGACATATGGTATATGCAGTATTCCACACCAAGAGTCCCTTACCTCTTCAAAGAAAGGAAGTAAATATATTTTCTCAATTATTATCTCTCCTCCAGTCTCCCATTATCTTGTATTTATTTTGTCTATCCTACACTGTCCTTAAGGTCAGGGGTGGTTTCATTTTCTTTTAGTATCTCTTGTACAGTGCTATAGCAGTTATTTAATAATGGCTTAATTGATTGATTCTCCAGGGCCAAGTTTGGTCATAATTACTAATATTCAGTTTATTTTTTGTTTTGTTTTGTTTTTCCATCTTCGTTATCATTTATTTCTTTTTTCTAGAACTGTGCTAGCATCATTCTTGATGGTATTATAGAGATGTATTGTTGAGAAAGGCAAAACAAACTGCCCATGCTGCAGAACTAAATGGTTAATTTCTTTTCCTGTCAAAACTATTGCATTATTTTTTCAAAGTAAAAATATTTGCAACTTCATATAAAAAGAGAGCATTATGGTATTTGTGAGCAGAACCAAGTAAAGGTCGGTTTTGTTAAAATCAGCAGTAAATTATTACTGGTGCAAATGCATACTCTGTATTTCATAAAATTCTATTAATTCTCCAGCAAAATCCCACAAACCACAGCAGTACACTAATGTACAGAATTTTATATAACTGACAGTACCTTTTTTCTTAGGAAAAAAATCAATACAGTAACATTAAAACTAAGCTAACATTCTTTTTTGGTGGCCTCATGCTTTTTTGCTTGAATAGTAAGACTGTTAGTCTTTTTTACTAAATGTTCAGCAATAAACAAAATAGTTTTGGCCGGAAATGTCCAGTACCACATTAATACTACATGAAAAGCAGCGAAAAAAATTATATTGGTAATTAAACTGCTCAGTCCCACAAATTCTCAAGTATTGAGCTTATGAGTAAGGAAAAAAATTATAATTTCTGGACCTTGGAAATTAAAGCTACATTATTCTAATGTGAAGAAAGTAACTTTCTTTCAGCATTGTTTTATGCTTGTTTACAAGTACTGAGTGTTATTCAGTTCTTTTTTTTAAAGGTTTCTTTTTTCCCCTTAAATAATATTTTTCCTCAATTACATGTAAAGATAGTTTTCAACATATCTTTTATAAAATTTTGAGTTCCAAATTTTTCTTTCTTCCTTTCCTCTCCCGTCCCCAAGAGAGCAAACAATCTGATATACGTTATACGTGTATAATCCTGTTCAACATTTCCACATTAGTCATGTTGTGGAAGAAGAATCAGAACAAAAGGGAAAAACCACAAGAAAGAAAAAAACAAAAATAAAGTGAAAACAGTATGCTTTCACAGTGTTCTCCTGGTTCTCACTTTACTCAGCATCAGTTCATGTCAAGTCTTTCCTGGTTTTTCTTAAATCTTCTTGCTCATCATTTCTTATAGCACAGTAGACTTCATAGTTCTTTCTCGCATCATGGATAGCATTTTCCATCACAAGTCTTTTGGAATTGTCTTAGATCATTGTATTGTTGAGAAGAGCTAAGTCTCTCATAGTTAATCATCGCACAATGTTGCTGTGTACAATGTTCTCCCAGTTCTGCTCATTTCACTCGGTATCAGTTCATGTGAGTCTTTCCAGGTTTTTCTTAAATCCACCTGCTTATCATTTCTTATAGCACAATAGTATTCCATTACATTCACATACCACAACTTGTTCGCCACTCCCCAGTTGATGGGCATCCCCTCAATTTCTAATTCTTTACCACCACAAAAAGAACTGTTATAAATATTTTTGCATGTGTCTGTCCTTTTCCCATTTTTATGATATCTTTGGGATACAGACTTAGTAAGTGGTATTGCTAGATCAAAGGGTATGCAGAGTTTGATTGCTCTTTGGACATAATTCCAAATACCTCTCCAGAATGGTTAGATCAGTTCACAACTCTGCCAACAATGCATTAGTATTCCAATTTTCCCACAATTTCTCCAACTCCAATTTACCATTTTCTGTTTCTGCCATATTAACCAATCTGATGGGTGTGAGGTGGTACCTCAGAGTTGTTTTAATTTGCATTTCTCTAATCAATAATAATTTAGAGCATTTTTTTCCATATGATTATGGATAGCTTTAATTTATTCCTCTGAAAACTGCATGGTCATATCCTTTGACTTGTAATTTTATAAATCTGTGAGCCTTATTAAGTTCTTCAATTTGAATCAGTTCATTGCCAATAGCAAGGGAAAAATGTGTACAATTTATACCTGTTCTTCATGGCATTGGAGCTTTGTTGGAAAACTATATAAATCTCAAAGGATGAAACTAAGTGAAGGGATAGAATAAGAGGAGAGACTGGAAAGTGGGCTATTTAAATCTTCTTATAGAAGAAGCTCTTAAAGAAGGAACTAGGAATCCAGGAAGGCAAGAAGAACTGAGCAGATAGAAGTGATCTGTTAAAGAGAGGCAGCATGATACAACTGAAGAAGTCTGGATTTGGAGTCAGATGACCTGGCCTCACATGGCAGCTGAGCTACAACTACTCAGGTGACTGTGGGCAAGGAATTTAATCTTTCTGGGTCTCCTCTGTACAGTGAGGAGATTAAATCAGATGACTTTACAGCTGTAGATCTGTCATCCCATAGGAAAGTCAGAATGCAATCCAATAAGGATAGAGTTAACAAGGAGGGTTCCTGTATATGTTAACAATCCCAGTGAAACTGAAAGTTGGATAGTAGAACATTCAAAACAGGAAGTGAACAAGGAATGTATTTGAAGACGAAAGAGTCACAGGGAAAGAGTACGTTATTCCATGAAGCAAAAATCCTTTTTAAAGTTAATGAAATAAAAATAGACTCTTCAAAATATTGTATATATTAAAACAAAACATTATTTTTCTGTTACGCTCTGTCTGCATTTCAGTAGAAATACATGTAATTACATTTTATCTCAAAATGCACAATATGTGAAAAACTCAAATTTATTCTCTTGCCATGAATCATCAGCTATAAGGAATTTCCTTGTTCATTTTATATACTAGTAAAATTCAGTTTAAATTTTCATACCATTAAAGCACCTTATGAAAAGTTAATTTTATTTAAACTTTATTTGCAAATTATAGTTCGCTTCTATTAATTCTGAACTTTTCATGATAGTGTAGTGGAAAAAACACTGGACTTAGAGATAGAAGACTTGGGTTTGAGTTTTGTATTTGCTACCTTATTAACTGTATGACTGAACAAATCAGTTACCTTTCTAAGTTTCCACTTTCGTATCTATAATAAGGAGAAAAAAGTGCTTTCTGAAGTGTGGAGTGTTATATAATTAAACCATCACTACTAACTGTAGCATTGTGCTGTATTGTGCTCCCCTGCTCAGAGTTAGGGAACCTACAGTCTCAGTGCCACATGTGGCCCTCCAAATCCTGAAGCGTGACCCTTTGATGGAATCCACTTCCCTGGTATCATGTTCTAAATTTATAAAATGGATTAAGAGTTGGATTTAAGGTCCCTTCCAACTCTGAAAGTCTGTATATGAAATGCTACAGTAATTGTCAGATACAGAGAGCACTGAGATAGGTTTCGGGGACTTGAATTCTGGTCCATATTTTTTATGGTTTAATGATCATGGACCCTTTGAAGACCTCTAGTGAAAGGGAATCCACTACCTAAGAGCTACCCCATTCTACTTGGGGGCAGGTAAATTATTAGGATGTTGTTCCTCACAGCAATCCTAAATTTGCCTCTTTGCAACCTCTCCTCATAGTTATTTTACTTGGCTCTGAGATCATTCTCATGAATATATCCTGTTTGCATGTAGTTGATAGTATTGTGTGTCTCATTAGAATATGAGCTCCATGAAGGCACGATCACTTAACTGTGGACTTCAGCTGCTCCGGCTTTTAGAGGCTGGATTGTACAGTGGATAGGTACTGGACTTGGAAGTCAGAGAGGCCTTAGTTCTAATCTCAACTATGATACTTTTGTCCATGGGCAAATTACTTAACCATTTTTGGTCTCATTGTACCCATGCATAAATTGGGGTGATAATAGAGACCAGGCTCAGAGGGTTGCAGTGGAACTTGAATGAGATGAATAGATTGCAAATTTTATATATTTTATATTTAGAAAGATCACTTTGATAGTTGAGTGGAGGGTGGACTGGAGTGTGAGGCAAGATGAGGCAGGGAGATGAACCAGAAGGCTGTTAACACTAATCTAGGCATGAAGTGGTAAAGGTTAGGACCCAGGGTGGTAGCAGTGTCAGAAGAAAGAGGAGAGTTTATATATAGAAAGAGACATTGTGAAGGTAGAATTGACAGGACTTACCTACAGATTAAATATGAGAAGGTGAAAGAGAAGTCACCGATGACACCTAGGTTGTGACACTGCCACTACCCTCTTCCTCCTCCTTTGCCTCTTCCACTCTTACCCCCCTTTTACTTCTTGGTGTTTCAGTGATAGATATTTCCAAAACAGGTCCATCCACTTCTCTTCTTATGTGACTCCATGTTGTCTTGACCTTGTATGGAGGCTTGAGGATCTCTGGATGCCGTGGTGTGTTCATTGATCGTCACTAGTTCTCAGTACATGACTCTGTTCATTGCTTTTAGGTTTGCCCATTGTTACTTTTTTGGAGACTATGATGTTACACAAATCAAAGCTGTATATCACCAGAATAATATTAATGTCAAAAATGTAAGCCTTTTTTCCCCAGAGAATGGCTTAGAATCATTAAAAAAAATGTCACCCAGTTTCCCAAAAGCATTTTAGCCCAAGATCTGAATTTGAATCCTACCTCAGATACTTATTAGCAATTTTCTCATCCATGAAATGGGGATGATAATGGCAGTGCACTTACAGGATTGTTGTAAACATTAAAAGAAATAGTCAACCTAAGGTGTTCTGCCAACCTTAGGGTTGGCTTCTTGTTAAGACTGGCTTTGTTTAATTTCCTGGCTATCTCACCAGGTTCCTGATGCCACCCTGACTAGAAACCAAGACCTGGCCCACTTAATGCTTCTAAAAGGGGAACCTGTGGGCCATCCTTGCATTGTTAACTTCTTTTGCCTTCTGGATTAATTTGTAGTGAGAATGTTAAAAATGGTATTTTGTTCCTTCAGTTCCATTTGTTAGTCATCGAACAAAGATCTCACAACCTTTCAGTCACCCTTGAAACTTGACTGCCCCTCACTTCCCATACCAGTCAGTTCCTCAGTCTTGCGAGTTCTCCACAGAGTCTTTCTCATCAGTCTCCTTTCTACATAGGGAGCCACCACCCGTGTTCAGGTCCTCATAGTTTCTATCCTGGAGTATTTCAATAGCCTTCCCATCGGTCTTGTTGCCCCAAGTCCTTCCCCTCTCTAATCCATCATCTGCACAGACATCAGGGATGTTCCTGAAATGTAGGTCTAATTATTGTCCTTCCTCTATTTTAAAATACCTCACTATTGCCTCTACTATCAAATGTAAATTCTTCTGCTAGGTATTTAAAATTCTGTGTTACCTGGCTCCAACCCTCATTTCCAGACTTATTGTATATTATATCACTTGATACGTGCTACATTTTAGCCAAAATGGCCTCCTTGCTGTGGGAAATCCCATCTCCTATGTCTGTGCCTCTGCACTGGCTGAGCTGCCTCACTTGACCTTGTCAAATCCCTAACTTCTTCTGGACCTTATGCTCAAGTGCCATGTCCTACATGAAGCCTTTCCTGTTCCCTCAAACTGTTCCTCTCTTACCCTCCGCTCCAAAAGTACATTTACTTTATGAACATTTGGTATTTGTGTGCATTTTTCAAAAATGTGATTCTTAGCACCCTTGGCCCCCTTTCTATTACTTTTGAAGCAGAAGTGGTATTAGGTAGGACTGGAACCATTTTATATTTTTCTTTGTTTTATTAATTGCTATGACTGAAGAATTAATCACCAAGTGGCTAGCTACTGGTGATGAACTTCTCTTTACTTCACTAGTTGGACCTTGTAAAGTAGACACATCTTGTTGCTGGGCCACTCAAATCCTTCTTTGTAGGGCCTGAAGGCTGCTACGGGCCTGCTGAGCCTGGTCTCTGCTTTCTTAGCCTTCAAGAACCTAGGATTACATGCTCAACTGAGTTAATCTGTCCTAATGTCCAAATGACCTTGAGAATATTTCTGAGTATGAACACAGACAGGTATCAATAATGTATTTATCCTTATTGTGAGGTTTTCTTGTTTCATTATTCTGAGGGCTCTTTTAAAGATATGCATAACTATCTTATGATAGTGCCACAGTTGGCTACTTTTTTGAGATTAAATATTGAATGGGCCAAATGGGTCAAATGAAGTTTAGACTAGTTCAACAACATACAAGTGAGGTAACTGGTCTTGCACCTGTTCCTTTGAGCTACTTTTAGGATTTTTTTTTTGAAGTTTAGTGTGATTGATAAGAAGTGACATGTATTCTTATACCTGACTGGCCCGCCTTCCATGAAAAGGTCTTTTCAGTTGTCCAAAGGGGCAACTTTTTCTTGATCCTTTCAGAAGGGCCTCTTTTCCACTCCATGTATGTCCAAGGTGAATTTGTAGCCATTCGGTTCCACCTTCCTCTAACACTTGAAGTAAGCCCTTCTGATGCACTCTTTTAGGATGCAAAGAGGTCCTCTTATCTTTTCATTTCTCTTACATCTCCTCTCTTCTCTGAGGCTGCAGGGCAGGATTGTTCTTTAACCTGAGTCCCAGCTTCAGGGATAACCAAGAGGGAGGACAGAACTTTTAACTCCCAACAACTTGTGACTCAGAGTGAGCAAGGCAAGACCTCACTAAACATATAATTATTTTGAAATTTGTATTCTGACTTAAATTTGGATTCTTAACTGCACTGTCCTGAAAGAAAAGGTGGTCTGGATCAGAGGATAGTTTTTATAAGTTGTAAGCTACTAGAAGCACTCTTGCCCTGTAACCTTTATTTTTCATTAGTTTGGCTCATCACTGCTTCTTTCAGATTTCATGCTACTATCATTTTTCCTTATTTACTGGGGTCCCCAAATCCCCAGCCCTCAGACAGCTAGAAAAGTACAGGTTTCCTTCACCTTACTCAGTTCCATAGTAAGAACATGTCGACCTTTTAAGTATCTAAAGAGAATTTCCTGTGAAGCACTACAGTCCATCTCATCTTCCTCTAGTATTCTGTCCTCACAGGTAGAAAAAAGATCGGAATTCTCATAGCCTTCTTCCCAGAATATCTGCTTACTCTCCTAAGGCCCTTTCTGCTTAAAATTCTTTTTTGAGTTGGGCTTTTCCATTCATTCATTTCTGATTCTATGGCCATAGAATCAGTTGGCCATAGCTGCCCAGAATAAATGTGTGGAATCTGCTTGGCTAGTTCTTCATATGCTCAGAAATTATCCTTCTGTGCCAGTGCCTATGTCATGGGAAAGCCGGTGATACTAGCCCTCCATCCCCAAAATCCATAGTTTTCTTAGAAAGAAATGCTCTACTTTGTCTAGGCTCCACATCAGTCTCCTCTCGTTTCTTGCCCCTCTTGTCTGGAACTTCACATTCTCTGACTGCTGCCTAGCTTCCTTTGAGCCTTTGTAGGCCCTCTCCAGTGCCCCTCCCTTCTGTGGCCAGACTTTGTCTATCCTTGCCCTGGCACTGTGGTCTCTGACCAGACTTTGCCACTTTCTGCTCTTGTTTGGCACCCCCCCACACTCCGCCTTGAGTTTCCATTCTCTCTCTCCAATATCTTCCCAAAGCTTGCTCACCTTCATTCTCCTTTCCCCTGACTTGTCACTGCTGTCTACAAACATGCCTTAACTTTCATTTCACACTTCCCTTCCTTCCTTTCTTCCCCGACCCCTTTCAGTGTCAGGCTCCAGAAAAAGGTATCTTCATTTTCTGCCTCTGCTTCTTCACTCCCTTTACTGAAACTGCCCTTTCAAAAAGTCACCAGTGGCAGTTTAACTTAAATCAGATGTCCTTTTTCAGTCCTCAACCTTCTGTACCTCTTTACAGCTACTGCTCTTCACAAAAAAAAATTTTTTAATGTAGTTTTAAAATTGACCTACCTTTTACTTGAGGGGTAGTGTGGCATAGTAGATAGGGCACTAGATTTAGGTACCCCTAAAGGAAGAGGTCTTGAAGAAGAGTATTTCGAAAAGCCTTTGCATTTGAGTCTGTGCTCTCCCCTTTTCTTACTCCTGTTCTTTATTAGCTCTGTCCTCTTGTGCAGTATTAATTTTTATTATTTTCTGTCCTTTCTTGTCCCCCAAGCTTTCCATTACTCTACTGTCATCCCCTCACTTTCTTGGACCTTGAAGCTAGTCTTATTTATAGGCCTCAACTCCCTGTGGTTATGAGATTCTCCCAGGACACTACCATGGAGTTAACTTTAGAAACTGCATACCTAACGTATAGCAGCCACAAGGGTTGCAGGGATGGTGGTGGTAGCAGGATAGCTGCCCCTCGGAAACCTCTATGCCATCTTCCCATGATTTCTTCATTTGTAGATTTGATCTGTATACCTCCTATGCTTTCATCCTAACCATTTATTTTTTTAAACAATGTTAAATAGCATGGGGCCAGTCACAGATCTCTAGATGCTCTACTGTGGACCTTTTTCTAGGCTGATAGCCATTCAGCCAGTTGTGAAACCTGTCAGAGGTTCTTAACCTTTTTTGTATCTTGACCCCCCTGACAGTCTGGTGAAACCTACATATCTTTTCAAAATAATGTTTTTAAATGCATACAAGAAAATACAAAGGATTACAAGAAAATCAATTACATTGAAATACACCATTCAAAATATTTACAAAACAAATTCTTTGACTCCAGATTAAGAACCCTTGGTGTAAATGTACTCTTATTTAGCTCATTTCTTTCCATTTTGTCTACAAGAAGGCATGAAAGATATCCAAGGTCTCACCTCAGAGATCATTCTTCTTGATATTTAAACAGAAATATCTCCATTCCCTCTTAAAGTATTCAGAGTTGAAATCTTAGAGACAGAAATTTTCTTGCTATGAGTCCCAATTTTGCCCAAAGCTAGTCAGACAAAGAAAACAAGTTTAAATTTGTAAAAGAAATTATTCTCAAGTAAAAAGGACTTCTATACAGGGATTTGTAAAACCTCATGATTAGTGTGCCTGAGCCCTAAAAGGTAAATCGGTCAGAAAAAAAGATTGTCCATAAGGCAGGCTGAAGCCACACTTATGCTTTCATCTTACCTTCTAAGGTAAGTAATTCCCCTTTAACTATTTCATTTCTTTTCAAATGATGATGAAGTTCTTACAAGAAAAAGGTAACCTTTTCCACACTGAGTCAGACCTGTGTTCCAAATAGCCCCGGAATTTTGACAAAGGCATCATAGGCCATGTCCTGGAAGGTCATGATCATCTCATATGACATCATCTAATTTACCAAGGACATGTCCTAAAAATCCAATTTCATTACTTCAGGGATCTGTAATTTTGTTGGTGATGATACTCTCTCATGGACACACATCAAATCCCCAGCCCCTGCTTTCCCTCTTCCTCTTCATATCTTAGGAGAAACTCTTTTGTGTTGCTGTGGGACAAAACTTGCTCTTCCTCCTGGTAACTTTGTGGTGGGCCATTGGGGTCATGGGGCCATTCTTAAAGCATTTCCAGGTTGCTGAAAAACTTGAGGCCTTCAGAAATCCATGGTCACTTATATGCAAAGCTCAACATTTCTTCTAATTTTAGTATCCTCTTAAATAGTCATTTGCACTGAAGATGTTTCAACATAAAATTTTAAAATCCTTGATTTAAATATCTTCAGTTGCAGTCATTGTGTGAAAGTAAGGTATGCCTAGAGATGCTACAGCAGTACTTAACTGGAGAAGAACCGCAAAATTTATTTTTGTGAAGTCAGTTCCTGCAGTTATATTATAATTTCAGCTGTGTTATCTCTGCTTCAGGTGACGTTTTCGTTGGTAATGCCTCCTCTAACATTTTCTCTTCGAGTTTTTGTGTCTGTGTGTAATAGTTAATGATCCACAGTTACATGTAACTGGGAAGTATGAAAGGATCTTTGCAGCTAAATCCCTTTATAAAGAGAATTGGTTCCTAAACTTGTTTCATAAGTCATCTCTTCTGTGTCTTCAGTTTTCCTAAAGTGGGGCCTGGAGCTTGAGTTATATATAACCCTGTCCATTTATGTCCTTGTTACCACTCTTGAAACCCTGAGTTTAGCCATCATTTGAATACTTCACCCTCACAAGGGAATAAGATGGAATGGTTTCAATAACAAGTCATACTTTTCCCTGGCTCTCTTTTGGGGAGCTTAACAATTGGTGAAATGTTCTTTGTTAGTTAGCTGCTTTCTCTGGATTTCCCTCTTCCGGGGCTGTTCTTTCTCATTTTACCACTAGATCATCTTCTGCCTCCTGCTTGCTAAGCATGGGTATACCCCAAGGTATACTTATTATATCTACTAAGTCTTGTTGATGAATTGATTGGTCTTTAAAGCCTGCTTATGGTGTAACTTCTAGGCACCTTTTGCATTTTCCTTACATGATTCATTTTTGCCAAACTCATGTATGTACTTTTTCCCTGAACCTCTGTTACTCTACTTTTGCACAGGCCTAGTCATACAATACTTGCTGATTCATCTCTGATGCTTAGAATCCTTAACTTCCCCAAGGTATAGCTTAGGCACCACCTCCTACAAAAAGGAAGGTTTTCTTGATTCCTCGAATCTTAGCATTCTCTCCCTTCTCAAATTAGTTTGTATACATATTAAGCTTCTTGAGAACAGGGAATATTTTTCATTTTTTTTTGGTGTCCTCCATCCCCATCCCATCTCCATGTGCCTTGGACATAGTAGATACCTAAGTGCTTGTCGAGTCGAATTATATATTGAATTATTTTAAAATGTAGTGTTGATTTTGTGCTTTGACTTAATAGATTTTAAAAGTATGCTTCCCAAAATTTTATCCTTGAGTGGGCCTACATTAAATTGCAACACTACATTATAACATATGCTTATTAAGCTCCTACTGTGTACAGATCACTGTGCTAGTTATTGAGTGTAGTGTGAAATCTTTGACTGTCAAAAATTTATTATTTATTATTTCAGTTTATTTGTAATTGATTAAGCTTATGTTGAAATTCATTCAGAATATATATTTTTAATTTTGTAGCATTTTAATATCTTAATATCATTATTTTGATCCTTTAAGAAGTGAGTCAGAAGCTTTTATATGATAGAACTTATTGGCAATAAAATAGGAAATTTTCCAAATTAATTCTTTTTTTTTTTTTTAATGTAGCTTGCCCAGTATCAGCTAAAGAAAGCTCGGGCTGAGGCACAGAATTCTTCCAAACAGCAGAAAGGGAAGAAAAAGCCATCAGCTAAAAAATGTGAAGAATCTTCACATACTTCTAGTATTGATCAGTCACAGAGTGATGAGTTGTACATGACTAGTTCTCAGAGAGGAGCATCAGTGACTCCTGATATAACGAGAACTTTACATACTGGAGAAATAATCAAACATGACCAGTCCTACACTATTGAAGTAAGTATCCAGATTGAAAAAGATTTTTGAATGAAACTTTTGTAATGATAACAACAGTAACATCCCTTATTCATTTTGGTACCATTTAATATTTTCTTTATTTCTTTAATTTCACAAGTGGTCATACTTAAAAATGAGTGTCCTTCTCTGTAAAATACAAACACACGTTGGATTTTTTGTCTTTTCAACTTTTATTGATGTTTTTTGTTTTTATTACATAACATTCATTTTTCAGATAAGCTAAATACACAGATATTCTTTTGTTGAAAATAGCTGCAAAACAACTAATGGTGGAAAATGAAGTTTTTTTAAAAAGTAGTTCAAGATCGTAAATATAATAGAAAACCAGTAAAGTTGTTTGCATCTATAAAGTTGCTTGTAGATTTTTTGTATTTTACAATAGGAGATGGATGGAGTTAGAAATAATTATTTCAATATGATAAAGTGTCCTATATACTTTTTTAAAAGGAATAATAGTGTTTCTTTTGCTTGGAAAAGAAAGAAATGCAATTTTATAAGGTGGGAAGGGGAGTTTTTGAGGGACAGAAGATTCAGAGAATTCAAGTTCAACTTCTAGGTCTGGGAGCTAGGGTAAGTCACTTAACTTGTCTGAGCTTCCACTTTCTTATCTTTAAAATTAAGAGCTTAATAACCCTAATAATCTGTAAGGTCACTTTCACCTCTGAATTCCTTGCTTCTTTGATCCCGTTTGGATATTCATATTTCTTACGTAAGCAATACCTGTACTTTCTTTTAAAAATGTTTTGCTTTTTACTATGAAAAGTTATCAGCAAGCATTTAAATATGCAAATGAGAACAAAAAAGTTGATTATACACAAAGCCTTGAACTCCTGTTATATACATTGTTTTTTAAAGAGATATATTAAATTCATATCTAAAATGATAACAAAATCATTCTGTGACTCTTTCTGAACTGTTTTTGGTCTTTTTCTGTGTTAATGTACTTTTCATCTGACTACTTTTGGGAAATGCCTCTGGTCCTCACTGAAACAGTCATCATAAAAATAAATGGCCCAATTCTGGTTGGTTCCCTTTTTATCTGCTTATTCAAGGACATTATAGGCTAGTGGTTACTTAGAATGGAAAGGAAGACACCTAAGTAGTTTTATACAGAGTTGGCATCATATTTTCCCATCTGGGTGTAGCATGAGGCTTGTTGTCAGGGTCATGTACCTACTACACTTACCTCAACTGTGGACAAATAGTGTTTAGACCTGACGTCTTTTTCAAATTAGTCTGAGAGATACAAATTTATAACTCATTTATCTATATTAGATCCATTGGAGAAATTAAATTTCTTAAGTTGACGTTTTATTAACTTGATAAAATTGTAACATCTTTTTACATTTAAGTAGCAATTGAACTAATTTTGCAATAATTTGGATTGCTTAATAGCCTTAATAAGGTTTAAAAAAACAAAATTTAATAGCTAACTAATTAGCATTTTCATTAAATGAAATAGCATATCTCCTTTCACCCATTGTCATATTTTGAGTATGTTTGTAGGTGTAGCTACAAAAACTTGCGTGTGAGAAGAATTTTCCTTGTTCCACTTTTCAGTATCTGGAGCAAAGGCTCTCAAACTTTGTGTTGTCTCAGAGTGCTCTCTAGGCCAGAAGAAATACCCAGTACTTATTAAGTATTTGTATTGCGTATTAAGTACTTAGTTCCAAACAACTTCATAAGTATTCCTATCCTAACAACTTAGTAATAACTATTTGAAAAAATAATGCACATAAAGTGAAAAAAAAAGTTTTTTTATTTTGTTCTTAAATTACCATAGTTACTTCAAAGTGGGATGTGTATACTTTTTAGGCACAATTTCTTAAACATTGGAATTAGATTTAACACCACCATCCTCATTTCCTGTGGTGTTTGTGTCCATGTTTCCCTCAGAATTTTAAAATTTCACCGGGTTGCTATGGTGTCAGCAAAATTTGAGAATCAGGTATCTAGGGTGTTATCTTTGGAGGTAAAACAGAACACTAACGCAGACTTCTTCCAGGATGTATGGTATCAAAGGAGTTATATTTTCCTCCTGATTCAGAGGATAATCGGGGGAATTTTAGTCTGGAATGCAGAATACTGTAACAAGAAAAAAAAAGAGAGAGGGCACAGGGTGAGCTGAATATGAAGGGGTGATATCTAAAAAAGAAAATTCAGAGTTGCGAGGAATGTACTGGGAAAAAGAGAAAGGGAGAGCTACAGTATAGAAAATCATCTCACATAAAAGAGACAAGAAAGAACTTTTACAATGGAGGGAATGAAGGGGAAAGTGAGAGGGAATAAGTGAGCCTTACTTTCATCGGATTTGGCTTCAGGAAGGAATAATGTACATGCTCAGATGGGTATGGAAGTTTATCTTACCATATAGTAAAGTAGGGGGGAAGGAGAGAAGGGAGGGGTATAATAGAAGGGTTTGCAGACTAGGGAAAGTGAAAATTAGAAGCAAACACTTTGGTAGAGGGACAGGTGAAGGGAGAGAATAGAATAAATGGAGGGCAGGACAGGATAGAGGGAAATATAGTTAGTCTTTTACTACGTGACTGTCATGGAAATGTTTTGTATGACTAGACATATATAACCTTTATCGAATTGCTTACCTTCTCAATGAAGGTGGATAGGGATGAGAGATGGGAGAGAATGTAGAACTCAAATCTTTAAAAAGAGTGTTAAAAATTGTTTTTGCATGCAATTAGGAAATAAGATATATGGGCAATGGGGTATTGAAATTTATCTTGCCCTACAGGAAAATAGAAGGGAAGGGGATAAAGGAGGAAGTGCTGAGAGAAGGGTGGGTAGATTGGAGGAGAGGGTAATCAGATTACATGCTGTCCTGGGGTTGGGGGAGGGTAGAGATGGAGAGAAAATTTGAAATTCAAAATTTTGTGGAAGTGAATGTTGACAAATGAAAATAATTTTTTTTTTAAAAACAGGATGCTTCTTTTAATCCTTAAGGAGTTTAAAAGTCCATTACTATATATATATATATATGCCAGCCTTCTCCACAAAAACCTCTTTATACTAACTAGCCCATCCTGCATATGACATTCCCATGTGTGCTTGCCATCGAAGTAAAACCCAATTCAAAGTGCCATTTTCACAATCTTGTGGTTGGTAGTACAAGTATTATTGTCTTCATTTTTACATACGAGGAAACTGAGGTTCTGAGACACAGAGCCAGAGGCTTGAACCAGTGATTTGAACCCTCAGTACTTTTATTCCAATACCAGTGATTTTTCCAATAGATTCTCCTTTGTCAAAGGACCGAATACCAGCCACCAATGACAGTGTGCTAAGCCTCGATGTCAGTTCCAAAAAAAGAGTTAGAAAAAATATTTTTGAACAGTAGCATTGTAGTTGGAATAATTGTATCCTCCCAAGATGACTCCTTGAAGCCTCATTTGGAAATTTAAATTTATGCTAATTCAAAAATGAAATTGTTCTTTTATAATCCCACCTCATACATATTGATAGGAAAAGGTAACAGTTTAGTCAAGCAAGGTCTTGCAACTGAACACCCCTCCCCCCAAAAAAATCCAAGGTCTTTTTCAGGATATGGGATTTTTATGAAGGTACTGGGAATTTTCTCCTGAACAGTTTGAAGCTCTCCTGTTTCCTCCAGAAGCCCAGAGCCAGGGCCTTTTTACCTAGGCACCCTATAGAACCAGCATTTTAGTGTCCTGCAGTTTTGTTGTAAAAAATGCATCAGCTGCTGCTCTTTTAGGTTTCTAGTATTATCTGCCAAGCCAAGGGACGGGATGTTGCTGCTTGGGGAAAAAAAGATCATCCAACCCCTTTAGGGTATTTATCAGGTCTCTAGTTTGTGCTTCTTTTAGAAACCTCCGCAGGGCAGAGTAAGAAGCTGAGACTTTGAGAGGTTTAGTCATTTACCCAGAGAACAGCCACAAGTCAGGCCTTCGAGGAAGCAGGTACTGGAGATACAGATCTGAGTTAAAAGAGAGCCCATCCCTGCCCTCATTGAGGAGCTGCATAGCACCATACAAAAGGGAAGTGAAAAGTGAGGAGGGAGGGTGGGAATAATGGTGAGAGAGTCAGGAGCAGAGCCAGAAAGGGAATGGAGGTGGGCTGGCCCAGGCCCTCTCCAATATGGAGATCCAGGGGGATAAGGAAGCTGGCATGACCACATGGTGTTTCAGGAGAAGTAGAGCCCAGGTGCCCAGGGAAGTTCCAGAGAAAATCAGAAGCAGAGCTGGGAGTCATGTCTTTTTACTATTTGTTAGCAGAGGCTTGAAAACCCCAGGGTTATGTGTTCATTTGAATGTGGGGGACTCTTAAATGCATGTCTAAGTGTTCAAAGTATAAATGAAAAAGCACCAGGCTTAGAATTAGGAGATCTGAGTTCTAGTCTCAGCTGTGACCCTTGGTGGATAGGTAGCCTCTGCTTTTTTAAAAGAGGGATAATCCTGAGGGCATTGGACTAGAGGGTCTCTAAGGGCTCACCTATCTCTGCGTTTATGGTCCTGCGATTTTCCCACAGTTGTTTTGAGAGAAAAGTTAATGTTATGTTCTAAACTTTTAAAAACTCCAAGCAAATCAGAGGAGTTGTTATTATAGTTGCAGATACAGAACTGAAAAAATACTCCTTATTTCTGCTTTCTGGCAGCACACTGACAGGTTTTTGTTTTTTTTTTTTACATCTTTTTTTTTACATTTTTTACATTTTTTACATTTTTTACATTTTTACATTTTTAACATTTTTACATTTTTTAACATCTCTAAATTCTAAAGATCCCATGATAATATTTTCATATTACAGGTTCAAACTAAAGACCTTCAACCTATTTCTAGTGTCTCTTGGAGATTCACCAACACAATAAAAGCTTACTTAGGGGCAGCTAGGTGGTGCAATGGATAGAGCAGGAGTCAAGAGGACCTGAGTTCAAATCTCACCTCAGACACTTGACACTCACTAGCTGTGTGACCTTGGGCAAGTCACGTAACCCCAGTTGCCTCATCCTGGGTCATCTCCAGTCATCCTGATGAATATCTGGTCACTGGATTCAGATGGCTCTGGAGGAGAAGTGAGGCTGATGACCTGCCCAACCCTCCCTCATTCAAAACAAAGTCAAGTGCAAGTCATGTCATTATTTCTCTGATGACATGGTCTTCTTCGGCAACGAAGGACGAACACACACGCAAAAGCTTACTTACACTAACCAGTTTTAGACTAAATTTCCCAAGTGCATTTCTTCCCACAGTCTCATAAAGTAGGTTGTATTGTACAAAATGTTGTTATCTCCCTCTTTCAGATGAGGAAACTGAGGCTTATAGAGCTGAAGGTGCTTGCCCAGCTAATCAGTGGTAGAAGTGGGACTTACTTTTCCACCATACTTTGCTATGAAATTATTTTGAATAATAACTAGTACTTAGGTGACACTTAGCTTTGCTAAGTACTACACATACATCTCATTTAATCCAGACTCTAGAATACTTTGAAAGAGATGTAGAATTAGCAGATGACTCTTGAAGGGCCAGAAATGATTTAGTCCTATCTGAGGGCTCGGTAGGTTGAGAGATATAGATAGTGTGTGGCAGAGCGCTTTCAGTAGATCATGGTTTGTGTTTCCTCTCCCCTTCTGTGATGTTTTGTAGGCTTCTCAACTTTTCTGCGTCCAAAACAGAACTTGTCTTTCCTTGCCCACCTCCACCTACCCGCTTTTTCTCTATAGGACACCACTCCCTTTCTAGTCACATGTATTTGAGACTTTAATTTCCCTTAATCAACAGGTATTTATTAAGCATGAACTATTGTGCCAAATGCTGGGGACATAAAGAAAAAGGAAAAATAATCAGTTCCTTCCAGGAACTAATATTCACACATCTAATTAGGGCAAAGTGTTTTCAGTTCTACCTTTCTAACTTTTTGTCTCACTGGTGCCTTAGTGAGGGATTAGCTCTAAAGTATAGAAACAAATAAGGATATCTATGATTGTGGAAGGAAGGAGAATCAGTGTGGATGCCCAGAAGACTCATCAGTCAAGTTCAGTTTTACGCTGAAGACTTCTCGATTATGTTCCTAATTTGAAACCAAGTTTTTGAGGTTTACGTCAACCCCTGCCCCTGCTGATCCTCATCCATGTTTCCCCCTTCTGGCTTATAGATTTCCTCTAATAATAAGTATAAGAATAATAGCTAGCATGTATACAGCACTGTAAGGTTTGCCAAGTGCTTTATAAATATTATCCCACAGCAGCCCTGGGAGATGAGGAAAATGAAGCAGACCAGAGGTTAAGTGACTTGCCAAGGGATTCAGCAGTCTTATCTACTGCTCCACCTAGCGCAGGTGAAGAAAATATAAGTATATTCTCTTAAAATCAGCACTCTCCCCATTCTTTTCCTTTTGAATAAGATGCGTGCTTCCAGAAAGTATTCTAGATCTAAGTCTTATCTCCCCTCACTGGCAATTATGAAGTCAAATTTACCTTCTGACATTGGGGTCACTAGTCAGTTTTGCTTGTCACCCACACTTTGTATGCCATTGTGTACTTGTTGCAGCTTTTGGAGCTATCAATTTTATTTCTGGCTTCTTTCTTACACCTTGGCTGTTGTGATTGTGTAGGTGCCACTACTGTTGTTCTATTCTGTGTCAAGCTTGACTTTCCCTTTCCCTTCTCGTTTTAAACACTCACCTTAAAAGCAGCCGTGACACTGTGGATAGTGTTGGATGTGGATGAAGTCTGGAAGACCTAAGTTCAAATTCTGCCCCAAACAAGCCACTTAATCTTATTTACCTCAGTTTGTCTATGTATGTAAAAAGGAGATGATAATAGAGTGTTTTGAGAATAAAACTGATGTTATATAATGCCTTACAATTATTTTCCAGTTTTATTCTGAAAAACTAGAAAATAATTGTAAGGCATTATATAACATCAGTTTTATTAGTATGCCCTTTGGATTACATTTGTCCAGCTACTGGCAAATCTATTCTTTTTAGCCATTATTATGCATACTGCTTCACTGTCTAGGTGCCATTTTTATTATGTAAGCTGTGGCCCATAAATTCAAATTCATTTATTGGATGCCAACTAAAGCTCTTGCCTTTGATGAATAGCATTTATGAAATTACCACCCATACTGCAGAGTCTTTCATTTGTGCAGGACTTTCAAACTTTAGTAATTCTTTATAGATTCCTTCTGAAAGTATCACTTATATTTAGATGAATCCCAGAAGTGGTTAGTTGTTCAATCATTTAGTCATGTCCAACTTTTTGTGACCCCCATATAAGGCTTTTGTGGCAAAGGTACCGGAGTGGTTAGCCATTTCCTTCTCCAGTAGATTAAGACACATAGAGGTTAAGTGACTTGCCCAGGGTCACTCAGCCAGTGAGTATCTGAGGCCAGATTTTAACTTAGGGTTTCCTGACTCCAGCCCCAGTGCTCTATCCACTGAACTACCTAGCTGCCTCCATAAAATGTGTATTTTGTCTATATGTATACGTATGAACATAAACTTGATGTGCCTATGTGATAGACATGCATGTATGTGTCTATATGCATACACATGTGTATTTGTTCAGTTGTTTTCAGTCATAGCCCACTCTTCGTGACCTCACTTGGGGTTTTCTTGGTAAAGATCCTAGAGTGGTTCGCCATTTCCTTGTCTAGCTCATTTTACAGATGAGAAACTGAGGCAAACACAGGGTTAAGTGACTTTCCCAGGGTCACTTAGCTAGGAAGTGCCTGAGATTGGATTTGAACCCAGGATGAGCAGTGTTTCTGACTCCAGGTCCCATGCTCTATCCACTGCACCACCAAGCTTCCCTATACTGAAGTGGTAGTGGTAGTCGTTCAAGTTAGGCTTGACAAGTTTTAAATTGTAAGTTACATCCTCTATACTTGCCTGTCTCCGTATCAGTCAGTCAGTCAATGATTCATCAAGTATTTATTAAATGCCTACAGCGTGCTTGGTGCTTGGAACAGAAATAGAAAGAATGAAGCAATCTCTACTCTTAAGGAGCTTATATTCTGACGGGGAGACAACAAGACTATGTACAAACATTTAGAATAAACGTAAGGAAAATGAATGCAAATTAGTTAAATACAAAGTAATTTGAGAAGACAGCAGTTGGAGAGATCAAAAAAGGCTTCCTGCAGAAGATGCTGCTTTATATGTGTGTTAAAGAAATGAAGGGATTCTCTTAGGCCACAGTGAGGAGGGACAATGCATCGTAGGCCTGTGGGAGGGCCAGGGCCCAGGCTGCAAGACAAGAATCAGCAGCGTAAAGAAGGTTCTGGGAGACCAGAGAGACAGGCGGGGCCAGTTAAAAAGAAAGGAGCTTTAAAAGCTAAACAGAGCTCTTCCATATTATCTGACAGGCAAAAACCAATGAATCTAGGTGAAAAGTAGTGAGGGCCTGAATTAAGGTGGAGGCTGTGTGAGTCTCGAGAAAGGGTTGTATGCTAAGATGTGTAACTAGAAACAGAAATATTTGGCCACTGATAGGAAATGTGGGGTAGGAGAGATTAAAGAGTCAAGTATAGTGCCAAAGTTACAAACCTGGAAGGCTAGAAAGGCGGTGAGCACACTTGCAGGAGGAATGAGTCTCCACCACTCCTCTCTCTTCTTTCACTCACCCTGGTTGTTTTCCTGGAGGCTTCTATGGCTCTGCAAGTTATTTTGTTTCAGGGGGAAATAGATGAAATACTGTTCTGGGAGCAACTGATGCCCGATAATAACAAAGTGGTAGGAAAACGTGAAGTTTCTGGGCATCTGCGTGGAGAAGAGCAGCGTCTGGGATCGCCCCAAGGAGGGAGCAAGGGAGATGGGGACTGAGAAACTGGCTGCAGAGCAGGGCGAGGGAGAGCTACAGGAGGGGGGAGCAGGGAGCCATGCAGTGACGGGAAGGAATGGAGGTGCTGGGAGGAGCCCCGGGCAGAAGTGGACCTGGGGATTTGGGTGGTAGGGTGCCTTAGCTCGGGCACTCTCAGCACTGGGAATGGAAAGATGAACAATGAGACACCAGCAAGTGCAGACAAGGGCTGCAAGTTTTAGCAACCGTCAGTTCCTTCTTTGGGGATGGATACCATTTTTCATCATAAGACCTTTCTAGGTGTCTTGAATCATCGTATTACTGAGAATAGCAAAGTCCTTCACAGCTGATCATCTTAGAATATTACTGTTACTTTGTACACTGTACGTTTCATTTTGCATCAGCTCATGGAAGTCCAGGTTTTTCTGATAGCACAGGCAGGATAAATATTTTAATAGACTAAGATGAAGGGCATTTTATAAATGTTTGTTGAATGAATAAGCATCTTTTTTAAAAAAAATTAGCTCATTTCAAAATTCCCTTCAACTCTAAATTTCTGTAGTTCTTCCTGTCAAAGTAGTGAGATTTCTGTGAAAGCAGCTTTCTAAGTTTCCTTTAGGTAAAGATCAGTAGAATGTGATTTATTTTTTAATCTATACAATGTACACTAATCCTTTGTTCAATTGGATGGTATAGAACACTGTCCTAGGCATTGTAAATGGAAGTAATCTATGGTATTATATATTTAATAAAAACCTTTTTGTTGTTAAGTCATTTCAGTCACATCCAGCTCTTCACGCTCCCGTTTTGGGTTTTCCTGGCAGAAGTGCTGGAGGGGTTTGCCATTTCCTTCTCCAGCTCGTTTTACAGCTGAGGAAATGGAGGCAAACAGATTGAGTGTCTTGTCCAGGATCATGCAGCTAGTATGTGTCTGAGGCCAGGTTTGAATTCAGGAAGATGACTCTTCCAGACTCCAGGTCAAGGCCTCTAGCCTAGCTGCCCTTCGTGAAAATACCTCATGATAAGTCTCGAACATCTCACCATGTTGAAAGACATTCGTAATTTTCAGATCAGGTTATGAGAATTTAAAACACTTGACTTGTTTTTAGAGATTTTTAAACTTTCTACGTGTTAATTATAGTAAAGTATAAAAATAGTAAACACATTATAACATTTTTGTTTGTTTTCATTTTAGATGGAAAGTGAAATTTCAACTACTACGGATGATTATAGTTCAGAGGTAAGATTAAATGATCTTGGTGTTTCAGATATCAAAAAGTTGAACTAAGAGTTTTAAATATTTCTAGTGGCTCAAACCCTTCCCCCACTTTATTTTTAAAGTATATCATAAGATGATAAATTTAAAAAAACATTTTAAATTATTTTATCTTATGGTCTCTCTTGAAATTGTTAAAGTAGTAAATCTATTTGACTCGTTTCAGTCTTATTCACTTAGACCTTCCATTATTGTTTCTGTATTTTCCATTTATGTGGTTGTGTGTGTGTGTATGTACGTAGCAACATGTATGTATACACACGTCTACATATACACATATATATCTCCTATTATTGTATTCCTAGTATAAGTGACAACTGAAAGATTGCTACATGTACGTGAAGTAGAATATGCTCTGTAATTCTCTCTTAATATTTAATGTCTGCTTGAATTCTTGTTAATTATGTTAATTTTTTATTTTGAAAAAGTGTTGAGATATGGTTACTCTTTTTAGATAGTAAAGCTGATCTAGAAATTGCATAATTGTAAGAAATATCTTGTTTCTACATCAGTGACATGGAAACATACATCATTTTGTGATTTCATTTACATTTCTTTGATTTTATTATTTTCTTTGGCCCAGAGACATAGAAAATAGTATTTTTTATCCGAATGGTTCAGCCCTTCAATTTAGATCCATTGACCTAAACACTTAAGAATATTCATTTCCTTCGGTGTTTAATTAAAAAAGCATCATGGTGTTACTTTGGGAAGAAAAATCAACCACTTTAAATTAATTGTAGGCTGTAAGGGGAATGCAAATTTAAGTTTTTAAGAATTTTGTTTGTATAGAAGCATTTATTTAGTATTTGAGCTGAGATATGAAATGATGAGAACATGATTAAAAAGTGCTAATTTTTTTTTTTTGCTTAAAAAATACTTATAGAAAGGGAAATTAGTACTGGAAAATCTGGATATTTATTTGCAAATTTGTCCTTGATTTGCATACTGTAGGACCAGTGAAGTGCTGCTAAAAATTTATCATCATCCTAACAGAGAGAAGAGTTAAACAAAACCCCTCAAGACAAATTTGAATTTTTAAATGCAAAAACAAAAAATGTAGTAATGGGGACTTTATAGATTTGGTATGAAAAAATATCTTGGTCCTCTTACTAACAACTTGTGAGGCAATCTTTATCTTGGCTCCTTTGAGAAATTTTCTGCATTCTTATTGTGTACAGAAAACATGCTACAGAAAATGATAACAGTATTTTAAATCATTTGGTGTTGCTTGAAGTGAATGAAAACAGAAGTTTAAGGAATTTTTATGACCTTGATCTCATCAAAAAGAAGTAGGGATCAGCTCCATCTGAGAGTGATAAGAAAGAAAGGTTGAGCTAGAGAAAGGGACAAGGTTTGGGAAGGATAATATGGAGTTAATAAAATAAGAGATATAAGAATTCCTCTTAGCAATGAAGACCTATCTATAATTAGATAGTAGGGACCCCCTTGAAATTCTTAAGCAGACAAGTATCATAGTGTGAAATTACATCCTTGGATAACAAATCTTATTTCTTTTGGTATTTTGAAGTTAATCATTTTTTGCCTGCATAAATGAACCTCATTTGGAACTTCTTTGAGATTCAGCCAAACCGCATTAAGTCCACCTCTGCCAGATCAGGTCATTGTTGCTCACTGCCCAAGTTAGAGCAGCAGAAACACTGATTATGTGATCTTTTCAGACAAAATCCTTTTTATCATTGTGGTCATGACAAGCACCCACAAACACAAGGATTTCTCTACGAAGGGGACTTCATGTAAATCTATGACTGTCTACTATGGACTGCTTGGGTGTTTTTCCTGTGCTTCAGATTTAAGATGAAAGTCCAACACTGCCCTCCGTATCTGCATTGCCCTTCGGTTCTCTTCTGTTTATTTTTTAAATTATTCATCCACCTTTTTTTCTTTTCTTTTTCTTCTTTTAGAGATCACTATCACCACCTCTCCAAAATGCCCCAGCAAAAAAGCTGCCTTCCTCCCTTATAATAAGAAAAGTGTAGTCACACAAAGCAGATCCACACATTGATCACGTGGCACTCTTTTAAAAGCTAGAAATAGCTGTTCTGTCCATCAGTCCCCACCCCAGATTTTTCTGCCCTGTTCTCATCCTTTTCTTTCCATGTGTCCTCATGTTTTCCCCCAAACTCTTCCTTCCTAACTTTCCTAGTTCTGTTGAATAGTGCCACTCCATCCTTCTATTGGCTCATGTTTCTACTCTTGGGAAGAGCTGTAGTGGCTCCTGTTGAAGAACACTGGAGATTAGCCTGTGTTGACCTGCAAAAGGGCAGAAATAAGGAAAAAAACAGTCATGTGGAGATGGATGTTCTTAATAGATTGGGCAGGGGTGAAGATTGGTAGGGCAAGTGGGGGTGGGGAGAGAGGCAGGATTGGCAGGATGTTCCAAGCCTTGTCTTTAGTAATTTTATGTAAGCTTCCATCTTAACATCATTTTCATCTTACTACCAGCCTCCTGAATATTTGTATTAATGTTGTAATATTAACCTAACACTAGTAAGCCATTGGATTGGAAATGGGATGTGGCATGAATGTACCTTAAATATAGCAACTGAAAAGAAAAATTTTGATGAGATGTTTCATAAGAACTGAACTAGTTTCACACAATTTTGTTAAGACAACTTAACTATTTTTGTCACAATTGAAATATTTTATCCTTCTGAAATGGAAAGTGTACTTATTTTGAATTGCAGTTCATTATCATATCCTTATCATGCATCTGTAAAAATTTAGTCTGAATTGAATAAATTACTAATGAAGCATTTTTTGTCACAAGTTTTCTAGAGAAAAAATATATTTCTATTAGCTATAGATTGTTTTCTTTAAGTTGATGACATATTAAGAAATTGTTCTTATACAGGTAAATGGTTGCAGTTTGGTGCAAGCAGATATTCCTGCAAATTTATTAATGGTACAGTATTACCAGTTATTTAATAATAATAACAATGTTTAATACTAAGAGCACTTGTCTACTAGCTTACTAATCAGTCTTTTCTTCTTTATGTGGTGCTATCTTTGTGATGTATACATGCCTTTAACCTCATACAAGACATTTGTTTTTTGTTAAAAAGCTTAACATTAACAGAATTTTCAACTATTCTTGATGTCAGAACTTGCAAAGTTGAAATTACATTAACCACACAGCAGGTCAATAAGCTCTTAGATGATATGGAAATCAGAATTTGAATAAGTTCCTGTTGAGGAATGCTTTAAGTACTGATTTTTAAGGAACTTGAATTGATTTAGGAAGAAGAATTTGGAGTTGGTGAGTCTTACTCAGAGCAAGGAGCACAGTTTCCTTCGAAACGACTAGAGATGATGGAGAATGAATTGGCTGGGAAACAGCAAGAGATTGAAGAGCTAAACAGAGAACTTGAGGAAATGAGGGCAGCATATGGCACGGAAGGATTCCAACAGGTGTGCTTACCTTATGTTGCTTTCTGTTTATCTCTTATCAAACGGAAACCCTGATGTCAATTAGGAGTGCATGACCATTATTTAGAGATGGTTTTAAACAGGAATGTTAAAGTTATAGTTGTCCTAATATAAATTGGACTCCTGACACATTTCATTCATATTCCATGGTCACAGTTTTCAGTCCTTGTACATTGTGTGGATCATATTCAGAAAATAAATCTTAGAGTCATTTGTTGGAGGTTTTTAAAGTATATAATAGGAAAACCTTATTCATCAAGCTTTCCTGGTATCAGCCTGCGCAGAGAATGAATTCTTGCTATGCCTGACCAGATTCGCTGCAGACCATAGGCTGCAGATATACAGTGGAACTTGGAGAATATGAAAATGTATCATTTGCTTCTTGATTTAAAAGAGACCTGTCTTTTGAACATGTTGAGATTTTGGTACCATTGACATTTGTATTATTATAATAACTGTCTGTTTCTCATTCCATTTAAAATTTATTGGTCTTTATTTTTCTTAATTGCTTTGTATTTCGTATTTCTGCATTTAAGTTTTACAAAAATTCCCTTTTTTCATTTATTTGCAGTAATTTCTAAAGAACCTTTAGTAGTTTAAGCAGTATTTAGTTGAATTCTTTATTGCTGTGTTTTAGATTGCTATTCAATAGGTTAATTTCAGGAGGTTAATTTTTTGGTAACTGAATTAAAGATTAGTTATAATTTTTTGTTATTTAGTCTTTCTCAGTTGTGTCTGACTCTTCATGACCCCATTTGGTGTTTTCTTAGCAAAGATACTAGAGTGGTTTTGCCATTTCCTTCTTCATCTCATTTTACAGATGAGGAAACTGAGGCAAACTTGCTCAGGGTCACACAGCTAGTAAGTGTTTGAGGTTGAATTTGACCTGAGGAAGAGGCATCTTCCTGACCCTAAGCCTGGGGCTCTATCCACTGGACTACCTAGAGGCCCCAGTTATAATAATAACAGCCATAAATTTGTATGGTGCTTCATGATTTACCTAGTTCTTTTTAAGAATTTTTCAAGTTCTTAAAGTTCTTTTAAAAGAACTGTTTACGTATGTTATTCTTGTAGTAACTCTAGGAGGTAGATCGAGCAGATGATACTATCCACATTTAACCAATGAATAAGCTGAGGCTCAGAGCTCAACCCCAAGGTCACACAGCTAGTAAAAGACAGAAGTGAGCCTGGATACCGGCTTTTCTGTCTTCATGTCTTTCACTGTATTTCCTGTGTCATCCTGTAATAACAGTGTTGGACACTGTTTTATGGCAGTCCACATAGACAATTGTGACTTTAAAGCACTGCGGTTGCATAGTTGGCGTGAGTTCTTATGGGGGCTCTCAAGTGTATTGGGTGACCACTGATGACAGGCCTGTTCTCCTTAGGATACAATGAAAAAGAGAAAAAAATCACTGTAGTTAGAGTGACATTTCTGGTGATTACAACTGCTGACAGAAGAAAGCACTCCTACATGTTCCTTAGTAGGTATTCATAGAGACAAGAATAAGGGTATGTCAGTAATATTCTGTTTACTTGATGTCTTCAAAATGAACATGAGGGAAGGTGGAATTTTCTTTTTCCTAGTGGATAGTTAACATGTCTTCATATTCTGTCAAACTAGGAAATCAAAATACTTTTCAGTTAAACTAGTGAGTCAGAAAATCTAAAGTACCAACTTAGAGCAAGGGTAGAAGAAATTAATTTGACTGATCTAATAGGAATACATCCATCTGCTATTTAAAAAAAATAACATCTACCCTCTCTGTTAAGACCATCAAGAAGGTAGAACATTCCAGAAAAGCTCCTGTGGCAATGAAGTCCAATGCTGAACAGTTTTCACTGAAAACACTTCATGAGTATACGGAATGGTTTTACTAGTTTTGTATTTTTATTTTCCCAGAAGTATGGGAATATGTCAAAACAAAGAATTTGGTGACCACATGTTTGCACCCTGCTTGCATAATATTATTGCACTAGCAAAAATATTACCCATTTTTGGGAAAGAGGAATACAGGCTTTTGCTTTTGGATGATTTGTAACATGTTTTATATCATTGAATATTTTGAAGATTCTAAATTTATGTGAAAGAATTTTGCTATGAAATTGATTATGAAATTCTTTTGAAGGGTACCTCAATTAAATCATGTGTCTATTTCCTCCATATTTAGGAAGAAATTCTGTATTTTCTCTATAAATATTCAGGAATAATTCCTCTTTTACTATAAAGTCTCTTGGTAGGGGATTCTCATTTCCTCTATGATTTTGTTTTTCTCTCTGGACCAGAAATCCTAGAACCCAGTGTTTCAATTAACTTTACCAGGAAAATCCCTTTAAAAATCATTCAGCTTTATGACTAACATTACTGTCATCCATCTTTTATGGCTACACAAGTATATGTCCGGAATAAAAGATTTATTCCTTTAATAAATATTATGAGTAAAACAGTGCTTTCCTTTGAAAGCTCCATTTGGTATGTCTGTGGCATACATAGGTAAGAAATTTTGTGTAAAATAATAGTTACTTTCCTTAGAAAAAATGCAAAGCAAAAGTTTATTTAGGGAAAACACAAATTCAGAATTACAGATTTTAATATTCTTGCCTATTGAAGTTGTTCAGAATAATTGAGTGATTTTATTGTCAAGATGAAAAATAATGATAGTAACAATGCAGATATTATAACTCAAAAATAAAATGTAACAAATACTCTGTGTGTTATTGGCGTTTAGAGATATTGGTGATGTCCTTGTCAAGGAAGACAATGAAGACATTATATATCAGTCTATATTCTCATGATCACATGGATATGAGTATTCCTACCGTTGTTATCAGTAACGGTCCATTCACACCTTGTCATCCTTTGCAATAATTGTTTGAGCCCATGCATAATTTTTACCTAGAGTTAGACTAGAACCACTGAGCATTCCTGACCAGAAGCATATAATGGTCAGACACACTGTACTTTAGGAACATCAGTTTAGCAGCGATGCAGCTTGGGCAAGGCCAGAGGCAAGGACACCAATTAGGAGGCAATCCGGTAACATAGGGAGAGGGCATGAGGACCTGAACTAGGGTGATGGCCATGGGAATATTTGTATCTCATATAACTATAGCATTTTCTATGATATATTATATATATATATACATATATTATATAATAGCATGTATTGAACTACATGCTGATTGATTTAATGAAGAACACGACAGATCTGAGAGAGGGTTGAGGGTTAGAACTAGCGATTTTTGACAACTGTTTGACTGTAGGGATGAGGGAATGGGAAGAAGCTAGTCTAATGGAGTGAAGATATTTACTATGTTACTGTTATTTTAGGAAACTTTGATTTCTCAAGTATAGGCGTTCTTCTGGTCAACAAAGGAATTGCAACCCTTCCATAATTTATTTAGATGTCTTCAGGAGTTTCCGTGGCTCCCAAGTTCGTCATCCTAAAATTAATCTGATCATGAGTTGCTTTCATTTAGCTAATTGGGTACTAGAATGACGTACACACTTTTGTTAATGTAGCCTAAAATTATATTCCCTTTTGTTTTGATCGACTATGCAATGTTGCTGGTTCATTGATCTCTAAAGTTCACTAAAACTCAGAGACCATTTCTCCAGGAACTGTGTGTAGATTCATCTCCCTCAGCATGCACTTGTACTTTTGTTTTTTAACCTAAATTCAGCACCTTATGTCTGTGTGTTTTATTTTATCTTATGGTTCCAGTCTGTTGAGATCTTTTGTGTTCCCAGTTCTGTCATCCAGATTATCTGTCCCAGTTTTGTTTCACTATATATTTGATAAAATTCTTCATCTGAACTGTCAGTAAATTTTTTTTTAACAGAACAGGGTCAAGGATAGAGTATCTAGTGGACAGAGCGGGTAGATATTTCCCTACAAATTGATATCATTATTTTAATCACCACCCCTGAATGTTCAGCCAGTTTTGAATTCACTTCATTGTATTATCAGGTCGCTAGGTGGCGCAGTGGATTGAGTCCTGAGTCTGGAGTCAGGAAGAATCATCTTCCTGAGTCCAAATGTTAGACACTTAGTAACTGTGTGACCCTGGGCAAGTCACTGAACCCTGTTGGCTTTAGTTTCCTCATCTGTAAAATGAGGTGAAGAAATGGCAAGCCACTCTAGTATCTCTTCTAAGAATATCCCACAGGGGGCCATGAAGAACAATTGTAAAATTATCATTTATTTTCCCTACTTATCCACCTTATCCACAAAGATCTCTCTAAAAGACAGAATCCACTATTTCCAAATCTCAAATAAATTGTAGGCATGTCTTTGACATCTTGAACCCACCATGTTTAGTATATATACTAAATTTGTTACTATAGCATGAGGGAATAAAATCTGTGACCATTTCAAGATGTAGCACTAGGCTCTAACTAAAAAATATGCCTTAGATATGGAGATAACACCTACTTCTTAAAATTATGGAAACTCTTTCATGTGTCCATGAAAATGCAGTTCAAGCACAAGTGGGTTCAGGTTGTCAAATAGATTCTTTAATGATACATAGATCATAGATAGTTCTAAATGCTGCTGACAAGTCAGAAGACTAGTAGAAACTGTAAAGATTTTCTAGAGATTGAAAAAAAATGAGAAAAAGGCTTGTTTCAGTTTGGGTTCACTGCTGAAATTAAAGTTATGTTCTTAGGTTATACAACTTCACATTTCACCATTATGATGACAAACAAGCAAATGACCAGAAAGCAGGAGGTGTTATGGCATTGTGGATGAGCACTGGACCTATTTTGTCATCCCGGGCACGTGTCTTAGCTGCTTTGAGCCTCAGTTACCTTATCTGTAAAATGGCGAGCGAGTGACAACACTCATTTTATAGATCATCTTTGTAAAATATCTCCAAAGTGTTATATGAATGTGAGCTATTTTTTCCCACAAGAGAGCAAATTTTAGGGCCCATTCTAGGCAGTTCCTATTCGTTCCTTTGTCACAAACCATCTCTTTCTACAGTTATGTCTTTGGCTTTTCACAATAACTTATTCACAGTGGGAACCCTGAGTCATCAAGAAAAAAGGTCACTTAAATTCAGCATCCTCCATTTAAGAAGACAGCAAAGTATATCAAAACTTCCCCTGATTGTACTAGCTGGTCCACCTGTTTCTCTTGCTCCTTTCACTGCCAGACTTTCTGAAAAAGTTGTTTGTACCTGGGACTCCCCTGAGGCCCTTCGAGTCTGGCTTCCCTACCATTGACCATGGGGACCTCATTGGACCTTCTTGTCTTCCCACCCTCTCTGTGCCGCTGCCCCTCCCACTTCCTCCTCAGTGTGTGTCTGGGCAGTGTGTAGTCAGCTGTCCTGATTGCTTGCCTTCTCTATCTGCCCCTGGTGACTGATTTACTTAGATGCTTCACCATACTTCTCACTGTGGGCTCTTGGCTGTCCTTCCGGGAAAATAGCTTCTTATTAGACAAAGTCTCTGGACCTGCCTTGCTCCACCTTTTCCCCTGCCATGTTCTTTTGAAGTCAGATAGGTGAAAGCTTCTAGAGCCATGCAGTCCTGAGGTCCATTCCACTGAAGCTCAGTAGTGACGACTGTGAGATCAGATTTCCTTCCTTGAACTAGCAGCTAGCTAGACTTTACTTTTCTGTTTTTCTGGGTGGGAGTATTAGGAGAAACTTATCAGAGGAAGCTATGCAGAATGACCACCCACTTAGGGTTTCAGGCTCTTTACAAACCAAAAATGCAACCCAAGTCAGCGAGGGAAGAGAAGAGGTCAAGATTTCTATAATGGCTACTCTGTGCTAACCACTTCACAAATATTATCTCATTGGAGGCTCACAACAACCCTCTGAGATGGATACTGCCATTATCCCCATTTCACAGTTAAGAAAATTGAGGCAAACAGATGAAATAACTTTTGTTACACAACTAGTAGTATCTGAGGTCAAATTTGAATTCAAGGCTTCTCAATTCCAGACCCAGTGTTCTATACATTGTACCACCTAGTGGCAGCTAGAAGTAAACGTTCTTAACACTCCGTTAGGAGACTCTTAATCTACCTTTAACCTGTATTTATTTCTATCTTTTGAGACTCTTCCTATCCTTCAAGGCCCATCTCAGTTGCTACCACTCCCTTGAAGCCCTCTCTAATCCCCCCAGATGTAATTCGTTTCTCCTTCATTAGAACCATGTTATACCTCTCCTGGATCAATCATACTTTAATTTGTATCTGGGTTTGTTGTTGTTTTTTTCTTTCTTCAAAGTCTTTATCTTCCTCATTTGAGTGTAAACTACTTGAAATCCAAAGCTCTCACATCTTGTTCATCTTTATATCCCCAACAGCACCCAACACGATGCTTTGCATATGTAGTAGGCATTTAATAAATTGTTAAATTTAATTAAAATGATTCAAATTTCTGTTTAATTCAGACACTTATAAAGATATCTGATGTGAAAAATGTGGTAGAACATATCTCTGATCTGTGCTGCCAGGGAGATTGAGGCTTGCAGATATCCTGGGTATTCCCAACTGCAATGAGATAAGCTGATCAGGTGTCTGAATGTTATGAACCCCAGGGTCTGGGAAGCTACCATATTGTCTGAGGAGGGCCAAACTGAACCAGGTTGGAAATAGAAGAAGTCTCCAGCTCCTGTGCCAATTAGAGTAAGACTGGACTCATAAATAGCGCCTGTGCTTCTGTCCTAGGAGAGATAGGAAACCTGCTCTTCAGAAAGAAGAAGGAAATGTCTGCTTCAATAAGATTTAGAATCTAGCATATTATGTCAACGTTTAGCCATAAATCATTTTAATAGTAATCAACCTGTAATTGTATTTTGAGTTGTTTTTGATCACCCATTTTTACTTTTTTTAATAGCTTCAAGAATTTGAAGCTGCAATTAAGCAAAGAGATGGCATCATAACCCAACTTACAGCTACCCTGCAGCAGGCAAGAAGAGAAAAAGATGAAACTATGAGAGAATTTTTAGAAGTGACAGAACAAAGTCAGAAGTTGCAAATACAGTTCCATCATGTAAGTCTGATTGATGGTAAATTTTCATTATTTGATAATAGTATAATTTATTTCTGGCAACTTTTGTGTCTTTCAGGATAAATATTATGTTCACCTAATATTTGTTTATTATGGATTATTATATAAGGAAAATAATGGGTGCCAGTTAATCTCATTAACCAAACATCAGTTTATATTCCCCTTGGTGGTTTCCTTTTTATTGGGTTTTCTGCTTTCTCCTTTTGTTTTCCATTTGAAGAATTACAGATGATAGAAAGTTCCATGATTTACATTACCATTGTTTACTAATGGCTTCTATGTCTGAGATTGAGCTTTGTCCTCAAAATAGTAGGAGAGCTAAATAATTTTCTAAGCAATAATAATAATAATTCCTTAGAACAAAAAATTCTTTGAGCAAATAATAAGGCTCATGGTTATTCTTTCTCTCCCCCTCAAAAAACTCCTTTACCATTCATTTGTAGTTTGTAATGTGTGTGTGTGTCTGTGTATAGAAGCAGAAGTGATCAAAAATCTGCAGATAAAGTGGTAATAAGCAGAGGTAGAATTAATAACCAGATGGGTGTCTCTTTCTTTTCATGACGATTGTTTCCTTCATAGCTGATGAATTAAGCATGATATTAACTGCAAAAAAAAAAAATTTGTAAAAATCAAATTTCAGGCTTGAAATTTACCTTTCATCATGCTACCTCTTTTTTCAGTGGACTTTATTGAACACATTTTCATAAGCAAGGCCAGGGCTTTCTCCTCCAGGTTCATTTTGAGGACACCTCTTACAGGGTCACCGACAAACTTTGTGGAAGAAGGAGAAACTGACTGTGTGAACCTTGGCCTGCAACAGGGATTCTTAACTTGGGGTCCAGGAGCTTCATTTTTCAGTGTTTTGGTAACCACATTCCAATGTAACTACTTTCTTTTGTCATCCTTTTTTTTTTAATTTTATACTTTTAAAGACATTATTTTGAGAGGGGAAAGCCAAGATGGCAGAATAACAGAACAAGTATGACACAATTCCTCCAACACAGACTTTCCTCAAATATTTAGAAAATGCACCAAGTCAATTCCTTATCAGGAAATTTAGAAACAAAATCACAGCAAGGCTTTTTTATTTCTTTTCTAATTAAGATTAGTATAGGGAGACAAAGAGTTCTCTGGATATTGGGGACAGGATCTGTCCAGACATATGGCTACATGCCAGAAATGAAGAAGGACTGAGGCTGTGTCCCAGAGCAAGAAAGGGACCCAGCCTTGTTCAGCAACAGGTGCCCAGTGACAGACCTGCCCCAGACCCAAGGTGAACTCAGGAGGGCACCTATGCCTAGGGGTGGCATCCCAGGGTAAGGAAAAGTGGTGGACCTTAGGCTGTGTCCTGAGTGAGGAGCAAGTCCAGGACTCTGACCAAGAAGCAGAGCAGGGTCTCTGTTCTAGCCACCAGCCTAGTTTGAAGCCTCCAGTGAAATAATGAAGATGGGAATCCCAGACAAAAGGGGACCTTGCATTTTGGTCACACAGAACCAATGACAGTGTCTGAGTCCAGCCACAGTCTACTGGAGCTTCCAATAAAGAACAAGCCAACGCCAGTGTTTGCATTCCCAGACCAGAGCCAGAAACTTGCAGAGCTCAGACCAGGAGGGCAATAATCAGACATGGCCCCAGATCACATTGCTTTAGGAGCATTAAGAGGTTTCATGTGTCCAAGCTGAGTGGTCCTTGAGGTCTTGGAATTATATAACAACACTCAGCCCTCCAGGAAAGCATCAGAAGGATCCAAGACAACAAAATCTCAGTTCAGACATTTCTCCCGGAAATGCACAGAGCCCAGTCCTAACATCAAGTCCAAAGTCAGGAAGGAGGCTGGAAAAATGAGCAAACTAAAAAAAATCACCATAAAGAGGTATTATCATGGCAGAAACACTCAGGACACAAACTCAGAAGAGACTGGCTCCAAAATGTCTACAAACAGAGCCTCAGATATAAACGTAGCTTGCACAGAAGTTTAACCAGAATTCCTGGGAGATGGGAAACAAGAGTGTTAGAAAGAACTCAGAATAATTTTAGAAACCAAATGAGAGACTTAGAGGAGAAAAATTGAGAAAAAAAATGGGAGCTGTGGGAAAAAAAATTTGGAAAGTTTATTAATGTCATGGAACAAGAGGTACAAAACCTTACCAAGAAAAAACTCCCTAGAAGCTGGGAGAAGCAGTGGATAGAGTGCCAAGACTGAAGTCAGGAAGACCTGGGTTCAAGTGCGGCCTCAGGTACTCACTAGCTTACTAGTGACTCAGGACAAGTCATTTAACTCTGTTAGCCTCCATCTCCTCATGTGTCAGATGTATGTGATACTAGTACCTACCTCCCAAAATTGTTGTGAGGATAAAATGAAATAATGATTGTCAAGAGCTTAGCACAGTACGTAAGTGCTCATAGTGAGCACTATATAGATATTAGCTATTATTATTAAAATTAGAATTGATCAAATAGAAACTAATGTCCATAAGACAAGAAGTGTTAAAGTAAAAAAAAAAAAATTAAAGAAAATATACGTATCTCATAGCAGAAACAGCTTATGTGAGAAACAGATTGAAGAGAAAAAAATATGTAAGAACCACTGAACTACCTGAAAGTAAATGACCAAAAAAAAGCTTAGATATGTTTCAAGAAATTGTAAAGGAAAACTTTTCCAGATATCTTAAAACCAGAAGGCAAAATAGAAATAGAAAGAATCAGCTGATCACCTCCTGAAAGAAACTCCAAAACAAAAACTCCCCGGAATATTGTAGCCAAAATCCAGAGTTTCAAGGTCAAAGAAAAAACACTAGAAGCAGACAGCAAAGAAGAATTCAAGTACCAAGGAGCCATAGTTAGAATAACACAAAATTTCCCAGGCACCACTTCAAAGGAACAGGAACCTTGGAATAGAATGTTCCAGAAGGCAAAGAATCTAGGGGCTTAGAGCTAAGAATAACTCAACCACTACAAGGAGAAAAATGGCTTTGTAATGAAATGGAAATCTTCCAAGCATACCTAGTAGAAAGATCAGAGCTCAGTTAAAGAAACTCAGGACTTGAGAGAAACACAAAAATGTAAACGTGATTATACTCTTTGACCTAGCAATATCACTGTGAGGTCTGTTTCCCAAGGTGATAAGGGGAAAAGGAAAAGAACCTAAATGTTCTAAAATATTTATAGCAGTTCTCTTTATGATGGCAGAGAACTGGAAATTGAGAGGATGTCCATCAATTGAGGAATGGCCAAACTAGTGTTGATGTATGACTGCGATGGAATACTACTTTGCAGTAAGAATTATAAGCAGGTTGATTTTAGAAAAACATGGAAATACTTGCATGAAATAATGAAAAGTAAAATGAACAAAACCAAGAAAACATTATATATAGTAACAGCAATGTTGTTCGAAGAAGAATTGTCAACAACTAAGTTATTATGAGTATTATTATGAGTATTAAACACTCAAATCAACCATAAAGGACCTATGAAGGAAGATGCTGTCCACGTCTAGCAAAAGAACTGATAAATAGAAGTATGCATAGAATGGTTTTACATCTATTGGTAAATCTGTGTCAAATGATGGCCTTTTAGTTCAGTGGAGAAAGGAGGGAGGGAGACAGTTTGGAACTTAACATGTAACACAAAAGTATTAAATTTTTTAAAATGTAAAGTAAAAAAACAGATGAATCAAAGAACAAATCATAGAAAAATATCAGCAATTTCATTGAAGACAAGAACAATAATGAGACAACACATCAAAAGTTTTGGAATATAACTAAGATCTTACAGAGAAATTAATATCTCTAAACACTTTATCAGTAAAAGAAAGAGTAAGTCAACTAATAGAAACTCTGAAAATCAAAGAAGAGACTAACAAAATTAAAAAGAAGAAATCATTGAATTAATAAATAACACTAGAAGCTGTTATTAAAAAAAATAAAGTAAATCAGTAGCTAACTTGATTTTTAAAAGACAAAGAAGAAAACCAAATTAGCAGTATCAAAAAAAAATTTTAAAGATGAATCTACTACCAATGAAGAAGAAATAATAAATTATTAGGAACTGTTTTGCCCAGTTATATACCAAAAAATGGCAGTATAAATGAAGTCAAACAATATTTTCAAAAATATAAAATGCTCAGATTAACAGATTAAAATGCTACCAAATAGAAGACAATCCAACATTAGAAAAAGAAATTGAAGAAGCCATAAATGATTTCCAAAGAAAAATACCCCAATATCAGTTAGATTTACAAATGAGTTCTTTCAAACATTTTACAATTAATTCTAACACCACAAAAACTGGAAAAGTTGGAAAAGAAGAGATCACAAGAAATTCCTTATATGTATAAACCCGATCATGATACATAAACCAAAGAGAGGCAGAACAGAGAAAAAAAATTGGACCAGTATCACTAATGAATACTGATGCACAAAAAAGGATTTTTTAAAATAAAATGTCAGCAGGGAAACTACAACATATCGCAAAGACTACAAACTCTGACAAAGCTGGATTTATACCAGGAATGTAGGGCTGATTCAGTATAAGGAAAGCTATAAATATAATAGATCACATTAATTTTTTAAAATTATATCAATAGATGCAAGAAAATCTTTTGACATACTACCACACTCATTTGTATTTAAAAAAAAACAACAAAACTCTTGAAAACATAGGAATTGAATCTTTCATTTAATAGTGTAAGTCAAATCAAGAGCCAGTGTATCTGTAATGTGAATAAACTAGAGGACTTTGTTCTAGTTTAAGACCCAGGATGAAGCAAGTAGGTTCATCATCACTACTGCTGTTTAATATAATACTCAGCCTGCTAGCTATAGCCAGAAGAGAAGAAAGAAAGCTCAGAGGACGAGCACAGGCAAAGAGGAGGCGACTAGCATTTCTGCAGATAGGACTTAGGTAACTGTTTACTTAGATAGGCAGCTGAAAAATAATTGAAACAGTTAACTTCAGCACAATTTTAGGATATAGAACAAACCCCCGTAAAACATCAGGGTTTCTGTATATAGTTCTAAAATAATTCAGCAGTAAAATAACTACAAACAGTATTACATACCTGTCAAAACAAAAACAAGAACTACATGAGAACAACTGCAGTGTAAGATATCTTTAGACAGATTAAGACATCTGAGTAATTAGATAAATATTAACTGGACGTGGGCTGAGCTGAGCCAAAACAATAATGACTACGCTACCCAAGTTCTAATTTACCTTTTCAGTGCCGTACCAACCAAACTACCAAAGGATCACTTTATATAGCTAGGAAAAAACATACATCAAGAGGACCTAACGATCAAGAATATCAGGAGAATTAATGAGAAAAAAAAAGTGGGAAGAAAAAGGGCCTAGCAGTACTAGATCTCACACTAACCTACCACAAAACAGTAGTCATCAGAACGTTTTAATACTGAGTAAGAAATGGAGAGGTTGATCAGTCAAACACAATATATAGGGGCAAATGAGTGTAGTGTTAGATAAACGAAAATATCCCAGAATTCACAAACAAAAACTTGAGAAAACTATAAAGCAGTCTAACAGAAACTAGTTATAGACTAATATCTCTCATCCTATAATAAGACAAACTCCAAATAAATACATAATTCAGAGAGAAGGGTGACATAAACAGGTTAGAGGAGCAAAGAAGAAATTACCTGTCAAACTAAGAGCGTTTCCCAAAGTGATAGTCAGAGGAAATGAATGGGCACTTTTGTAAAGGAAGAAATCCAAGTTTCCTATGACTGTATGAGAAAAAGTGCTGTAAATCAATAATTAGAGAAATGCAAATTAAAACAACTCAAAGGTACCACCTTATGCCTATCAGGCTGGTAAAGTTGACAGAAAAAGAAATGACAAAGCTAGAGGGTCTGTGGGAAGAAAGTATATAATATGCTGTTAACTCTGCATTACTATGAACTGGTCCAGCCATTCTAGAAAGCAATTTGGAGCTATATACAAAGAGCTAACTAAGCCGTATTTATTCTGATCCATTGATACCGCTGCTAGGTCTGTCCTCCCATAGAGAGCAAAGAAAGAGGAAAAGGGCACATATGTACAGTATTTTGGGATTATTGCAATAAAGAATGGAAACTGAAAAGGTGCCTATCACTTGGGGAATGACTGAAGAAATGATATATGTATGTGATCTAATGCTGTTGTGCTATAAGAAACTCATGGTGCATGTTGAGATGTTTGTGTGTGTGTTGTGTGTGTATTTTTTTATATGACCAATGTGGGTATTTGTTTTAATTACAATATTTGTAATAGAGGTTTTGTTTTGTATCATTTTCTTATTGGAGGTCAGTGGGAGCGAGAGGAGATATTTATGAAAATAAAATTGAGTTAAATTAAAAAGTTATTTTGAGAAGGGATTCGTGGCACAAAAAAAGATTAAACTCCCTCCAGCCCCCACAACTCCCTAGTTAACTACTTAATCTGTGAGCTTTCTTGTATTAAGGACATGAGAACTATAGAGAGGGTTATGATGAGATTTCAGTAGCTATATAATATGTAAACATATATAGAAAAAGTTCGTCAAGGTATATACTTTGCATTTGCCTAGAAGGAGACTGAGAGTATCCTTATATATTTTGGTCCGATTACTCTTGACCATGACATTTTTCTGTAATCATATAAATTGTATTTCTTCCATTGTATTTTATACCATTAGTTGCATTTTCCTCCATTTCTGTTTTCACATCACTAACTGGAAAAGAGGAATTAACTTTTCTAGCTCTACCATAATTTTGACTTTTCAGAATTTCTGTGTTCTGTTTTCATAACAAAATGAACCGACTCCTTCTTTCCCTATGTGTTAGTGCCCTCCTGTACCATAAACAAAAATTTACCATGTATTTATTTTGTGTATGTCTTATGTGCATTTATATATGTGTATATCATCTCCTCCAGTCGAATGTGTGTGTGTTCGTCCTTTGTTGCCGAAGAAGACCACGACATCAGAGAAATGATGACATGACTGGCACTTGACTTTGTTTTGAGTGAGGGAGGACTGTAGAGGTCACCAGCCTCACTTCTGCTCCAGAGCCATCTGAATCCAGTGACCAGGTATTCATCAGGATGACTGGAGATGGCTCAGGATGAGGCAATTTATAAATTCCCTGAAGACATGAATTGTTTCATTTTTATTTCTGTGCCCCTAGCCCCTAGCATAATGCCTGGTAAGCTCATGATAAATGTATGTAGAGCGATTGAGAGGCTTTTTTCTAGTCTCAGCGTAGCCATCTTACTTTATTTCCACTAATTCGTGCACAGATTCCTAAACGGAAGGGGACATAAAATTACTATTTTATAAGCCTTTCTAGTTGATCAAATATGAGACAACACAGCTCTTATTAACATCTGTCCAAACAAAGTCTATACTTTCCCTCCAAAATCTGACCTGGGTTAAACTAGTGGGAACTATCATGGCATTAAATTTCAGGTTATATCCATAAGGTTTTTTCCCTTTCAAAGAAATTTCATTTTAGGAGTGCTGCCTCCTTTATGAGGGTGGTCTTTGTAACTGGACCGATATATTCTGTTTAGGGGTCCCCTAGGCAAATGCCAAACTTGCTATATTTTTTCTACATATGTTTATATACTTTTATTGAATAGGTATTGAAATCTCATCATGAAACTCTCTGTAGCTCTCATTATTACAAGATCGCTTACAGCTTTAAAGTAGTCAGCTAGTAGTTAACTGGGGGCTGGAGGGATTTTAGACCTACTTGAGACCTTTTTGATGGGATCAGACCAGATCTGTCTTTTACCAAATGTTGCTCCCAGTTGAATGGTTTCATAGCGAATTTCCAGTTTCTAACTCATGATGGTAATATAACTTTTGTGGAAGGGTGCTTCTTTTTCTGTTAAACAATTTATACCCTATTAAGAGATTCTTATACTTGTCAAGATGGGAATTTTTCAGAACTTTATTTGGGAAGTGAGGTGGGGGTGGAGAGTGAGGTACCCTGGTATCAAAAAAAAAAAAAAGAAGAAGAAAGAATTCTCTTTTTCTTCCTTTTTTTGTGCCAGTATAGCTGCTAACATTTTTAATGTCTCATTTTTTTTGCCTTTTTTAATTTTAGTTACAGGCTAGTCAAAGTCTCAGAAATACTAATCACAGCAGCACAGCTGCAGATTTACTTCAAGCTAAACACCAAATTGTTTGGCAGCAGCAGCAGCTAGAACAACAACACCATTTATTAGAAGATCATCACAAGAAGAAAGAAGAATTCAAAATGCAGATTAATTTCTTGCAAGAGAAAATTGGAACTTATGAGATGGAGATGGTATGCTCTTTTTAGTGATAGTCTACCAAAAGATTTGTAACTTTGCAATTAATTTTATGTTGACTTTTTATCTCCCTTTGAACTCATTTAAGAAACTTTAGAAATAAACATTCATGTCATCATTATTATTCAAATGACTCACAAAAGCTTTATATGAAGAAAAGGTCTTCTCATGGATAAAATGATAATTTATTTTGTAACTTTTTACAGCCCCATTATAATAACTCAAGTCTTGAGTTCGAAGCCACAAATTAAACATTTATGTGGTGATGAGTTCCTGCTGCTAGGTCTTATGATTAAGGCCTTTGGAAAAGCATAAATCCATGCTAATTAGGTGTTATAAGCAGATTACATTAAAGGGAAACTGAAATTAATAATGTTTGTATGTAGACTCAGATTTCTGACCCTGTTAGTATTTTACCTAAGAAGATCCCTGTATTTTCAAGGCATATTGTGAAATTCTGAAAAAAATTCTCAAAGCAAAATTTTAATTCCCTTTTAAAAAAAATCAAATATCACTTATTTGCTGAAAAAAATCAAAACAAAACATTTATTAAAGTCCTTTTTCATGCCAGGCGCTGTGATAGGCACAAATAATATGAAAACAAAAACCAAACAATCCTTGCCATTAAGGAGATTTAATTCTCTTTGGGGGAGAAATGTGAAAACTGATGAATACAAAATATGTCCAAAATAAAGAAAATACAGTTTCCAGAAGTAGGTGGAAGTCATCAAGACAAGGCTTGTTGAGGGCATCTCAATGGAGCTAAACTTGGAAAGAAGTCTGAAGCTACGTTGAATGGCTTTTAGCCATGGAGGGCAGCCTCTGCAAAGACACAGAGACAAAAGCTTGAATGTCAAGTATGGGGAACAGCAAGCAAGTCACTGAGCTAGAAGGTAGAGTGCGAGAAAGAGGTGGCAGAGGAGTCTAGAGGCATTAGAGAGCTGCTGGACCTTTGTGAACAGGGGAGGAACATGGTCAGAATTGTGTTTTAGGCATACGATTAGGGAGGAGACTGGAAGTAGGGAGACCAGTGAGGGAGACATTGAAATAGTCCTAGTGAGAGGTGAGGAAGGCCAAAACTGGGGTGGGTGTGGTGTGTAGAGGAGAGAAAGGGACAAATCCAAGCAATTCTGTGTAGCTACAATCCATAGTACTATGCACTTAATTGAATATGAGCTGTGAAGATGAGTGAAGTATTAAGAATGATACCATGCTTAAAAAACTAGCTGGCTGGAAAAGAGAATTTATGAAATTAAGCAATGATTATATGTAAAAAGCCCAGAAATCACTGGAAATCATTGACATAAATGCTAGAGAATGAAGCAATGATCAGGAGAAGTCTTGATATTTAAATATAGCTAAGGAAGGCATATCAGGCCCAAAGTGCCACATTTGGAATTGCCATACAGACATTTTGCTAGTGTTATGTGAAAAATACACATACACTGGTGAGTATAAAGCTAAATGAAACCACAGTCCTTGTATTCCACAAGCTAAGACCCCAGTAAAGGGAGATACCACCAACAGAAAGAAGTATAATAGTAGTATAAGTAGAATGTGATTTGTGCCAGATGAAGAAAGTGGAAGAATTGTTATATAATATTAGAGAAGCCGAGAGAGAAGCCTGCACAGAGAAGATTGAGTTTGCCCTGATCTTAGAAGAACTGGAAGTATTCCAATAGGTAGATACAGAAAGAGAGTATATTCCAAGTCAAGTCAAATCAATAAGCATTAATTATATGCTTACTAGATGCCTGTCACAGGTGGAGTGAACACCCTGAACAAGGAGAAAGGCACATCTGGTGAACCATTAGTAGCTCGCTAGAGCAAAGCCAGTGTAGAGGTCCAGTGGGGCGAGGTCACGTAGGGTCTTAAACGCCACATTATAGAACTTGAACTTTATTGGGTAGTCAGTAGGGAGCCATTGAAAGTTTTTAAGCAGAGAAGCTGAAGTCATTAGGAAAAAAAGGAACAGAAACAAACATGAAGAACCTACTACGTGTCCAACATTTAAGAAGGTCTTTACAGAGATTTTTCTGCCAGCAGTACGTGGGGCTATTCAAGTCAGGAAACTATGTAGGTAGCTTTGGGGATTAATTTGCTTAACACATATTTATGAAGTGCGTACATGACTAATCAGCCCAACAATAATACTATGTGCCAGGCACTGACTGTTCCAAGTATTTTACTATCAAAGGAGATAATATTTGTAAAGTGCTTAGCATACATAGTGCCTGGCACTGGCACATAGCAGGTACTATAAATGTTCATAGTATAGTGGTTATATCACATCTTGAACTATTCTCAGTTAACTAGTATTGATTTAATGAGTTTACTGTATAAAATTAATAAATGCAGAAGAGATACATCACTTAACAAGATCAACATTTTTGATAGGTAAACTACATAAGTAGTAGTCCAACTCAACAAGTGGCTCATAGTCCATAAACCATGATGTCATCAGTTCTTATCAGGCATAGTTCTCCTTATCCATGACTCTACAACTTGAGTCCTGAGCTGGAGTCAGGAAAAAGTTCATCCCTGTCTCCAAATTTCCATTGAAACCAGAATTTTGAGGTTGGATTGCCAAGCCAGAATATGATAGTTGTCCCAGATTTGGCTTGGAGTTTTGCTGTATTAGGTGGCTTCTAGTTCCGCCGTACTGGCAAGGCATCAGGCATCTGTGAATACACTTTTTCTCCATCCTTTTCCGATGAATCACCTCTGGTTTACCAGCAAGATCTAGGTCAGTAGTAGATTTTGTCATTAGTAGTCATGCAGAATACAGATCTTCTTCATGGTTATGCTTATTGACCCCCTTCCTAACTGAATAATAGATGTGTATGCACATTGTTGATCTTTTAAGAAACTTCAAAATAAAAGTTTATCAATTTTAAACCTGTTATATACAAATCACATTATTTAAGGCAATTAGTATACTATAAAATGAAAGGAGAATGCTTTACTATCAAACCTAGATGACAGAGTTCTGAAGCTATGTGTTAAGTTGCCATCAGTTAAAGATTCTCTCTCTTATTTTCAGAAGGAACAAAAAGATTCAAGTAAAAAGGAATTAGAGGAAAAAGATTCAGTCATTGAAGAGTTAAAAACAAAACTAGTAGAAGAAGAAGAAAACTCAGTTGAGCTGAAGGATAAACTAATTGCTACTGATAAATTACTGGGGGATTTCAAAGAACAGATTCTAGAAAAGGACAAAGAAATAAGTAATATAAGACTAGAATTAGCGAATTCTGAACAAAAAGAAAGACAGCGTTCTGGTGAAATAAAACAATTAATGGGGACTGTTGAAGAACTTCAGAAGAAAAGTCGTAAGGAAAGTCAACTTGAAACTGAGACGGTACAAAGAATGGAAATACAGACTCAGCAGAAATTGGAGAAACTCCGAGTAGAGCTAGATGAAATGTATGGGCAGCAGATTGTGCAGATGAAACAAGAGTTAATAAAACAGCATATGTTTGAACTCGATGAACTTAATGCACAACATAAAGGAGAACTGGAAAATGCTTTAAAAACATGTCCAGATATTCCAGTAAATGAAAATCAAATACAGTTAATGAATATGGCAATTACTGAATTGAATCTAAAACTTCAAGATGCTAATTCTCAAACGGAAAAAATAAGCAAGGAGTTAGAAATAATTTCAAGAGCAAAAATCTATTTTGCAGAGTCAACTTGAAGACCTTTTTGAAGAATTAAGCTTTTCTAGGGAGCAGGTTCAAAGAGCTCGACAGACAATAGCTGAACAAGAAGATGAACTTAGCGAAGCACACAAATTGCTTAGCGGTGTGGAAGATTTGAAAGCCCAGATCGTGTCTGCGTCTGAATTCAGGAAGGACTTAGAGTTAAAGCATGAGGCCGAAGTCAGCAATTACAAGATAAAGCTTGAAATGCTAGAGAAAGAAAAGAACGCTGTTTTCGATAGAATGGCTGACTCTCAGGAAGCTGAATTAGAAAGACTGCGAACTCAGCTGCTATTCAGCCACGAAGAGGAACTAACTAGACTCCGGGAAGGCTTAGAAATTGAGCATGAAATGAACATAGAAAAACTGAAAGATAACTTAAGTGTTCACGATAAACAACAGATAGAGGAATTACAGAAGGAAATGAGTCATGAGATGGAAAGCATCCAATTTGAAAAAGACAATTTAATAACTAAGCAGAATCAATTATTTTTAGAAATTTCAAAGCTGAAAGATTTACAGCAGTCTCTTGTAAATTCAAAATCAGAAGAAATGACTCTTCAGATTAAGGAGCTTCAGAAAGAGATTGAAGTACTCAGACAGGAAGAAAAGGAAAAGGGCACACTGGAACAAGAAGTGCAAGAGTTACAACTGAAAACAGAATTTTTGGAGAGGCAAATAAAGGAGAAAGAAGATGACCTTCAAGAAAAATTTACACAACTTGAAACTGAACATACCATTCTTAAAAATGAAAAGAAAACTCTAGAAGACATGTTGAAAATATATTCTCCCATTAGCAAAGAAGAAGGTTTTATTTTCATAGATTCAGTTAAGCCCAAATCTGAAGAATGTGAGTGGCAAAAAAAAATTGATATACTCCTAGAAGAAAATGAAAAACTCACAAAACAGTGCACACAGCTAAACGAAGAGATTGAGAGGCAAAGGAATACACACTCATTTGCTGAAAAAAACTTTGAGATAAATTACCAGGAGTTAAGAGAAGAATATGCTTATCTTCTAAAGGTAAGATCTGATTTAGAGGACAGTAAAAGCAAACAGGAAGTAGAATATGAAATGAAGCTAAAGGCTCTTACTGATGAGCTTTATCATTTACAGAAAAGTAAGCCAGTTCTTTTAGTGAAAACTAAAAGTGCAGATTGTGAAAGTTGTAAAGATGACAAGTCTTTCACAGCAGAAATTTCTGAAATTGGTGAAGTTGTTGAGAAAGATACTACAGAACTTATGGAGAAACTTGAGGTGACCCAGCGAGAGAAATTAGAACTATCAGAGAGACTGTCAGATCTTTCTGAACAGTTCAAGCAGAAACATAGTGAAATTAATCACTTAAGTGAGGAAGTTAAATCTCTAAAGCAAGAGAAAGAACAAGTTTTAAAAAGATGCAAAGAGCTAGAAATCATAGTTGGCCACAGTCAAGCAGAACACATGGATGAGTTAAAACTTAAGCCATGCAATTTTAAAGATGGTATTCAAAGACAGGGAAATAAAGATTCTGCAGCTCCTGTATTTAAAATAAATAAAGACTTTGATGAAGGGGCAAAGATCATAGAGATGAATATTAGAAAAGAAAGCGAGCAAGAATTGGTGAAGCCTGAGAAGAATTCTCTTTTGGCTCCCATGGACTCTGTGACTGACCAGTTGGCTAATGAGTCGTTAGCATCATCTTTAGCTATTGCACAGAGTGGAAATGACCAGCTTCGGCAGGAACTCAGTCCTCTGAAATCTGAACAGGTTTGTTTACTGATTCATGTGTGATTAAGCTAGAAGAGGGAAAAACCTCAATTAGAAAATATTTTTGTTCTTTACAAAAATATAAATGAACATTCTGAAAAGAAGAATAAAATTAACCTTTTTCAAGTTATTCTCATTAGGGCTTGTAACTTATTTTTCAGGTAGATTTTAAATAGACAAATTAAATTATCCTAATTTTCTGTAATTGTTATATTGGATCCAAAAAACATTAAAAACTAACTAATGAAAACAATTTATATGTTCAGATAAAGCCAGAGGAAACATTTGACAGTTTATATTTTGCCAACTGTAATACTGTGAACATTAATCTAATTAATGAAAATTATTATAGAATGATATGGAAGTTACAAGTAGGATGATACATATTACTGCCTAACCAGGATCGATTTTTTTTTAAAAAAAAGCATTTCTAGGTAATAAGGTCACCTTATGGTGATCTAATGATGAATCTAGAAATCAAGAAATTGATACCTGTGAGCTACTTAAATCTATAGAATATTTGATTATTTTAGAGATAGTGATGGTTTCAACTCACATAAATTTGTAGAGTGAAAGATTCTTAGGAGACAATACTTGTGTTTGAAGACCAACTGCTTAGATGGTCAGTTTTCTGACCATTGTAGAAGTAGCTCCCATCTCCTTACTATAGTTTAAGGAATGGATTGTTTCGGGGTTTTTTTTGTTGTTGTTGTTAAGTAACTTAAAGGTGATCACTGGTACAGAATGTATTAGAGCAAATTCTTTCACTTTGCCTCGTCAGTTTCCTTTTGACAGCATGGCTTACTCTTCAGGCTAAGACCAAGGCCAAACCATAGAAATTCAGAGATATTTCTTGCTACTTATGGCTCTCAGCGTACTAGAAGTTGATTTCTTTATCTAGTTGTATTATTATTTTGGACTGATGGATTTTCTGCTCCTATTCCTACCTCAATTCTGCAATTCTGTTTCTCCTATTAATTACCAGTATAACCTTGGGAAAGACATTTCATCCTTCTGTCCTCAGTTCCCTTATCTGTAACATAAAGGGGATAGCCTTTATGACCTTTGTGGTTTTCTAGATTTCTAAATCTAGCATGGTAGGTTCACAGGATGAGGAAATAACCAGTTTTGAATTTAACAAATATTTAGTACACGCAGTGCTCAAAACACTGTTCTGGGCACTGGAACGGCACTGACCTGACTCTTCTTCTCCTGTCTTCTGGACTGTGCCTTACTTCTTTTTCCTCTAAATTTCACTAAATACTTGCTGCTTACTAAGCATGGATAGATGTGGAGGACTTCAAGTGACATGTAAAGGAATATGCTTTACCATCCATTAGGCAGCAACATGGGATCATTAGGGATTTATCTAGGATACTAATGGTGGAAATGGAATAGAAGGGAAAGAGGGAAGAGACATTTCAAAGAAAGAATATGATAACACTACATATACAAGATGAAATTAAGGGAGAAGTCAAAAGATGACTAAGTTTTTGAACTGGTCATTCAAAAGGAGAGTAGTGATACTAATGGAAACAAGGTAGTTTAGGAGAGAAGCCAGACCAGTTTTTAGTCAAGAGAAGGTAATAAGTCTCAGTTGTAGACCTCCCGAGGTTGAGATGAACCTAGATTTTATTCTCAAGAGTCCAGTATATAGAAATTTTCACGTATTCATAACTAAGGCAAGATTCTTCTTTTTTATAACAAGTAGTACATAAGTAAGAGATATATAAATGTCTTATTTGGATATTGTCTTTTAGCTTTCTAATGAAAATGTAAGGAAAGAAGAAATGGGTATTATTAAGGTTTCAAGGAAACAGCCCCAAGAAGAAGAGGAAGAGGCTAAGGTTAGTCTACAGTTTTTTTTTTTTGTTTAAAACCTTTTTATGGGTGCAAAAGCCCAGGCTCTGTAAATTTTACTGAAATTAGTATTGTTATCATCAATAGCATTGCTTCAAATTAATATTTGATGATTGAATTGACATAAGGACCATTTCCAAATTGTCAGTTTCTTATAACAAATGATTCTGCTTTCAAATTTGGTTTCCTATTCAATACCCAGTGTCTCCCTTTAACACCTTGATGGAGGTTTATGTGGGTGCTCCCTGAAGAGGTACAGGTCACAAACTTGTCTAGCCCTTCCTACTCTATATTGCCTTTCCACATAACCCCTGATCATATGATAGGCCTTTCCCTTGACGTTCCATTAATACTAGTGGAACACTCAGGCTATCCCTTCTTTATCTCATGCCTCTGCTTCTCCATTGCCTTTTCTGTTACCACCACTTTAATAACTGTACTCTTTGTATGAAGATAACACTAGTAACCTCATTAATTGGGCCAAGTTGATTTGCTGTTTCTTCAGTAGTGGGGATGGCTTCATACAGTACTTTCCATCTGTACTTCTTTAACACCATAAGTTTTGTGGGTGTTATGCCTAGCCCATTGAATATGGTGAATCCTAGGCTGAAACTGAGTATGTAACTTTGACCTCATTATCCGAGATGTCGTATCTCATATTTCTTGAGCATGTAAATACAAATGCATGCATATTATCACTTAGATGACCTCGACTTTATAGCACGATAATTGAAACAGCCAAGTCCTGATTGGACACTCTGCTGATCAGATTTAACCAGACAGGGAATCATGTTCCTCATTTGCCCTGACCAGAACTCTGACTTGGTGATATTTCACCAAGGATTTTACTAAGTACCTACCATATGCAAAGCACCATACTAAATAACAGAGTTGAAAAGATGGTTCTTTTCCACAAAGAGCTCATGTTCTGCTGTGAGATACAACATATGTATACTTCTTTGGAGAATTCTAGACCTTCATTTGCTATTTGCTTGCCAGCACATAACTTGAGAGAAAGAATTACTAAAGGTGTTGCCATCTCCCTAAATTCTGTTTGTAACTTCTCCCAATTACAGCATGTAGGTAATTCACTGTTATTAAAACAACGAAAGTCCAGTGACATCTAAGGCAGGAGTGGGGATCCTACAGCCTTGGGGCCATGTATGGCTTTCTGGGTCCTTGTGTGCAACCCTTTGACTGAGTCCAATTTTTGCAGAAGACATCGTTTTATTGCAAGATTTTGTTCTCTGAAGTTTGGATTCAGTCAGAAGGCTGTGCTTGAGGACCTAGAGGGCCACATGTGGCCTCAATGCCACAGGTTCCCCATCTCTGATCTAAGGAATGCAATATAATAGGATAACTTTATAGATTGGTGCTAAGATAGCTTATCAGAATCTCTTTTTTGTCTTAGCTGCCATTATTCAAAATCTGCTTATATACATTTCATCCTCTGCTTTTTCACATTTCTGCTCTCCTAAAGAATATTTTTTCCCAAAATTATTGGAAACTCCACTTGTTTATTTTCAGATTTTTAGAGTTCAGCTTATCTATGAGATACATTGCCAGAGGTTATCAGGCCAGTTTCAGTTACTTGCTAAACCAGTTGCTCACTGCTTATGTATTACTAACATGCTACTCCTTATTTTATTTGCATAGCTTCCCCTCACTTTCCAACCCCTTTACGTACCTGCTACACTTGCAGAAATGTTGTTTGCCAATGATTTTAGGCTGTTCAGGTGCTGAATTTTAATAACCAGCAGAATTCCATAATGGCATACACCAGTAGATGGTAATATATTGGTATAACCCTTTTCCCCCATCATTTACCCTAACTTGTAAAAGATAAATTCATTCAGACAATCCGAAGCTTAAATGTGTCCCTTAAGGGTTTAATGAAGCTTGGTTTTATTGTACGAGCAAGAAACCTGAATTCTTAAAGCAACATAGTGCCCTGAGATAAACACTTTATTACAAGAGTTTGTTTAACTATAGAACAAAGCTTCAAGTCTAAATTGTATTGCCTTCCTCTTACAAATGAATCCATGTCTTTCTAGTTCAGTCTTTATATGTCTAGCTACTATACAGATTAATGTAGCTTATGTTTCACTAACATTTGTTCCTTTGGTTATGTTGGTAATGTCTTGAAAAAGTTATTTAAATTTTCATCTTTTAGTAACATCTTTTTCCCTTAACAAATAAATAGTTTTGAAATGGTATTACTACATTTATTAACCATGATACCGTAAGGAAAGGCAAAGGATCAATTCTTTTTTTTTTTTTTTGGCTAGATCTACAAATATCAGCTATATTTGCTAAAGGTAAAAAGAATAAGTCTTAAGACCTGAATACATATCATGATATTTTTTCTTTTTATATCAAAATATTGGCTAGTCATTTCCAAAAATGTACAGAACCCAAGATTCTCTTAATATAAAGAGAAAACTCCCACTGTCATTGCAGGTCAGCACCTGTCATGTGATTTAATGTCTTAAAAAGTTACCTAGGACTTTGAAACATGAAGTGATTTGCACCATATTGTATAGCAGAGGTGATATTTGAGCCCAGGTCTTGTCGTCTCTTTCCCCTGTACCACTGTGCGTCTCATTCAGAAAAAAGGCTAAAGAAAAAGAAGTCATTTCATGGCCTTGTGCAAGAACTAGATAATGTCAAAACGTATTTAGAAGAAAAAAAGAAAGTGTTTTATTTTCCTTCTAATTGCCTTTTGTAAATCATTTTGTTCCCCTCCAGATTTGTCCTTTGTCAAAGGAATGTTAAATATAAAAAGTAACAGTGTTGGTTTCTAGTCAGTATTCTGTAATTGTGAAGTATGGTTATCTTTTTTCAGTTCTGTGTTTCAGTGTTTTGTCATTTCTTGATAATACTAGTCTCTTGCTAAGGTCTAATTAAATATTATTTCAAAGAGCATCTAATTTGTATATAAACTTTTTGGTTTCACTTTGTGACTAAGCAGAAGAACAACTAGCCATTTCCAAAATGATCGCTCAAAAAATGGTTTTGTTTCTCTTATTCTCCCTCCCTTTACAAAAACTAATGCAGGATGGAAGTGAGAAACAAGGAGTGGAAGAAGTACAGCTGTGTCCAGAGAAACTGAAAGAGTGTGGTCCAGCTGTGTCTCCTGACAGCGTCACTAAAGACAGGTACGGAAGACGTGTGTGTAGTTTTATACTTTGATTATTTTTGAACGGTTATTTTGTTTACATTAAACCATTTAGTGGTAGCACTATTGCGTGGTTGATCTTTTATATTTTGTCTGAGAAACAACATGCCCGTTCTGCAGCAAAGCTATCAATACGTATGAAGAGTAGTGCCAGGTCTTCTCCAAGTTGTGTTAGACAAACTGAAACTGACAAGCAGCCTTGCAGAATACTCGATTTGGAGTCAGAGAAGTTGCTTCCGGTCCTTACGACTTTTGTGCCCATGGGCAAGAGACTAGATTTCAGTTTCCTCATTTGAAAAATTAAGGAATTGTCCCAGATAGATGACTTTGAAAGACCTTGCTAGTGATCCTAAAGCCATCCCTTTTTTGGCCTTCTCATTGCTTAGAATTTCTCTTGTCTCACTTTTACAGCTTTATATATCATTTCACTACCACAGGAATACAATTGTAGTGATTCATCACAGAACATTTCATTATTTAATATATAGAGAGATGCATCACAGAATAGTTCCTTTCTGTTTTTCATACTCAAAACATTGTGTAATTCTTTCTTAAGATTTGTTCCTTTTAGTCAGTTCATTTTAGCACAACATACAAACATGTTTAATTCATGTACCAGTACATTAAAAAAAATGAGCCAAATGTCAAAAACTTTTCTTATTTCACCTATTTATATAAATATTGTGAATGAGTGATTACATTTTATAACATCAGTACAAAATATAAACCATGTCTGTGTTACTTAAGAATTTTTAAATTACATTTAAATCTATTGTTATTCAAATGAGTATAAATTATATGATTTCAAACTGCAGTTAATGTCTACTAACTTCATTTTCTCCCTTCCTGACTCCCATAATTGCCTCCCCTCTCAAATCCTCCTAATCCCTTTCCTCAGCTTGCATGGAGGCATTTGGCCCCTAAGATTTTGGCTCCCCCATTGGATCCTCAGCGTGGCACACAATCAGTGTGGAGCTCAGACAAGAACAGTGTATCAGTGTACGAAAACTAAAATTTCCATAGAAATATAAAATAACATGATTTATTTTATATTTCTTCTCTAATCAGTAGACTTGGTTACTAAATGTAGAATATTTGTATAAATTTGGGTAATAAGTAGTTTTGATGGTTTTGTTTTTCTAGCTGTACATAAAGGCAGTTACTTTTGTTTATTCTTAAGGAACCTTTAGAAATAAATAATTTTTCTAATGGGGGAAATTTACCCCTCTTGTGTTGGTAGTAAAGAAGTTTGGAAAAAATAAGTAAAACAAAATGAAAATTCTTTTTTAAGTGATCTTGATTTTAATTTTTCAGTGTTAAGGTATGTGAATGAATAATAATAACATAGTCAGAGAATGTGACTTAACGTGTACAAACAGCATAATCACTATTTCTTTAACAGAAACGGAAGGAAAATTTTCTATCACTCTGAAAACGCCACATGCCTGATGTGTCATTTATTCTTAGTAGTCCACTCCTACAGTATGAAGCTATGAAAAGAAATTAGTTTCAGAGACATACTGTCCACCCAGAAATTCTGTCCATTAACCTCCATAGGTGTGCATATAAAAATATAAATACAATGTAAGGAGAGACACTGGAGTGTCTTTGCTGAATTTAGCTGTTAGAAGCAGTCAGGTATTGGATTATTAAAAGATTTCTCTGTTAAGTTTCCTGACATTCATTGCATTTGTGCTTTGTGTTTCTGGATGCGGCCTCTCCTGTCCTACTACCTCCACTCAGTTCTGACCATCTTGATCTGTCCTCTGCAGAGCTGGAGCTTGCAGTGTTTGGAAATCTGGACTATCACCCCTAGAGCAGCACAGAAAGAGTGTGGAAGGGGAGCTTGCTTTTTAGACAGGTCCCCGTAAAGTGTTCTTTGTGGGCTGGCAGGCCTACGAATTATAAAGTCCCTTCATTTGTTTCAGAGTTTGTGCATCTCGAAATATTATATTTAATTGACCCAAATCACTTAGTTAAAAGAATCAATTAAAATAGACATTTTAATAAATTAATTAAAAATATAAACATCCAAAGGCTTCACTAAAAATGACAGTGTTGTCAGTCATACTGGTTTATACTCTGAAAATTAATGAATATTTCCTTATATACTGCACTTTATGTATATGACACTTCATGACGTGTCAAATAATCTAATTAATCTTTATTTACATGTATAGAAATCCTCTCCAGGAAGCTAATAACCGACTTGTAAAGATCCTTTTACAAGTTGTAAAGACCATAGCAGCTGTTGAGGAAACAGCTGGCCCTGAAGTTCTTGGTGTTTTGGATCCATCTTATAGAGTCACATCACCAGCCAACGTCCTTTGGGAGACAGAGACGGAAGGAAGAGTGCAGTACTACATCTGTAAAGAAGGTACCAGTTCTTGAGAATCTTGCTGTCATTTTCATTGATAAACATCTGTTAAGTATCTCTGAGGTGAAAAGCAGTACAAAGTCTGCATTGGGAAGCTATCAAAGCACCTGCCAACACAAAAGGCCCTGAAATCAACCTGAGGGGCTGTTCTTCTAAATACATTCTTCACAGTATTTCAGAGTTAGCGCTTAGTCTCGATCAGAGTGCTGCTCTGTAGGGTGCCTCCAACAATACACTTCCTGGAAGGTCAGGAAGACACCTGAACAAGAGAAGTCGCTGTGTGACCAAATTCTCAACCAGTGACAGAAAATATCCACCTCCCTGCCCAGAACACGTACATACCATCAGCATCCTCCTGAAATGCGTCATAATTTGAGAAGCTGTAAAGAAATAAAAATTAAGGTTTCAAGGCTCCCAGAAGAAAACCCCTATATAAACATAAGGTTGTTCAAAGGTGAGAAGGATATTTAAGAGGAAAGAGTCCTATGCCAGAGCGTGAGACTAACTTTGGCTAATGCACCAGCAGTAGTTCTAGAAGTTATACAAGCCCATCTCACATTTTTATCTTTGCTTTCTGGCCTCTGATTCTTCTCTTTCCCCATGTCCGTGTTTTGTAAGGATGGGCAAAGCTGTAAGAGTCAGAGGACAGGGAAAGATTGGATTCTGGAGGAGGTAGAAAGAAAATGGCTGTATACCTTAGTTTAGCGTGGAGGACAGCTGCCCCTTATGGCCACATGAAGAAAGCCATGACTATTTTCATCTATAGGTTCTCACATTTAATTTTAAGTTCTATTTCAACATTTCCTTAAAGTATTATTTTTGTCCACTCCTTTTTATGAGTGCCCAGTATATGTTCTCTACACACATCCAGTCTAATTCAATTAATCCCCAGGTCTGTTTTGAACATATCCACTAATTATCGTCCAGCTCTGCAGAAATAACATCTTTCCTTTTTTCCTACTCTTTCATTGTTGAGGTTCAATTCAGTTTACCAAGCAGCTTATATTCTACTAAGGGATATAACATATAAATAGATAAGCAAATAGGAGGTAATTTGGGAAAGGAAAAAAGCATTAACAATAAAGGAAATTAGGAAGAATTGTTTCTCAACTAGTACCTGAGTAGACATGGAAAAAAGCTAAAGATCCTCAGAGTCAAGGAAAGAATGTTGCACTTTTCAGCAAGAGAACCAACCTGGACCAGAGCAGAGAGTCTGGTTACAGAAGACTGGATACAGGCAATAGCAGAGGGACCCATCTGGCTAGAGCAAGGATTTGTGAAGGAGGCAAGTTGTGAAATAAGCCTGGAAAGGCAAGGGAGAGCTGAATTGTGAAGAATTTTAAGAGCCACATCAAGGCTTTTATATCTTGTTCTAGAGATGATAGGGAAGTGTTCTTGAGCAGAGGACTGACATGAGGGAGGCATCATAGTATTGTAGTATGGTACAAAGAGTATTAGATGTGGAGTAGAGGGCTCAGACTCTGATTCTGCCACTTACACCTGGTGGAGCATCAAGTGACTGGTCTGACAGGTCCCTGAACCTCTCTGGACCTGAGTTTTTTTCATCAGCACATCTCATCCTTTAAGAAAACCTTCTGCTTTAGACCGTAGTATTTTTAATGGAACTCCTCTGAGGAGGATGAAGTGTATGTTCAAAATTTTCATCGGTTAGCTGTTGTTTTTTTTAAATGTTTTTGGTTCTAAATTCTTCCCTTATCCTTAGATCTGACGGATAAACTATTCCATGCTCTCCTTTTATGTGTAAATCATGTACCCATATTGACCTTATCTTGGTATGTGGTGTGAAATGCTAATCTATACCTAGTTTCTGCCAAATGCTTTCTGATTTTCCAGCAGTTTTTGTTAAATAATGAGTTTTTGGTCCCAAAAACTTGGGATCTTCTATGCTAGATTACTATGGTCATTTACTACAGTGTACTGCGTACCTAACCTGTTACACTGATCCACCAGTACCAGATTGTTTTGAATATTGAATTTTAGATAGGACATTTTTTAGGTTCTTAATTGGGTTAATGAAACCCCTTCTCATCTGTCTTTTTACATGACTTGTTATGCTCTGTGGGTCATCAGCATCAAGATAATAATTAAGTGGATGAAGTCATGGAGAGTAGAGAAAGAGAAAGGGACCCAAGAGTGAGTCTTTGGGTGCACTCATATTTGAAAAGGACAGTTAGGAAGCACAGTGACTTGTCTGTGATCACCTAGCCAATGAAGGGAAGGATTTGAATCCTGATCTTCTTGTCTCTGCTCTGCCATGTTCACTATTGAGACTGTGCAGGACTGTCATGAGGAAGAGAGGTCAGATAGATATATTCTTTTCTGGTTCTTCCCCCTGAGCTCCATCTGTTCCCCATATTTCAGTCTGTCACGAATGCTGTGTGACGTAATTCTCACAAGTGGCAGGAATGGGTGCACTACACTCTAGTTTTCCTTCATAGAAGGCACACACATGCTTTATAAATTTTGAATACATAGAATCAACTTATATTATCTAGGAAACAGGAATAGTATAGATGAATTAAATTGAGTTATATTAGAAATTCTGTTTTTGTTACAGTTTAGTACATTAACTGAACCTTTTAACAAATCAGCAAGTATAAAATGTGTCTGAGTTTAAATAGTTTCTTTTTCATTTCCCACCTAAAAAAGTGGATATACCCAGTGAAACAATCAAAAGCAAGACAAGGAGAAAACGTCAAAAATCCTAAATAATCCAAACATTTTTTTCTACGAAGCTTCTATTGCTATCTCTTTTACCCTTTTCTTTGCTAGCTGTTGAGCAGAAAAGTAGCATTACATTTTTTTTATTGTGAAATGTGTCCAATCAGATATAAATTTGTTAAATATGTCCTAATTTGTTTGATGGCATTACAATTGTGAAAGGTATATACTCATATGATTATGAATGTATAACAGTAATATAATTACTGCCTGTTGTTGTTCAGTCGTTTTCAGTCACGTCTGACTCTTCATGATCCCATTTGGGATTTTCCTGCCAAAGGTACAGGAGTGGTTTGCCCTTTCCTTCTCCGGCTCATTTTACAGATGAGGAAACTGAGGCAAACAGAGTGAAATGACTTGTCTAGGATCACACAGCTAGCCAGGTTTGAACTCAGAAAGGTTAGTCTTCCTGACTCCAGGCCTGGTGCTCTGTGCACTGCGGTGCACTGCCCCAAATGACCACATAGTTATTTTCATAAATAGACTTTGTAATTTAATATCTTGTTTAATTTTCAAAATGTGTTGTAGTTTTTAAATGTGAATTTCATGATAGTACCTTATTCTTCTTACAGAAGAGCCCCTAGTCTCTTGCTGCGGAAGTGGCACACCAAGTAATGCCCCTGGCACATCATCAGAAATCACCGAGGAGAAAAAAGAGCTGTGTCAGCACCTTCTACAATGTAAACTTTCTGGAGCTGAAATCGATCTTAAAAGTGAAGAACTAATCTTAAATGTTAGTTCTCGGTTACAGGCTGTAGTTGAAAAACTTCTCGAAGCCGTAAAAGGACCAAATAGTCAAGTAAGACTTGTTATGTGTTGAATGCCTCTTGAGGGTCTAGTAGCCTCCGGTTTAAACTGCCTAGAAGAGATGGCATCCTGAATCCACAAGCCTCCTCCAAAGAAGTGAAGGAGCACTAGGATTCTGAGCAGGGTTGCCCAACCTCTGATTTTACTGGTCTAGGCAATACCTTCAATCAGTGCAGATCACATGGATTCTTTCTCTTCATCTTAAAGTCTTAGGGAATGGCCTAAAGCATCGCAGGGTTAAGAGGGTTGCCCAAGGTCACGCAGCCAAGATGCGTCAGAAACAGGACTGGAAATCAGCTTTTCCTGACTCCAGGCCTGGCCATTTGCTCCTCCACACTGACTTTCCAACCTCCTTAATTAAGAAATGGTGTGATGGACTATAGGAGACTGTAAGAGAGCTGGCCTTGAACCACAGAAGACTGGGGTTCAGGCCCCCTGAGCACATCCTAGCTGTGTCACCCATGGAGAGTCACTGAACCTCCCAGTGACCTAAGAAACTCTCTTCATCCAACAAGCTGCAGAGAAGTTGCTGATCTGCATTGGTCGGGGAAGTTTCTGCATCCAAGAGATCACTGTCAATAGAACCATGGATTCAGAGTAACCAACAACTTAAAAATTATTTCAGACTATTTACCAACTAATGAAAATTCTACAATAGATGGCATGCATTTACAGAATGCTACTGCCTGCCTGGCATATATAGGCAGATAGTTCAGGCTTTTTATGTAAATTTTTATTGTACAAATTCGAATTCTGAAAGAACTTTGCATTTCAGAAGAAATGTATGTTAATTTTGCTATACAGTACCATGCTTGGTCGCTTTCTCTCTCTCTCTGTCTCTCTCTATTTCTCTGTTTCTCTCTATCTGTCTCTGTTTCTGTCTCTCAGCTCCTTCCCCTTAGCTCAGCTCTTGGAGACCTCCCACTCCCCCCAAAAAAAAACCTTTTTAAAAAGAAAAATCCTCTGAGTGAAGGCAGAACAGATGCCTGGAGATGCTACCACCACCACTGAATGGGGCTTGGCAAGATAGACCTTTGCCCCACTGCTCCCACCTACTCATGTGTCCGGCCCCTGCATCTCTGTCTTCCATCTGTTTGAGCTTGAATACTTCATGCCTGTCCCTGCCCCACACGTCACCCATCCTCTCCTGTCTGCATCCATGTCTGGCCGTCACATGTCTGCCCTCTGTGTGTTGTTTGTCTTAATATCAATCAGGCCCTCACGTGTTCCTCCTCCTGCTCTTACTTTTTGTCCCTGGCCCCTGCACGTCTTTGCACAGTGTGCCAGCCCCCTTCTTCCTTTAGTATGTGGCCACCTTCCTGCTTCCCTCTCTCCTTTCCTCACCTCTGCAGGCAAATTCACATCACATAAAAATGTCTTTACATAGAGGTTTGCAGAACAGTCTACTTATGTAAAATGAGAACTGTCTGTACTCAATTTATGAATATATTTCTTTAAGGTTTCTTCTACCTCCAGAATTCTTTGGCTTTCTGAATGGTTGTACTCAGTTTGACGTAAAGACTACAAAGTAAACCATTAAATATTCCTATAGAGGTTGTTCACATAATATTAACCTTTTTCACTGTTCATCTAAATGAAGTTTTTGGGTTTCCCAGGAAAGTGTCTGCCAGGTCCAGTAAGGCTAAAGTAGCTGTTCAGGTTAGATTGGAAGTGTCATGACTGAATCTGAATGTTTCAACTGCATCTTCAAGATATTGTAAAGACTCTGGAGTTTCCCCAGATATTACTATAACCTAAACATAGTTCATCTCGGAATCTGTTTTGAATTCTTAGGAAGATGTGAAATAGCTATGATAGCTTCTGATTTATTCAGCTGCACTTCCAAGACAATCAGTAATTAAAATGATCTTGAACTTGATGCATATATTTGGTAGTTAAAGCAACACAAAGCAATAGCCTAAATGAATGGGGTTTTTTTTTGCCATCATCATATATTTTAATCTGGTTTCTTTGTAATAGAATATTTCACTTTGACTTTGGTTTTTTCATGATATCTCTGAACAACCAGGAACCATTCTGAGGTGCTCTTTCGTTAGGTGCTGAACTCATATTCACAAAGAAATCTGGAAATGGAACTCTTATGGTCTTTTTCTAGACTCAGAGATATATCTCAAATGTGAATAGAGTTAAAGGCACTTTGCAGGGAACGTTCGTACTGTGTAGAGCTTGTATTTAGCAGAGTGTGGAGAGCGTGAAGACAGACTATCGCTGTTCCTTACTGCGCATGAGCCTTTTTATGTATAATAATAGCTGTGTTATTGGAAAAGAGACATTCTAATACACGAACAATCAAGGTTATAAACTTCCTTGATTTCGCTGAAGGAGAGTATTGTGCATAAGATGAAGTTATTCATATGAAAAGAGGGAAGGTCCACACTGGCATGCAGTGTTCCACCAGGATGTTCTGTCTCTTTCCCAGTTCCCTCTAGAAGGCCTGCTCCATAGGCAGCAGACTTCCTTTCCTCTTAGATATTTTTCTCTCTCACCCCTTCCAGCTTCTACTTTTCACTGAGAGAAGATACCTCCTTGATGACAGCATCCCTGGCTGCCCTTTCACTCTCTGGTAGAGGGAGGGAAGTTGGGAGTACGCCTTGGTTCTGTCTTTACCACCGTCACTCAGTCACCTCTGCTCCTTTGTGGTGCATTCAGTCCAGAAACATCACCAAATCAGAATTCTAGTCACTGTGATCAACCAATGTCCAAGATATTCCCCTTCTTCCTAACTGAGTTCAGTGTCTGACTCATCGTCTTTTTTCCTCAGGTCTTGCCTTTATACTTGGGGACTTGAACATATATAGTGATACTCCAATCCCCCAACTTCACAGTTCCTCAACTTACTCATGTCTCATGACCTACTTCTCCACCCCACCTGAGCCATACCAAAGGGTCAAACTCCTGAACTTGTCATCACCCACAAAGGTTCCACTTCCATGTTCATGAATTCTGACATTTCTTTATCTGATCATAATCTGTCTTCAGTCCATTTCTCCCCTCTAACCCCAAATCTTTTTCTTTGACCATACTGTGACCTCCAGTCCCTGGCCTTCATCCCTGTAGGAGCTATGCTCTCCTCCCTTCCCCATCTTGACTCTTTAGTGAATCAGTTCAACTCTTGACTGGCTTCTTGCACCCTTCACAAGTCACTAGACTTGGCCTGTATTTGAGGTCCCAGTCAGACCCAGTCAGTTACTCATCTCTCCAAGAATAGATGACATTATTTATTTATTTCTTTATTCATTATTATTATGTAACTGTTGCCATCTTCTCAGGGCTAGTGTGATGAGAGCACTCCTTAAAGCAATCTATAAATGTGCATTATCAACATATTGTAACTTATTGTTCCTGAGGTCCCTTCAAGCTCTAAAATTCTGTGATTTTAGTATGATTGCAGTTAGTCAACCATTTGTGACATTTCCATTGTGTAAAAAATATATTTATTTTGTAGTCATTAGGTCATCGTGACATAACCAAAAATCAGATACAGGATTTTCCTTTCTAAACCCCAGACATTCTCTGACTTTCACAAGTCCACAAAACGGTGTGTTATAGCAGACAAGAGAGCTGGATCACGAGTCAGGAACACTTGGGTTACAGTCTGTCTTTGCTGCTTCCTAGCATGTGCAGACAGTAACAGTAGTACCTTCCTTTCAGGGCTTTTGTCAGTCATTCAGTTCATATCTATTGTGTTATGTACCAGGCTGTGTGCTGAGTTCTCGGGTTACAAAGAAAGGCAAAAAATATCCCCTGCTCTCCCCCAGCCTAATTTGGTGGGGCAGGGGGAACACTAGACAGAAAACTAGATACAGTCAAGCCATGTGAAGGATAAATTGGAAATAATCCATAGGGGAAGGCATTAACATGAGAGGGGATCAGGAAGGGCTTCCTGTAGGAAGTGGGATATTTTAGCTGATACTGAAAGGAAGCCAAGTAAACCCAAGGTGGAGATGAAGAGGGAGGACATTCCAGGTATGAAGGAAAATGCCCAGAGAAGAATGAAGAGTGTGTATGTGGGGTGAGGGGAACCATTGTTAGGGAAGAGGGTAAATTGTAGCGGGGGAGCAGGTAATGAAGGTCTTTGAACACTGTGCAATAGTGTATTTGATCCTGGAGTTGAGAGGGAGCCCCTAGAGTTTATTGAGTGCAGTCAAGATCACTTTGCTTAGGTAAAATTCTATGTTTGAAACTTTATACAAATGTGATTATTTAGCACTTGGAAAGATTTTTGCATTGACGTGTTATGTACAATTATTACACTCAGAATAGACACCCTGCAAAAGGTTATTGAACTGCTAATTTACCTGAATTGTAGATAGATTATTTTGTCAGACCTACAACTTCATTTATCTGGGGAGCTCTAGGTTAAGAAACTCCATCACTGCACACCACTAGTTAACCATTCTAAGACTTGGAGGCTTAGAGTGGCCTAGGGCAGTGAGAGGACTGTAACTTATTCAGGGTCATAGAACCCACATGTGTGAAACTTCAGCTGGGTCTTCCTTATTCCAAATAAAACCATGTTCATAATGTCTACTGTCTTATCTAAAATATAATATTGTACTAACAGAACCATAAAATGACAGTATTTTTAAAGGAAAATATATTCAAAGTTCCAGCTTGGGATTCCAGCCACACAATTCCTGCTGATAGCTATCCCTACAGTGAACTTGGAAACTCTTCCTCATGCTAACTAGTAGGAATAGAAGCTTTGCCATGCTTCAGTCCACTGGTACAAGGAAGAGATTATGGCAGTCTTGGTTGGGGACAAGCTCTCTTGTATCAAAGGTGGATTCTTCAGTGGTCTGGAAGAAGGGCTCTCTAAGGATGGTGCCACCTACCTACCTACCAGGATAAAAGCTACCAAGCCACTTCTTGGCCCTGGGCCTTTCTCTTCCCCCTTTCCCTCTGAGGCCCCAGGGATTGGCCCACCTCCATCCTTTTCTTCCACGACTACCTGGATTCTTCTTACTGGGATTTCTTTCTATTCCACCTTGCTATGGAACATAACATAGTCTTACAACTTCTGTACCTATCCCCAAAGTAAGCATAGCCTTTTTTAGCTTTTTTTATTCACTTATTTATTTTTAGTTTTCAACATTCTTTTCCACAAGATTTTGAGTTCCAAATTTTTTCCCCTCTCTCCACTCCAAGACACTGCATTCTGATTACCCCTCCCCTAAATCTGCCCTTCCTTCTATCATACTCCTCCCTTCCCTTGTCCCCATTTCCTCTGTTTTCTTATAGGACAAGATAGATTTCTATACCCCATTACCTTTATTTATTATTTCCCAGTTGCATGTAAAAACGATTTTTAACATTCATTTTTAAAATTTTGAGTTCCAACTTCTCCTCACTCATCCCCACTGAGAAGGCAAGCAATTAATATAGGTTATACATGTCTAGTTATGCAAAAGACTTCCATGAAGGTCATGTTGTGAAAGACTAACTATATTTCCCTCCATCCTATCCTGCCCCCTATTTATTCTGTTCTCTCTTTTGAGCTTGCCCCCTCCTAAATGTATTTACTTCTAATTACCCTCTCCTCCCATTTGCCCTCCCTTCTGTCATCCTCCCTACACCCCACTTATCCCCTTCTCCCCTACTTTCCTGTAGTGTAAGATAGATTTTCATACCAAATTGAGTGTGCATGTTATTGCCTCCTTAAACCAAATGTGATGAGAGTAAGCTTCACTTTTTCCTTCTCCCCTCTCCCCTTTTCACCTCCATTGAAACAGCTTTTCTTGCCTGTTTTGTGAGAGAGAGTTTGCCCCATTCCATTTCTCCCTTTCTCCTCCCAATATATTCCTCTCTCACCCCTTAATTTTATTTTTTTAGGTATCATCCCTTCCTATTCAACTCATCCTGTGCCCTCTGTCTATATGTATGTAATCCCTCCAACTACTCTAGTACTGAGAAAAGTCTCAAGAGTTACAAATATTCCATGTAGAAATGTAAGCAGTTCAACTTTAGTAAGTCCCTTATGATTTCTCTTTCCTGTTTACCTGTTCATGCTTCTCTTGATTTTTGTGTTTGAAAGTCAGATTTTCTATTCAACTCTGGTCTTTTCATCAAGAATGCTTGAAGGTCCTTTATTTCATCGAATGACCATTTTTCCCCCTGAAGTACTATACTCAATTTTGCTGGGTAGGTGATTGTTGGTTATAATCCTAGTTCCTTTGACTTCTGGAATATCATATTCCAAGCCCTTCGATCCCTTAATGTAAAAGCTGCTAGACCTTGTGTTTTATCCTGAGTGTACTTCCACAATACTCAAATTGTTTCTTTCTGGCTGTTTGCAATATTTTCTCTTTGATCTGGGAGCTCTGGAATTTGGCTACGGTATTCCTGGGAGTTTTCCTTTTTGGATCTCTTTCAGGAGGTGATCAGTGGATTCTTTCAATGTTTATTTTGCCCTCTGGTTCTAGAATATCAGGGCAGTTTTCCTTGGTAATTTCATGAAAGATGATGTCTGGGCTGTTTTTTTGATCATAACTTTGAGGTAGTCCCATAATTTTTAAATTGTCTCTCCTGGATCTATTTTCCAGGTCAGTTGTTTTTCTAATGAGATATTTCACATTGTCTGCTATTTTTTCATTCCTTTGGTTTTGTTTTAGAATTTCTTGATTTTCCATAAAGTCATTAGCTTCCATCTGCTCCATTCTAACCTTTAAGGAATTATTTTCTTCTGTTTTTTTAGGGCATTTTTCTCTTCATTGGCTTTTTGGATCTCTTTTGCCATTTGAGTTAGTCTATTTTTTACAGTATTATTTTCTTCAGCATTCTTTGGGGTCTCCTTTAGCAAGCAGTTGACTCATTTTTCATGATTTTCTTGCATCACTCTCATTTCTCTTCCCATTTTTTGCTCTACTTCTCTTACTTGATTTTCAGAATCCTTTTTGAGCTCTTCCATGACCTGAGAGCAATTCATATTTTTCTTGGAGGCTTTGGAAGTGGGAGCTTTGACTTTGTTTTCTTTTGTTTTCATGCTTTGGTCTTCCTTGTCACCAAAGTAAGATTCTATAGTCTGATTCTTTTTCTGGTTTTTGCTCATTTCCCTAGCCATTTACTTGCCTTTTGAGCTCGTCAAGGTAGTTCTCTGCTTCCCGTGGGGATGGAGGATGTACTGTCAGCCACTTGATCAGCTGCCCCTGCTGCTACTGTTGCAGGTTCCTCTGCCCCCTCCCCCCTCAGCCACTCTCATGCTGGGGCCAGACCACTCCACTCTCCTTCACTGGTCCCACAGGCTTTTTCCACTGACCTTCCAATTTGTCCTCAGCGTTTTGGGGTCATGAAGTCTGGAAACAACCACAGGTGTGAGAGATTCAGTCTCCCCAGGGCCTACTCAGGTCCTCTCTCTGCACTCGCGGCCCACACTGGACTGTGCTCTGCTCCCAGCGTGGAGCGATGGACACTTCCTGGCAACCTTTCAGTCTGTCTTGGGCTGGCGTTTTGCTTCACTCTGTCATTCTGTGGGTTTTGCAGCTCCAGAATTTGTTTAGAGCCATTTTTTACAGGTATTTGGCTGGGCTTGGCAGAGCGATCTAGAAAATCTGTGCTGTTATTCTGCCATCTTGGCTCCACCGCCACCCCACCCTGCCCCCAGCCGTCTAGCTTTTCAGAAAGATTATTTTAGTTTTTTTACTAGTGGAAACAGTTGGAAACAGGAAGTTACTTCTATTTCCCCCCTCCTCCTCAGCTTTCTCTTTTTTCTACTTAGACCTGTAGAGAAAGTCATAGTTTGGTACTATTGAGTTGACTGAATTATAATGGATTGAAGTGAGACCGAGGTATTTTTCTGAGGAGTCAGTCAGTAAACATTTATTAGGTACCTGGTATTTGCTACACGCTGAGCTAAGGGCTGAAGATACAAAGAAAAGCATGATAGTCCCTGCCCCTGAGGAGCTTACTGTTTAATGTGCAGCTGCAGGGCTGTGATAAAGTCCTGCAGACAGGAAGCACGATAAGGAGGTGAGAGATTCAGAGTTACTTTTGTGTGGGAGAACGATGTGTTTCTGTAAGTTTCATAAAGTCCAGGACAGCAGGCAGGTGGGTAATGATGAAGTGAATTCCCAGAGAGCCTTCCTTGTGTGATGGAGGGCCAAGAATGTAATCTCCAGTGTCCAGCCGCCACCATCTCCAATTAGAGGGAGGGTGTGGTCCCAGGGGATAGGGGTGCTGAAGAAGTATGAATTTCAGAGTAGATTTCGTCTGGCAGAATGAGAAATTTCTAGAGATCATGAAGTCTAGGACAAGCAGCCAGGTGGGAAATGATGGATAAGAGACTTCAACTAGTTGTTTTGTTTTTTTTTTTTACATAAAATCTAGAATGTAAATGGAGGTTTAGGGGCAGATTCTAGAGATTCTTTAGCCCTGAGGATGGACAAGTAGGACAATTGAGAGTGGGGGAGAGGAAGAGGGACAGCCTTCCCTTCTTTTCCAACTTCTAATCCTGCCTCTTCACACCCTAAACTGGGAGGGCCTCGACCTAGAAGCTTATCTTCCACACTTCCCTGTTCACATGGAGGACCATAAAATGAAATAAAAATGAGGGAAGCCATTGGACCAGGCAAGAAATTGGTGGCAGTAGGATGAAGTGGTATAGATAAATGAAGAGCTAGTTTTCTTCAGTTCCCATTAGTAAATATGATTAACATGCATCATTTCTCTTCATAATTAATTTTTCTAGTTTATAGACATAACATTAATCATAATTTATTTCAAGGTAGAATTTACTAGTAACCTACTAAATATATTAATGGCAGGAAAAATATCACAGCTTTGGAAGATTTAGTATAAATCAAGAGATCATATCCTTTCATAGTCAAAACTCCCATTTGATTCTTAGTGTAACATCTTTTATATCAAGACTGTTATATCAAGACTTCATTCAGATGCACAGTTTTCTTCTGGGGAAGTAGACTCTCAACCTGTAAGTTTTCCCACAAACTCACAAGTGTGATTCTGTGTGAGAATGTGGAGATTCTCTTGGGACAGAGGAAAGAACACTGGCTCTGAAATCAGGGTTCACATCCTGTCTTGATGCTTACTATTATTGTTTAGGGAAATGTCTTTACCTCCCTGGACCTCCTCACCTGGAAAATGGAGGGGGAGACTGGACTTGAGGAGCCTTTGAGCTCCCCTCTCTGGTTCTGGGATTCTCTGCTTCCAGATTGATCGGTCTTTCAAGAGGCTATGATAATATGTTTTATTCTCCACAGTGCATTAGTAACCCTTTCCCAGCACTGGGTTCCTTATAAAGTTTCTTTCTCTTAAAGTTGTCTGAAGACATTTCATGGTTTACCAAATTTACCAAATTTGTTTCCCTTATGTTTTCCTATCATTCCACTTTATTTTATTTTTGCATAGTACTGTATTCATTGTAGTGCCCATTCTAGATCCACCAAGACAAGTGAAAGCAGGGAAGTCTGTTTGCTGAGCTTCCCATCATTAAGGCAGAAAAGCATGAAGAAGTACTAGAATCAGCTGCATGATCCCTAATTGTCCAGTCTGATAGACCTTCTCTAGTTGGACTGTATGCCTGAGTATGAACCTGACAGAAGTTACACAAAACAGCTGAGAAGTTTGGTTTATTCTGACTCTCTTTACTGTTACCTTTTTAGGCCAGATTTCATGGAAGTCTCTTTTTGCTGGAGGAAGGAAACCCATAACCACTTGATAGTGATCTATTCAGGTGACTCAGTAGCACAGTAGATATAGTCCCAGATTTGAAATCAGAATGACCTAGGTTTAAATCCTGCTTCAGACAGTGACTGGCCCTGTGACCCTCATGATAATAATAGCATGTGCCTCATCGAGTTGTTGTAAGTTTCCAGTAAGCTAATATATTTAATGTGCTTTGCAAACCTTAAATGGCCATATAAATACTCATCATCATCATATGTGGGCTTGCTATCGATTACAGTGGTACAGGCAAATGTTAAAGAATAAACAAACATGCCTGACAAAGGAAACCTTTGACTGTAGGACTTGGTTTCTGATATTAATCCTCTAATTTGTGGACTTCTACAAAACATTCATGTGTTTTTTCCTTTTATCTCAGTAAAGGTCAGTTTATATCCTCATGATTTATTAAGATAAAATTCTTGATAATGAAAATTTTTCCAACTATCTTGTATTTGTTGCTAAAAAAATTGCATGAGAAAGCTCTCTTACTCCATCTTTCCTATTTTAGGTAAGAGAAACCAGTGGGACACTTGAGGAAGAACTAAGCCAAACTAAGCACCAGCTCATGGAAGCCGAGAAAAACCTTGAATATTATTCAGAAAAAGAAGGTGAACTCATAGTATTAGAAAGCAAAAAGTCATCATGGGACTTTGGACAGCTTCTTGCTGAAAAAGATTCTCACCTTATTGGTAAAAACTCCTCATCCCAAACAGACATAATCCTCCAAGTCAGTAGTGGCAATCAGATGCCACAAGTTCCTGTTAAAAATACAGGAATCCAAAGTGATTTACAGAGTACCTATTCTTCAGAGGATGTCACTGAAATAATAAGACAGTTCAATGAAAAAATTAACCAAATGCAAGAGCTCCACGCTGCTGAGATCTTGGACATGAAAGCCAGGCGTATCACTGAGGTTGAGAACTTGAAGACGAAGTGGTTGGTGACTATTCAGTTCTTGACAGAGGAGTGCAGCAATCTGAAGGCAGCAAACCAGTGCCTACAAGCCAAAGAGGTAGGGGTACAGCAGTCACTGTCTCCACTGTAAGTGCAGAGCTTTTCACTAGACTCCTGGACAGAAAAATGGGAAGAGGTTACTTACTCATCAGTACCCAGGTTAGCTCTTTAATGTTTAGCTAAAGAAGAAATTAAAATGGGTCAGAAGCTGATAAGGGACCCACAGATGGTTTCATTTATAGTAAAAAAGGACAGAAATGGATTCCTGCTGGCATTAGAGAAGGACCCAAAGCATTCACTGAAGAGCCTAATGGGGATAGGGCTGGACTTGAAGTCACATCACACCTCAGACTTCAGTAGCAGTGTGGCCCTGGGACAAGTCACTTAACAGCTCTTTGTCTTAGTTTCCTCCTCTGTCAAATGCTGATAATAGGACCTGCTTGACAGGATGGTTGCTAGAGTCATATGAGAGAGTAAAAGCCTTACAGCAATAGTGATAGATTCTTTTTCATTTACATACATACATGTAGACATACCAGCTGATATTTTTATTTACTGGGCAAGACAATAATAGCTCTTCTTTCAAATATGTTTGTTCTGTCCAATATAGGTAGTTTCAGTTCCTGGATCAATACACTCTGACTTTTATCAAAGTAGAGAAATGTGTTCTAGTGGTAAGTCATGATAGAATTTATTTTGTTACATTTTCCACAATAGCATATTCGAAATCTTTTTGTCTGTTACGTGAAAATTCCTTTCATTTTTATAATTTAAATAAATAAAATTTATAATGCTTTTATTCGTACTAAATAATTATTTTTATTTATTTTAGACTCTGGATTAGATTGGAGTCAAGGTATTGGTCTTCAACAAAGCCAGGAATTTGATATAGAAGACACTCCAAGGGAAGAACGTGAAAATTCCTTAACTCCAGAGATGCTAAAGGTATTAATAAATTGATATCTTTCTATCAGATTAAATCCTTTCTGTGTTAGAGATAGTGGTGTATTAGGAGGTATAAGTACTACATTATGTAAGGAGACTCATAGAATTGTGATCCCAGGAGAGAGCTTATTGCCTTTTTGATAATGATTAAAGCAGCAATAAGGATAGATTTTACAGACCCAAAAGCCATATCCTGTGCACTTATAGCCACTGTGCAGCTTCGAAAAGGCAATGTGCTGAATGAAGCAGGAGCATGCTGGTAGGAAGAGGGGTCGGCTGAGTGCTGCGCTGGCCTTCTCTTTTAGAGATCTCAGTGTATGCCACTCAGCCCCCAGCAAGCATAGCATGCCATTCCCTGCTTGATTTTCCTTAGAGAGAAACACAGATACCACTTTCTTTTTCTGTTTCATTCTTCAGTTGTCCAGTACAGGAATACAATTTCAACACTTTGGTTTTGGGGTTTGTTTTACAGGGGTTGCTGGGAGAGGTCCATGATGAGGGCATGCAAGTGCTAGCTCTTACTGAACCACATTTCAGTGAAGGAGATGCCTGTTTTACTGAGCAAACTTCTGCATTTTGTCTGGAAGATAGAAAAATCTACCTCAACGTAATCTCATCTCTTGTGGATTTAATTGCCAAAATGCAGGTGCAAAGGGAAACTGAGGTACACCAAAAATATAATGCAAGCATACAAATTTTCAGAATTTTAAAAATCTTTCCAGTGAGCCCTGTTTTCTCAAGTAAGATTTGTCCTTCATGTTGGTAAAAGTTGCTGCAAATTTCATACTTGAAAAGTGCAATTTTTGGAAGTGCTTGTTTAAATATTTGTCATTTTAAAATTATGAATATGTGATCATTTTTAGAACATATGAAAAATGCCCTGCCTTGAAAGTTGACATTATTTTATATTTTTTTAGCTTAATAAGAGTCCTCAGTCCCATGAGAATCCTCCAGATTGGCAAAGTGAATTTCTGCATGCCTTTCAGCAAATCTATCTAGAAGTTCAAAACATTCTGCTAGCCATACGTAAGACAGATTTGACAGCTCTACCTATGAGAGATGTCCATGGATTGGTGAATCTGTTGGAGCAAAGATTACAAGATCAGGTACTGAAAGAAACTGCTGCAAAAGACATTGATTGCCATAGTACTGTTAAGAACCGCTCCTATGTGAAAGGGGAAACACACCAGAAACCCATAGTCCTAAAGTTGTTAGTATTTTGTGCTGTCTTTTTTAGTGAGAGGCTTCTTAATTAGTTTGATAGTCTTTTCAATTAAGCATTTAAACAAACATGAAGCATATGCATTATAAAGAACACTGTGCTAGGTAATGGGAGAAGTAGATTGGAATAATAATATGTATTCCCTTCCCTAAGGAGCTCACTGTTGGATACAGTTTATGGATTTTTACATCACTTTCTAAATAGGTCATTAAATGCAGAGCTGCCATGGAGTATATTCAGAGTGCAGACAGAAGAAGCTTGTTGAGCGAAATCCAACCATTACGGGCTCAAATAAATACTGAAAAAATGACCATGAAGAGAGAAGAAGAGAGTGATTCACAAAGCCAAGGTATGTTGTAGTGTCGTGTGTGCTTGCCTATATATGTAAGTATGTATTTACAGTCCTGATTTTAATCTTTTTTGTCCTTTTCTCAGTTAATGAAAATTTTCTATTACTCAAACTTTAGTATTATTCTTAGAGAGCTATCCAAAATCAAAGCCAAAGCAATTTTATTAGTATTAAAATAATGCGTATTTGCTTCAAAAAATTTACCAGTGAATAAATATTTCATTGAAAATGACACTAAAGCTACTGAGTAAAGTCAGCACCTTTCCCTGTTTTGCATCTATGCAGGATGAGATAATAAATAAGTTTCCTTCTCCACCTTTCACTTGATGGCCGCACGAAAGAAGGATTCAGGGATTTAAACAGTTGTTACTTTAAACAAAGATTTCACATCTAATCTTAATCATGTGTGGTAATAGAATTTGTGCTATCATTGTACAAAATTTAAAGTATTCCTTTAAATAGATTTAGATTCCTTTCAGATCCACTAAAAATGTTTTTTAAGTAGCATATAGATAATCCAGATATATTCATTTAGATTCTATACTCTTCATTTCTAGGGAAAAAAATAAACTGAAGATGATTTTACGTTAGATCAATGAGCACAGTCATGTTGTTATTTAAACGTATGAGTCTCTAATTTTATTGATTTCCATATACCTCAGGTAAAGTCAGTGTCTCCTCCCCAACAAAAAAGTACTTGTCAAAGACAGTAGCATAATGCCACCCAATTGCCCTCCCTGCACTTGGTGCACGGCGTCATCTTGAAAGTGGGATCTGGCGATTCCTGTAGTGATTCTTGTAGCGATTCTTTTTTTTTTTTGTTTTTATTTTTTTTATTTTTTAATGTTTAACAATCACTGCCATACAATTGCGATTTTATCCCCCCCACGTACCCCCCACTACCCCCCTCCCTCCCCACGACTGCATACAATTCTGTATAGATTCTACATATACTTTCCTATTGAGTATATTTTCACTATAGTCATGCTATGTAGTCAGACTAAGATAAATGAAAGAAATCGTATAACAAATCAGAACATGATACACAAACACATACACATACACAAACATGATCTGCTACATTATGTGAGTGACTTCCATATTTCTCTCTCTGAGTGTGGAAGGCATTTTGCCTTGAGAACCACCAATGGGATTTTTTTTTTTTTTTGTAAGAAGTTCTTGTGTTATTACAAAAATCTAAGTCTACCAAAAAAAACTCTCACACACTGTGGTCGTTGCTGTGCATAAAGTTCTCCTGGTTCTGCTCCTTTCACTCAGCATCAGGTCATATAAGTCCTTCCAGGCCTCTCTGAAGTCTTCTTGTTCATCATTTCTTATGGCACAATAGTACTCCATTACATTCATATACCATAATTTATTCAGCCACTCCCCAATTGATGGACATCCCCTTGACTTCCAGTTTTTGGCAACTACATAGAGTGCTGCTATAAATATTTTTGTACATGTGGGACCGTTTCCCATTTTTATGATCTCTTGGGGATATAGTCCTAGTAGCGATATTGCTGGGTCAAAGGGTATGCACATTTTTGTAGCCCTTTGGGCATGGTTCCAAATTGCTCTCCAGAATGGTTGGATGCGCTCGCAGCTCCACCAACAATGAATTAGTGTTCCAACTCTCCCACATCCTCTCCAGCATTTATCATTTTCTTGTTCTGTCATGTTTGCCAATCTTATAGGTGTGATGTGGTACCTCAGAGTTGTTTTGATTTGCATCTCTCTAACCAATAGTGATTTAGAGCATTTTTTCATATGATTATAGATAGCTTTAATTTCTTCCTCTGAAAATTGCCTATTCATATCCTTTGACCATTTATCAATTGGGGAATGACTTGTATGATTATACATTTGGGTCAGTTCTCTATATATTCTAGAAATGAGGCCTTTATCCCCGAGCTTAGCTGTAAAAATTCTTTCCCAATTTACTACATCCCTCCGGATTTTGGTTGCATTGGGTTTGGTTGTGCAAAAACTTCTCAGTTTAATGTAATCAAAGTTATCCATTTTGCATTTCATAATGCTTTCTATCTCTCCTTTGGTAAAGAATTCTTCCCTTCTCCATAGATCTGATAAATACACTATTCCTTGCTTCTCCAGTTTATTCATGGTATCAATCTTTATACCTAAATCATGTACCCATTTGGACTTTATTCTTGTGTACGGTGTCAGCTATGGGTCTATGCCTAATTTCCGCCACACTGTTATCCAGTTTTCCCAGCAATTTCTGTCAAACAATGAGTTCTTATCCCAGAAGCTGGGGTCCTTGGGTTTATCAAACAGAAGGTTGCTATATTCCTTGCCTACTGCATCTTGAGTGCCAAGTCTATTCCACTTGTCTACCTCTCTGTTTCTTAGCCAATACCAAGTGGTTTTGATAATTGCTGCTGTATAGTAGAGTTTGAGGTCTGGTAGCGCTAGGCCACCTTCCCAAGCATTTCTTTTCATTAGTCCCTTTGATATTCTGGACCTTTTGTTTTTCCAAATGAATTTTGATATTATTTTATCCAGCTCTAGAAAGTAATTGTCTGATAGTTTAATTGGTATGGCACAAAATAAGTATATTAATTTGGGTAGAATTGTCATTTTTATTATATTAGCACGGCCTACCCATGAGTAACTAATGTTTTTCCACTTACTTAAATATGACTTTATTTGTGCAAAAAGTGTCTTGTAATTGTGTTCATATCTAAACTGTATACCATCAAAAAAAGTAAAATATGTTAGTTTTGCATCAGATAAGTCACATAACAGAATTATCATTCTTGAATTAAGTTATATTATATATGGGATGATTCCATTGGTTGAGTGGAATCTGACCCTGATTACATTGATGGTAACTGAAAATAATCAACCTTGTTTATCATATCCAGTCGGAAAATAGAAACTGCACTGCCTTGATACGCTAAGATAGCCTTAGCATATTCATTCACATCTATCACTAAAAAGGGGTAGGAAAATTATCCTAGTAATAGAGAATTCTAGTATACTGATTTAGAAGTGTATGAGAGACCATCAGTCCCTAGCAGTGGAAAAACAGATCCAAGTGCACTGCCAGGAGACCATCTTCCAGTGGTGCTGACCCAAGCCCTGCTCACTAGGATTCTGATTCCCAAAGGACCTTGAAACATCAGCTCTGCTGATGTGCCTCAGGATCCTCGCTGCAGCCGAACCTTCTTTATGAGTTGTCTCTCCTCGTCCAAGTGTGAGCTCCTGGAGAGCAAGGCTGCTCACTTTTCTGCTCCTATTCCCAGCACAGAGCTTAGGCTGTGGTGTGCACTTAATAAATGTTCTTCCATTCCATTCTTAGGGGAGAAACGATATATATTCATATCCACTGTATGTTTCCTTCTCTTTAGAAGGATAAAAAAAATGTTCTCAAAAGAATTCTGTCCTACCACGTTTTTTAACTTATATTCTTTGGCTTTGAAAAATGATTTATTAGCTTCACGGGGTGAATCATTTTTACCTTTGTTTCCCAGTTCTTACATTGTCAGGATTAACACTGATGACTGGTATCTTAAAAAAAGATGTGTTATTAGGATCAGAAATTGGTTAGTAACAATATCGTCTTCCTTCATTTTATTTTGTGCAAGGATCTAAAATATTCACTGGAAGGTCAGAAACAAAGGAATGTTCAATTAAATCAACTTTTGGAACAGCAGAAACAACTCCTGAGTGATTTGCAACAGAAAATAGTGTCCCAGGGAGCTCTGTATGATGCCCAGATATCAGAAGAGCGAAGCCAGAAGTCAGAGCTTCAAGGACTACTTGAATCAGAGAAAATTCGAGTCCTGGAAATGCAAGAGACCCTTGAAAGGGAAAGAGAATTACATGCACAGCTTCAGGCTCATGATGATGATGACCATGAACAGGATAAGGCATCCACATCAGGGGAAGCAGTGCTCAGAGATCTGCAGAAACAGCTGTATGAAAAGCACAACCGCATAGTGGAGCTGGTCGGTGCAATTGAAAAATATAAGCTGGACTCTTTGCAAATGAGACAGCAGGTAGAGAAAGATAGACAAATCCGTAGGAAGACGTTGCTCACAGAACAACAGGCCAAAAAAGATACATGAGCTACAGTCAAAAATGGAAGACCTCCATTGGCAGCTGGAAGAGAAAAGGCAAGAAATTTATAAATTAGAACTTGAAAGGAAGAGATCACAAGAAATTATACAGGAACTTCAGAAACAAGAACAAGAGAAGGGAGAGAATTTTGAAACTGGAAGAGTATCCTATCAAAATCTCAATGAGGTATAGATTTTCGTTTTTGTAACTATGTATTTTGAATGGAATGTTTGAGTGGAATGTGGTCATAAAATTTGTTTGACTAGATACTGGGTAACATCTGAAAATAGTGAAGCAAACTAACATCTGAAAATAGTGAAGCAAACTACTTAAATTTTTAATTAGAGCTTTACTTAAAGTGGAAGGAAATTGCTTTTGTATTTATTTAAGAAAAAACTTAGGTGGTGTACAGTAATTAATTATTATCTTTTTGGTCCTTTGGTCAGCCAACCACATGGGACTCATCCAGTGATCGAACAAGAAATTGGGTTCTCCAGCAGAAAATTGAAGCAACTGAAAAAAAAGAATCAAGTTATCCCCCACTGATTGAGATGAATGGGGGTGGGACAACTGAGGATATCCATGAGCTAGAGACTGTTAGGCAAAAGCTGCAGCTCATCTCATCAAAACTACAGCAGCTGACCCGCAAAGCCTCCAGCAGGTGCAAGAAACCTTCTTGACTTTCCAAGAAGGAATTTGTAACCTGGATAAAGTTGCTTATTAAGATGCAACACATTTTTGTGTTGTCACATCTGAATAGTGAAATAGTTTTCATTCATCCAAAAAAGTACTGTCTTCTTGAGCTTATATATATTTTTTAACAAAACTCTCCTTAATAATATCTAACATTTCTTTAGGCTTTTAAGGTTAAGAAATATAGTACAGTTAAAAATAAATTATGTAAAGTTTTTAGCCTAAAGGTAAAATGTGAGAAGGGAGAATTATGTGAAGAAGAGCTTTAGTTCTGATTGTTGTATTTACAGAGTTTAACACTCCCCAAATTAGTAGAATTAAGCCATGAGGTTTTGTTTTTTCATTTGGGTCCAGAAAAATATTGATCCCATTCTTTTACAATTACAAAAGTTTACTGGATATTCCCAGCAGGGGGAGGTAAGAAATTTTTAACCATTTATAAAGCAATATGGACTTCAATTTTGTCAGAAAATTGTAGAGATTTTTTGAAAATAGCAGTGTAATGCATCTCTTGCTTTGCCTTCCTGCTAAGACAGCTTTGGGGGATTTTCTGGATGAAATAATAGTGAGCAGCGTGAAGAGAATGGAAGCGAAACTTAAGGCCATCTTTTTTTGTTTGTTATTGATCGTTTAAAAGGTTTAGTTTGGGATAATAATGAAAGAAACTAGTGGTTAAGGTTTAGAATGACTGAAATTTGACTTATTCATATCCTGTCTCTTCCTCATGAGCATGGATAATTGAGAGCAGTTCACCTTATCCCTATATGTGACTTTACATGGCCCAATCTGTCCTCTCACAAAATGCAGTAGTTTCCTTGTTTATAGAACATCCAAGTTGTAATAAGACTTTAAACGGCTCCCAAGAATATGATCATACATTGTGTTTTTGTCACTATTTTTATATGTTGTTGATCTGATTTCATGTCACTTTTTTTTTCCTTTCTAGCCCACTTTAGTATCACCAGGCATTTCCTCTAGCTCATTGACTGAAAGTTTACTAAGACAAAATGCTGAGCTGACAGGACATATCAGCCAATTGACTGAGGAAAAGAATGATTTGAGAAATATGGTTATGAAGCTGGAAGAGGAGATGAGGTGGTTTCGACATTCAGGACCTCGTGGAGACCAGGTATGTCTTTTGTCAGTGTTTGGTCATTCAGTAACATTGTAAATTGTGTTTTCTGATGGAGTGTGATGAGCCTGAACCTTTCTCTTGCTTTTTTCAAGAGGAGGGGTTCCAGATATGTAATTTCATTAGTGTAGGGAGTTTCCATTGAGGAATTTTTTCTGATTGGAGGCCTAGGTCACCCAGCCTTCACTGTTCTCCAGGCTCCTCCCCAGCGCTTCCTCTAACTGTCCTCCACTCAGCCCCCTCTTTTCAACCTCCACCATGGGTTATCTTTCCCGATTAAAATACAAGCTTCCCTGTTTTTTCTGCTTGTGTTTATCTTCCCGGTGCTTACCATAGTGCCTGGCAGTAGTGAGCACTTAAGTAAGTTTTGGTTGACTTGATTTGACTATAGGCAATATGTGGTAGAATTATGTGGTAGAAGCAAGCCTGGAACCCAAAGGAAGCTAGGCTAGCACTCTTTCTTCTTTCTTAACATGCATACACTGTATAAACAAATACTTTTACCACACAGAAGAAAAAAAATGAAGCTCCTAAATAGAGTATCTTGTAGATCCTAGTGAAAATTGTTTTTTAATTAAAAAAAAAAGGAAAATAAGCTATTAATTTATACAGTGATATTTTAATCAAAGCCGAGAATTGAAAACTCAGGCTGACAAATAGTAGAAGCCTATTGTCTTCATGGGAGCACCTGTCTAGTACATTGTAGAGGGCCGAGCTCTGGACCATGGGCCCCTGGTGAGCCCGGAGACGCCCGGGGGTGAGAAGCCGCCTTCAGGTGCTGGGAACGCCCCTTCCGGAGCTGAGCTCTGCCTCCAGGGTGGCACATGGGAGGAGCTATGGCAGGGTATATAAGGGGGAACACGGGAAGGTCGGGAGGATTTGGGGTAAGCAATAAAGTGCAGTAAGCAGCTCCTCGAGTGCACTGTTTGATCGTTCCCCTCCCCCACAGGAGGGGGCTGGAACCGATGGACGACCGGTAAAGCAGTTGGAGCAGTTGGAGAGGTAAGCTCCAGGCGACAGCTCAGGGCAGGCCCTGAGCAGTACATGATGGAAAAGCTCCCAAGATTTGGAGAGTCACTTCCAATGATTGTGAGGTGAATGTAAATAGTGAAGAGTAATGTAAATAGCGAAGAGTAGAACCAGTTTAAATAAAGCTTGATAAGGGATCTAGCTAAGCAAAGTAACCCCAAGGATTTTTAAGGATAAAAAAGAGCATGGACAACCACAAGAAGAAAAATGGAAAAAATCTGCAAAGATTTTTAGAACAAAACATGCTTTCTGCATCAGGGAAAGTAGAGACACAGCGCTTGAGTTCTGATGCCTTAATCCTAGAAGTGCTTGTCAAAGAGGTAGAAATGAGACTAAAAAGAACAAAGGCAGGAACAGCAACTGGACTGGACCAAGAACTTAGAGAAGAGATTCATGCAAGAGACAACACAACTCCCAGCTGAGAAGGCATTTAAAGGCAGGGAGAGATACCAGAAATTTGGGCAGGGATCATAAACTAAAAGCAAAATTTCACAGTAGATTGTATATTTACCATCTGAGTTGAAGAGAAATTCCCTAGGATGGTGAAGTTTTCAGATCGTCCTCTTTGCAGATGACCTTTTTATGCTGGCTGCATCAAGAAGTGGAACATGGCAGAGCCTCCTGGAGGAGATCCACAAGCATTCAAGAGTTTGGCCTAAGTATCCACATAGGAAAGATCAAGTGGATGAAAAATGTCTGTGACCAGATTATTACATGCCATTAAATGAACAGCCTAAAGAATTCTCTTACTGTCTCTTAGCCCATCTGTATCTATCTACATAGGTTGATCAAGATAGATCAGTAGAGAGTTGGATGAATAGATCAACAGATCGGCCAGTTGATCTCCTGGGCAGGCAGTACAAATGAATATCTGGTTAGGCCCAGAATTAAGCAGAAGGAGTTCAGGTGCCCTGGAGTGCCTTCAGGAAATTTACAGAGCTCCGTTAAATAATTTCAAATTCCTGGAAACAAAAGCTCATCTTTTAATACTAATGTTCTACCACTATTGTAGGATGTGAGTCATATAAGAATATAAAAGTTAGTATAACAGAGGGCAAGGAAAAGATGCATGTTGGGTATGAGACAAGCTGCAAAAAAACATAACAAATAAGAACTGGAATAAAGGCTCTCATTAGGAAAATTTATGATCAGGAAAGAAGATAGATTGGTCTGATGATGAGAGTGAGAAATGACCAGTAGAAGACCTGAGCATTCTCCTTGTAGTCTCACAATGTCAAAAAAGAGAAAGAAAGTTCCCAGCTCACTTCACTGGGGTAAACTCATGAAAGGTATGAATAAGAGTTAGACAAGATGGACATTTATGGATGTGCCAAGATCTGAATGAATCAATAGGTGGAATATCCAAATTAATGAGATCACAAAAGTATTTGGTTATGGTGGATTTATTTGATCACATAAAAATAATTATCAGAAAAATACAATGATTAACCACAACTATGTGATAATGATACATTATTGGAGTATGACTTTAAAGGAGAGTGAAAATGCAGAAGAGTCAAATGGTCAAGAATATGAATGGACATTTTCCAAAAGAGGAACCAGATTGTAAACAGACATTGAAAGATTGAAAAATCTCACTATTAAGAAAAGGAAATTGGCACATTTCTGGGACATAAGGAAAAGAGCCCTGGATTTGCAGGCAGAGACATGGATGGGTAGTGCACCAGGCTTGGAGACATAAAGATTTGAGTTCAGATTCAGCCTCAGACACTGTGTGACCCTGGGCAAGTCACTTAACCTCTATTTGCCTCAGTTGAAATGAAGACTGGGGCCATTAAACTGTACATGGAGATCCTTGTGGGCCATGGATTGACTTCAAAAACCACATATTTAGAGTATCTATGACTTATCTTTATTTTATTTCATATCAAACTTTTATTTGTTTTGTTCACTATTTCCCAATTACATTTTAATCTGGTTCAAGCCCCACTGGGGAATGTTGTGGGAAACAAGCAACTGGCGGCTTGTGTTTGTGGTGACGTCTTGTGTAGTGGAGAGAAAGTCAGCCTCAGAGTCACAGGGGCCAAGGTCCTCGTCCTGTCTTGGAGACCTACAAGCTATGTGATCCAGGAGAAGTTACACTCACTGCTCAAAGCAATTCTTTTTGACTTTACATCAAAGAAAAGGTGTTGCCCTGTGCTGGTACAAAGCTTCCTCAAGAGTTCCCTATTCATATAAAATCCAGATATTTATTCTGCAATATACTTTAATACATGTAATTTTCTCTTCCTCTAGAATATAAACTCTTTGTAAGAAGGGATAGTTTCATTCCTTTTATTTGTATACCTACTGCCTGGCACATAAGTGTTTAATAAATAATTGTTGATTAATTATGTTGGTGATGAGTCTCTCTGTCCTTAGCTGATTAGACAGCAGACTCAGTCCATCTCAGGGACCATGCCTGAGGAATCTTTCCAGTTCAGAAGATTTTTGTCAGAGCTCATGTTCCCCTAGAATAGTGACTTAGAGAATTCAGGATCCATATTGGGGACATTACGTGAAGGCTCTCTGTAGCCAGAGTACAACACTGTAACTCATCCAATATAGGAAGGCCTGCATATGCTAAATGGATCTTTTGTGGAGGTTCTACAGAAGAATAGAAATGAGTATCTCACAGGATGAGAAGGTGCAGACAGGTTGCAATCTGCACTTATGGAGAGAATGTCCCCATCAGTAAGATTATGGATCCAAGAAGTATTAAAGCACAGTATAGAGTACACACTACATACCTCTGCCTCTGCCTTCCCTCCCCCCAAGCTACTGCCATCAAGAGTTAAGCTATGCCAGAGTCCAGCAAAATAAATCTAATCTCTTAATGGTCAGATTCCTTAATCCTCAATTAGTCTCTTTTTCTTCTTCCTCCTTCTGTCATCTGATCTTTTCTTAAATTACAAAGTACAGTACAATATATCTATTAGGGCCAGGGTGTGTTATGTCACCTACACAATCTGAGAAGGCAATTTAACAGATACAATAGGGAAGAAGATGATCTGAGTAAATTATCACCAGATAAGTTAAACTCAGGTACACCTACCACTTGAGAATCCCGATATCACCATACAACACATCCTCAAACTCAGGGGGTGGAAGGGTTTGGAATTAGATGGGGAGAAAGAGGAAATTTGAGATTGGGGGATGAGAGGGATATGTCCTGTTTAAGTCTTCTCAGTTTAAAGAATCTAGTTGGACTAAAAAGGGGGGTGGAGAAATGAGCGGCAAAATAAGGAGAATGGGATAATCAATAAATAGTGGGTCAATATGTATTATACAATACATATTTATTAAGTACCTACTATGTGCTCGGCACTGTGATAAGTTCTGTAAATATAAAGAAAGGCAAAAAAAAAACCAGTCCTTGACCAACAGGAGCTCACAGTCTAGGTGGGGAAAACAACAAATAAAAAGAAGCTGAGTTGGGGGGGGGGGGGAGAGGTCTCATCAAGGGTGCATAGTTAAGTCCAGGAGTATAGCAGGATCGGAAGTGATGGGATAGACTCCTTATACCACCTCCTTAAATGGAACTTGTGGAAAGAACTCTAGGATGTTTACATTCTACCCTGTCAGATCAGAAGTGGGAGGAGCGCCCAGACATGGGGTACTAATGAGGTGTGAATTTCAGGGTTGATGCATTTCACAAGATGGTAAATTTCATGATGAAGTCCAAAAGGAAAGCTGTGTAGGAATGATATCTTCCCAGCCACCATTTCTACACCATGCTACTTGGCCAGCACATTCATCTCCACCTACCCTCTCCCCACCAGAACTTTGGATTCTGCCCCAGGATCTGGGGAGATTTTACCTTATCACAATCAGAATCAAGTCTCTATGTCCCTTCTTGCCTATTTCCATGACGCCCTTCCATTCTTCCAGCTTACCCTGTGTTCTCTACCTTTAACAGAACATAAACTCCTTGAGGGTAAAGATTATCTTGTTTGTTTGTAACTGTATTCCCAGAGCTTACAACTGCACCTGGCACAGAGTAAGCGTTAAATCAATGCTTTATTGATTTAAGTACCATACAGAGATTTCTGAGAGTTTGTGATGAAGCACTCCCCTTTTTTCTGCTTGAAACTTATGTATACAGACACTCATATGTTTTAAGAACTCAGTATTGTACAATTGCAATAACATGATTCAGGAGGAACTCACGTGTTGAGTGAGTCATAGGCTTAACCCCAAAGAAGTGGAAGAAGCAATTAACCAGAGTCGGGGATGGATGTATGAACCAGGAGGGAACAACAAATTAATAATAAATGCATCCTTCATGGTGCTCCTTTCCATGTTAGCCCCTCAGGGGCTGTCTACCTTGCCTACACTTAGTTCTGGCTCTTTGTAACAGTGATCATTTTTATTTTTCATTATTTTTGCCATTTTAGAGGCAGTAAGATGACATCTTAAAGATGTCTTGATTTGCATTGATGTGATCTTTGGGGACTATTAATACTTTTTTATATGGCATAGTGGCTCCAAATCTTAACACCTGAGACATCAGAGTACTTAATAAATGTTGATCAATTGATGATTGATTGATTGATGTCCCTTGAAAATTTCACCACTGGGTAGTGGCATATATTACTCTTATGTTTCAGTTTCTTGTAAGCTCTGGAGGTCAGACCTTTTTATGATATTGTTATGGCAAATATATTTTCCCAGTCTATCTCTTTTCATTTTATAGTTACTGCTTTTTGTCAGGTGGAACCACTATCTTTATTAATTCAATCTAAGATCATGCTGAGTTTATTGGTCACTCTACCACACAGCTAACTAGGTTTTCCATCATTAAATATCCAGATTGTTTTTACATGTTTTTACATTTTACATGGAAGAACTGGTGATGTTTAGCCTGGAGAAGGGAAAAATTCGGAGGACGTAAGAACTGTCTTCAAATATTTGAAGGGCTGTCATGAGTACGACAAATTAGATTTGTTCTATGTAGCTCCAGAGGGCACAACCAAGAGAAGTAAGTAAAAGCAGCTGAGATTTAGGCTCAAAATGAGGAACTAGCATACTAACAGTCAGAACTCTCCCCAAAGTGGAATCACATCCATCCCTCATTGGAAGTTTTTAAGCAGATGATCATTTTCTGCAGGTTGTAGAGGAAATCCTTGATCAAGGATGGGTTGAATTAAATAGCAGATGGGATATGCCTTACAGCTCTAAGACACTGGCCTCATTGCCCTCACCCTGCGCTTGGGCAGTTGGTTATTTGAATCCTCTTGGAAGACCTTGCATTTAACTCTACTGAATTTCATGTTAATTCAGCCCATCATTCTAGTCTATCTAGTTAAAGATTCTCTGATTCTCCAAAACCTATCAAAGATCACCGTGCAATCTTGTCTGACAATGTTTTTAGTACTTTGGGATGGAGTTTGTGCACAGCTGATGACTTGAACTCTTTAAGGATATTGAAGTTCTTACTCTCTTAAGATTTCCTCACTTATTTTTGGTTTCAACTCACAGCTAACCATTTTAAAAAATATATCTTTCTTAGTCCAAAGACCACTCTACTTGGCAAAAGAAAACAAAAGAAAAGCAGGAGTTGAATAGTTCTGTCTTCTCTTTGTCATCCATTACCACTGTCCCATTTTGACCTTACGCAGTACTGCTAGCTTGTCTTTGATTTCTGTGTTGCCCCCGGCATAGCCTTTATAACAGAAGAAAAGTCCTTTTTGTCATCCTTTGCATTTATCATCAGTTTTAGCTTGTCCTTAGCCTTAGTATTTCTGCCACTATTAATACAGGACCATGCTTCTCTTTTAGATTTATTTGCTGTTAACTGCTCTTGTTGCCATTGCCATAACCTCTAAAAATCTAAGATTATTGGTAAGGTACAAGCTAAATTGTATCTATTTTGTTCCTTTTGAATAAAGTATTTCTTTCCATAGTCGTATTCTGATTATGAGCCATGACTGAGGTCAAATTTGTCTCCTTCCATTAGGATCTCTAGCATCACCCTCAATCATCATCTTAGCTAACGTTAACATAACATAATAAGATTCACAAAACACTTTACATCCTTCATCTGAACCTCACAATAACCTTTTGCAGCAAATACTACAGATATTTTTATTCCCACTTATAGATAAGGAAAGTAAGACACTAAGAGATGATGACTTGCCCATGTCTACATTACCACATTTACTTTCTTATCCCTATTTTGTTCATGTGGTATATCTGAGGCTGTGGGTTTTAGTACTTGATCTTTAGGGATATGAGTTACTGATTCCCTCTATTGCTTTTCTTCTGGGTAATTTTTTCCTCCCTCTCCATTTTCATTTGAAATTCTCTTGATTGGATTTGACATATTCCAAATAAATGGGGTTTTTTCCTATTCACTACCCAAGTCTACTTTTCTCTCCTAAAGTTTCTGTCTTCAATCAGCTGAGCAATGATGAAGATAGCAACTGTGCCCCTAAGGTCTTCAGTCTCTTGACTGGTCTTAGCAATAATTCCTTTTTTTTCTTTTCAATTCATAGGACAAAAACAAGCATTTCCATAAAATAATACAATAAAAAAAGATTGCACATGAAACTGCAAATCTGATGTGTACAACTTGCTGTTCCTTCTAAATATACAACAGTCATCGTGTAAATTTCTCTTTTATCCCCTTTTTGCTTCCCCACCCCCACCCTAGAGATGGCTAACATGAGACATGAGAATAAGTATGTGTGTACGTATATACATATGTATGTGTACATGTAAACATATATGATTTTATATGTGTGTATTGTATATATATTTAAAATTATTATATACATATTTCTATTTATCAGTTCTTTCTCTGGATACAGATAGCATCTTTCCTTATATGTCCTTTATTTTTAATTTGTGTATTTATAATAATCAAAATTACTTAGTCACTCAAAGTCTTTCTTAAAAAAAATATTGCTCTTACAGTGTAATACAGTGTATACAGTGTTCTCTTCGTTCTACTCACTTTGCTCTTCATCATTTCATGCAAATCTTTCCCTGCCTTTCTTTTAGTGCAGTAGCAGTCCATCACAATCATACACCATAACTTGTTCAGCCATTCCCCTATTGATAGAGATCCCTACAATTTCCAGTTCTTTACCACCATAAAGAGTGCTGCTATAAACATCCCATTCACATTCAAAGTTATAATCACTATTTGGGAATTTCCCTCCATCTTATTTTTACTCACTATTTTCTTTCTTAGCCTTTACCTTATACCTATTACTTTATCTTCCCCTCCTACCCTCTCACCACCCACTTCATCCACCCCTCCAAAAGTCCCCCTCCATCCTGTCCCTCACCCTCTCCAATCCCAATTCATACAGCCCTCTAAAAACCCCTCCTCAACCCTATCCCTCAGTTTTCTCACTTCTCTACATGTTGAGTAGGATTCTATAACCTTCCAGGTGGACATGTAGTTTCCTCTTCAACCCAAATAAGAGGAAGTTTTCAACATTACCAAGCCTCAGGTCCTTCTCTCACTTGCCTCCATATTAATCACAGGGAATGAGCAGTGATGTTTGAGTTTGAAAAATATAGCTACCCCCAAGCTTCTCAGCCTTGGTTCGAGTTAAGCCTACTCAAGGGAAGGTTCACAAGCTCCCCCCCACCCACCTTCCTAAAAAGACCAAGTCATTTAATGACCAGTTGTATCATATAACATGGTGATAATGAACATGAGTAATTTATTTAATCAGGAAAATCTGCATAAACCACAAATACTCTAAACACCTGTGACCCAAAGAGAGCCACCTCTCCACATGTGTCTACTGAGGAGTACTGGGTTTGGCAAGGCACCACAGGTTAAAAGCATTCATGGCAAAAGATCAGCATGAGAACCAGGAAGCATTAGAAAAGGTCTTGTTCTCTTTCCTCTGATCAGGAACTAGGAAAACAGGACATCAGGGCTAGATTCAGACCACAGTGGCATATATGTGTATTTATGTATATACATACACTTACAGCCATGTATAGGTGTGTGCAAAATTTACACATTGTATGTCCCAAAAGTCTTAGTGCATTGATTTTTTTAAACTAGTCTGAAACCTCACTAAGATTTTTGGGACACTGTGGGGTGTGTGTGTATGTGTGTGTGTGTGTGTGTTTGTATATGTGTTTACATATGTATATAGGGGGATATCCCACATCCCAACTTTAATTAATATGACTAATAAAATGCTCTATCCCCTGATGCCTTTCCCACTACCACAGTGATGCATACTTATAGTCTCTGCTTCTGAGATAGCTTAAGTTGGTGGATCACTATATTTTGGGGGTTCTAAGGCTGGGGTTCTAAGAGTAGGGCCAAAGCCATTTGGGTGTCTGTACTCAGTCCAACACTTATGTGGTGAGGCATAAAGATACATTTCTAATGAATGGCCTCTACCAGCACCCTCCTGCATGGGAGGGCAGGTCACTGCATCCAAAGACTAACCATAACAACATGCTTTGAGAGACCTTGTAGATTTGGAGTCAGAGGTTCAAATTCTGATTCTGGCACGTACTAGTTATATGGTGTCTTCATTTCCTCACTCCTCTGCATTTTTTCATCATATCCCCAGGACCCCCTGCCTCCTGCAAGATCACATCAGCCTTTGAACTCATGCCTTATCAGGATTCTGTGTCCCTAGGGTCCTTCTCTTACACACTCTCTCTCCTTCCAGGGCAACTTTCTACTGAAAAGTTGGTTCCCCAGAGAATAGCTAACTATTCTTCCCCTCAGTTTTCAGGGTAACCATTAGAGAATGGGGTTTTTTTCTAGTATCGTCACTAGCAAGCCCTCATCTGGCATGTGCCCCATTGTTTATCAATTAGCCTACCAGAGTTAGTAATCTTTTACAAAGCAATATTTATTACAATGGTATAAGAAAAACTATACATAATTTTATGCTAATATAAATTTATATCCTTAAATTATTAAAGCTTAAAATTACACTACTTTTGGGACACTGTGTATATATATATGTGTATATGCATTCACACACAAATATACATGTACATGAATATATATCTATACATGTACATACACATACACATAGACATATATGCCTATACCTCTCTCTGAAACCTCTCAACCGCAGTCTTCCAAGCAAACTCTTACAGAGTTTCCAGATCACAACCACATCAGAGTCCAAAATCTAATATTACAGGCAGCGAGGTTCATAGGATCAGAGATTTATAGCTAGAATGGACCAGACCTCAGAAGCCATCTAGGCCAACCCCTCCATATTCCAAGAGGAGAACAATGAAGATTAGTTGACTTGCCAAAATCTTCAGCATGGGCAAACTTTATCAGAATGAGTTGGGACAGTCTTTTCCTCTGGCCACTTTTTTTCTACTTGCTTCACTCTCCTTCATCTAGACATCTCCAGCCTTCTTTCAAAATGCCCATCTAAGCCCTCTTAGTGCCCATGCATGCTTTCCTTGAGATTTATTACCTGAGTCCTCTGACTTTAAATCCAGTTCTTAATTATCTAATAAAAAGAATTTGTGTGTGGGTGAGTGGAGGTGTGGGTATGGGGGTATGTTCTCCTAATAAACCTCAATTGCTTGTGTACCACTAAGGAAAAGGATTTTCCACATCAGACCAAAAGAGTGTCAACAATTTCCTACTTCCAAGGTCAGAGAGAGAAAGAATCTGGAAGAGGGAAGCAAAGCCCTGAGGGTCAAAATGTATAGGATTAAATGTGGAGATAAGGTCCACTCTCTTGCCCTTCTGTCTCCCTCCCCACCCCCACCTCCAAATACACATCATACTTGTGCCCAAAGAGATTTCCCTGCCATAAAGTGTGACAGAGGGAAAAGAAAGTTAGATTTGAAGTCCAATGACCCAGGTTCAAATTCTAGTTCTTCTCCTTACTACTTGTGTGACCTTGAGCAAAACACTTCACATAAAGGTAAAGCAAGACACCAGGGCCTCAGTTTCTTCATTTGTAAAACAAGGATGTTGGGGTAGACAGCCTCTGAACTCCCTTCCAAATCTCAGTCTATGATCCTATAATCCTTTAAATTAATGCTCCTGTCAGATCCAGGCACTGGTTTTTTAATTTGTTTTGTTTTTTTTGCTTTGTTGTTTTTCTTTTTTATAAGGTCAAGTTCAACTAGGCAGGGAGGAGGGAAGAAGGGAAAAGGGGAAAAGAGCAGAAACATCCAGAAATAACCATGATATAAAAACAAAAAGGCATCAATAAAACTTATTTTTTTAAGAGCAATAAAAGAAGAAAGTGAACTAATGATCATCTTGGCCCCTGGCCCTAACCCCAAACACTGCAATCCAACACAACTATTCACAAGACAGATAGAACCATGTGCAACCTACCCACTGCAGAGACACAAGAGAGTCTTTTCTTATCAGACCCAAGTATCATCTTACCCTAGCCAAGCCAAAGCACACATGGACATGAGCACCTCTTCCCTCTTCTTTTTATTTCCTCTTAATCACCCCACATTGGATCTGGGAATTTTGAAATGGGCCTAATTAGAGGAATGGGGATCAATCTACTGGCCAGAGAAAATACTTGTCCAGAACCTTGGCTATAGCTCAGTTATATACAAGGTACAAAGCCGAAACTGACGATGAGGAAGATATCTTGGGGAAAAACTCAGGGCATATGAAAAATCAAGAGTGATCACATTTCTCTTTAACCTTTCTCCCAGAAATAAATTCATTTGGAAAACTGATAAAGCACACCAGAAGTCCATCTTGAGTTGGAGGTAATGAAACTCTACCCATGACCCCCATCCTTAGTAGCAAACTCCCTGGAGAGCTTTTCAGGAATGGACAAGTTTATTCTTCACCTTTCTCATGCCAACAAACTGAAACATGAACATTAGTGCATGTAAGAAAATCCTTAATCTGATTGCAAATCACAGGCATATGTTTGGCCCGGAAAGGCATATTAGGGAACAAACACTTCAAAGGAAAATCCTTCAGAAATGGAATCACTGGCACCAGATCTCCTGACTGCCTACTAAACTGTTTGACCAAAACGACTACTTCAAGAACCCTCAGTCATCTACCCCTCTGACCAAAGCTTGGAAACAGGCCGAAAACCAAAACATGACGTGTGATCCAACCCCTTTTCCATAATTCCAGCCAATCAATCTCATACACCAAAGAATTAAACCAACCAACACTTTTCTTTTCAACAGACACTCAAGTAAGAGAGGCTGCCCAAGGTGAACAACTAGCTGATATCGTCTGACTCCAAAGACCCCCCAATTCAGCTTGATCCTTACATTTTCTAAGTGCTGGTGGCTGTCATTTTTGTTTTTGTAGATTTGCGGATAATTCCTCTCTAAGAGAATATGTGTGTCTATACCTACCCAGATATTTAACAATCTGAATAAAAATATCAGACCAACATAACATGAGAAATAATAGACAAAAATCTGCTTAAGTAGTGATGATATATGTAAAGTAGGGATTCTTAAACTGGGATCTGTCAACTTTTTAAATATATATTTGGATATTTGTATTTTCATGTAATTGGTTTCCCTTGTAACCCTATGTATTTTACTTTATGCACTTTAAGATATTATTCTGAGAAGAGGTCCACAGACTTCACCAGACACTGTCAAGGGGATTCATGACATAATAAAAGTTAAGAAGCTCAATGTAAAGAGATTCACAAACTTTAAAGCACTGTATAAATGCTATTTATTATCACTAAGTAAAGAGAAATTTGTAATTCAGAAACTAATTAAAAAGCACTTCTCTAGTGTGTTGTTTGGGGCTGTTATCCAGTAAATCAAGAAATATTTATGGGAAGTTAGGATTCCTAGACTTAGATAGAATCTAAAAGAACACCTAGTCCAACCCCTTCATTTTGCAGGTGAGGAAACTGAGGGCAAGAGAGCAAGGGCAAGGTGACTTGCCCAAAGAGGCATTATTAGTGGCAGATCCAAGATCAAATCCAGGTCCTCTGACTTCAAATCCTGAACTCTTTTCATGATACCTACTACAAAGGATTTTTTTTAACATGACAAAAATGTTGGCTTGTTTTTGAATAGCTGGTTTTTTTAATGTCCTCTCATTAATGTCCTTAATGAAAGAAAGGAAGGAAGGAAGGATGAAGGGAAAGAAGGAAGTAAAGAAAGAAAGTGAAGGAAAAAAGAAAAGAAGGAAGGAAAGAAGGGAGAAAAAAGAGAGAAAGAAAGAAATTTACATGATGACTTTATTATATATTTAAAAGGAATAGCAAATTATACATAACAGATTTGCAGTTTCATGTGCAATCGTCTATTTCATTATACTATGTTATGGAAATGTTTGTTTTATTCCATAAATGTAAAAAAATTAAAATCAAAAAAGTATTTCATGTCCTTACAGTAGAATTCTGTGGTTTCACCTGGGTAAGAATACCTCCTACCAACACATAATGCAGCCCATGCATCTATAACTTACAGTCTTTGATAGCTGCCTCAAGTTCAGAGGGGTTAAATAAATGATTTGCCACATTTGTGTAGCTAGGGAGTGTTTGCGGCAATCTTTGAACCCAGTGAGGTCAGGTTTTAAAAGGACATGCACAAAGTATGGAAGGAAAGATGTATAACAGAAGGCACAAAAGAGTTGAACTTTCCATAAGAATAGCGTTATGAAAGCAAAGGCCTCAAAATGAGCTTGCAGAAAACATGGACACCAAAAAGGCCTTTAAAGAAACCGTCTATTACAGAGAAGAAAAAGACCAAAAAAAAAAAAAAAAAGGGATAAAGCTTCTGCTTGGGATGGATTAGACCGTGATAATGGAGAGTAAAAAGAAGAGTTACTCCATTTCTATTTTGTGTCTGTTTTCTCTATCCAGAAGAATCATGTTCACTTTGGAAATAATAGCTTTATATTGAAAAGGATAAATCAAAAATCACCAGCTCATATCCAACAAGCTAGATGCCTTGGAGAGTAGCAAGAGTTTTGGAAGACTAACAGGTAAGACACTTAGAAATTCACAGGAAGCAAAATCTAAAAAAGAAAATGGCGGTAAAGTTATTGGCCTCAAATGTCAACACAAAATGTTCAAAGCAAAAGAGTTGCACTAGAGATCCTAACATGAGGGGGAAAATGAGAACTCAAGGCTCTCAATGAGACTTGATGGGATGAGACCTATGACTACACTGTTTAGTATATTTTTTTCAAAGGAAACAGGATACAAAGAAGGCATATTTGTGTGAAGAAATGCAGGAAATAAAGGTAGGGAAGCATGGTGAAGATCCTTTGGGTGAAGATCAATAGACAGAAAAACAAAAGCTGTTTAGTCATTGGAATATCCTATAGATTACTTGGAAAGAAAGGTGAAGTGACAGAGTGGCCTGATATAGGGGTAATAGCAAACTTTAGTTACCCAGATATCTGTTGGATCTCTCCTCTCTTTCTCTCTTTTCTTCTTCTTCTTCTTCTTCTTCTTCTTCTTCTTCTTCTATTTCTTCTTCTTCTTCTTCTTCTTCTCTCTCTCTCTATATATATATTTATATATATGTAAAATATTTTTGAATGAAAACTTCTGACAAAATATCTCAAACTATTCTTCAAGTAGAGTCAATAAGCAATTATTAAGTGGCTACTATGTGCTGGGCATTGTGCTAAGGACTAGGAATACAGAAAGGCAAAAGACAACTCACAGTCTAATGAGGGAGATGATAGATAAGCAACTACCTACAAACAAGATACTTATAGGAGTATCTGGAAATAACCAGCAGAAGGAAAGCATTAGCATTAAGGGAGATGGAACTTCAGCTGAGACTTGAAGGAAGCAAAGGAGGTCAAGCAGTGAGATATGAGAGAATTCTAGGAAGAAAGGATAGCTAGTGAAAATACATCTGGGGATGAAAATATGAAAGACACTGTCTGTTGTCAAGAAGCTCATATTCTAATGGAAGAGAACGTAAATAAAGGAGTAGTGAGGAGGGAAGGAAATCATGGTCTGGAAGTCATAAGGAAGATGAATGGAAAAACAGGACAATCAATAGGCGTGACCTTTTCAGAGGTAATGGCCATATTGAATGGATATATTGCTTAGAGCAATCAGTAGAAATGGGGGTGGGGGAAATGAAGAATGCACAGGGTGGCAGGGTGAAAATGGCCCTATGAAGAGGAAGTGCCCACCTGAACAGCTTAGTTCTTCCCAGGCATGGTCTGGGATAGGACTAGATAGTACTAGAATGCCTAACTACCCCATATCACATCAAGTTACCTGTCCTAGGTGAGTTCTAGCCTATAATACTGAAAGGATGTTCTAAGCTGAGCTACTCACTAGGTACTCACTAGAAAATGAGAGAGATGTCACAAGAATGGTGGCAGGCAAATGACTCAGTTTTCAAAAAGCAGAACAAAGTAGAGTAAGAATTACAGGCCAGTGATTTTCACATTGATTCCTGAAATTTTTTTTTTAGAAAGACTGGGGCTTATTTGTATGTGAAGGAGTGATTCTAATAAATAAAATTAGGTAGAAAAAGGTAAAAAGGAGCAGTTATCTCATAAAAATGGGATGTGAAAGGAAGAACTGATACAAAGTAAGTAGATGGGGTGGAGGGCTGATAATGGTGGAACCTTAATCTCATCTGGGTTGAAGAGGAAACAAATATATCTGGAAGGGTGTAAAAATCTTCTGGATTTGTAGGGAGGTAAGAGAACTTGGGGACAGGAAGGGACTTTCAGAAGGATATATAGATAAAGATTTAGGAGATTGGGGGAGAAGATAAGGGATGGACTTTTAGAAGGGTGAGTAGAATAAGAAATGGGAGGGTAAGAGGAGAAGCTCAGTACCAGGAATAGGGTAAAAATGGGCATTTGAGAAGGATAATAGTGAGTAAAAGTAAGATGGAGGGAAATTCACAAACAGTAATTATAACTTGGAATGTGAATGGGATGAACTCACCCAAAATGGAGACAGAGAGCAAAATGAATTAAAAATCAGAATCCAACAATACATTGTTTACAAGAAATACATTTAAAAGTGAGAGATACACACAGAGTTAAATGGAGGGTTGGAGTAGAAATTATTTTGCTTCATTTGATGAAAAAAAGGCAGGGGTAGCAGTTACTATCTCAGACCAAGTTATGGCTAAAATAAATGTAACTAAAAGAGATAAACAGGGTAACTTCATTTTTAAAAAAGGTACCATGGACAGTGAAGTGATATCAATACACTATCACCTATATGAACCAAATATTATGACATCTAAATTTTTAAAAGAAAAGTTAAATGAATTAGGTAGAGATAGATAGTAGTACTCTAATAGTGGAGGACTTTAATCATACCATCTCAAAACTAGACAATTCTAACCAAAAAACAAATAAGAAAGAAGTCAAAGAAGTGAGTAGAATTTTAGATAAACTAGATAATGTAAATCTCTGGAGAGAATTGAATGGAAATAGAAAGGAATACGCCTTTTTCTCAGCAGTTCAAAGATTGACCACATATTAGTACATAAAAATCTTATAGTTAAAAGCATAAAAGCAGAAATAGTAAAAATATCCTTTTCCAATCATAACACAATAAAAATAATATTTAATTTGGAAATATAATTAAAAACTAATTGGAGATTAAACAACCTAATCTTTAAGAATGAATGGATTAAAGAACAAATCATAGAAACAATCAATAATTTCATTAAAGAGAATCAACAATGAGATGACATATCAAAACCTATGGGATATGGCAAAAGCAGTGATCAGAGGAAAATGTATATCTCTAAATGCTTACATCAATAAACTAGAGAAAGGGCAGATCAATGAATTGGATACACAATTTTTTTTTAAAAACCTAGAAAAAGAACAATCTAAAAACCCCCAAATAAACGTAAATTGGAAATCCTAAAAATTAAAGTTGAAATTAATAAAACTGAGCGTAAAAAACCATTTTATTAATAAAGTTGGTTTTATCAGAAAAAAAATAAAATAGATAAACCATTGGTTAATTTTATTTAAAAAAGAGAGAAAACCAAATTACTAGTATCAGAGATGGAAAGAGTGAATCTACCACTAATGAAGACGAAATTAAAGCAATTATAAGGAGTTATTTTGCCCAATTACATTCCATTAAACTTAACGATTTAAATGAAATGGAAGAATATTTACAAAAATATAAATTGCCTACATTAGCAGAATAGGAAATAGAATATCTAAACAGATCTATTTTAGAAAAAGAAATTGAACAGGACATAAATGAGTTTCCCAAGAAAAAAGCACCACTACCAGATGGATTTACAAGTAAATTCTATCAAACATTTAAAGATCAATTAATTTCAATATTAAATAAATTATTTGGAATAGACAAAGAAGGCATCCTACCAAATTCCTCTTATGAAACAAGTATGATACTGATACCTAAACCAGGAAAAGTGAAAACAGAGAAAGAAAGTTACAGACCAATTTCATTAATGGTTATGGGTGCAAAAATCCTAAATAAAATACTAGCTATAAGATTACCACAATATATTACAAAGATTATATATTATGACTATGTGGGACTTGTACTAGGAATGTAGGGATGGTTTAACAAAAGGAAAACTATTAACATAATTGATCAAATCAATAATAAAAGTTTTTAAAATTATATTATATCAATAGATTCAGAAAAGGCTTTTAATAAAGCACTACACTCAGTTTTATTAAAAAAAACACTTGAAAGTCTTGGTAAAAATGGATTTTTTCCTTGAATTGATAAAAAGCATTATCTAAAACCATCAGCAAGCATTATTTGTAATGGGGATAGCTAGAAACTTTCCCAGGAAGATCAGGTGTGAAACAAGGATGCCTACTGTCACCAATATTATTCAACATTTTATCAGAAATCCTGGCATTAGCAATGAGAAGAAAAAGAAATGGAAGGAATCAGAATGGGGAATGAGGTAGTAAACTATCTTTTCTTGCAGACAATATGATGATATACTTGGAAAATCCCAAAGACTCATATAAAAAGTTGGTCAAAATAATTAATAATTTTAGCAAAGTAGCAGGACATAAAGTAAATCCACATAAATCATCAGCATTCCTATATATCACAAACAAGAAAGGATAGTAAGAAATACCACACTTAAAATAACACTAGACAATATAAAATGCCTGGGAGTACCTGCCAAAACCATTCTAGAACTATAAAAAAAATCATAATAAACTTTTTATACAAATGAAATCAGATTTAAATAATTGGGAAGATATTAATTGTCCATGGGTAGGTAGGGCTAATATAATAAAAGTGACAATTTTTACTAAACTGATATAGTCAGTGTCATACCAATTAAATTACCAAAATATATTTTTACTGAATTAGAAAAAATAACAAAAATTCATTTGAAAGAACAAAAAGTCTATTTGCTATCTGTATCCAGAGAAAGAAATGATAAATAGAAGTATGTACAGAATGGTTTTACATGTATACGTGTATATAAATATATATACATATATATGTTTATGTCTAATGGTAACCATCTCTAGAATAGGGAATGGGAAGGAAGGGAAAAAAAGAAATTCACATGATAACTTTGTTATATATTTAAAAGGAATAGCAAATTCTACATAATAGTTTTGCAGCTTCATGTGCAATTTTTTTATTATACTATGTTATGGAAATGCTTGTTTTGTTCCATAAATTAAAAATAAAATAAAAAGTTAAAAAGATTCTTAAATAGATGATTTCTTAGCATTTAGAGTGCAGGGTCTGCCTGCCTCAAGTCTCTCCCCACTCCAATCTATCCTCCATTCAGTCATCAAAGGGATTTTCCTAAAGCGTAGCTGTGATCATGTCATCCATCTGCTCAATGAACTCCAGTGAGTCCTATTACCTTAAGAATCAAATTGAAAATACTTTGTCATTAAAAGCTCGTCACAATCTTCAAAGCCCTCCTTCTTACACCTTACTCTCTGCACACAGTGTCAATTCAATGACACTGGTTTTCTGACTGTCCCTCGGACAAGATGTTCCATCTCTCAGCTCAAGGAATTTTCTGTGGCTGTCCAGAATGCCACTCCTCAACTCTGTCTACTGACCTCTCTGGCTTCCTTTCAGTCCTAAGTAAAATCCAACCTTCTACAGGGAAGCTCTTCCAATCCCCTTAATTCTAGTGCCTTCCCTCTATTAATTATTTCCTATTTGTCCTTGTAGAGTTTGTATACATTTGTTTGCATGTTGGATACTCCATTAAATTATAACCTCCTTGTAGGCAGGGACTGACTGTCTTTTGCCTCCTTTTGTAAACCTGGGCACTTAGAATAGTGCTTGACACATAGTAAAAATTATTTGATTGTTATAATAACATAAGTTGATATATTAACAAAAATATTAACTGATCTATTGATAGAAATGGAAAGGGATGATTCCTGAAAGAACAACACAAGGTTGGTTGAACACAGATGCTAAAAACAGGCAGATAAAGTCAGAAGAGAGAGGCAAAAAACAGTCTCTCTTCTTCCTTGTTAGTGCCTGTAACTGCAATGAATAAATAAATAAATAACTTTTTTCTCAGTAAAACTGAAAAAAAAAATAGCCCTGAAGAAGCAGGAAGTTCAGCAAAGCCATGGAGCTTGGTCACCATAACCACAAGTTGTCACATGACAGAGAGTCCCTGTCTATAGGCTCTTTTTTTATTTAGAAGGGCTGTAGGGTACATACACCTTCCTTTACATCTTACTTTCCACACTGAAAGTTAGAAACCTAGCACTACTCTTCCTAAGAATTCTTTTTCAGTCCCCTTCACCCTTCAGAACTTATGCATCACATATTTCTCTTTTCTTCTGACCTTGCTTTCTCCTAGGTGAAAAGGCACCTGAAAAATCATCGTTATACCATTACCCACCAAGGCAACATGTATGAATTTTAATATTCTGGAGAAAACAGTTAAGTGACTCTAATGGTGGAATTTCCAATACCATGACAAGTTGAGAAGGAAATTTGAGGGAAGAAGAAAGGAAAATAGACACTGTAGGGCCCTAATGGTCATTACAAATATGCAGCTACTCGCTCTGTTAGACAAGCCTAGGGCCAGCTTTGGGCATCCTTCCATCAGAATGGTAAGGAGGCAGAGCTGTCACTGGCAATAATAACCTTCAAAACAGCAGTTTCAGGCACTAACCAGGAGAGAGACTGTGCTTTCCCAGAGCAGAAAATAGAAAAGGCAGTTTCAGTGTTTTGTTTGCATTTTAGCCACAGATAATAAGTATCATGAGAGACGTCATTGTCATAGAGGGATTAGATACATGTATCTTGGCACATGGAGAATATGTATTCAGCCACTGGAAAGATTGGTAACATTTCTTAAGTAAATATCTGTATGTTTTTCCAGATTATTCTCTCTCATTTAATACAACAGAATCATGAAATGGGCTGGCTTCATTTGCTCTGTCCCAAGATATCAGGTAGACAGAATTGCTGCATCTAGCTAAACAGACTCAATGAAACCAGGATTATAACCAAGACCAGAAGAAAGGGATAGGGGGGAACATGCATTAGAAGATAGAAGTAAAAGGAGAAAGAAGTAAGTAGTTGTCAACATACAAGGTTTAAAGGCAAAAAAAATGTTCAGTGTAAGGGGAAAAGGTCATAAGAGTAATGACAACAGCCAGTGTCAATGTTTTAGACTGGATGGTTTACTGGACTTATTATTATTACTAATGGCAGCGGTAGTAGTGATGGTGATGGTGATAGTAATAGTGACAATAGTAGTAGCAGCAGCAGCAGCAGTAGTAATAATAGTAGTAGTAGTAGCAGTGGTAGTAGTAGTTAGTAATAGTAGTAATAGTAGTAGTAGTAGTAGTAGTAGTAGTAGCAGCAGTAGTAGCAGTGGCAGTAGTAGTTAGTAATAGTAGTAGTAATTATCATTTAATTAATTATCAATTAGTAGTAATTATCATTTAATTAATTATCAATTAATTTTTAAGCTGATGTAGCCTGGTGGACTTTTGGCTAGGTGCCATGTGTAGAATGTTTGATTACCTGTACTAAGGCACCGATCCCAACCTCTGACTCCTACTGACTTCTTTCTTTGTTTACTCTCTCCCTGGGTTCATAAGCAGTCTGGAGTAGAGATAGCTCAGAGATTACTAGAAGGGCAGAAATTCTCTCTCTAGTCAGCTCCCCTCAACCTGGGCTAAAGAAAATCTTCTCTCCCCTTCGGGTAATCTTTCCTTCTCTCCATTCCAAGCAGCACAGTAATAGGTGTGGCCATGAACAATTACAAACGGTTATACAGCTTAATAGCCATTACAAACAGCCAACAGGATTCCCCTTGCAGTTTAAGACTTGGGGGTGAGAAAGGTGGTGCATGAGACCAAGTCTCCCATCTTCCTGCCCACTCTGCTGCTCCATCAGGTCTTAACTCTGCTTGCTTTCTTGACATTCTCGCTTCCCAAAGTTTCCATAGCAACATCCTTGGGAGAGGGGTTATATTGACATTTATGCAATGCTTAAAATTTTTCTAGGCACTTTACACACATCTGAGCTTCTCAACAACCCTGGGAGGCAGCAACCACCTCCATTTTATAGAAGGGGAAACTGGGGCACAAAGAAAGAGATTAAGGGTTCAATTTGTCCAGTTTCATCCAGTTAGTGAGTTAGTATCTGAAGCAGCATATGAACTCAGGTCTTCTTATTTCTAGTTTTGTACTCTCAGGCTGCAAGAGCGGAAGTTAGGTGAGGAACAAAGCTTCAGAGGAAGCCCAAAACAGAGAAGTGGGAGAAGACCAAGTCAAACCGGGAACCAAGATTATCATTGATTGGCAGTTTTGTCATCCTCAGGAACACTACGGCAGCTCATTCTATGGCAAATTTGTGTGGGCTAGCTATTACCCATCTTCTTAAAGAGGTCACACTGTTACACATGTATGAGTAGGATCTTTTGTGGGGGCCTCTATGTATATATACACATATGTGTGTGTACATACACACACAATTGGTAAATTGTGTGAATATAAACATAATTAGTAAATTGAATACACACATATATATTATACACACACACACACACACACACACACACACACACACTCACACACAATTTACCAATTGTCTTTGCTCGGGGGTGATTTTAGACAACTTTAAATCATCTGCATGAAAAACAATGAGATTTCACCATTTTCCCAAAGAACAACAACTTTCTCTAGTCACTATTTGATGTGTATAGATGAAAATAACACAAAAAAATAACTCTTTAAAGGATCAGAAACCATTAATGAAATGAGCTCTTGCTGAGCCCATTTAGACAGGGTGTGGTTGACAGGTGAATAAAATTGAAAAGCTAAGGAAAGAAAAGGGGCAAGATGAATTCCAAGCTTTGTTTCTCTGAGACAGGACAACAGTGTAAATAGAGAGTGATATAAACATAAACTTCTATGGGTTATCCTTTATAAGTCATCATTTTCAATTCTGAATTATATTACATAGGTTTAGAGCTGTACGGGGCCTTAAGGCTCATCCCTTCACTCCCTTATTTATTCTGAAAAGAGGAAACTGAGGTTCAGTGATTTGCCCAAGGTCACAGAAGTCATAAATAGCTGAGCCAGGATTCCAGCTGAGATCTCTGACTCCAAAACCAATGCCCTTTATATTTTTCATTTGTTTATTTGCTGTTGTGGTGGTGGTAGTGATGGTGGTTGTGGCTGTGGTTGGTTTGTTGATTGGTTGGTTGGTTTATTAGACTGGGTCTCCCCCATCTCACACAGGCTGGACATATAAGAGATCCACACTAGTCCAATCCCACCTTTTAGGAGTTCTAGATCTTTGATCTTCTCTATTTCTGATCTAAGCCAATTCACCCCTTTTTAGGCAGCCTGGTAGTCCTCCATCAGAGGAGGTTACCACGAGTCATGCCACATTTGGTACAGACATCTCATCGGGCTCACAGCAGCTTAAAACTCCAGAAATGTACCAATCTCCATCTCCCCTGGAGTTTGGTCTACAGGCATGTCCCACCACTCTAGGTTCCACACCATCACTGAATCAGTGCAAATATGACCCTTTAGTCTGGGTTTTTAAATATTTTCCATAGCTAAAAGAAATTCTAGCCTTGAAATAAATAAATCGAGACTGAATTGCAAAGAAAATAAACTGTGATCTTTCGCATCTGCCATTCACATTTTTTTTTTCAGATTAAGGCCATTTAGGGGCGGAGCCAAGATGGCGGAGTAGATAGACACACATACACTAGCTCCGAACCCACCGCCCATAAAATATCTGTAAAAAAGAGCTTCCAACAAGTTCTGGAGCAGCAGAGGCCATGGAGCAACAGAGCAGACAAGATTTCTATTCCAGAGAGCCTGAAAACCTCTCACAAAAGGTCCTCACGCTGCGGACCCAGAACCCAGCCCTCCTTGGCCACGTGGCACCGAGAGGAGCAGATCCGGGCGGGCTTCAGGGATGGAATCTCCAGCGGCCACATGGGTCCCTCCCCCCACAGGTGACGAGGGTAGGTGAGAGAGTCTCTTTGGTGGGTCTAGAGGGGAGTGGGGTGCCCCCATAGCTCAGGCCCCCTCAGGAAGTAGCAGCTGAGGTGGGAGCAGACCAGGGCTCCCCAAGCAGGCAGGAACCAGGATCCATTGTTGAAGGTCTCTGCATAAACCCCCTGAGGGAACTGAGCCCATGAGGCGGCCCTGCCCCCACCTGAGCACCTGAACTTGATCTCACACTGAATAGCAGCCCTGCCCCCACCCAAAGCCCTGAGGCTGGGAAGCAGCATTTGAATCTCAGACCCCAAGCTCTGGCTGGGAGGATCCAGAGGCAAAGTGGGTGTGAAGAGAATATTCAGAAGTCAAGTCACTGGCTGGGAAAATGCCCAGAAAAGGGAAAAAAAATAACACTATAGAAGGCCACTTTCTTGGTGAACAGGTATTTCCTCCCTTCCTTTCTGATGAGGAAGAACAATGCTTACCATCAGGGAAAGACACAGAAGTCAAGGCTTCTGTATCCCAGCCCACTCAGTGGGCTCAGGCCATGGAAGAGCTCAAAAAGGATTTTGAAAATAAAGTTAGAGAGATGGAGGAAAAACTGGGAAGACACATGAGAGACATGCAAGCAAAGCATGAAAAACAATTAAACACCCTGCTAAAGGACACCCAAAAAAATGCTGAAGAAAATAACACCTTGAAAAATAGGCCAACTCAATTGGCAAAAGAGGTTCAAAAAGCCAACGAGGAGAAGAATGCTTTCAGAAGCAGAATTAGCCAAATGGAAAAGGAGATTCAAAAGCTCACTGAAGAAAATAGTTCTTTCAAAATTAGAATGGAACAGATGGAGGCTAATGACTTTATGAGAAACCAAGAAATCACAAAACAAAACCAAAAGAATGACAGGATGGAAGATAATGTGAAATATCTCATTGGCAAAACAACTGACCTGGAAAATAGATCCCGGAGAGACAATTTAAAAATTATGGGCCTACCTGAAAGCCATGGTCAAAAAAAGAGCCTAGACATCATCTTTCATGAAATTATCAAGGAAAACAGATTAAGGCCATTAATGATGAGTAGAGAAAACAAAATGCTTAAAAATGGTAGGTATCCTTCCTCTAGGTAGAAAATACAGGTGTCCATGTACATGTATACAGATGTATAGATATATGTGTGATATGCTCATTGGGTATAGTATAAGAGGATTTGGATCTGAATCCCAGTTAGACCACTCAAGATCTGAGATACGATAGCTGGATATATAAAACTAGATCAAAATAGAGGATGTGGCTATGGATATGTAACCCTAGGGTGCTGTATAAATGTGAGCTACTGAGACCAGCAGAAATAGCAATATAGGAGGAAGTAACACAGGTCAGATCAGTAAAACAAAGACTGAAGAAGGGCACCCAAACGAGAAGTGGTCAGGAAATCCAAGGAGAAGCCACAGTGGGTCATTCTTCCAACCCAGATCTGCCTAAGAAGGGAAGCGAAGCATTGACTAAGCACCTACTCTGTGCCCGGCCCTGTATTAAGCACTTTACATTTCTCATTTGATCATTATGTTTATATTATATCTCTCAACCTCTGTGGGTCTCTGGTTGCTCACCTGCAAATTGAGGCGATGTGATTAAATACTCTATACATTGTTGTTCGGTCATTTCACCTGTGCCCAACTCTTCAGGACACTATTGGGGGTTTTCATGGCAGAGATACTAGAGTGGTTTGCCATTTTCTTCTCTAGCTCGTTTTTATAGATGAGGGTGAAGTGACTTGCCCAGGGTCTAGTGAGTGTCTGAGGCCAGATTTGAACTCAAAAGGAGGAATCTTCCTGACTCCAGACCTAACATTCTATTCTTTGTGCCAAAAAGCTGCCCCACTCATTATTTAGCTCTAAATCCTGCAATCCTATGATTGCTACTCATGAAGTCAGAACCTGGTTTCTAAACCTGATGAACATTTATGGCACATGTGATCCTGGGATACCCCACTGAGTTCACAGCAATGTAGAACTCTAGAAACTTACTCAAGTGTATGGGCCATTGAGAGGAAAGCATTTTTTAAAACTGTATAATGTAATGTAATGAAATATGATACGATATAACGTGACATAACATAATATAATATAAATCAATGAAGTAAGAAAGGAAGAATATCTGAATGGGCACTCAGTAATGGTTCCTTTTGAGAGGGGAAAAATGACCAGTAGGACTCAGATATGATTGAGCCTGGGAACAACCAAATTACAAAACTCATACAGGACCAGAGGCAGATGTCACATGACCATTCAATTGTTCTCCAAAATCTTCCGGGGATGTTTGGGAATTTTCCAAGGTATAAATTGTGGCAGAAGAGGGATCAGATTTCTTTTAAAAACTATTAATAATTGCCCCAACTCTTCATCCAAATGGATATGAGCAAAAGTTCCTTGGAGGAACTGAGAAAAAAGCAAAAGATCTGTGATTTCTTAAAGATACAAACTTTCTACGTGGAAACTCCTCTTCTAATGCATTCACATCTACCCAGAAGCACATTCAGGGTTAAGTGAGTTGCCCAGGGTCACATGGCAGGCAAGTCCAAGACCAGTACTTCATCCACAGTAATAACAATAGCTAGAATTGATGTAGCACTTTAAAGTTTACAAAGCACCTTACAAGTATTATCTCATTTTATCTTCACAGCAACCCTGAGAAGTAAGTACTATTATTATCCCTGTTTTATAGATGAAGAAACTGAGTTACACAGATAGTATCTGAAGCAAGACTTGAACTCAGGTGTTTAAGTCTTATGTTTTATCCACTGTGCCATCTAGCTACAGAATATAAGTTCCTTGAGGACTGAGACTATTTCAGTATTTCCTTTGTATGACCCAAAGCTAACCAAAGCACAGAGTAGGCATTCAATAAATTCTTGTTGAATTGAATTGAATTGAATTGTCTCAGAAGGATTGTCTTTCAAAATACTCCTCTTAAAAGGTTACATTTGAGGTACAGTCAAGACAGCAGATTAGAAAGACGCACCTACTCTAGCTCTCCCTGCATAGCCCATAAAATACCTGTAAAAGATGACCCTAAACAAATTCTAGAGTAACAGAAGCCACAAAACAACAGAGTAAAAGAGATTTCCATCCCAAGGCAGCCTGGAAGGCTGACAGGAAAGGTCTATCACACCAGACTCAGACAGGAGTGCAGCCTAGCTTTGGCTGCTTGGCAAGGCAGGGACAGGACCAGAGCAGGTCTCAGGGGGTGGAATCCCTGGCAGCAGCTATGGTTCCCAGATTGCTCAACCCACAAACGCCAAAGGCAGCTTCAAAGGTCAAAGAGAAAGCTCTTTCACCTGGGTGAGAAGGAAACACAATCTAGCCCCAGTCCCAGGTGGCAGTAGATTTTTGTAGACATTTTTGTAGCATCCATTTTTGTAGCCCTCGAACTAAAAGCCCATGGGGGAACTGAGTGGCTGATCTGGATCTCAGCCCTGAATGGCGACCCTGGGGTGAGGAAGAGTGCTGATGTGGTGGAGCTGGTGGAGACTTTGAGGATGATCCTGGACAGAAAAGCCTGGGGTTGCTCCCAGACCAGTGCACAGGCCAGGAGAGGAGTAACTCCTCTCCCTTGATTGTGCCACCTTGGAGGAACTGAGAATTTACAAGTCCCTAGAATATACCCTCCAATTGACAAAGGGCTCAAAAGTCAAGTAACAGCCTGGGAAAATGTCCAAAAAGGGGAAAAAAATAAGACTCTAGAAGTTTACTTTCTTGGTGAAGAGGTATTTTCTTCCATACTTTTGGATGAGGAAGAACAATGCATACCATCAGAGGAAGACATAAAAGTCAAGACTTCTGCATCCAAAACCTCCAAAATAAATATGCAATGATCTCAGCTCATGGAAGAGCTTACAAAGGATTTTGAAAAACAAGTAAGAGAGGTGGAGGAAAAATTGGGAAGAGAAATGAGAATGATGCAAGAAAATTATGAAAAGTGAATCAACAACTTGCTAAAGGAGACCCAAAAAAATGCTGAAGAAAATAACACCTTTAAAAATAGACTAACTCAAATGGTAAAAGAGGCCCAAAAAGCCACAAGGAGAAGAATGCTTTCAAAAACAGAATTAGCCAAATGGAAAAGGAGGTTCAAAAGCTCACTGAAGAAAATAGTTCTTTAAAAATAAGAATGGAGCAGACAGAAACTAATAACTTTATGAGAAACCAAGAAATTACAAAAGAATGAAAAAATAGATGACAGTGTGAAATATCTCATTGGAAAAATAACTGAACCAGAAAATAGATCCAGGAGAGACAATTTAAAAATTATGGGGCTACCTGAAAGCCATGATCAAAAAAAGAGCCTAGACATCATCTTTCATGAAATTATCAAGGAAAACTGCCCTGATATACTAGAAACAGAGGACAAAATAAATATTGAAAGAATCTACCAATCACCTCCTGAAAGAGATCTGAAAAGAAAAACTCCTAGGAATATTGTAGCCAAAATCCAGAGTTCCCAAGTTAAGGAGAAAATATTTCAAGCAGTCAGAAAGAAACAATTTGAGTATTGTGGAAATACAATCAGGATAACACAAGATCTAGCAACTTCTACCTTTAGTGATTGAAGGGTGTGGAATATGATATTCCAGAAGTCAAAAGAACTAGGATTAAAACCAAGAATCACCTACCCAACAAAACTGAGTATAATACTTCAGGGGGAAAAATGATCAATCAATGACCATCTCTTATCAAAGAGGCAAGAAAAAGTTTTTTCAATGGAGGGGAAAAAAGGGGAGGCCAGAGGGAAAAAGTGAAAGCATACTCTCATCACATTTGGCTCAAGGAGGGAATAACATGCACACTCAATTTGGTATGAAAATTTATCTTCCTCTACAGGAAAGTAAGGGAGAAGGGGATAAATTGGGTGTAGGGGCATGATAGAAGGGAGAGCAAATGGGAGGAGGGAGAAATTAGAAGTAAACACTTTTGGGAAGTTACAAGGTCAAAAGAAAAAATAGATAAATGGGGGGGAGGATAGGATGGAGGGAAATATATTAGTTTTTCACAACATGACTATTATGGAAGTCTTTTGCATAACTACACAAGTATAGCCTATATTGAATGGCTCACCTTCTCAGTGGGGATGCATAGGGAGGGAAGAAGGGAGAGAAGTCGGAACTCAAAGTTTTAGGAACAAATGTTGGGAATTGTTTTTGCATGCAACTGGGAAATAAGAAATACAGGTAATGGAGCATAGAAATCTATCTGGTCCTACAAGAAAAGATAGAAGGTGGGGATAAAGGAAGGGAGGGGGGTATGATAGAAGAGAGGGCAGATTGGGGGAAGGGGGAATTAGAATGTATGGTGTCTTGGGATGGGGAGAGGGGAGAGATGGGGAGAATAATTTGGAACTCAAAATCTTGTGGTAATGAATGTTGAAAACTAAAAATTAATTAATTAATTTTTTAAAAAGTTACACTTATTCCTGTGATGCTTCCTTTGTTTAGATGGATGGATAGATAGATATACAGATATAGAAACATACAGATAGGTGATAGAAAGACAAATAGAGGAGAGTAACAGAGAGGGAGGGAGAAAGAAAGAGAAAGAGAGAAAAGAGGCAGAGAAGAGGAGAAGAGAGGAGAGGAGGGGAGGGGAGGGGAGACAAAAAGGAAACAAGTGAAATTAAATGTTTTGGGGGGGATTTCCTCTTTTGGAATTCTTTCCTCACCAGATGAAAAGTCTTTTCCAATATTTTGGGTCAAACTTTGTTTTGTAAAAACCCCACAGCATTTGCCAGCTTGGCTATCCACCTTATTTATCTGACTTGGTTCCAAGTGATATGCCTGTCTCCAAAAATCAATTTAATAGATCTACAACTCTTAATTAAGTCCCTTCTTAATTAAGTCCCTCCTAAGTGACAGGCACTGAGCTGAACATTGAGGATATAAAGGCCAGGAATCCCTTCTCACAAGCAGCTTACCATCCTCAAGGGAGGATGATTTGCCACTAGGAACAGTATTCAGAAGAAGGTCCCACAAGTTCTGAAGATAATTCCAACAGAAGAGCTTCAAAAACAATCAGAGCAATGGTATTATCCTTAGAATAAGGTTATAACTGCCCAATGGGACAACTTTGAAGGATGGCACTCTCTTTTTTAAATTTGTTCTATAAGGCCATGATAGCTATCTTCAAGTATGGAGAGAGCTGTCATGTGGAAGAAATATCACATTAGTTCTCCTCGGCACCAGAAGGTGGAACTAGAAGCAGCCAGGAAAAAAAATTATTCTTAATGTTATTATTTAACTATCTAATGATCACGATGATCAGAGCTGTGTAAAAATGAAATGGACTGACTCCGAAGACCATGGTTTTCCCATCTTTTTTCCCCTATTTTCCCCCTAATTTTCTCACTGGCAAATAACTAACATCCCTTGACTTCAATTTCTTCATCAGCGTAAATGAGGGTATTGTTCTATGGTCATACTCTAAGTCTAAGAGCCTATTTATTTGGAGAAGCCCTTAAATCAGTAACCACTGACTCTTTGGGAATGGAAACATCTTCCCACTGCTTGTTTGGGCCCCATAAGAGTGCCACAAAGCAATGGAATATTATTGTGCTATAAGAAATGATGAACAGAATGATTTCAGAAAAACCTGGAAAGACTTAGGTGGACTGATGCAAAGTGAAGTGAGCAGAACCAGGAGAATGTTGTAACGGTAACAGCAATATTGTTCAATGAAGAACTGTAAATGACTTCGTTATTTTCAGTAATACAATAATCCAAGGCAATCCCAAAAGACTCATGATGAAGCATGCTATCTTCCTCCAGAGAAAGAACTGATGTTGTCTGAATACAGACTGAAGCATACTTTTCTCTTTCTTTCTTATTTTGTTAGAGTCTTCTTGGACAAAATACCTAATCTGGAAATGTTTTACATAATTGCACATTTATAACCTATATCATATTACTTGTTCTTTCAGGGAGCGGAAAGAGGAGAGAGGGAGGAAGCTATATAATTTGGAACTCAAAATTTAAAAAAGAAAAAGGTTAAGAATTGTTTTAACATGTAATTGGAGAAAAAAAATTTTAAAGAATGCCACAAAGCAAATATTTATTTGTAAATAACAGGCGATTTTAATTCTTTGTGCCCTGAATATTTTAAAGACACCTCTTGAAATGATCAGGAAGGGTAACGGGGTATATTCACTAAACGGTGCTAGACTGGCTGGCCTAAAGTAAGACTCCAGCAATACTGAATAACTTGAAGTCTTGGTATTATTTCAAAATGGGATTTTTTTCTCCCATATTCAATTTCACCCTAAGTCGTGAACTATTCAGACAGCACCTTTCATCAAACAGAAAGCAGATTTGATTAATGTGATTTCTTTGTGAAAAATCTAAGAAGATTAAGGAGTGGTGAGGTAGGCCACGTATGCCCCTTCTCAAAATGACATTATCTAGTGAACTCTGAAGTTCTTTTCAGGAAACAGATTTTCCCCACTAGCTACATCTGCGGGAAGGGAAAGAATCTATCATGGGGGAAATTTTTCTCTTTTTTTCATTCAAGTTTCAGGCTCATGAACAGGTCAACCAATCTGGGAGTTGATATTGATTTCACTGTATAACAAGGTGGAAAAGGCCAGATTTCAAGGAAACATTTGCAGACTGGTATTTTTCCCCCTTCTCTGTAATGGTGTTTTTTGTGATGGTTCCTTAGAAAAATGTTAAAACTCACTACATCGTTTTTGTGCTTAGTGAATTTTGTGCTCAGTCAAAGAAAATGTGGCTGGGGGTGATTCCTCTGAGCTATTTTCCATCAGTATGGTCTGGAATTCTAATATGAGCCATGAAACATGTTTTTCTGATATGGAGAAAATGAATTCTGAGCTGGTATAATATCAGATCTCATCTACCTCTTCCACTCTGCATGAATTTATAGAGAGGAATTAAGATGCCTTTCTCTGGCCCTCTCAGCTTCCAGAATTTGGGTGTTGGGTTCCCCAATGCTGTGCTTCAATACGCACCATTTGAGAACATGATTGATGAGGAAGTCAGTTATTCTCAATTGACCATTTCCATGGTTATTTTTCTCCTTGGAATGCCAGATATCAATTTGATGGTTATGAAGCTAAAAATGTAGGAGCAAAAGAAAGAAGCTCAGGGCAGAAAGTCACCGGGTAAGCCTCTGCACATCACTCTTCAGCCAGGCCAACAGACTTCAACTCTGGGAAACACGAAATGAAAAACGAAAATAGTACCTTACAAGCCAAGGAATTTACAAGTCTATGAATTTAGGGCAATAGAATTTGGGTTGGAATTCTAATTCTAACACTTACTACTCATATGACTATAAGTCATTTCATTTCTACATGCCTCAGTTTCCTCATCTGTAAAACGAAGTTCTCTGTTAACTCTAAATCTTATGATTGTCATATACATCTAATGTTAAATGTGCATAAAGGCAAAATCTAGAGGAACCATGACCTAGTGGATAAACCAAAGAGTTAGGAAGACCTAAGTAGAAGTCCTAGCTATGACACACACTGACCGTGTAACCAAAGGCAAATTTCTTAACTTGTCTGAGCTCATATGTCATAGATGAATTGTTTCACAAGTAGGTGGAAGGTGCATCCACACTGGAATTTCACCATAGTCACGAAAGCACAAGTCCCAACAACAACAAAATATATGCCAACTCTCACTGAATAAGTAACCATTTTTAAGACAATCAAAACTGAATGCAGTGAAATTAGAAGGAGCAAACTTGGCTCCAAAGAAAAGCTGTGAGATGATGACAAACACACACCCTTTACAGAAATGGGGGGCCTCAGGTGTGGGACACTGTAGTCAACATCAAGACTTTTTTAGTACATTGTTTATAGAATGTTTTAAAATTTTCTCCTTTATTTTATTGCTATTATTCTGTCACTCAATCGTGTCCAAGTCTTCATGACTGTATGAACCATACTGTCCAGGGGATTTTCTTTTCAAAGACTCTATAGTGGTTCGCCATTTTTTTCTCCAGTGGATTAAGGCAAACAGAGATTAAGTGACTTGCTCAGGGTCACACAGCTAATAAGTGTCAGAGAGTGGATTTGAATCACCCTCCTTAATACTTTTCTGTTAAATTAAGTTATTGTTATTAGACTGTTCTCTGGATAGGATTGAGGGGAGGAATTCATTGGGAAATATAAATGACACAAAAGCTACATATATCAATAAAATTTAAAAAAGAAAAGAAAAAATAGCAGATACCCTTAGCACCTAATTTTGAAATCAATCCAGAATATAAACATTCATTTCTATATCAGTCTTTAAGACAAAATAAGGAATGGTCCAAGGACAGCTGTAAAGTAATTGGAATGTGGTACAATTTTTAAAAGTTCCAAACTTCACAACAAAAAACATTTGGATACAAGTCCCTATCTCAGTCACTTATTAGATGTGTGACCTTGAACTTGTCACTCAGACTCTCTGGACCTCATTTTCCTCATCTGCAAAATGGGAAGATTGGACAAGATCTTAGACTTTTTTATATGATGGACCCGTTTTGTAAACTGACAAAGCCCATGGCCTCCTTCTCAGAATAATATTTTTAAATGAGTAAAATGTATTTAGAATCGCAAAGGAAATCAAATATATTGAAATATATTTATCAATTTTTTTAAGTGAAGAGAACTCAGGATCCCTGGTAGTTGATCTCTGAGGCCCCTTCCAGCTGTGAATCCACAATTCAATGATAATCAACTGTACTGTTTACTTTAATTTGTATGCATACAACCATTCATAAATGCATGACTAAGGTTAAAGCTTGTCACATACATCTTATCATAATAAGCACAAAAAGCTTTGCGAAAAGTCAAAAAAAAAGAAGAATTTGGAAAATTTTGGCTTTTCACTTTAGTGACTGCGCTGATATTGAGGTTTAAAAAAAGGATGAAATGCATAAAAGCATTTGCAGCCATGAGAAGTATTTTTTTAATTGTGCTATTGTGCAAACAGACTGTCATCCAGCAGCAGCAAGGAGATTTAGCATTCAAGTTGGGCCTAGAAGCTCACAGAAACATGCACTCAGTTCAATCAATCAAGGGGAGAAATCTGACAGACTGGAAACCACTCCCTCTCCCCCAAAAAGAGTACCTAAAGTGGACCTTCCTTTCACTTTTTGTTATTTTTTAGTATTATTTTATTTTTCCCCAATTACATATCGAGAACATTTTTTAACTTTCATTTTTGCAAGACTTTTGAGTACCAAATTTTTCTCCCTCCCCTCTTCTGAAGATGGTAGTCAGCTTGATGTGCTGTCATGAAAAACATATTCATCGTAGTTGTGGAAGAAGAAACAGATCAAAAGAAAATAAAACCATGAGAAAGAATAAAGTGAAAAACTCTTTTCACCTTTTTAACCAGCTGTTCTGACATTCTAGAAACACCTGAGGTTTGAGTTAGGACAAAATGGGGAAATGTGGGTTTCCTGTCTCTAGAGAAGTTAAGAGCCAATCTTTCTTAGAACAATCCCTGAGTTCCTGGCTGGACTTATAACTCTTCCTGCAACACACCTTATGGGGCTGTTCCTTTGGGAAAGAGGCCTCACCTCCCTGCATGTGTTATAGAGGTCTAAAATACGAAATCATTCCATCAGAAAGGGCACTTTTATAAGGACATGAGTTATGAAGTGTTTCTACAGTTAAAAAGGATCGCCTTTTCACCGAGCTTTACAAAATGGAGCCAGACTTTCCAATCAAGCCAGTAGAAGAAGTAAGTGAATGTGTTTTTCCCATTTGTTAAAAGTTCCCTGCTCTAAAAAATGACAAGCAAGATGATTTTGGAAAAGCCTGAAAAGACTTACATGAACTGATGCACGGTGAAGTGAACAGTACCAGGAGAATATTGTACACAGTAACAGCAACACTGTTCAATGAAGAATTGTAAATGACTTAGCTATTCTCGGCAATACAGCAATCCAAGACAATCCCAAAGAACTAATGATGAAGCTTGCTATCTGCCTCCAAAGAAAGAACCTATATTGTTTGAAAACAGACTGAAGCAGGCTATTTTCTGCTTTCTTTCATTCATTCTTTTTCTTATATTCAAGTCTTCTTGTACAAAATGACTCATATGGAACTGTTTTACATGATTGCACATGTATAACCTATATCTGCTTGCTTACCATCTCAGGGAAAGGGGAGAGAAGGGAGGGAAGGACAGACAGAATTTGGAACTCAAAACTTTAAAAAAAAAAACAAACAAATGTTAGAAAATTGCTTTAACATGTAATTGAGGGGAAAATTATATCTATATCTGTGCATATATATGTGCTTGCATATATCTACATACATACCTATACATATATATATATATATATACATATGAGAAATGGAAGAATTTAGAGTTTTCTCTGCCACGAACTTGAGCTCCCATTGGCTGTGCTCTTCCTGATTTGGCAAGCCCACTTACTAGCATCCGGAATCCATTTAACCACTTAATGTCAGATCAGCTTTTACAGAAGGATGTTGACTTCAAAGATAGAACAACAACGAACATATAAACGTTTCCCTGAACAACTTGGGGAGTAAAGGGTGGAGTTTAGGCTGATAACAATAGTTCATGTTTCCAAGTTAGTAAAGTGAGTGCAGTCTGCATCAGAGAGCAAGACTAGTTTTGCTTGGAGGGGTTTTTCCAGTTCTTAGAGAGAAACATTTATGCAATACCATTACTATTCAAGTTTGGCAAGGGAATATAGTAAATTGTCTAAAGGAGTAAAAGAAACAAATCCACTTTGTAGATGTACGTGCATAGACACACAGAAAGCCACAACTGAAGTCACAGACACTACTGCCTTTTCCTCCAAGAGGAGTCCCACGTGCCCCAATGATGCCATCCATTTTAACTCCTTGGGGTGTCCCTTTCCCTTCTTTATCCAAGCACTTACATATTACATACAGAAGGTAGTTCTACACACACACACACACACACACACACACACACACACACACACACACACACACACACGTACGTCCATTGGCAGTGCCATCTTGTTCCTATGGAATAAGAATGGCATAGGTAACTAGGAGTTTGAAGTCAGTGTATACACCAGCATTGATGCCGGACAGATGTTCACTTAGTTGGTATCATTTCCATGTCTGCTTTGGTTTCTCTATTTATCTAAGAAGACACATTAGACTAGCCTCTGACTTCTCCTGGGGAAACGAGGAAGCCCACAGAGTTCATCTGAATATATTACTAGAGCACTGTGGATGAAAGATGCTATTTGCAAAACAATATAAAATACTATCATCTCCTGTTTTGCTTATTTGCTTTAGCTAGTAAGCTCCTCAGGGAAACATCCTGCTCTTTGGATCATAGTAGAGTCACACACCTACGGTCCCTTTATACATAACAATGATAATTCTTAACTTGAAGGACGTTTTAATCCTAAAATTTAATATTCCTTTACACTAGCTTTTCTAGGCACCCCTGGGGATGTCTATATAAACAATGCACAAAGTTTTCTTCTCTAAATATTTGTTTTCATTCTAATGGTATCCAACAATCTGAAAACTCTCTTTCAGAGTATACCATATGCAGAAAGAAACAAAGATCTGTGTTTATTTCAGAAGGCTATGTGGAGAGTTGTTCTCACAGGTAAGAGCATCCATCATCTTAGGGATTCAGGAACATCTTCAAGTGACCACTTAGATGGTTTCATTCCAAGACCACTTGTTTCTCTTGCACTGAATTTGACCTTTTGACTTATGGGAAACAATGACAAAAGCCTCGGTGTGAGAACAAGGGTTTCCCAGGAGCAAATGAGATGTTTAAAGGACAGCTATTCTGTAGTACTGTAGAGAGCCTCACTCTTCTTTGGCAGCTTTCAACATTGTAATCTAGAATCAATCAATTAGTAAGCATTTAGGATGTGCTAGACTCTGTGTGTGTGTGTGTGTGTTTGTGTGTGTTTGTGTGTGTGTGTGTGTGAGAGAGAGAGACAGACAGAGAAAGAGAGAGAGAGAGAGAGAGAGGGGAAAGGAAGAGGGGGGAAGGGAATGGAAGGGAAGGAGAGGGGAGGGGAGGGGAAGGGAGGAGAGGAAAAGGAAGGGAAGGGGAAAATGGAAGGGAAGGGGAGGGAAGGGCATAGTACTACACAGACTGTGAATGAAAGGATTATTCTTCAAAAGCATAACCTTCTATACTATTCTGTTTTTCTGTGACTATATATTGTTTAATTTAGAAAAGGATGAATCCGTTTTTCCCTATAGGCAAGAAGTTGCACTCTTACTGAACATGGAGAAGAAGGTGTTTCTCTGACCTCTTCCAGAGTCTTTCCCAAAGGATTGCCACTAACAACCTTAGTGGCACTCCAGTAACTTCTAGCTCCACCCATTTCCTTTGCGTCTTTCAGAGCCAGGCAAGTCATGAGCAACCCAGTTGGAGAGTCTCACACTACCCCCCCACCCCAGGATACCTAGAAACATCTAGCAGTCCTGTCTCTTGGGGGTCCTGGAGTTTGTACAGAGAGAGCTTTTCATCCAAGGAAGAAGAAAAGGAATTGTTTGTCCCTCTCTGTTCATAACTGTGGGCAGGACTTTTCCTTTGAAGATTTACAGCATCTCCACTCTGCCATCCCCATATCAGAGAACCTGATAGTTTATCCCGGTATGTAAGCTCAACTGCATTATAACTTCACAAATAGCAAATGATCTGGCAAAATGTAAAGATACGAAAATGCTTCTAGATCAGAGGGATATCTTGGGATGCTACCCCTACATTCAAGGCTCTGTGATGTCAGTGACCCACTTGCCTATTCAGCAGCATTCCACATATGCTAGAGAGAGGATTGCCAGGATAAGATATTTAGAGCTGGAAGGAACCTTAGAGGCCAACACCCTCATTTTACAGATGACGAAACTGAAACCAGGAGGTTAAATGACTCTCCCAGCATCACACAGGTAAAAAGTAACACTCTTAATTCCAAAGAGTGCAGGAATTAGAGGCCTCTTGTTGAAACTTCCCTGAAAATTAATGATCCAATGAGGAAAATGGTGATCATTTGATAATACAATAAACATTTATTAAGTGCCTACTGTGTGCAGAACACTGGGCTAGGTTCTGGGAAAAATACAAAGTTCAGATAAAACCATCCCCAACTTCAAGAAACTTGTCTAATAAAGGGATAAGACACCAGCATTGATAGGTTTAGCTAACAATATTACATCATTTGTGCTTTATAGGATTACAAAAAAAGTGTTTAATGTGATGGGGAAGATGATGGCTATCAACTCAGGAGTGAGGGTAGGTGATAAGGGTAGGTTTCCTGGGGAAGGTACCATTTCCAATGGACATTAAAGGATCGGTAGGAACTGATGTAGAACATGAATTCCAGATGGGTAGGAACTGATGAGGAGCACACATTCCAGGAATTGATAACTGAATAAAGACATGGAAGACTGAGGATGCAAAGTGGGGCAGAGAAGGGTGGGGGCAGGGATTTGCAAAGTTTGGCTCGAACACAAAGTATATGGAAAGGAAATAATGGGAAGGGGGATTTTAAAGATCATGGGATCATCTAACCTAAGTGAAAGAGACCTCAGAAGACACCAAATCATATACACTTCTAGAGCTAGAAAGAACTTCAGAGGTCATCTACTCCACTCCCTCATTTTACATTTAAGATAGAGGGGCACAAGGTTGAGAAGGGCCTTGAATGTCAGGCAGAGACATTCTGAACTTTATTCAGTAGACAATAGGGAGCAACTGAAAATTCTTGAGTGGAGGCATGACTTGTCCAGATTTAAGCCTAATAAAGGATACTGTTCTGTGAGCAGTATGCAATCTAGAATAAGAGAAAGAGTATAAAAGTAGGAAGACCTGTGAGAAATCAATTGTACAACTACAGCAGAAGTTATAACAGAAAGAAGAGGGTACACATGAGAGATACGGCTGACATAATTTTTTTTCAGAGGTGGAAATTAGGGAGGGGGGTTCATTTTATTTTATTGATATGCATCTGCAGATGACTTCCACTTCAAAAAAGGCTTCTTGCAACAAAGCAAAAATAGTAAGTAAAAATTAAAATTAAATATAATTTAGAATTTAAAAATAAATAAAAATTAAAAATAAAAAGTAAAAATAATTATATAGCATCTTCATGTGAAAGTACATGGGACATTCCACATGTATGGCACCCTCACTTCCACTTTTCTATACTAATCTACATTTCTATACTGTAGGAGGTTAAACATGAGCTGATCCTGGAATGGGATTACAAGAGACATCCAAAAAGGGGTGTCCTTCAGGATACTGGAAACAAGCATCTAGAGCTCTGAAGAAATGTCAGGGCTTAGGAGTCCTTTCCTGGAGGGGGCAATGGAAGCCAGAGGAATGAATGAGATACTAACAAAAGAGATGCAGAGGCAAAACAAGAGAGCCAGAGATGGTCCATTGGGAACCATGACCATTTAAAGGTCATGAAGAGGACACAGGGCTAGCAGAAGAGACAGAGAAGGGATTGACTAGAGAGGCAGAAGAACATTCAGAAGAGTGTGGTATCTCTTCAGGGAGAAGGGGGCATTCAGCAGTAGGCAGGGAACAGCATCAAAATCTGCAGAGAAATCACAGCACATAAATAAATCTGAAACAAGATCTTAGGAGGTTGGTGGTGACCTTAAAGTCGTTTCCCTGGAACTGAAGAAACCTAATGGCAATAGTCTGAGAACAGAGTAGCCAGTGAGGCAGTGAAAGCATTAGATCTGAAGAACTTTTTCAAGAAGGTTAGCAAAGAAAGTGATGAGAGAGATGGAACTGTAGCTGAATAGGACAGAATAAGGAGTCAAGGGAGGCTTTTTGGATAATCAAGGTTACCCCATAACATGAGAGTTTTCTGTGATTTACAGAATCATTGTTGGCAAGCTAATTTTGAATGACAAGTGGCAGATGCCTATTCTCCTTAAGGAGCAAAGTCATACTCTCTAACTCTATTTTAAGTACAGAATTCTTCCCAGTAACATATCCCCTTCCTCTGCCCCAACCTTCTAGTTCTTCCCCTAAGGGCCCTGACATGTATAAACCACCTCTGCTTAATCCTAGTGGACAAGTGGCCGACCTCACTCATGCAAACATGAAAAGAGGAGGTTCTGGGTGTCGAGGAGCCAGGCTTGGATTACAAATAATTAATACTTTTCCCTTGGGAGAACTCAGTCTTGGCATGGGAAATTAAGATGGCTTTAGTACAGAAGACAAGAAACCAGTGGGCAAATTTCTTTTCTATATAAACATGGGGCGTATCGGCACTGTAACGAGTGTGGGATCTGTTTTCAGCTGATTTTGGGAGGAATTTTAATGAGGATTTCACACTTAGTAACCACAGGCTTTATGTTCTGTCAGTAGAAATGCTAAACGCTTCTGTTGGACTCTAAGGACATTGTTTCCACTGCTTCATGGGACTGTTCTTCATGAATGAGTGACATGATATTTTACTTCAGCCCAGAACATGGCCAGCTTTCCTTCTCAATGTTCCTGGAAATGCTTTCAATTACCCAGTGCTGAGCTTCAGTCTGTGAATACCCCTACCCTTAGCCTACTGGGTTTGACAGGGCAGTGAAGTAACAGAAGGGTCTTCTAGCCATCCCAGCTTTGGTTTCCCCATGCTCACCATGTAACTGGCACTGGCCCTGTGGATAACTGGCCAGAAAGGCTGAGGTGGCTGTTCAAGGTGCAGAATCATATTCATCTGAAACAAAGAGTCCAAAGGTTAAACTAATAAACTTTAAATGAGCTATGCCACATGTGACATTCCAGGTCCACACGTCATGAGCCCAAAATGTTTCAGATGATGATTCCAAAACAATATTCTTTTCCTCAGTTTCAGAGTTCGGTTTTGTTACAATTGCTCACAGATTCCTTTTTTTTTTTTTTCTCAAAAAACCTGGAGACAACACAGTACTTGTTGGAAATGCAAATGCTAAGGAGGCCTGCCTGGTGATCTGCACTAAATCATTTCTGCCTGTTTCATGACTGTGGTCACTTAAGCTCTCTACAAACACACCATCGGGCTTTTGCTTCTGGGTGAAAGTTTAAAACAATCCCCAAAAGCAAACAGGGAAATGGAACTACTACCACCCTCCATTCCTCATACACACACCCCCTCACAATAAAACAATACACATTTAGTTTGAAATCACTGGCCCTTTATACCAGACATGAGCTGGCCCTTCACAACTCAACTGCCTGAAGTTGATGTGTTAACCACTAACCAGACTTATCAGTCAGAGAGAGGTTTGCAAGCAGGCTCCAGGAAGTCCAAGCTTAGGTGTGTATTTTGTTAACCAAGTTGAAAGGTCCATTTGGCCCTGGGGTTCTTCACTGTCTAGAAATTCTATTCATATTTCTGTTTAAGACTTTGATGCACCTATTTATTTTTGAAGTACGCTTAGGCCTTACAAAGTCCTTAGATTAGGTAGGACAAATAGCCATTCCAGTAACCATTACTCATTCTTCCCTTTCATAGCCACATTCCTGGGAGAGAGGGAGGGAGAGAAGTTCCTGTTAGCTTTCTCTCCTCTAGTGCTGTAGTGATATCAAGGCACTGATACCGAAGCCCAAGATCACAAAGTGGATAAATTAGCATGTACAGAGGTCAGACAGCAGAAAATGTCTGAGGGTCTGAATTTCATTGGGGCTGTTTATTCAGTCAATCTGTTTAAAGTAAGTGTTCACTTCTAGAAGACAGGCCTCGGTAAAGGATGGGACAAAGGAAATGGTTGGAACATAAAGCAAACACAAACAATCCAAATCAACTATGGTTTTAAACCCAAGAGTGCAATTCAACCCAACAAGTATTTATTAAGAGCCTGGGAGGTGGGGAGGGGGGAAATCAAGAAAAGTCTCATACTGTAGGAGGTTTCACTTGGGTCATCCTAGAATGGAAGTAAACGTTACAAAAGGTGGTAGTAAGAAAGGAAAGCATTCCAAGCACAGGGGACTGGCCTTTGCAAAGGCACAGAGACAGGAAGTCCAACAGAATGGAATTAATAGAGTAAAGATATGTCTAGAAGTCATGTAAAGCTTCTTTTATTTCTGAAATAGAACAACTGTAGAGTTTAAAAATCGTGAAATGTTAAGCAATACACCAGAAGTAGGATTTAGAAAACTATCTACCTACACCTACACACACACACACACACACACACACACACACACACGGTTGAAAGTAAAAGGATAAGTGCCCATATCATCTAGAGAAGTCAGTACTGTCTAGCAGAAAGAGCAAAGGCTGAGGACAACCAAGAAATCCTAAAACTGTAGAATTTTAAGTGAAAGCTAAAATTTTGAGAGACCCTCAATGGGTTAGTGGCAAGAGACTTGAATTTGAAGCCAGAAGACCTAAGTCTCAACACCTCTGTCTTAATTACTTGAGTGGCCATGAGTAACTCACTTTTACGATCTCCTAATTCTTCATTCTCCCTTCCAGTTGTAAATCCTATGACCCTGGTCCAATCTCCTCATTCTACCAATGATAAAACTGAGAGAAGTTAAATGTAGTCCACGACTCCAATTCACAATTCTGAGCTCATGTACACTGATTCTAATGGGGACGGGTTTCAACAATAATTTAAATAATGGCTCAGGTGCTATCCATGGTCCTCCCCCCAGGAACATCTGAATGTGTGTCATTTCTGATTCTCCCCTGGGAATGTTCATTTCTCCTACAAGCCTCAAAGTAACAAGGCATAGAATATAGAACAGGTGTGTGTGTATGAAGAATATCTTTGCCCATTTAGCAAACCAAGAGTTTATAAAGAATACACTATAAAGTCCACCTTCAAGCGAGTTATGGTCTGTCTCAAGTGAGTTCTTTCTTTCCTCCTGTCCTATAAACCTAGAAAGGAAGGAGCTAGCCAGAGTCCTCTATGCACAAGCAAAGAATATTACTTCCACCCCCTGCTTAAGTGATTTGTACAAAGTTACAAAGCTAGCTGCCAACAGACCTAGATCTAGAACCCAGATCGAATTCTTAATTCCCTCTTCTTTCCACTGAACTAGAGGCCTGGCCCTGCCTTTCCCCTCTGTGTAAACATAAGAAAGTCACTTACAAACTCTCTGTGGCCATATTCTTCATCTGTAAAATCAGATCATTTCTATCCTATGTATCTCGGAAGATTATTGTGAGGTATTATCATTCAGTTCAGTCATTTTTCAGTCATGTCCAACTTTTCATGACCCCATTTGGGGTTTTCTTGGCAAAGATATTGGAGTGGTTTCCTTCTCCAGCTCATTTTACAGATGAAGAAACAAGCAGTCAGTCACACAGCTACTAAGTGTCTGGGGCTGGATTTGAACTCAGGAAAATGAGTCTTCCTGACTCCAGGATCTGTACTGTATCCACTGCTCTACCCAGGTGCCCCAAGTATTATCATATGGCTGTACTAATAAAGGTATTCACCCAATACCTTTAATGGAAAATAATACATTTTTTAATTATCTGAATGGAAATTATCAACAAAGACCTAAAGAAGATTGGAATCAGGGAGTTAACAAACCACTCACGAATGAACTTTTTCACCATGCTTTTCTTTAGGCTAAGCCAATATGATCACTGCAAAAGAAGAAATCTATGGCAAGTCAAAACGAAGTCATTAACAACTTGAACTTTAATAAATGTGCAAATTGAAATTTAAAAATTTCTTCCTTCATGTCCTCATCATTATTCATAAGCCAGTCAACATTATTTGAAAGCAAAGATAAACATTCTTTACCATGCTGGCAAGCACACTTTGTAGCACTAACTTACTAATGAACACCTTCCCAGCAGCGGGCCCTCACCTACTCACAAGAAAAAACAGAAGCTAATTACTTGGGGTTACTTTTTCCCCAACTTCTTATTTTCTTTTAGGTCTTAAAAGTGTGTCTGAAAGTTTATGTACCCTTCCAATCCACTTTTCCATACCTAGTTACACTATGGGAAGAAGGCAATAACCTATGAGACTTTGAGCAAATCATACCTTCCCTGGCTTCAATTCCTCATCTGTAAAATAAGAGCGTGAAACCAGATGGGTTCTCATGTGCCTTTGATTCTAAATTCACAATTCTATAAACAATCTCACTCTGACTCTGATTTATTAATGGAAGATGTTAATATGTGATTCTTCTTTCCCATTCAGAATGCAATAAAAAAAAATCAGTCTAGAAATTAAAATCATTGAATTCTACAACAGTTAATATCAGAGATCAAAAAACAAGGACATCAATGAGCTCTTCCATAACCTTCCTTATGCCTGGAAACACTCTCCTCATGTGAAACTCTGAGGATAAATAAACGTGTTACTCATGATGACATCACAGATCTTCCAAAGTACTTAGGGTATTATTTGCTATAAAAGAAGCAGTATTTGGGATAGAGGGAGGGGCTGTGTCTGTGATTTCATTGGCTTAGGGAGTTTCCAGTGAGGAATTTCTTCTATCAGTGAAGATCAGAGCCCTCTTTTCAATTTACAGAGCTAGACAGAGAACTGGGATTAATTTTATATTAATATTATATAGAGCTAGACAGAGAACTAGAGGATTTGCCCAGGATCCCACAGTCAGTGTAGGTCACAGGTCTTTCTTGTTTCATACCTAGCTCTCTATTTATTGCCTGGGGTTCTTAACATGGGATCTTTGGACTTGGTGTGTGTATGTCTGGGGATATATAGATATATGTAGATGTACATATTATATACATACATACATATATACACATATATGTACTCATATATACACAGACACATGCATGTGTACATATATGAGTATATATGTATAAGTATATTTTAATAGCTATATTCCAACAAAACTGGTTTCTTTTGTATCATATTTTTATGCATTTAGAAATATTTTTCTGAGAAGTCCATAGCTTCACTAGGCTGCTAGAGGGGTCCATGGCACAGAAAAGGTGGAGAACCCCTGCTTTTCACAATGCCACGCTACCCCTTTCTGTGAGGAATACAATGAAAATACACATCCTACCAACAGTAAAGTACAGGAGATGAAAGTCGGGAGTGAGGAACAAAGGTCACATTAGCACCATAAGCATCTACCATCTTCTGGTCTAGCACTAAACAAATTGCTTTTTCTTTTCTTTTTTTTTTACTTTAAGTCTCAGAACAACCTTGGCTAAAATTATTCCTGAATAAGCTCCTTAAAGTTTAAAATAAAATGTTTGCCCTTCACATCACTCCATAAATTATCTTCTTGGAGACAACTGGTAGTTTTTTTTAAGGAGGAAGAGAAATGTACCTTGAAACGCTATCACCTGCTACGTTCACTGCAACGAATGACAATCCTAATTTATATTTCATTCAAGCATGGACTACTGCAACAGGGAACAAGCCTGTATTTAGAAGCTGAAGGATTAATTTTATATTAATATTACATATTTAAGTATGATTTTCTAGTTTATAAAGACCAGGATCATTATGAAGGCTTATAGTGCCACAGTAGGGGGACTAAATTCATTGGTTACATGTATGTATACTTACATGTAAGTATACATATACTTATATGTATAAGTATATTTTAATAGCTATATTCCAACAAAACTGGTTTCTTTTGTATCATATTTTTATGCATTTAAAAATATTTTTCTGAGAAGGAGTCCATAGCTTCCCTAGACTACTAGAGGGGTCCATGGCACAGAAAAGATGACGTACCATGGGCACTGAGCAGGGGCAACGAGGTGGCACACTGGAATTAGGAAGACTCATCTTCTTCCATTCTAATAAGGACTCAGACATAGCTGTATGACCCTGAGCAAATGAATTGACCCTGTTTGCCTCAGTTTCTTCATCTGTAAAATGAGATGGAGAAGAAAATGGCAAACCACTCCAATATCTCTGCCAAGAAAACCCCAAATGGGGTCACTAAGAGTTGGATACCACTGAAAAAATTGAACAACAACTATGACAAAAGTACTTAGTAGCACCCTTGGTAAAATTCTCATGAAGTCTTCTTTGCTCTTTTCTGTAACTTTTTCCCTTTTACCATTTCTCTCCCCCAACCTCCATCTCAGTGCTCTCATTCCCTCCCTTCTTCCAAGTCCTCTGCTTTTTCTCCCCTTTCCCCTGGACTCCCAAGTGAAAGGAAAAAGAATCTTTCATCACTTTGATGACTCACAGGTGGTGACATTTTCACCATCAGGACACCTGAATGGAGGAAAGATTTTTGGACAAAGGCCCCATATGAGACTCAGCATATCTAAGCCCATCTGTGACATCTTAAAGTACTTAGTAGTACTCATGGGAAAGAGGGAGGAAAGGTATGTTTAGAGTCAAATTATAGATGGGGTTAAACCCAGACAGCAAATGGTAGATGGTACAAGGAATCTGGTTTCCCATGAAAACTGTGATGCTTGATGAAAGCACCCTGGCAAAAAAAAATTACCCAGAAGCCACAATTTCAGGATAGCCCTTGAAAATCTATGTAAATTATTGTACTCCAGCTTTTTGGGCTGAAAAGAAATCAGACAGTGAGACCAAAAGTTTAGTAAACGCTGCTTCCTCATGATTTAATGCTTCCATTATACTTCCATGGGAATTTGCATTTGGGAAGGAGTCTAGAGAACATTTAATGATAATACGTGGTTATATTCTCTGTGCCCAGCTCTAGAGGTAGCAGTACGAGGAAGGAGCGGAGATGCCAGGAAGATGCCAGGGGAGTGCTGATTGGAAGAGGATGACTTGGAGAGGAACTTGAGAGTGGTTCAAAAACAAAGAATTTTCCCATTTTGGGCCATCCATGTCATGACAGGGCCACTTCATAAATGTCCTTGTTCTATACGCGGCACATCACGAATAAAGGCCCCTGACAGAGTACTATTGGCAGGATATTTTTAGAATCAACTTATGTTTGTCATGCTCTGATAACAAACAGCATAGGTAATGCCTTTTATTAGAGGAGGTGTTGTATAGTAGCTATGACACTCTGAGGTCATTTAACCTCTGCTGTAAAATGGGGACAATATCTTTGTAAGAAATAGGGGACTTGGCAGGAAGTTGTATAGATGAATATATAGATACAACTCATGAGTGGCTTGGGTAGATTTGATCATCTGGGTCACTTCTGAAGATAGGAAAAGGCTCATTTCCTGTACTGCTAGCATGATGTCTATGGGGAGGGCAGGCAAAGTTCAGAACAGTTAAGTCTGGGACAATCTCTCTTCTAGTCTCCAGAAGGGATGTTGGGCTACAATTTTATCTATTTGACCCCTTCAAATATCTCTGATCTAGAGGTATAAGCCTGGGTATGTCAAGTCTTATTTGCTAAGAGCCTACCATGTGCTCTACGTGCACTGTGCTAGGAAGATCATTTTGATAGTTGAATGGTGTTGGGACTGGAAGCTCAATTCCGTGTGGACAGTCTCGGGCAGGTAAAAGTGGGACTTCTAAATCTTAGAGTCTTACGAGGCCCTCCATGAACAGCGGGGGTTCGAGAAGGTCAGACTGAGCTAGCTCGGCTAGCTCGGGTATTTCCGCCTCTCCCCCGGAGATACCTGATGGGTGGAGTCTCCCTGCCCTTGAGGTTGTCCCGGATTGGAGCACACCTAGTTACCTAACAGCACGGTATTGAGATGCAAACTGTGTGGCTGAAGATTAAGTAGGATTGAGGAAGCCAGAAAGCTCTCTCTTAGCACGTGTGGAGCCAAAGAGAAAAGTAGGGCTCCGCTTCTTTTCTTTCCTCTCTCCCCTCCCCCTCTCTCCCCGCTTGTACTTCTACTTCCAATCCCTTAAGCTTAGCCTCCTTAGGAGATCTCCCCCTCTTCCTCCTAAGGAAGAGCTCCCTGCATTTGTAACTAGACCCTGAAATAAAGCTCAACCCCTGTTTGACTCTGGAACGACCTTTCTCTCATACGTTTATCCGGTTTGGCCAACCGAAGACCTGGGACAGGTAAGAAAGACTCGGGTAGCCCAATACAGGCCTCTAGGCTTGGCAGTTGGCGCCCAAACAGGGACTGGGAGCGTAGATAATCCTGGGTGCTTTTGGGGTACACCCGGAAGGGGCTGTGAAAGAAGCGAGTCCCGAATCCTAGATTCGGAAGGAGAGAAAGTGGAGAGAAGCTTCCCAAACCCCTGGGAAAAGGGCAGGGATGAGGAATCAATTGCCAGTAATAAAGCCAGAGGAACAGGAGGTCTGGGCTGAGACACTTCACAGGGAAGGCAGGGAGGCGGGGGTCACAATAGAGTTAAACGACCTCCGAGAATTTTGTAAGGAAGGGCCGGAGAGGCCAGGGCGGGATTGGAATGAGAGTGGAAGCGGAGAGAGGGGAGGGAAGAACACAGGAGGGACGGAGGACCCAGGCAAGCAGAAAGTTAAGCAGAAAGTTAAGGAGCGTAAAGAAAAAATAGACCCGGAGCTCCATCTAGCGGATGGAAAAGGCGAGGCAGGGGAGAATACGCCGTGCCTTCCCTCCGCGCCTCCTTATAACCTGCTCCATTGGTCAGACAGTTCAGGGCCACAGTCCAGTTTGGAAAAAGGAATAAGAAAGGCTATAGAGAATGGAGAAGATGTAGGGACATTTCCTGTGTTAGAAATAGCGGACCCCAGTGTCCCCGGTGGGGTTCGGAGGAGCCACATACCTATAGAGTGGAAGAGAGTGGCGACTCTTAAAGAGGCTTGTACCAAGCACGGCCCTAATTCACCCTTTGTCATAGCCATGCTTGAAACTCTCAGTGGTCAGTTCGTTCTGACTCCTAATGACTGGAAGAGCTTAGCTAGAGCCTGCCTTACCCCTGGGCAGAATGTGATTTGGGTATCAGAATTTTCTCAGAGAGTAAAGAGCACTACCGGTGGGCTAGGGGCTCAGGCCCCCCAGGCTTATCAGCAATTTACAGGAACAGGGCAGTTTGAGGCTACAGGAAATCAATTACAGTACTCAGCCTCCGATTATGTTTTGATTGCCGGAATGGCTATTGCCGCCTGGAAGGTTATAGCCTCTAAGAAAGAGAGAGAGTTTCCCATGACTAGGATTACGCAAGGAAACAATGAGCCATTTACTAATTTTGTGGCCAGGCTGCAGGAGGCAGTAGGTCGAGATATGGGAGAGGAAAACCAAGGGACAGAGATAGTGTTGAGGACATTGCTGCGGCAGAATTGTAATCATGACTGCAAAAAGGCAATGCTGGGACTGCCAAAGAATGCATCTGTTGAAGAAATGATACAGAGATGTGAAAGGGTAGGAAGTCAGGTCTACTTGGCACAGGTGCAAGGGAAGTACCTGGCCGCCGCCTTAAGTAATATCTCTTTGGAGAAAAAATGTTTTAACTGCGGAAAACCGGGACACCTTAAGAAAGAGTGTAGGAAAGAAATAAGTACAGGGAGGGGCCAGGACCCTTGTTTTTCATGTGGAAAGCCAGGTCACTTAGCTAAACAATGTAGGAAGTCGGGAAACGGGGTGAGGGGCCCCTTGAGGGCCCCAAAAGCGTACCCTTTGGCAGAGAATCGGGACGGCCCCTTGGAGGGAGAATACAGGAGATTATGGGGCCAGAGGAAGGAATGCAACACCTTTACAGCTTAGAGAAGTGCCAGCTTGCAGCTCATCAGTTTGCCATGATCCCCCTGAGAGACCCCATACAGGAGGAATCCCTGATATTACAGAACCCCTCTCATGCACCCGTAGTTATATATACAGGAGTTTATCCCACCGGCACCACAGCACTTCCATGCTCCAATGTGGTAGCCGAGCCAGCTCATATAGACAATCAGCTTCCCATAGCTATTGCCCTTCCTTTAAAGCACTCAGTTCAAATCCAGTTACTAAAGGAAATAGGACAGAATAGACCTGAGTGTACAATCTGGCTTAATGGAATTCCCATGACTGGCCTCCTTGATACTGGAGCGGATAGGACCTGCCTTAGTGGTCGCTCAGTACCCCGGCACTGGAAGCTTAAAGAAAGCCAGAGACCAGTGTGGGGAATAGGAGGGTGCCAAAATACCTTAGAGACAATGCACCCAGTAAAGTGGGAGGGAGAGGATCGCCAAGGGACCGTATGGCCGTTGGTGATTCCAGGACTTAGTTTTAACATCTGGGGCAGGGACATTATGAGCCGCCTCGGGATGAGGTTATCAAATTTTTAGTAAGGGCCATTGCAGTTGCACTGGAGTCCCCACCCTTGAATTGGAAGTCAGACACCCCGATTTGGGTGGAGCAATGGCCCCTGACTCCAGAAAAACTCCAGGCACTACAACTATTGGTTAAGGAGCAATTAGAAAAAGGAAATATAGAACCATCAAAGTCACCCTGGAATGCTCCTGTGTTTGTTATAAAGAAAAAATCCGGGAAATTCAGGTTCCTTACAGATCTAAGGAAGGTAAATCAGTCTCTCATGCCTATGGGAGCCCTGCAACCAGGTCTCCCTTCTCCTAATGCCATCCCGGAGGGTTGGTCACTTATAATCATTGATATTCAGGATTGTTTTTTTTCCATTCCTTTAAACAAAGTAGATTGTCCTCGGTTTGCTTTTACAATACCTCACCCCAATAACGAAGGACCTGCAAAGAGGTATCAGTGGAAGGTATTGCCCCAAGGTATGAGTTGCAGCCCCACCATCTGCCAGTGGTATGTTAATCAAGCCTTAGAAAGCCCCAGACAGCAATACCAATGCAAAATCATCCATTATATGGATGACATCCTTATAGCTGCACCTCAGCTCAAGGAACTGGAGAAGTGTTTCCAAGCAGTAGAAAGGAACCTTTTAGGACTAGGATTAGTTATTGCTCCTGAAAAGATACAGAGAGGACCCAATTACAAATATTTGGGATATCAGATACAGGGCACCATCATTCGGCCGGAACCCCCAAAATGGGATATGAAGATCCAAACACTCAATGATGCTCAGAAACTAGTAGGAGCTATCCAATGGATAAGATCAAAGGTGCCTATACCTTTACCTCTCATGCAACCTTTATATTCACTATTGACAGGAGACTCTGCTTTAAATTCCCCACGAACATTGACTCCTGAAGCAGCCAAAGCCATAGAGGCAATAAAAAAACAATTTTTAGAGTCCACCACATTTCGGTGGGATCCAGGAGGAGATCTGGAGGTATCTATTATCTCCACCACACCTCCCTATGCCGTCATACACCAAAAAGAGAAGCCCCTAGAGTGGGTATATTTAAGTAAAACAGGAAGCAGTTTACTAAACAAGTGGGAATTTCTAGGACGGTTAGCACTAGAGGCAGTAAGAAGAGCCACCCACATATACCAAAAACAGCCAATTCTTTATGCTACACTCACCACTAAGGATGTAGAAGAGTTAGCTCAGAATCATGTTTCTTGGGCCACTATACTCCACTGGGCCCAGATGAAACCAAATTCGACTTTCCTATTCAAAGAATTATTACAGTGGGCCCCAGCACCAGTGAAAAGGTACTCACCAAACCCAGTAGAAGGGCCTAACATTTTTACAGATGCCACGAAACATCACAAGGCATCTATTTATAATTCGGCCTCCCAAGAGATATATATAGTTAACACACCCTACACCTCTACTCAACAGAACGAATTGGAAGCTATAATCCAAGCTCTCCAAATATATAGTGACATACCCATTAATATTATCACTGATAGTCAGTATGCATCTTTATTAATTTCACGGATTGAGGACTCTATTGTAGATTATCGGTCCAATATTTTTTCACAGTGTGAGCGGCTATTGACCACCATTAATAACAGAACACACCCTTTTTATGTTTTACATGTGCGCTCACATACAAATGGCACAGGACCAATTTTTGAAGGAAATCAAATAGCAGACAATTCACTATACCTGGTAGGGCACACTGTGGAACCACAAGAAAGGGCCCAAAAGGCTCATGATAGGTTCCACCTAGCCACAGAAGCCCTCTGCAAATTATATGGGATAACTCAGGAACAGGCCAGAAAAATTGTTAAGAGCTGTCTCCAATGTATCCCATTCCACCCATCTCTAGACCAGGGTGTCAATCCTCGTGGCTTGGCACCCAATGAAATTTGGCAAATGGATGTCACCCATCTTAAGGGCCAGTGCATACATGTGACAGTTGACACATGGTCCGGATTCCTTATGGCGACTTTACAGCCAGGTGAATCAAGTGCTAAAGTAATTCAACATCTTTGGCACTGTTTTTCTGTTTCAGGCTTACCTTTAGAAATAAAGACAGATAACGGCCCTGCCTATACTTCTCAAACGCTTACACACTTCCTCCGCGATCTAGGGATTCGACATGTTACAGGAATCCCCTACAATCCACAAGGCCAGGCCATAGTGGAAAGGGCCAATCTCACCTTGAAGGCGATCCTCGCTAAACAAAGAAGGGGAAAAGGTCGCCTAACACAATCAGAGCTTGATACAGCTGTGTATACACACAATTTTTTGCATATCTCAAGAAACTCACATACTACTCCAGCTATGAGACATTTTGTGACTTTTCCAAGACAACCCCGCAAGGAAAGTAATACCCAGGCTGGATATAAAGACACATGGGCCATGGTAAAGGATATGGCCTCAGGGAAATGGAAAGGTCCGTATAAGATACTAATATGGGGTCCAGGGTATGTTTGTGTCTCCACAGGAAAAGGTGATGCATGGATTCCCATTAGAAGGATCCGTAGGTGGGAACCGAGGTCGGAGACGACGGAGACGCAGGAGGCGGAGACCCCGGAGAGCCCAGAGACCCCGGAGAAGGATCATACACCACCTGAGCCTGCTGCTGACAGCTTTAACCTTGCTGCCCAGAGAGGAAGCAGCCCTCATCACAACCGCAGACACTGCTGCTGACAGCTTCAATCTAGGCATCCTTTTTTCGCCAGCTGAATGAGGACTTTGATATCACAAACCCAGGACACTTGGGTGGGGAGGAGGTGACCAATTTTCCACCTGTATAGATCCATTTGCAAGATTAAGGGAGTGGTGACGTGTAAGGCGCCTACACCAGCTGCTCCTCTTAAAATATGCTTTGGGATTAGTTGATTGCACTTCCCCTGTTGTAACTCAGCCATTTAGTTTCGTCTTTGTTTTATTTGATGCCTCCCTTTGTCAGTTGTGCTAGCTGCAGATTTCTGTGTGAATGAAGTCTTGTTGTAAGGTACTCATATGCTAAAGGCCTTCCTAATCCACTCAGCCTCCAGCCACTGTTTGCTCTAGAGCCAGGTGCGCTCCGCGCATAACAAAGAAGGGGATATGTTGGGACTGGAAGCTCAATTCCGTGTGGACAGTCTCGGGCAGGTAAAAGTGGGACTTCTAAATCTTAGAGTCTTACGAGGCCCTCCATGAACAGCGGGGGTTCGAGAAGGTCAGACTGAGCTAGCTCGGCTAGCTCGGGTATTTCCGCCTCTCCCCCGGAGATACCTGATGGGTGGAGTCTCCCTGCCCTCGAGGTCGTCCCGGATTGGAGCACACCTAGTTACCTAACAGCACGGTATTGAGATGCAAACTGTGTGGCTGAAGATTAAGTAGGATTGAGGAAGCCAGAAAGCTCTCTCTTAGCACGTGTGGAGCCAAAGAGAAAAGTAGGGCTCCACTTCTTTTCTTTCCTCTCTCCCCTCCCCCCCTCTCCCCGCTTGTACTTCTACTTCCAATCCCTTAAGCTTAGCCTCCTTAGGAGATCTCCCCCTCTTCCTCCTAAGGAAGACCCCCTGCATTTGTAACTGGACCCTGAAATAAAGCTCAACCCCTGTTTGACTCTGGAACGACCTTTCTCTCATACGTTTATCCGGTTTGGCCAACCGAAGACCTGGGACAGGTAAGAAAGACTCGGGTAGCCCAATACAGGCCTCTAGGCTTGGCAGAATGGAAAATGGAATCAGGAGATGATGAAAGGCTGCAGAGAGAGTGATGATGGTGGTGGTAGTGTCAGAGAAATAAAAGAAAGAGAAGTTGTGATGGAAAACAAGCCCAGGCTTAGGTGGAACCTGGGCTTCCCCTCTAACACCCACTTAGAGAAGCTATGCGCCATAGTGGATACAGCTGACCTTGGAATCAGAAGGACTAAGGTTAAATGTTACCTCCAACTCCAACTGACTGTGTGATCCCAGGCAAGTCACTAAACCTCTCAGTGAACAAGGCAACTCTAAGACTTTTTGATGGCGTAGCTGGTGCTATGTACAAAGACTTCTCTTATCTCCCTTTCCCAATGTCACTTTTTATCTAGCTATGGATTCACACCCTACCAGGGAAAATCTCTTTCTTCATACTTGCTGAAATGAAAGAGATGGAGATGTCAACCAAAAGAACACACCTGAAAAGCACAAGAGATCAAAGATGGCAACCACCTCAAGAAGACCTCAATGCCAGATGCAGTTTACCTGCAAGGCAACAAGCATTTAGTAAGGACCTTCTATGTACAAATGTTATGTCATCTAATCCTCACAACAACCCTGAGAGGGAGGTACTAATATCCTCCATTTTACAGGTGAAGAAACTCTAACATAGGTCAAATGACTTGCCCAGGATCACACAGCTAGTAAGTGCATGAGGCTAGATTTGAACTCAGGTCTTCCTGACTCCAAGTTTAGTGTTCTATCTACTTTGCCACCTAGCTGAGTGTATTGTAGGCACTGGGGACAAGCACTAAAAGGGCATGGAGATAGGAGAGGGAGTGTCTGCCATGTACAACAAACAGCAAATAGGCCAGTACGGCTATACTGGAGAGAGTAGGGAGACCAACATGAGTCATAAGGTCAGAAAGGTAGATTGGGTAGAGATTTTAAAGAGCATCACATGCCAGAAGGGAATTTATTTTTGTTCCTAGAAATGATAGGGATGTAATGAAAGGAAGTTTTCCCAGTAGTAAATGGGACAAAGTTAAGATCTGAATGAGTAATCCACATATTCAAATCATAGATCAAAATGATGAAGAAAAGGAGAGAAGGACCCAGCTCACTAAGATTCAGAGAAAGCTGGCTTTTACCCCAGGGAATCCTCTAACGATGGGTAGCATAGTATATATCAGAGGCAGGATTCAATCGCAGGCCCTCTGACTTTGGAGCCAATACTTACTCTACTTTACCACAGTGCCTCCCTATTTGTGAGGTCATTTAGATGCTATTACTAATTATTATTTCTCATCATGAGAGACAGCATTGCATGCCCTCCTCTCTTAATAAGATTAGAGAATTGGAGGAGAGGAATAAAGAAAATGAAGGTGCTCAAAAATGAAAACTGAAAAAAACTGTGGGGGAAAACATCTCGGAACTATCTCCAAGCCTAAGAATTGCATTTCACAGGGAAATGTTTTCCATCTGTCCTCCGAGCAAAACCAACGAATTTGATGACAACAAAGTAGATTTAAGTTAGATATTTTGTATCTCTTTGTGAGTTTGCCATATCTCCTCAGCTTGAGAGTCAGTTACTTGAGGGCAGAGATGTATTCATTAGGGGACATCCCTAGACTTAAACTAGAATTTGTATCCTTTTATGGCACTTACCAGTTGGATTACCAGGGGCAAGTCGCCTAATGTCTCTGAACCTCAGCTTCTTCCTCTATAAAATAAGGATCTGTTATTGTTTAATTGTTTTCAGTCACATCCAACTCTTTGTGGTCCCATTTTGCGTTTTCCTGGCAGAGATACTGGAGTAGTTTGCCATTTGCTTCTCCAGCTCATTTTACAGATGAGAAAACTGAGGCAAACAGAATTAAGGGACTCACCCAGGGTCACACAGCTAGTAAGCACCTGATGTCAGATTCAAACTCACGAAGAAGTCTTCCTAATTCCAGGCCTGGCACTCTATGCACCGTGGCGCCAAATTGTACTTGTACTAGAAACAGTACAGTATGGCTGATAGTGTATTAGACTTGGCATTGGCAAGATCTGGATGTGAATACTCATATAATATCTGTGTGACCTTGGGCACATCACTGAACCCGTCTGGGCCTCATTTTCCTCATCTACAAAATGAATGGACTAGATGATCTTCAAGGTCCTTCTAATTTTCAATTCCTGAATCTCTAACTGCCTGTCTCCACAGGTCTGTTATTAAGAAAGCAATTTATAAGTCTATAAGTTTATAGGGTAATTAGTTCAATGCCCTGCACAAAGTAGGAGCACAATAAAAATATGTGTTAAATATAACTTCCTAATAGCAAGTTATCCAGTGTTAGAATGGGTTATCCTTAGAAGTCATGAGACATACTTACTTAAAAATAGAACAGATTCATATCTCTGTTTTATAATTTATTCAGTCTTGCCCTAAAGCAGAGGGATGAATTATATGACATTTGAGAAGTCTTTGGAAACTTAGATCTCATCAGAAGTCCTCACTAGATGGACACTCTCAGGTGTTTTGTGGTGAGGATTCTTTTTCTAGCCTGAATTGGACTAAACTACTGAGTTCCCCTCCAACTGAGTTCCCTTCCAACTATGATTCTCTGGTTCCATAGCCCTTACCACTGCCAGTTTCCTTCCTTTCCTTTTAGTGTTCTCAACCCTGGGTTTTCTTACATCCTATGCAAATGCTTCGTTTTTCATTATCCTAGACAGGGCATTTCTGGGATGAAACAATCCAACTGATTAACTTCATGCAAGTGCCCTGTCTAGGAAAGGAAGCGAAGATGGAGTCCCTAGACAGATGAAACATAGCACTATCGGGGCCTTTTTACTTCTGAAATCCCTGAGACATCTTCTCATTTGTCCCGTTCACAGAATGGGCCTCTTCCAAAAAAGCCTGAAACTCGGTTTTAATAACCCACAGAATTCTGCAGTTTGAGGGGAAACCTGCAAAGGTTTTGAGATTCTGCCAGTCTCCAGCAGGTTTTTATTGGCTGTTGGATATGTTTGAAAATTTTTACTTGCTGTTCAGTTTAATATGTGGAGAGAAGTTTCTAAAATGACCTGCCTTGGGCCTCACAGCATTACCTAGAATGAAAATGTAAAACCCTGCAACAGAGTAAAAGACGAAAGGGAAAGGAAGATGGTAGAGGAGACTCCAGAGATTCTTAATAAACCCTTTCCATGACCCATTATGCAAATTTTGGAAGAAAATACTCTTTTTTTCTTTCTCACCTTGGATTTTAAAAGAGTGGGTAAGGGACTCTGCACCTTGTTTCTCTTTATACCTATCATTCTATGCATGTGAACTTTGCTAAGTCTGTGGTTTTCTAATCCCCTGAGGCACTGGCATGTGTTCACAAAATGTACATACACACAAACACATATACACAAGCAAACACACTGATTTTTAAAGGAAATACATAATATGTAAGTTATCAAAAAATCACCTATTCTTTTCATCATCCTTTGACCTTCAGGATGCATCAGGATGGGTTTTCCCAGTTCTACAAACTTCTTTTCTCCTTTTGAGGAATTTCAATATAGTCCCTATGTGCAAAAATGGGGCATATTAGGAGTTCAGTGTGTAAGGAAATGCAGTAATCTGAGTTGTCTCAGATTGTACCCCAAAGGTCACATGTGAAAAGACATTTAAGGAAACTGTGATAAGGTATTGACTGGGAAGATTAAATGGCCTGATCTGATACATATCAGCAAGATGTGATTCAAAGGGCCAAGGCCTCATTTTGGTAAACCAAATTGAAAGGAAAAGAAGCTTACTTTAAATCCTCTTTCTCCAGGCAAGTTGGTTTCCATAGCCACAGGGACCTCGGCCAGCTGGTTTGGCTAATGACTGCTAGGGGGGCCAGCAAAATGGTCCTTGGCTTCCTCCCCCAGTGACTGGGGGATGATCTGGAACACCTCTTTGGAAGCCTCAGTCAGACTGTGGTGATAGAGTTCATCCAAGAAGGAGCTTCTGTTCAGATGTATGTAAGGTTATTTTACTCAGCTCTTTGGCTTAGGACAGGCATCAGAAAAGGGGAAAGGTAACATTCCTAATTTGGGAAATAGCATTAAGTTGATGAATTTGTCCTTATGAGAAGAGCTGGGAGAGAGGAGGAACTCAGATCCAGAGTTCTTTTGAGGCCAGCCTGAAACAGATACACCTCAGGGTTCCCAACTCTATCTTAGAGGTTTTCATATCTGTCTTGAGTCTAGCAGAAATGAGTTGTTTTGGTCACAGAAAGAAGTTTGACAAAATGCACCTAAGACAAGCAACCCATTATGGAGTTTCAGATCAATTATTTTTAAGATAAACACAGGGGTGAAAGACAGGCCCCAGAACTTGGAACATCACCTCTCTGGAGGATAGAGGTCCTGGGATGGCCATCTGATCATTTTCTATTTTAATTATTTATTCCTGGTAACTAGGGGCTAGGCTCTGTTGTCCCTATCATTCTATAGAGTGCTTTAAGTGTTTTCCACACCTTTAAATTTTGGTGCCCTGGCAAAAATCCCTGATCCCTTCACCCTAGCTACACCTCTGGTCCTCTGATATCCCAAGTTTATTCATTGTTCCCCTGATCTAATCCCTTCCATCATACCATGACCCAAATCAATTCTTAAAGTTCTCCTTTTCACACCATTTCTGTTTCTCAATGCTAATACCACAAAGAGAAACAGTGGCACCAACACTGACCCACCTGTCATAGATGTTTTAGCAACACTCACATGCACAGCAAATGGCAAAGAAGGTGAAAACAATCCCTTTGTCCCTGTTTAAAAATCTATGTTCAGGGACAAAAGAAATTAAACATGGGAAGAAAAAAGAGAATTTTCTCCCAAAAATGTATATAACGGAGGCAGGAAGGAGATCTGTTTAAAAAAAAAAAAATCTCTGGAGTTGTGAGACCAGTCAAGATAGTAGAGTAGGAGGAAAACAATATAGCCCAACTTCTCTGATAACTACACAATGATTTCAGGCTAACGCCAGACCAAGTAGGGAACAGAAATCTAAGAAGAAACCATAGTAGGTCATCTTTCCTGCCCAAGATCACAAACTTGACCCACAGGCAAGTAGGAAATGTAGAACAGGGTGGGCTGGGATCATGGAATTAGACCCTAGGTGTAGAACAGGGGGAACTGAAATCTCAGACTCAGGCTGGGTGAAAGGAGCCATAGCCCTGTCACTCAAACGCTATGATGGGTGGGTTGATTGAAAATGATTGAGGAAACAAAGTTTCGTTTCCAAATATATCAGTTTATTAAACAATACATACCAATTGCATAAGAAATTGGGACCAGGCCTCTTCAGCTGGGCACTGGACCCCAAATACATGGGTAGACACATTTGTATGCATTAAAACAATTAACAGGATATAAACCAGGATAGAAGATTGGGTGATCAGAGGGTAGTGTGTTAGGAACATCAAGAAAGTCCATTTGACTGGACGGTCAAAGGCACAGGAATAGGTAACATGCAATAAGGCTGGAAAATATAGTATAGGATAATATAGTATAGGATTATAGTATACAATAGTATAGGACCAGGTTGTGAAGCATTTTATAAGCCAAACAGGAACTTACAGCTGATACCAAAGGTAATGGGGAGCCCTGGCATTTATTGAGTGGAAGGGTTTACATGGTCATACCAGAGCATTAGAAAAATCACTGACAATTGTGTGGAAGATAGATTGGAGTGGAAAGATAACTAACTGCACAGGTCAAAAACAAATAACCTTTTAGTCTCTCTGTTGATTAAGCAATAAAGAAAACTTCATCGAACATTCTGTTGTTATTTAGTCGTATTCAGTGCTGTTCAACTCTTCATGACCCCTTCTTGGGATTTTCTTGGCAAAGATACTGGAGTGGTTTGCCATTTCCTTCTCCATTTGACAGATAAGGAAAATGAGACAGACAGGATGAAGTGATTTGTCCAGGGTCACACAGCTAGTAAATGTCTGAGGCAGGTTTTGAACACTGATCTTCCTGACTCCAGCTCCTGCACTCTTTCCAAGGAGGCACCTAACTGCCCTGAACATGGAACAAAGTCCATGGAACAAAAGACTCTGAAATTTTGTAAAAACGAAAATTAATATGTTTTATCATGCTCCTATTGTTAGGGAACATTTGGTGTTATTATATAAATCACTTCTAAGCAGAGTTGTATAAACATCCGGAATGTGTATTCCTATTGCATTTTTCAAACCAGCAATGGAAAAGAGATAAGATCCTACTCTGGGCTGCAAACAAACTCTAACACTAGCAGTTTTTCATTCAGGCTAGTTCTCTCACACACTCAGTTTTGAACATTAAGAATTATATTACTAGCTACACTGCAAGTGAATAACTAAACTGCGGTGCATTTGATATAGAACTGTGAAAGTTTATGTTTGAATTCTGGAAACTAAATTGTCAGAGTTTATCTTTAATACAAGTTGTTCACTTGTATTAAAACTTTCACATTTAAGTCACATTTATTCTTTCATTTTCCAAAAGAACAATATCGCTAATTTTCAGTGATGATAAATATATCCAAAGTTTGAAACTTTTTATGTTTTCGGGACCCAGAAGTATAGATGAACCAAACAAAAAAAGGTCAATTTTCTATTCCTGAATCTCAAGAAGTATGAAACATTTAACTTGTATGTTTATCAACAATCTTCAGACAGGAGCAGCTTAACTGTACCACTTGCAAGAGACAAAATTCCAAGTGTTTAGGAGTTTTATTTTACAATTTAGGAGGGAAATGTTAACATCCTCAAAGTTTAAGATAAGTCTGACATTACAGTTATTTCATCTCATATGCTTGGATTCCAAGAATTCCCCTTCGGAAAGAAAGAGGACAAAAGGACGGAAAGGAAGAAAATAAAGGGAGAAGAAAAGAAAAGCAGTCATTTCATTTTTGCAAATTAAATGTTTCTGTATGTTCTAAAGTCTCTGATTTTGAAAATTGTACTGATTAAACTGCCAGCTTTTGAAAGTTTTTTCCCACTATATTTAGTGCAATAGGAAGTATTAGCATGATTTTCACTTGTTCACTGAGTACTTCCAGCTTACTAGGGGTGGTGTCTTCTCTTTGATCACCACACCATTTTGGATTTAGATGAAAGCAAAGGATAAAATAAAGTTCTATTTTTCTATGGTGTAATATTTTAAGAGGTATCAAAAGAGACTGTCTCCATACAATCACCTTGGATATTCCCATCTTCCTAAAAGCTCATGAGATGGACTGAAAGGTAAACTACACAAAGAGAATTTAGAAAAATAGTGAATATAAAATTAGAAGGTACTAAATTGAATTGATAAACTATAAAATTATGAAATGGAGCAGGCATGCCCATTCTTTGGGGACTCACCAGGAAAGACTAAGATGGCAGCAGGTCAAGATGACTACGGTCACACTTTAATAAACCACAGAGGACATAGGGATAATGGCACAGAAAATACAGAGACAAGCTGCAAAAGGAGGCACAGAGACAAATAGTATGGGGATAGAGTGGGATGGTGAAGGAAGACAGGTAGCAGTTAAGGTAGAGATCAGGAAGGGAAAAGCACAGAGGGTAACAAAACGATGCATTAGAGTTGGGAACACACAGCAGCATGGAATGAAATGAAGCTGGCAGACTGATGGGGGAAGAGGAAGCAAAGGAATTTGGGGTGTCATTTTTAAAAGATTTTTTTTGAGAAACAGACTTTCTTGGGAAAACTGTTTTATATGCAAAACATCATAAATATGTACTCATATTATTTTAAATATAAATATATTTTATACATACTTTATAAATATATTGTTTTATACAAAAATATTTTATATGTAGGGATTGTTAACCTGGGGGGGACATGGGCACATAAGAAATTCATGCATAAGATTATAGGGGGTCCATGAACTTGGAAGTGAAAATGTCTTCATTTTAAATTAACCTTTGGATGGAATTGAACATGCCTTCCTATTAGGACATTTAAAGAACATTATTCTGAGAAGGGATTCATAGGTTCACCAGACAAGTTCAGAAGTCCAGCATTATAAAGAAAGTTTTATGAGGAATGAGTCTGGAGATTTATAAGAACTATGGCTTGAGAGAAACTACAGAAGACAGAGCAAACACATAGAATAACTTCCTTTCCTGACTGATTATTTTTAACTTTAATCTTGAGAAGATAAAACAAAATTCTTAAGAATTTCTTGAGACTTTACAAAATACTGAGTGAGCTGAAGGTGGGACTGTCTCCAGAAGTAAGGAAGGCTCATTTGCAGTTAAAGCAACAGGAGACTCTGGCTATGATCATTCCACAGCTAAAACATTACAACCAAGTATTTCTGTTGTTACTTATTACATTGTTACCAAATTACATAGTCGGTAGCCTTAATATTTATTTAATTCTAGGTCATTAGCCTCTTTCATAATTCTGAGCCATATTTTTCAAAATACATTTTGCCATCTTCCCCTGTGATCTCACTTTGAAGTCATTATATACTGAAAAATATTTTTGTCATCCTCTCCTGTGATCTCATATTGAATAACAAGTTGTCTTAATATTCAGTACACAGTACTGAATTCCATTCAAGGTATTTTGAATATAATACACAGAATATCAAGGCATGTGCTAGCATGGTTTAGGAGATCTTCTCAGGCTCTTCACAGAATTCTTCTACACCTTCATCCACAAGGACAGATGCAGGACATGTTCTGTTGCTGTCATTGAAGTCCCGTCTTACTCTTCATGATCCCATTTAGGGTTTTTTGGCAACGGTAATGGAGTGGTTTACCATTCCTTTTGTAAACTGCAATTATCTTTATGATAGACTTCTTACTCATGCTCACATATCTGATGAAATTATATTTCTTGTTACCTTTGGGTGCCCACTAAAAACTCTGCCAACTCCTTTATTTGCTTCTACAAAGAGAACCTATCAGTTATCCTTCCCTTTAACTGCAACTTTTATTAAGTGTTCTGAAAAGGCAGGAAGAGAGAAAGAGAATTCCAGAAACCAGCACAATACTAAAAAAAAAAAAAAAAGGAAAAGCATTCACAAAATTTATATTTAAAAGAAATAAAATTAATTAATTCATGTTTATAGACCAAAAGTCTTTGGCACCCTCTGTCCCTTTTAGTCACTCTGACATCATCACAGCACACAGAAGAAGCAGATGGAGAACCCAGCAGGACTCAGGGAGACGTTTCACTTTTCTTTGATTCTTGGCTCACCAGGTCCAAAGAATTCATTGCCTAGTGGGTAACGTTCTGCTTAGAACAGATACAGTCTATCATTAAGAACATACTGAAAGCTATTCCAGCTTAGTAGAATCATCACAGACTATGAAAATCCACGGTTCTCTCCGTACCTTGATGAGGCATTAAAATGAGACTTTTGTGGAAGACTCTACTTGCCACAGCATAAATGCAGCCCAATTATTATATTACTGTGGAATGTTCATTCATTCTTTGAAAAAGCATTTATTAAGTACCAGCTATGTTCTGGGAACTGGGGGATGGAAGGAGAAGGAACAGCATTTATTAAGTGCCTACTATGTGGCAGGCCAATGATGTAATTTACCATTTATCCATACCTCTTCACCTATTGAAACTTTTGTCCATCCCATACTATAAAATAGGGATTCTTAACCTGGGATTGGTGATCTTGGGATTTTAAAAAATATTTTGATAATTGTATTTCAATATAATGTACTTTCTTTGTAATTCTATGTATTTTATTTTACGAATTTAAAAGAAGACCATAGGTTTCAATAGGGTACCAGACAAAAGTCATGACAGCAACATCTAATGGTGACATTAAGGCAATGATAACTTTGTAGATAATACCCAATACCTCAAAAAGAAAATAGTTGAGATTTTCTTATCAACTATAAATATCACCAAATTTCATTATTTTAAAATTAATACCTTAGTAATTTAATGATAACAATAGTAATAACTAATAATAAAATGGCACTTGACAGTTTAGAAAGTTGTGAACTGTAAATTCATGGAATTGGTCCAATATGAGGTAAAATGTCAAGGTGGAGTTTTAGTGTGAGTTTTTTTTTAAAAAAGCAATAATATCAATCTCTCCCTTGAAGACTTTATAGTTAATATGAATTTATATCTATGACCTGCTTCTCAAAGCATAATTTAAACTACCTATCCCCTTTCATTGCTCAGAACAACCAGGCACTGTAGCTGGAGTTCCCCAAATTTAAAGCATTAAAGTGAGATTGGTCTTTGAATTTTTAAATGATTTGCAGTAAAAATATCAGTTTGAGATTAAGTCAATAAAATTAATCATTCATGACCCTGAAGGCGGAAGGGGTGAGGGTAGGAGGGAGTGGGAGGAAATTGGAAAACACTACAAAATTTAAAGCTGCCAGGAGAGAAGGGACTGGGGGAATTACTGTTAATTCACCCTGGCCAAATTCAAATACAAGCTGTTCTTTGTAATTCAACTTGGGGTGTCGTTTTCTTGTCACTATCTGCAAATGTAACCAAGAAATACGGTCAAATCAACCGGCATATGTGCAGACGCAGTTTGATATAAGGGAAAGAATACAGGACTGGAGAGGGTCAGTAAACCTGGGTTCAGTGTGAGAGCTAACACTTCTTACCTGTGTCACTGCACAAGTCATTTGTCCTTGCACCTTGGTTTCTCCACCTGTAAAATGAAAATAATTATGCTGCACTGTTTCACTTTGTTGTGAGAAATGTGTTTTATAACCTTTAAAGTCCTATATGAACGTTATTATGCATGTCTCTTTTAATTTTATTTTATTTTATTTTGTAAGAGAGAGGTGTTGACCTGTGAGTTCATCTCCCAATACGGAACGGCAACTTAACAGCCATTCTAAGACAAAGTCTTAGAAAATTTCCTGAAGTATTTAATATTTTGTGATTTCCTCCCCTACCTATCTACAACTCTACTTGGTCTGAACTCCAGGGAACCTGATGCCCCTCCCAGGATTGGCTAATTATCATTCTGTTTGACTCAAATACTCAGCACCTTTTAACACCCTCAGCCTCCCTTCCCCTCTGATTGGAGAGAGGATGGGGCACTCAACCCCACCCAAAGCCCTTTATAAAGGACTGGACATGGACATTGCACCTCACTCAGTTTTTCATCTTTACCTCTGCTGGGGGATACAAGAGCCTGGTGCCTTCCACCAAGCCCTAACCAATCCCCCCTCACCCCTCACTCCTGTCCTAAATTACAATGCCAGTGGATGATTTTTGTCTTGTCCTTCACAATCTGTGATCTAATCACTGTCTATGAGTATGATCAACTCTAACCCACAGTCTTCCACAGGACACATCCTTCTGGTCCTCTTAAAGATGGAAACTTATGTAAAGAATGGGAGGTGTAAATGGGGAATGACAGAACATGCCCCTGCTGCTGCTGCTGCAGCTCTGCCCCCTCCCTCATATCCCCATCCCCACTGCAGTTGCTCTCCCCAAGGCTGACTTTCTGTAGCACTTATAGTCCAAGCTGTTACATTTCATTTGCTACGGTATTCCAGCTGGTGTTCTCCATCGCCAAAGTATGTATCATCTCTCCAATTTAAGCACTCACCAACATCTGTCCACTGAATAAATCCAATCTCTCCACAAACTCATATTAAAGCCCTACAACACTCCAGGAACTAGGACGGTAATAAAGAAACAAGGGCAGCACATAAAAAGTACAAAAACAGTCCCTATCCACAGAGAGCTTATGTTTGTTCCTGCGTGATCAAATAAATACACAGTAGATGTAAGTTAAATTGTGGATGGGAGGCACTAGCTATGTGAGTAGCAGAAAGATGAGGAAAGAAAGGTCTCATGTGAGGAAAGGGGAGGAAAGAGAAGGGAAAAGAAGGGAATAAGCATTTATGCATTGCCTGCTGTATGCTAGGCACTGTGGTAAGTGCTTGATATCATTTCCTCTTCACAACAACCTTAAGAAGTAGGTACTGTTATTATCTTCATTTTACAGCTGAGGAAACTGAGGCAAGCAGGGTTAAGTGACTTACCCAAGGTCACTCAGTTACTAAGTGTCTGAGGCAAGGACCCAGAATGTCCTGTATGATGAAGAGGAAGTAGGTCACTTTGACGGGTGCTCAGAGAGTGTGGAAGGAAGTAACAATACAATAAGCCTGGAAAGAGAGAATGGAGCCAGATTTTAAAAGCTTTAAATGCCAGAAGGAGAAGCTTGTATTTTTTTTCCTATAAGCAAAAGACAGAGCTTTTTGAGCAGCGAATGAATGAATAATAAATGCTCAATAAATATACCTGCTCTGACTCCATGACTCTAAAGACAGCACATACTTTTGCTCCCAGCTTAGTTCAACATCTCTTGCTCTGGAAAGTGTTTACCCTGTACCATGACATATAAGTGAGTCTTTTACAATCTTCTAAAAACCCTGCAAATTGATGTGAACTTCAACTGTGAGTGTTCCAGCCGCTGAGCCCACCTCACTTGGCGCTAAGCTGTGACAGTGACAGCGACAGCAGCAGGTTTCCCTTCCCCACTGTCACAGAGGACAGACCACATTCAACAAATATTTACTGAGCAATCACCATGGGCAAAGTGCCGAGCCAGGCTGCTGCTTAAGCCAGTCTATAATGGATAGCTAAGGCTGCCGCTGCTGCTGCTGCTCATGGCCCTAAAAAAAATAGCTTTCTGTACTCCGAAGCTAAATGAACATGTTTGGAATGAAAGTTCATTCACTAAAAATATATTAATTAAATCAATCAATAATCCAAATGTACTTATTACGTGATTATGAGCTTCAGGCAGGAATATATTTTGATTTTCTTTGTATCCCCAAGATTTTTAGCACAGTGCCTGGCCCATAAAAGGTGCTTACTATTTATTGATTATTGATCACCTATTTTATATGAGCTAGGCACTATGTTAGGCTCTGCAGGTATAAAGATAAAAATGAAATAGACCCTGTCCTAAAGGTCCTTACATTCCAGCACCTACTATGCGCACAGTACCGTGCCAGGTGCTGTTGAGAAGACAAGTAAATTACCTGGCCCTTGATTTCAAGGTGCTTACTATATTGTTGGGGAAGGAAGATGTACACATGTAGAAAGATAAATGATAGGAAACACAACAATATCGGGGATGTCAAAAGGCAGTACATGATGAGAAAATGAATGATATAAATACTATTTGGAGTCAAGAAAAGGAAAGATCAGTGTTTACAAGCTGAGGAGGACTTCATGAAAAGCATTTCACAATTTAGAGGCAGCATGGGAGTTGGATTCCAGTTCTGACTCTGCTACTTAGCACCTGCCCCAGTGACCCTGGACATGTCACTTTACTCCCTAGGCCTCAGTTTCATTTGTAAAGTGAGGAAACTGGATTAGATGACCTCTGTGTTCCCTTGCTGTTCTAAATCTATAATTCTATGAAAAGTGAAGTGTATGAGTGACAGCCAGGTGGCAAACAAATAGATGTGGAATCAAGAGGACCTGAGTTCAAATCAGGCCTCAGACACTTAGGAGCTGTGTGACCCTGGACAAGTCACTTAACCCCAATTGCCTCAAAAAAAAAAAAAAAGGTATGAGCATAACACAGGTTTCTTTGGGCATGCCCAGTTCTCCTTACATAGAGACATCATTGAGGGGTCCTTGGAGTATGCCCAACATGGAGCCTACTGTTTCCCCTGCCACATGGGTAGAGGTAGCTTCCTTTAATTGGCTGCCTGTGTCTTTAAAACTAGTGAGATTGAGCTAGTCGATCCTTTTCACACCATTTTCTTTTGGCTGTACTCTTTTTCAACAAACTCTGATCTGATATCATAAACTGAACTCATGAGAGGGGAAAGATTTCCTTCCCTTGCCCCCTCTCTTTCACTAGGGCTCTTAAAAAATAGGTCTAGGGGTGTTCGTTTCTATTCTGTATTGTTTGTACTACTTAGTTTCAGGGGCCAGAGGGCATCTTCACAGAATTCAAGCCATGGAGACCTTGTAGCCAGGATTGCAGGAAGGAAGCACAGGCAGACTGGCAAGGAAGCCAGGGTGCCTAGGACTTAAGCCCAAGGGGGATTTTGAATTTGCAACTGGAACTGTGCTCTACAAAAACCAAGCTAAACTATGAACCTAATTATCTTTCCCTCCTCAGAGCCTGAGGTGGTGCCTCCCACATGTTGAAGGAGTAGGTTTGAGTATTTCGAATATATCTGCTGTTGTGTAAAAGCTAGTCTGACTGAATGAACTGGGGTACAGGTGATCCCTCCTACAACTGAGGGAACACTATCAATAGGGGCTGAAGCCAAAGACAGAAAACTTATTTACCACCACTACCCCATATCACCTTAAGGGTAATGGAGAACCCTGGAGGTAATTATCTTAACTACTTGGCCTTCTAGGTATTGAGAACCATGGTAGTCAGTCTAGACTCTCTGGTCTAATTCTGGTATTCTCTCTCTTTTTCTTTCTCTCTCTCTCTCTCTCTCTCTCTCTCTCTCTCTTTCTCTCTCTCTCTCTCTCTCTCTCTCTCTCTCTCTCTCTCTCTCTCTCTCTCTTTCTCTCTCTCTCTCTCACATATATGTGTGTATGTATGTATGTATATGTATATATGGAAGTATGGGCATATGGATGTATGTGTACACATACACACACACACATATACACACCCACAATCCAAACCATTCCTCAAAAAATAAGTGAGCAAATCAATATTTGAACAAAAAGGAGAATTGCAATGTATTCACAACCACATGAAGATTGCTCTACATAACTAATAATAAGAGAAATGCAAATTTGAAAAGTCCTGATCTTTCACCTCACACACTGCCAATTGACAAAGATGACAAAAAATGGTAATAGTCAATGTCAGAGGGGTTGTGAGAAGATACACACATTAATGCATTATTGGTGGAGTTGTAAATCAGTACAAACATTTTGGAAAGCAAAGAAATCATGCAAATTAAGTAGCCAAAATGTCCACAATCTTTGGCCCAGAGATTCTACTATTGGGCTTGTACCCCAAGCGTCCCATTAATAAAAAGAAAATCTATCTGTCTATCATGTTGGTCAAATGACCTCTAATATCTCTTTAGGCTCTAAAGGTTTGTTCCTACAATTCTACTTTATAGGCTAATGGAAAAAGGAGTCACTCAAACAGAAAACAGACATTTATTTCTACTCTGTAACAGTATCGGTGACTTGATTTTAAAAATATAAAACTAGTTTTCAGTTCACATCTCATGGACAAGTAAGGTTTCTCTTTGAAAAGGCATTAAAATACCAATAGATAAATGGTTAAAGGACATGAACAGTCAGTTCTCAAAGAAAGAAAGTCAAGCTGTGAAAAACCCAATGAAAAAAATGGTTCAAATCATTAATATTTAGATAAACACAGATCAAAACAACTCTGAAATTCTATTCCACAAGTGACAGATTGGTAAAAATGACAAAAAGGTAAATGACCTTTTTTTTTGGAGAAGTTTCAGGGAAGTAAGCACATTAATATACTGTGGGTAGACCTGTGAATTGAACCAGTCATACTGGAAAACAATTTAGAATGATAACCCTAAAGTCACTAAATTGTGCATACTTCTGAGCCACCTATACCACTGCTAGGCCCATATGCCAGAGAGATGAAAGAAAGATGTATGGGATTCATACATACAAAAAATATTTCTAGCAGTTCTGTCTGTAGTAAGAAAGAACCAGAAACTGGAAAGAGGATTTGAATTAAAACATAAGTATTTTTGTGTACAGTCACTGAGGAGATTTGTTTTTCCCTGATTATTCATATCTATTTTAAGAAATTTAGGGGTATCTTCCATTTTTATGGGGGTATAGGAGGGAGAGAAAATAAATTTCTGTCAGTTTTTTAAATAGAAGTGGGGGTACTACAGATGTGGAATGGGGCGTGCATTTTTACATGAAGTTACTGTATTATTAACTTTACTTTTGTATTATTTTACTCTGTTACAAAGTGGGAGCTATCTGTAAATGTATGTAATATTAAAAATAAAATACATCAATAGAAGTATGTTATTGTTAAGTTGTTGTTCAGTCATATGTGATAGACATACAAGTATGTGTCTGTGTATATGCATATGTATATTTGTTGTTCAATTGTTTCATATATTCAGTCACATCCAAACCTTCATGACCCTATTTGGGGTTTTCTTGGCCAAGAAACTAGAATGGTTTGCTATTTCCTTCTCCAGCTCATTTTTACAGATGAGGAAACTGAGGCAAACAGAATTAAGTGACTTGCCCAGTGTCGCGCAGTGAGTAAGTGTCTGAGGCCAGATTTGAATTCTTGATGAGGAGTCTTCCTCAATCCAGACCCAGTGCTCTATCCACTGAACCATCTAGTGACTCCCATCAATAAAAGTACAAGCGGCCAAAAAAAGGAAATGGTTGAACAATTTTATTAATATAATGAAGTATTGTTTCACTATAAGAAATGACAAAGGGAATAGTTTCAAAGAAAGATTTGCATAAACTGATGCAAAATCAAATAAACAGAACTGAGAATAGCAACGTACAAAGACCTAAGAACTCTGATCAATGCAATCCACAGTTCCAGAGGACAAATGATGAAGCATGTTACCCGCCTCCTGTCAGAGAGATGATGAACTTAAGGCGAAGAATACATTTTTGGGCATGGTCAACATGGGAAAATGTTTTGCTTGGCTATGAATATTTCTTACAAGGTCTTCGATGAGAAGGAGAGGAAATAGGAAGAAGAGATAAGAAAGATACTAACAGGGTTGACCTCCAAAAAGGAAAGAAAAGTCATGGAAACATTGTTAAATGACGGAAGAGAGCTGAAGTGAGTTCAGAAGGAAGCACAGACAAGCAGAAAAGCTTGAAAATTATAGGTTGAATTTATCATATGCTTGAAAGGAAAATCAAGCTGTACATAGAGATTTACAGTTTCATTTACAATCCTCATTTTCTGTTCTACTTTGTATGTGGAGATATTAATTTTATTTGGTATTTAAGTTCAGAATTTTTAAAATTTAAAAATTAATCAAAAGAAAGGAAAAAGAAAATATTAATATTATTACTAATTTCTGTTATTTTTTATATTTAAAAAATTATACACTGTATATGTTCTGTTTTTTAAAAAAGCAATTATAAAGTAAAGCCCATCTATCATTTTCAATTTTACTCTCTCTTAAATTTATCATTAGAAAGAAATCATCAAAACTTCCCACTTAGGAGTACCCAGATCTTGCTGAATTTTCCTATAAATTATATTGTTGTATATATTTTTCAAAGAAAATAATGATGATTGCTTTACAGAAAACCAAGGTAAAACCTTTCATACCACGCTTGGAAAGCTGGGGAGCTTGTGGTGGTTGCCACAGTTATTTGCAGAGCCCACAATATCATTTAAATACATTAGAAGCATTCCCTCCTTGAGGACCATGTACCCTCTTAAGTGCCTCATACCAACACCACTTGGCTACCTTGCTGTCCTGTATTCTCCACTCCCAAAGGATTTGGGCATAGTTTCATGCTACTAAACTGGTAGAGTCCCAAAAACCTAATGATCAGTAACCAATCAGTCAATGAATAATCATTTTTTAAGAGCCTACTATATGCCATGTGACATAGTGGATAGAGAGCCTTGCCTGGAGTCAGAAAGACTGATCTTCCTGAGTTCAAATCCAGTCTCAGACACTTACTACCTGTGTGACCATGGGCAAGTCACTCAACCCTGTTTGCTTCAGTTTCCTCATCTCTAAAATGATCTGGAAAAGGAAATGGCAAACCACTCCAATATTTTGCACAAAAAAAAAAAAACTTCAAATGGGGTCACAAAAAATTGGATGCTATTAAACAATAAACAATGTTCTAGGTACTGTGCTAAGTCCTGAGGATACAAAGAAAACGAAAAGGCAGTCATGCTCTCAAGGATCTTACAGCCTTTGGAGGGAGACAACATGCACACAACTGTGTACCCATAAGATGTATAAGGAGAAACTGGAGATAATCAACAGAAGGAAGACCCTGGCATTAAGGATGATGGAAAAGACTTCTTGTAGAAGTAGAATTTTATCTGGGAAGTGAATGGAACCCAAAGAGCTAAGAGGCTAAGATGATGAGAAAGTTTAAGGCATGGGGACAGCAAGTGAAAATAGGAGATGAAGTGTCATGTTCAAGAAACAGCAAGGAGGCAGAGTGTGTGAAGGGAGGGGTGGGGATGTAAAGTGTAAGAAGCTTAGAAAGGTAGGAAGGGACTAGTTTGAGTGGACTTTATAAGCCAAGCAGGGGATTTTATATTTGATCCTAGAGGCAATAGGGAGCCACTGAAGTTTAGTGAATTAGATCTTCCCTACCAACCACCCTGCATTAAAATCCTATCACTATGCCTTACTGCAGCATAGAGTTGACACAGATCTCAAAGGCTATATCAGCAGAGCATAAGCTATGATGAGTCCTACCAAGAGGGAAAGAATTGAAGAATGAGCCCAGGAACACATTCTGTGTTTGTTTTCCAAGGACCAGCCTAGCTAAGTTTTCCTTGCAAATGTTCCCTCTCCCACACATGTCCCTCATCTACACATTTTCCCTCTCCTACCATTAATTGGTAAATAAAGTTTTCTCTCTATTTCCCATGTTTACATGATAGTCTCTATATCCTAGTTGCAGATACAATTATTGGAGCAAACTTTAAGGGGCTTTAAATGGCACATAAATGTGAAGATGTATTTGTCAATTCAGGAATTTGCCAGTTTATGAATCTTCAAAAAAGTGTGCACTAGTGTGTGTGTGAGGACCAGAGGGGTGGGGGAGGAAAAATTTTCCTTGTCAGTTACCTAGCCTCCTGTTTAATTTAAATGCCTTTTTTAAGGAAGTGTCCTCTAGTTTGTTCTAGTAAAAAGAAATACCAGTGGGGGCTCACAAATCATGGCTTTGAATAACTTAAACTGACTCAAATGTGCCTTGAACTTGCTTTCAAAAGTCCTCAAATGAAGTGGTCATGCTTCACACTTTAGGCTCATAAGATTCAAAGATGGAAAGTATTTTAGACTTCATTGAGCTCAATTCCCACAGTTTGCAGAGGAAGAAACCAAGGGCCTAGAGAAATGAAGTGATTTACCCAAGGTCACACAACCAGGAAGTAGCAGAGCCAAGATTTGAAACTCAGGTCCTCTAACTCCAAAGACAGCACTCTTTCCATACCACCCCACTGACTTTAACATTTATTTCAAACAAGGATAAGGACTCATTCAGAAAGCAGATAATCAGAACTTATAATGGTGTTCTCAGAATGGACAGAAACTTAACATTCAGGCACCTACTATATAGTGAGCTGAAGTACAAGTGAGGAGGACAGAAGAAACATTTTAAGCCTCAAGTCATTTGGCATAGCTGTGGATGGTTGGCAAACCAAATGCAACCCACAAACCAACCTGGCACACAGCTATGGAGAATAGAATTGTTCTCTTTGAGAAAAGATTTAGGCAAAAAAATTAAAGTCAGAATTTGGAAATAGTGACAGGCTCTTTAAATTGTGGCCAGTTCCATCTTAGAAAAGGAAGGATTCAGACACGAAGAACTGGCTGAGTGTTTGGTTCAGCTTACCCAAACCTAAACTGGTGAGCAGAGTTTCCTTTCTATCTGCCATGTCCACAAGACAGTCTCCAGATCTTGGCATCAGATATGACTATTAGAGTAACTTCCAAGGGGGTTTAAGTGAGACATGAATGGGAAAACATAATTGCCAGTGGTGATGGATGATGCCCTGAATGGAGGATAAATGCAAAGAGGCTCTCTATAGATGTTGAGGTCTTTCATATGTTATTCATTGTGCATGGCACACGTCTACAGCAAGACAAATTGTGGTCAGGTTTAACTCAGAGAAGGAAGAATTCAGAGACATGGAAAATTGTCTAAGTATTTGAATCAGGTCATACCAGGCTGAACTGGTGAGTTGAAATTCCTTTCCATTTGGGTTGAAGGATCTCATAGAATTCTTTAAAGAATGCTTTCCCTTCCTCATCCTCTGTAACAGATGTTAGTACATAAACTGCCAACATCCTCACGGTAGGCTTTATTCACAACAAACTCAGGAAATATATGTTATTATTAACCTCATTTTACAGATGAGAAGACTGAGCCTAAGATAGGTTAAGCAATTTGCCCAAGGCCACACAACTGATATGTGTCTGAGGCAAGCTTTGAACTCAGGTCTTCATGACTCCAGGTCTAGCACTGTGCAGTATGCCACCACCTGGCTGCATCCTTTTTTTATATTATGGACCCTTTTGGTAGACTGGTGAAGTCTATGGACTCCTAAGAATATTGTTTGTAAATGTATAGAAAAAATACATAGACTGCAAAGGAAACCAAAGGCTAGTGAAAATAAAGAGGTAACTATTCCCCCTCCAGACTGAAATCCATGACTAAGAACAGCTGCTCCTGGAAAACATCATCCTGTTGACTGTTGGACTCTAATCTCACATTTAGAGTACTAACAGTTAAACGGATATGTATAGCTATTTTTTAAAGTGTTCATTGGACATTAAATGTATGGCACAATGAATGGATAGACAGCTAGCCTGGAAGACACATAGTGCCTCGTCAATAAGCTCTCTGTGCTCTAGGCTGTTCTTTATCTAAGTACAACTACAAGTTGAGGAATAGATACCCCACATGGATAGAGGGAGTTTACTCACTTGGGAATTCCCTATACCATCAAATCTAGTCCCTGCCCCAATTTTTAAATATAGTAGGTGCTAAATAAATGCTTAGTGAATGAATCAGAATCACCTTCAGTAGTTTCATCCTCCCAACTAAAAAAATAACTGTTATCTTAAGACAAGACAGTCATTGAAAAGTTCTTTGAAAATAGTCAATAATACAATAACACATTATTATGCTCCTTTTTAAAGTACACAGGCTTCTCTGTCAGGAATCTTACACTTCTAGATAAAAATTTGATCTTGTTTTTAATTTCTTAAAGAGCACTATACCCATTTTGTGATGGACCAAATTTTTTAAAACGTGATTTTTTAAAAAAATTAGGGACTTATATTAAGAAAGAGTAAATATTTTTTAAAACTTTGAGCACTAATTAAATCAGATAGAAAAAAATGTGCTTATCCTTAAATAACATTATATTTTCCCTCATAAGGAAAAATATCTGTGAATAATCAAAGATGGAGGAGGGTAATAAAGAAATGGTTTTTCATTAGTTCTAAAAGTTGTGATCTCACAGCTACATTTCTATATAGCAATCATTCTTCAAGACTAGAATCCATTTAGGAGGATTGTTTCACACAAACAAGATACAAATGTATATTGACTTTCCATATTTTCATTTCATTCCCAAAAGGTAGGGATGACCCAAATCCAAGGGTGTATGTTTCAATGGATCCATTTGATCTCATGGTATTCACTCCATGTGTACTGATCACAAAGCATCTATACTTGTGCATCATGTATCATTTCATCCATACCCTCCTACAAATACTACATAGTGGAGTATCTTTCAACATGCTCAAAGTACAATTCCATGGGTACTAGGGCAGCATTTGAATTGTGCATCTGTTATCGTTTCAGCCTACCTTGATTCAAATCATCAAACATTTTTGTGTGCCTATTATTTACAAAGTTTTATCCTTCTCTGCTAGGGATACCAAGACAAACACAAAATAGCTCCTTCCCTCAAAGACATTACATTACCTCCTTTTCTGATCCATCGAAAAATTCAGATTATATTTGTTACCAAGCAATTCTTCCCATTGCTCATTTCACTGTCAACTCACTACAATTTTGAGCAGAGAATTTTGCTTTTCTGTGCCTCAGTTTCCCACCTATAAATGAGAATGATACTTGTCAATTCTCTTTTAGGATGTTTAAAGGATAAATAAAGTACTGTGATGTCTAACAAAATGAAAGTCTAGGAAAGAAATCACTAGGTCTGAGTCCAACATGTTGCTAATTATCCCCAGCTTTTTATCTAATATAATCTTGGTGAAAGACATACTTTACATGTAAATATTTAAAAGTATCATTTTCATCATTATAATTAATAAATATTTATTGAGTGCCTGCAGGGTGTATGGCAGTACACTGAGCACAGATCTTATATCAAATAGGAAAAGATTCACACTGCAAAGAAATAGAAAGACCTGGAGCAAAGCACAGAAGCTAGAAATAAGACAGTTCAACCTAGAGAAGAAAAATCCAAAGATAGACAGAATTAGTGACAACTAAATTGCTGAGTTGAATTACTTTTTTTTAAATGAACCATCAATTTATTAAAATTTCTCTACATTAAATTATCAATTAAATTGAGTTGCACATATTTGTAGGTTTTGTTTTTCTTTGTTATTTTTCAACAATGAGCAATATTAAACATCACTGCAACTAATTAAGCATGATATGGTGGATAGAAAACTGGCTGTAAACCTGGGTTCAAGTCCTGTCTCTGACACATACTGGTTTTGTGACCCTGGTCAAGTCTTCTAAACCTCTCAATAGCCTAAGCAATTAAATAAGGTGCAACCTGCACTGGTGGAGGGAGTTAACTCACCTGGAATCACAGACCCAGTCACCATCACTAAATAAACTTGCTTTGTGGTTTTATATTTACATAAATAGATCTCAGAACATAAAATGACATAACTTTTCAGCTTCTCTCTCTAAGTCTCCCTCAGTATTCTTTATTTGCACATTCATTCCAATTCACTTTTCCTCTCATATGGTCTGGGTGAGGGTGTACTCTGCCTTTCTGGTAACTAAATTACTTTTTCCAATTGCCATTCCTTCACATTTTTGCCTTCAGACTTGTTATATTCAGGAATACAATTCCAATGCCCATTGATTGGCCCACAGGTTCAGAAATGGCTAACATCTTTCAATACATTCCTTTCTAGAATTTTGTGGATCAAAATCAGCTGTTCTCCATAGCCCATAAGCCTTCTGACCAAGGGACCTTCCATATTAATAAAATTTCAATATCCTTTAGGTCTCCTCTATCTGCCCACTAAGTATTTTCTGTTTGGAATTCTGGACTTGGCTTCCCACATTGAGAATTCTTATACCCCATCTGTCGAGATTCAGTCAAGACAGGAAATAGCATGTTGCAGGGGAATTAAGCCAAGCCCTCAGTGTCAGGGGCTCTAAACCTCACTCTTCATTTGATGCATTTTATGACCCTGTGAAAGTTGCTTTACCCATGGAAATCTTTTTCTCATCCAATAAATGGAAGAACTAATGCTAACTGCTTTGATCATGAGGCTATTGCAAAGGAGAGGAAAATGATCATTGTAAAGGACATAGCAAAATACAAAGGACTATAGAAATATTTCATAATAAGGGGATTGTCTTTATGACTAACCATAACAACATGTTATGAGAGACCTTGTGGATTTGGAGTTAGAGGTTCAAATACTGACCCTGGTACGTACTAGCTAAATAGTGCCTTCATTTCCCACTGCTGGACATTTCTCTATCATGTCCCCAGGAACCCTTTCATCCTGCAACATCACATCAGACCTGGAACTCATGCCTTGTCAGGATCCTCTGTGTCTGAGATCCTTTTTGATTGGAGGGCAGAATGGAGATAACAACATACACACACACACACACACACACACACACACACACACACACACACACACACACACACACTGCCTTCCTCCCCTCCCTTTTCAGCTTCCTTTTGCATGTTTTCTTCCCCCTTAAGATTATAAACTCTTTGAGGGTAAGGACAATCTTTTGCCTTTCTTTACGTCAGCAGTAAATGTTTATTGACTCTGATCTTAGGCATATCCCTTTCCCTTTCCATACCGTGGTTGTTCACCTGTAAAATGGGAAAAGTGAATCAAACTAGGTAAGTTTAAGTGACCCTTCTAGCTGTAAATCGATCAGCCTATGATTCTAAGTACCGAGTCTCTGGGAAATGGTTCCCATTTGGAAACAGAAAGCTCCTTACCAGGAGGGATTGTTTTAATTTTTGTATTTTCACTCCCAAGGCCTGGTATACAGTAAACATTTAATAAATGCATGTCGGTTGACTGAGGAAAGAGGAAATAGAAGCGAGGACAGGGATAAAAGTTCTAATCCCAGACCCCAATCCCTAGGAAAAAGCAGAGGAGGGACCCTGGGAGTCCTGGAAGGGGTTCAAACTCGTTCCCACCACTACCCCAGGTCCAGCCAATAGTGCCACACTCATAGCTAACAGGAGGCTGAGGAGAACAGCTTAGGGTCTTTTTATCCTGCCCTGGGTCAAAGTAGTAATCCAGGCTCCAATGGGCTGGGTACCATAAGGAGTTGTATCATGGCTAAGGTCACGGTCACGATGTCTAAGCGGCCGCAATGACTTGCAACTCTTTCTCCCCTCACCACTGGTCACACCCCGGGTGGAGCCCCCTGCACACAGCCACAAACTCCTGCGGAGCTGAGAGTCCAAAGGAGAAGTTAGCAAGGAATTTAGGAAGGAACCAAAATGGAGTGCAGCCCTCGCCGATGCAGCCAGGGTAGCCGTCCTGTCCTCAGCAGCTCCGGCCGCTTTTCTAGGCCGGGGGAATGCATCAAGGTCCAGTAGAGCAGGTGCCAGCAGATGGCAGCAGGAGACCACGGGAGGATGCAGCAGCATGCCCACGCCTGCCTTGTCTCTACCTGTGGTCACGCAGCGTGCGCCGGGAGGACCACCTGCCTCATCTCCATCGCGCTGCTGCTCATTCGCAGCAGCAACCAGCAGTCGTGATGACAATAATGACGACATGAACCACAGCCGGCATTTACCGAGCGCTGAAAGCCTCTCAAAGAGCTTTACATCCATCCTTAATTCTGCGTTTCTTGGTTTATTCAACGGCTGCTGCCCCCACAATTGTTCTACACCAGAGATGGGGGGGTGGGGGGCGGGAGGCAGAGAAAGAGAGAGATTGCTCCACCCATGATTGTTCCACACACGCATACACTCCCAGGGTTGTAGAAGCTGCCTCAGGTGGTAAAGATATCGATTTGAAGGCTTTCATTATTATTTTGTTGGCAATCAACCGTCCAAAAAATGCCATTTTGTGCGCGCATCAAACTTGGAGGTTAACACTGGAGACCGTGTGTGATCTGAGCCCACCGGCGGTGCACCTTACAGTTTAGCAAAATCAGCTCGATAAACAATAGGTAAGCAACTCGCAGATCGAATTTCGTTAGCAGAGACAAACTGGTCAGTCCTGCATTCTTTCACCCTATGAGGGTTTGAGGTTGGAGTACTGTTTGTGTCTTGGTAGATTTTTTCTCATTCCAGGAATTAATTGTTTCTGAGGCATAATATTTTGAAAAGATTATGCGTTTGTTTTTAATATGTTTGTGGGTTAGAATGTTTAACTAAAAAGTAATAATAATTTGGAAGAAGTCAAAGGAAGCAAGCCTCAGGGTAGCGATCTCGTGAAGCTTCCGCCTACATTCATTGTGCGGGCTGCTACTATCTCCAACAAAAGGCTTCTCTGGCTTTGGGACTGCCACTGGCTGGTGTCTGGTCTGCCTCACTGTGCTGCATTCAAATCTGCTGGAGAAAAGAGTTCAGAACAGCCATCTCCTCTTTGTTGTGGAAAAAAATGAAACTGATTAGAAAGACAGTACTACCGAGACGTTAAAAATGTGATTGACACTTAGATTACAGATCAAGCTGTCCTAAAAGAAAATGAGGGGGGAATGGAGAGAGGGTGGTTAGAGACAGCACTGGGAATGATGTCCAGGGCTGGATTAGTTCAGTCAGGCATTGAACACTTATTAAATGCCAGACACCGTGTTAAACGGCAGGGATTAATTGCCAGTAAAGAATCATTATCCCTGTGATCTTTCCAAATATGAGAGTCTTAAAAAGGATTTTTAAAAAATCTTTTTGTAAAAATAAATAAATAAAATTCCTTCAGTTACTTTAAAAAAAAAATCTTTTCATCATCTTGATTTCCAAGTCACTTTCATCTCACCATTTCACAAAATCCCAAGATCCCAGAAAGTCCTCCTGAACCCGAAGAGCCATCCTTTGTGACAAAGAAGGACAATGTCAATAACCAAATGTATCAACTAAGTCTGATGGCAATATTCCAAACCCACAGTCCCCCTTTTCCATAAAGGGGAAGAGGTCCATTTCCTCCTCTCCTCTCTGGGGACAAACTTAATGATTATAACTAAACAGCATTCAGTTTCAATTTTATTGTTGTTGTTGTTGTTTCTATTTATATCATCATAGTCATTGTGTACTTTGTTTTCTGGTTCTTCATTTTGTATCAGTTCATTTATGTGTGACACCCTCTCTCAGCTGCTTCATCCAATTTGCACTCAGTGGAACTGGGTTCCCAGAGGGCAGCTACTAGCTCGGGTTCTAGACTAGGGTACTCTTCAGAAGATTGCCTCTTCTATTATCGCCACTCTCTCACTTATCATTTGTCTTTAACATAATTGGTCTGTAATATAATAATATTCTAGGGTGAGAACAAGCAGAGCCTCCACGATGTACTTATGGAAGGATATAGACAACAGTCACAAAAGATAAGAAGACATGGGTAGATTACAATCTGTAATACTCCGTATGAATTTTTGGGGGAGATACTCAAAATTTGCGCATCCTACATTTTTCTTTGTGCTGTCTCAATTCTGCTTTGCTCATATAACACAGCACCGTTTCTGATGTGGGCACATCATGCTGAGCAGTCCTGTGCCAGTGTCTCCCATTTGGCACAGTCAAATCCAAAGTTCTTGAGAGAGACCTTGAGAGTGTCCTTGTATCGCTTCTTCTGACCACCATGTGATTGCCTGCCCCATGTGAATTCTCCATAAAATAGTATTTTTGGAAAGCGTGTATTTTGCATTCGAACAACATGGCCAGCCCATCAGAGTTGCACTCTCTGAAGCATAGTTTGAATGCTTGGCAGTTCACTCGAGCAAGGACTTCAGTGTCTGGTACCTTATCCTGCCAGGTGATCCTCAGAATCTTCCTAAGACAGTTCAAATGGAAGCGATTTGGTTTCTTGGCATGGTGCTGGTAAACCATCCATGTTTCACAGGCATACAACAATGAGGTCAGCACAACAGCTCTGTAGACCTTCAGTTTGGTAGTCAGTCTAATACCTCTTCTCTCCCAAACTTTTCTTCAGAGTCTCCCAAACACTGAGTTAGCTCTGGCAACGCATGCATCAACTTCATTGTCAATGTGTCCATCCCTGGAAGGTACACTACTAAGGTAAGTGAACTTATCCACAGCATTCAAAACTTCTCCATTTGTTGTAATCAATGGTTTCAAGTATGGATGGTGTGCTGGTGGCTGATGGAGCACCTGTGTTTTCTTGGTGTTAATTGTTAGGCCAAAATGAGCACAGGCAGCAGAGAACTGATCCATACTTTGTTGCATCTCAGCTTCAGAGGCTGCATTGAGTGCACAATCATCTGCAAACAGAAAATCATGCACCAACACTCCCTCCACTTTGGTCTTGGCTTATAGCCTTTTCAAACTGAAGAACTTACCATCAGTGTGGTGGTTGACTTTGATGTCGTGTTCATTCTCACTGAAAGCATTTGACAACATGGCTGAAAACATCATGCTAAAAAGCATGGGAGCAAGCACACAGCCCTGTTTCACTCCACTGGTGACTGGGAAGGCACAAGAGCTTTGTCCACTCTCCAAAACCCAGGCAAACATGCCAACATGAAATTGATGCGCAATACTGATGAACTTCTCTAGGCAACCAAATTTTGACATAATTTTCCATAAGCCCTCAAGACTAACAATGTCACACGTTGTGTACAGACCTCTGTTCTGCTCCTGACATTTATCATGGAGTTGTCGGGCAGCAAACACCATATCGACTGTTCCTTGGCCCTTTCTGAAGCCACACTGGTTCTCAGATAGATGACCATCTTCCAGGTGAAGGATCAGTCTATTAAGGAGGACTCTTGCAAGAATCTTGCCAGCAATGACGAAGAGAGAGACCCCCCTGTGATTGTCGCAGGAATATCTATTCCCTTTACCTTTATAGAGACAGACAATGGAGGCATCCTTGAACTCCTGGGGGATAACTTCCTCTTGCCATATAACCTGGAAAATCTCAGTCAGTTTTTGTACGATCTTGTAGACCTTGTAGATCTCAGCTGGAATAGAATGAGCACCAGGTGCTTTGTCACATGAAAGGAGCCTAATGGCCCTCAAAACCTCTTCTTCAGTTGGAAGTTCAGCTAAGGAGGGATTGACTTCAACCTGAGGTAAACAGTCAATGGCCTCAGCATTGATCGATGATAGTCTGTTGAGAAAACAATGGAAGTGTTCAGCCCATCTCTCTAGGATCATGTCCTTATCACTAATCAATGTGGCTCCATCAGCACTGAGTAATTATTGGAAATACAAATACAAACAGAAATAAAAAGAGTCTTTGCCTTCAAGGAGCTTTGCTGATGGGAGGAAGAAACACAGAAAAAAGAACTGAACAGGGGTGGGAGGAAGGACAGGGATGAAGGTATCCAGGGTCAGAAGCATCGCTAGGCACAGAATGAAGAATGACTAGTCTGACTTCTTCAAAATGGACATTCTCGGAGGAAGTCACCAAAGAGAGAAAGGGGCTGGCATGGCAGATGGATATGGCAGGGTGACGAGGTCTATCCAGTAATCTCTGTAATTATATTGATTGAAGACAGAGGCCCCAGAAGAGAAAGATAGATTTGGGAAGTCCAACAAGAGAACAATGTATACAGTCATCACCGTTCAAATGAACACATCACCAAATGGCAGCCAAACTCAAATTAATTTCTATGGTCCTAAAAAACTGGATGAAACATTCGCCTCCTTTCTGTTGACACGTCAAAGATACAGTGGAAAGAGCACTGGTTCAGTCAGAGAATCGAGCTTCTGATGCTCCCTGTCTTTGTGACTTTGAGCCTCGAGCCTCAGTTTCCTCATCTATAAATAAGGGCTTTGGCGAGGACGACCTTTGAGTTCCCTTCCAGTTCTCAATCTATGGTCCTTATGTTGTTGGTTTACTTACTTGTTTTTCTGCAGTCGTTAATTAAGGTAACCCAAGGGAAAGTTGCATGTGGTGGGGTTGGGGGTGGGGGGGTATGTTGGGAAATGATTGTAATGTAAAAAACTTTTACAATAAAACCTTTCAAAATGTTTTATTTAATTTTAATTTATGAAATAAAACAAGCAAAATGTAGCGAATGGAAAAAAAAGATGATTGCACATGAAGTTGCAAATCTAGTAAGTTCAACTTACTGTTCCCATTAAATATATAACAAAGTATCTTTTTCCTTTCTCCGCCCCACCCCCCAGCCCTAGAGAACTTTACCATGAGACACAAATATGTATATATATGTATATGTATATACATATATATACACACATACATGTGTGTATATGTATATATATATATATATATGTAAAATCATTCTATACATACTTCTATTCATCAGTTCTTTCTCTGGATGCAGACAGCATCTTCCTTCATCTGTCCCTTGTAGTTCACTTGGGTATTTATAATAATCAAAATGACTGATTCCCTCAAAGCTGTTCTTAAAACAATGTTGCTGTTACTGTAGACAGTGTTTTCTTGGTTCTGCCCATTTCACTCTTCATTATTTCATGCAAGTCTGTCCATTGTTTTTCTAAGATCAACAAGCTCATCTTTATAGCACAGTAGTATTCCACCACAATCATAAACCACAACTTGTTCAGCTATTCCCCAATTGATGGGAATTCCCTCAGTTTCCAGTTCCTTGCCGCCACAAAGACAGCTGCTATAAATATTTCAGAACATACAGGTTCTTTTCATCTTTGGAATGATCATCCAATCATCTTTGGAAATAAACCTAGTAGTGGTATTGCTGGGTCAAAGTGTACAGGCAGTTTAAGAATTCCTTAGGCATAATTCCAGATTGTTTTCCAAAATGGTTGGATCAGTTCACAATTCCACCAGTAGGGTATTAGCGTACCAATTTTTCCTCACCCCCTCCAACATTTCTTCTGATGAAAAAATCCAAACAATTTATAGTCCTATGAAAAATGCTCTAAATCTGCATTGATTAGAGCAATGCAAATTAAAATAAAATATCTTTTTTAAAAACATGCAGAAAATGGGACTGGGACAGAATAACCCAGGTTCTCAACTCACATAAACAACAGTGTCCTTTAGGCTCTGATTTTCCCTCATCTGGACTACTGGAATTGCCTCCTAACTAACCTCCTTGCCTCAGGTCTCCTCTCATTCCAGTCCATCATCCACACAGCTGCCAAAATTACATTTCTACAATATATCTGACCATGCTACTGGCTTCCCAAGACGCACTGGTGACCACCCTGTTTGGCATTTCATGCCCTCCCTATTCTGTCTGGCCCCATTCTTCCTTCTCGGTTTTATTGCATGTTGCTTCCTTTCATATCCCCTGTGTTCCAGCCAAATAGGTCTGTTAGCTATTCCAGAAACTCAATATTCCATCTCCGGTCTCTGACTCTGCACAGGATATTCATCGTGCCTAAAATACATACCCTTCTCACTTCTGACTCCTAGAATCACTAACTTTCTTCTAGGCTTAGCCCAAGGGCCACCTCTTAGCCAAAGCTAATCCTGACCTCTTCAATTACTGATTCTCTTCCCTTTCCCCCTCCTAAGTCTATTTTTATTTACTCTTTAAAATGTTGTATATGATTGATATATATGTATATACATATATATCTTACATATTTATTGATTTGTATATATGTTGTTTCCAATAAAATGTAGGTTCAAAAAAATGTACATTCAATCATCAGAAGGACTTAGTGTTTAATGAGCATTCTGTTTTCAGGTCCCAAAGAGCTCCATTCTCCTAATACCAGTTTTTGTTTTTTTGCCTGGAGCCAATGGTCTGTGCTGTTTTGTCACTCAATGAAGTGGGAAGATTCCACTAGAGGGGCAGAAAGAAGGTAACCCTCCTCAAACAGTCCAACGTGACCCCAGGTATCTGTCCCAGGTCCCCATCCCAGTCCTCCAGAGTAGGTTTGCCTGTCAACTTAGAGAAGTGATTTCTAGACTACCCTAGCCATGAACACTAGCTCTGAAATCAGAGGACTTAGTTTCAAATCCTATTTCTGGCACTTATGACCTGTGTGAACTTGGAAGAGACACAACTTCCCTAGGCCTCAGTGTAGTCATATGAAAAAATGGTCTAAATTACTATTGATTAAAGAAATGCAAGTTAAAACAACTCTTAGGCATCATCTCACACCTATCAGATTGGCTAAAATGATAGAAGGTAAAAATGACAAATGTTGAAGGGGATATGGAAAAATTGAGACAATAATATCCTATTGGTGGAACTGTGAACTGATCCAACTATTCTGGAGAGCAATCTGGAATTATGCTCAAAGAGTTATAAAACTGTATGCCTTTTGACCCAACAATACCACTATTAGGTCTGTTTCCCAAGGAGATCAGGGGAAAAAGAAAAGAACTACATGTTCTAAAATATTTATAGTAGCTCTCTTTGTAGTAGCAAGGAACTGGAAATTAAGAGGATGCCCATCAATGGGGAATGGCTAAACAGGTTTCAATATATAATTGCTATGGAATGTAACTGTGCTGTAAGAAATGATGAGCTCAATGCTCTTGGGAAAACATGAACAGACTTGGATGAAATAATGAAGAGTGAAATAAGCAGAACCAAGAGAACATTGTATACAGTAACAGCAATATTGTTCAAAGAGTAAATGGGAATGACTAAGCTATTCTGAGTATTCTAAATATTCAAATCAACTACAAAGAACCTATGAAGGAAGATGGTATCCACCTCCAGAGAAAAAAACTGATAAAAAGAAATATGTGTAGCATGATTTTACATATATATCATACATGTGTATATATATTATATATTACACGTAACATATATATACATATCTGTGTTATATGGAGGCATTCTTTAGTGCATGGTGAGGAAGGAGGGAAACAGTTCAGAATTTAAAATGTAACAAAAAAATTAAATTGAATTGAAAAAAGGAGAGGCAAACAAAAATAGTTATTTGTTCAAAGCTGTTCATAGTAGCAAAGTATGTCATTGTAAAAAGCTAAATCCTAAATGGCCAATGATAGGTGAGAAAATTCATGTAATGAGAAGGAGGACATTAAAGTAGTGGACCATTGACCTCAAAACCAAGAAAACCAAGATTCACATGTAATCCTGGGTAACTCACAACCTCTCAGTTCCTTAAAGAATGCTCTAAGAGCAAGTTTCAGAGTAGATGCTAATTTTTATTGGTAGAGAAAGTTCCTCAACAGAGATTCCTGTGCAGACTAATGAGAGGTGAGATAAAACCAAAAATGAATGTGATGGAATGCTATAATGCACAGTTAAGACAGTTAAACATAAAGAATGCAGACATCTAAAAAGAATTCTGTGAAATAATGTAAACTGAAAAGAAGAGAGTGCAACAGGACACAATAACTATGCTCAGATGAGTAAAAAAAAGAATGAGAATGAATAGACAAAGAATCCTAATGGGAACTTGGAGAGACAAAAAACTGTTGAACTTTATACACTGAAATTAATTTAAATGTAAAGATTGACTAAGCAACCGTAAACTGGTTGAATTGATGTGAATTTTTAATAAAACACTTATATTTTTTTAAAGGGAGGAAAGGCAAGTTTGGAGTAAACACCAATTCAGAGAAAATACACAAAGAAATCCACAGAAAGCAGGGCAGAGATTAACAAAAGGATGCAAGTTCCAAAGCGTCTCTGAAGTCAGTACCAGAACGTTCATCAGGATGGGGGTCAACAGCTCATGCTTGGATAATCTTCAGCCTATGCCGGCTTTGAACTCTACCTGTCTATGCCTTCTAATTCCCACTGCAGCCTTGAGGGAGATACTCACACTTCAGAGTTTTATTTGCACTTGTTTATGTTCCTAAAAAACAATCCTCTGCTCATACGTTTAAAGGGACATTGTCAGCCATCCAGAGTGTATAGAGAAGTCTATTAAAAAGTCTATTAAAAATTAAAAATTTTCTCCTGCCCCTTCTTTCTATCCTAAGGCTGGTTTATTGACCTCTCTCTGCTCTTTCTCTCCCTCTGTATCAGTCTCTCTCAAACAGTCTCTCTGTTGGCTTTGAACAACAAATGAGTTGTCCTTGATCGCTGTTGTTACCCAGTAGCTGGAGGGAATAAATGAATGCCCCACCATCTCTTCCTCACCATCTCTTTTCTTTCCCCTCATGGGATAATGCACACCCCATGGTCTGTCTTTGTCTTTTCTCTCTCACAACTCGTAGTTCAGTTATTTTTAACTCCAGTAAAATATTTCTCCTAAATCTCTCTCTCTGTTCTTTGCATATGGTGTTTAATAAATGTTTGTTGAACTGAATCAAACATAATCCAGATGGGTTAGAACATAAAATGTTTATAGAAAAATACTGTGAAATAAGGCTGGAAAGGTAATTTGGCACCCCCTTGCAGGAGACCTTGAGTGCTATACCAAGGAATATGTATTTTTATCCTATAGGGAAAAGGGAGGCACTTGTGGTTTTTAAGCAAAGAGTGATGATCAGGTCTGTGCTTTAGAAAGATTATTTTAGTAATTGGGGTATGGATTGGACTAGGAAGAGATTAGAGGCATAGAGGTCAATTAGGAGCCTAGAACAAGAGCCCAAGTAAGAAGAAACCCTGATTCTGGTGGTGATTATATGATTTTTAAAAAGGGGACGGATAAGTGAGTTGACAGTACTTAAGAACTAATTGGATGAAGGAGATGAGGGAAAAGGGAGAGTCCAAAATTGCTGAGGTTTCGATGAAAAAAGAATACTAAAGTAGTCTGGCAGAAGCTAGAAACATCTCACACCCTGCAGCAAGATAAGCTCAAAATGGGTATATGATTCTTCCATACATAAAAAAGTGACAGCAAATCAGAACATGGAAGAAATTGCCTGTCAGATATATGGATATGGGAAGAAGAGTTCATAACCAAAGTAAAAATAGAAAGGTTCATAGTAGGTCATGTGGATAATTTTCATTATATAAAATTTTGTTTCTGTACCAGCAAAACCAATGCTGCTAAAATTAGAAGAAAAGTAGAAACAGAAAAAAATCTTTGTAGCAAATTTCTCTGATAAAGATCTCAATTCTCAAATACATGGGAAACTTAGGCAAATGTATAAAAACAAGAACCCTTTTCCAATTGATACATGGTCAAAGTACATGAACAGGCAATCTTCAGAGGAAGAAATCCAAGCTATCCGTAGTCATATGAAAAAGTGCTGTAAATCAGTGATGCCAAACTCAAAAGCAAAGCAAAACAGGAGCCACTAAATCATACATACGGATTGCTGCAAACCACATATTTTCTCAGAAAATCACATATTAGCATTTTATACACACACACATATGTGTATACATGTGTGTGTGCATGTGTCCGTGTGGTATTTTCATTTATTTTGTTCAACATTTCCCAGTTACATTTTAATCTGGCCTGTAGGCCATGTGTTTGATACTCCTGCTCTAGACTACTAATAATTAGAAAACTACAAATTTGAAAACTCTGAGGTTCCACTTCACATCCATCAAATTGTCTAAGAGAACCAAAAAGATCAAGGACAAATGCAAGAGGGTCTGTGGGAAAAGAGGTACACTAAGGCTCTACTGGTGGAGCTGTGAACTAGTCCACCCATTCTACAAAGCAGTTTGGAATTATATCTCAAGAGGTATTAAACTGTATATATCTTTTTTACCCAACAATACTGTGTAATGGTAATTATGAGAGTTAAAGATCTTCCCCACCCATTAATGGGCCTGCCCATTTAGGGAAGCTTGATTAGGGGAGGCCCACACATTTTGTTAATTTTCTAATGAGGCACTGGTTCTCTAGGATTGTGGATGCCCTCTAGCTCTGAAAAGTGTATAAATACTCTGAGGTGAGGTTTTACTTTGGGAGCTTACTCATTGGAAGTGTTTGTTTGGCCAGATGAAACTTTGGGCAGCCATAAAGGAGCTCCAGGCTTTGAAAACCCAGAAGTTGGTGCTTCACTCTCTGGTAACTATGTATGTATGGTCAGACAGTTGGATCTGTCTGCTCATCTGTGATGTATGTATTGTTTACGTCAGACAGTTGGGAGCCCTATCTGTAGGTTGATCTTTGTTTCTCTATTTTCTCTGAAGTTCAGGGTGCTGACTTTTTCCCCTGAACCAAGTGAATGATACATGTGCTTGATGAAAGTGATTGTTGACCCCTCAAATGTTGCTTTCCTTTTAGAAAAGCAGATCTAAGAACTTGTACAGTAGGTCCTCCTGTATATGGCGGGGTCCTTTCTGTTACATACTGCTACTAAGTCTATACTCCAAAAAGATCAAAGAAAGAGAAAAAGAGAAATATGCAGAAAATATTTATAGTAGGTCTTTTTGGTAGTGGCAAGGAAAAGGAAAATGAGGAAATGCCTATCAGCTGGGGAAGAGAAGAACAAGTCATGGTATCTAAATGTGATGGAATGCTGTTGTGCTTTAAGAAATGATGAAGGGGATGATTTCAAAAAACCTAGCAAGACTTGCATGAAATGATGCAAAGTAAGGTGAGCAGAACCAAGAGGACGATTTATACAATAACATCAGTATTGTAAAAATAATCAGCTTCCAAAGGCTTAATAATTGATCAAAACAATGACCAGCCCCATTTCCAAAGGGCTCATCATGAAGCATGCCATACACCTCCAGATAGAGAGCTGATGGTCTTAGAGTCAAAACTAAAGCATGTTTTCTTCTTTTCCTTCCTTTTTCTTTCCTCTTTCTTTCTTCTTTCCTTTATTTCCTTCTTTCATCCTTTTTTTGACATGGCTAATATAGGAATTTGGTTATTTATAGAGGTATTTATAATGGGTTTTGTTTTTCTTGCCTTATCAATGGATGGCAAAGGGAAGAGAAATAAGAACTGAAAAGAAAATACAATTTTTCAAAAAGAAAAAAGCATTTTAAATACTAAACATCTAATCTTTTAGAGCAAAAACTGCAAATTGAAAATAATAGTACCATACTGATGATATTATAGGCTATACCCTTAAAATGAATTCTCTTTGGACTAAAAAAAAAAAGTCAAAAGTAAACAGAAAAGTATCAGTTATAACCTGCACATGGGTGTCATATAAATCAGACTAAGTAGAAATCACAGGCTATGTTTGGACCAACAATATGAAGTAATTCTGGGCAGGCATGAAACTGACAACTGCACCCCTCCCTCCAGTGTCAGAGGGAACAGTTTCTCTGTTTTTTCAGGAGAATCAGAGAGCAGAGGCCCCTTCTACCTGGCTGTAGGGTTCAAGTTGTTTACTGCCCCCTCCCAAAGAACAGAAGGTTTTTTAGCCTGCAGAGAATATATAGTTTGTGAATTCCAGAGAGTTCAACAAACCATGGCTGCCTCTGTACCTTCCACGTAGCAGAACAAACAAGTCATAAGGATTGCTTATCTGAATGAATAATCATTTTGCTGCCAGGAACCACGCTCAGAAAAGTCCCTTAAAGCTCTAATACTCATAAGCTCAAGGATCAGCTCTTTAATATTTGAAAGATACAACTAATATTAATGGTTAATAATAGCATTTATATAGTGCTTCTAAGTTTCAAAGCTTAATGTAAGTTCAATACATGTAATGTTTTTGTAATGTGAGTTTACATACATTATATCACTTGATCCTCACTCACAAAAACCCAGGGAGGAGATTCTATCATTATCTCCTTTTTATAGATGAAGAAATTGAAGCACACGAGACTGAGTGACTTGCCCAAGGTCACACAACTAGCAAGCGTAAGAGAGAGGATTTAAACTCAATCCTCCTTACTCCAAGTCCATTCCCACCTCATTGACCAATAGGAAAAAAGAATAGGTTTGGAAAGAGGAAGACAGTAGCACATATAGAAGGACAGAAAAATATAGGTGCAAGATAGATGGTGATCTCCATTGGGATAGGTGTCAGCTAACTCCATTCTCATTTACAAGGATCTATGTGCATTTGCAAGAGTTAATTAATAGCAAAACTACTTGGTCTTTTCAGGGAGTATTCTGAATCGGAATGTATCTCTGACCTCTAATTTGAGTACATATGAACCCAAATCAAATTCAATATCTGGGAGTCACTAGAAGTTACTATATTTAAATGTCTTAAGGAAAAATTAGAACAATCATCAATTCTGTCACGCTGCAGTGATCTGTCTGCCCCGCAATGCACCAGAGAAAATGATAATATGGATCTCATGCATTTCTTGTATCCATTTAAGTTAACCATCATGAGGGCACTAAATTATCTGCATTCTTTAAACCCTTACTTAAATTTCTTCTCTCGACATATCACTCCCTCAGACTAAATTATTCACCTCACTAAACTCCCTAAGCCAGCGAAACAGATCTGTTTTCCAGCTAAAGTCCTGTTGTCAGAAGAGCTACCTGCTCAACCAGCAAACCTACGATCCTTTCCCTTTTAAATCAAAAGATAACGAGGAAGATTCATCATGTCAAAAAATAGATATGTGAAGCTTGCAATCCATCAGACTATTTGTTATACAGCTCCAGGATCGAGAAAACAAAGACACTCTGATTCTTCAGGAGGTATGTATGCATTATCACAACCCGCTGAGGTGAAATGGCTTCGTTACATTTGTGTGACAGTCACCATTTTAACAGCAGGGGGGGACCAAAGGAGCTGAATTCCAGGGCATGGTGGAGGGAAAACACTAGCAAAGGACCTTTGTCCGCATGTGTGACTGTGCCAATGTTGGGAGAGTGCACATAAGCTTTAAGTAGGGCTGATTCTTTATTCTCCCACAGTATTCATCAGACTTTTCCTAAGGAAATTCAGGAATGCATTTTTTTAATAGACTAGGTGGCTAGTAAATGATTTAAGATTATCAAATTCATAATGGCCTATTTAATATGTCCTGAAAGTACATATACAACAGAGTGGGTACAACATAGGTCTTTCTGTACAACCCTTTATATAAAAACATGATATTTGATTCATTTATAGGATTTAAGAAAGATCTTGGTTTATAATGAAGTATTTGGTATTCCTTTTTGTTTTATTCCTTTATTTGAAAGTAATGAATCAATGTTAATAAACCCCAACACTCTCACATCAGAAGTATTAAGAATTTTTATTATCTTGAAAATTCAAGAATCTAATTAATCAGCTGTGGCAACCGTTTTGATACTTAACTCTCTCCAAGGCAGTACAAAATAAATGAGCTAAGATATGTGATTGGTGGAGACAATTAGGGGAAGTAACTGTCCTAATAGACCCTAAACAGAGGTTGCCTCTCTACATTGGTCTAACTTACTTTGTAATCAGTCTCCACTTTACTTTGGACCATAGAGATACAGCCTCTGCACCATCTTGACAAGACCATGGAGTCTTAACATTTTAAAGGTTAGGAGATGTCAGAGTCTTTAACAGCTTGTCAAAGACTGGGCAGATTAGTTGCCAAGGCTGAAAGTGCTTTGGGCTTCTGTTATTGATTGATGATCAACAAAGAAAAGGTCACTCAGTGCTTGGCAACAAGGAAAAGGAAGAGAAAGAGCAAATCATTTATAGGAAAGTCAGGAATACTCAGTCAGCAAACATTTATTAAACCCTGTCATATGCCAGAATTTGCCTTCGTACTGGTGGGACTATTTAATATATCGAGGACATGGGTGTAGCTGCTAACTAGGAGGGTCTTTGTTTTCATCCTTCAAAAAGAATAAAAGAAAGAAAAGTTTAAATATGGAAAAAGATACAAAGCAAGCTCACAAGATACAAGCTATCATTATAGCTACATTTATTGACAAACAATATGGTATAGTGGAAAGAATGATAGATTTGGGGAATCTGGGTTGGAATCTCAAGTCTATACTTCTTATGTGTGTCCTTAGGCAAATCACTTCTCAGTTTCCTTACCTGTAAATGCAACTAGATGACTTCTAAAATTCCTCCCAATCTAAACTTCTATTAACCTATGAAAGCTACTGGTTGCTAGTTTCTGGTTCAAAGCCAAGAAAAGCTGTTGAATCCTTTTCAACTGCTACAAAAAACATAGATTTTTTCTTGCTCCTGTTATTATAGTTACTTTGTTAATAATGCAAATCACAACTGACTGATTTTTATGTTTTATGGAATCTGTGATTTCATTCAACTGAGGAATTTCCTCTTTAATGCCCATTGTCTTTTACTTTGCAACTTATAAAGATGATAGAGGCACAGAGAAAAGTGACTTGCCCAGGGTCATGCCGCTTGACCTAGCTCTTCTTGACTCTGTGATCAGCTCTCTAGCCATCAGCCACAGCTACTTCTCAAATAATTATAAAACACAGGAAAACTCTCAGGATAACAGGTGCAGAAACTTTATAATGACACCCTAAACAACCAAATACCGAATTAGATTATTTTTGTCTAACTGAATGGTGCCATAAAAATATTGCAAAGCAATTAGCTCTTAAATATGAATTGATAAAAATCAATAACCTTCCCTGCTATAAGCTGAATAATATTTCAAAATCAGCCACCATGATATATACAGTAGATTAACAACAATTATAATCATAGTATTTATATGGTACTTTGCATTTTGCACAGACGTTTACATGGTATTGTATTTGATCATCACAAGTCTCAGAGGTAGATACTATTATGCCCATTTTACAGCTGAAGAAATTGAAACTAACAAACTCTAAGTGACCTACCCAGGTTCACAGCAGTGTCTGAGGCTGGATTTGAACTCGATCTTTCTCAGTCTTATTCCAATATTCTATCTACTATGCCAACTAGATGCCTCAAAAAGTTTGAGAGTGATGGATTTGGAGTCACAGTCATTCAGTAAGTCAATAGCATTTATTAAGCACCCACTGTGTGCACCATGCTAACCACTGAGGATATATAGAAAGGCAAAAATGCAACCTTTTCTCTCAAGGACCTCACAGTCTAATGGAAGGGACAATATGCAAATAACTCTATACCAATGACACATATATGTCTGTATGTGTGTGTACGTGTGCGCTAACGCAGACTAAATGAGAGGTAATTGTTGAGGGAACCTGGGGAGGATTTGAACATAGTCTTGAAGGAAGATGGGAAACCTTGAGTTACAGGTAAAGAAGAAAAGCATTCTGGGTATGGTGGACAGTCAGGGTAAATGCCTAGAGGGGAGGAGGAAGGAAGATGAAGTGTCATGTGAGGAGCAACACAGAGGTTGGTGTACCTAGATTATAAAAAGAATGCATCAAGCATAGTCAAAAATAAGATCAGAAAGATATGAAGGGACCAGTTTGTGAAAGGCTTTATGAGTTGTAAAGAATTTCTATTTGATCTTTCAGGAGCAAATCTTGGAACCATTGGAATTTATCAAGTAAAGGGATAACATGGTCATATCTAACATTTAGGACAATTACATTAGCTGCTGAGTGGAATGGAACAGAGTGGAGAAAGACTTGAGGCAGGAAAACGTAATAGCTACAGGAGTTGTCCAGGTCTGAGGAAATGAAGGTCTGAACCATGTGTCCTCAGTGTGAGTGTAAAGGAGACAATATGAGAGATGTTGTAAAGGTAGACACCAGAAATATAAGTTGAGTGCAAAGGAAGAGTTATAGTTAACCCTGAGGTTGTGAGCCTATATGAGTGGGAAGATGGTGGTTTCTTATAGTGGTAGAAAAGCTGGGAAGGCATAAGGGTTGGAGGAAAGGGGACAGAGATAATGAGTTCTGATTTGGACAACTTGAGTTGAAGATGCCTATGGATGCCTATCCAATTTGGGGTGTCCCAAATTGATGGTTGGTAAGGTAGGACTGAAACTCAGTAGCAATATTAGGGCTGGAGATATATTGTACCTGTGAGTATACTTTCTCACCAAAATACCCAGGGTCTGTGGAAAAAATGACATCTACCCTAAAGTACATGGTAGTGAAGCACATGTGTAGAGAACAGATGTGGCAAAGGGGTATCTCCTAATTCCTGGTCCTGGAAATTCTTTTCTCCCTTTGTAGATTCCCCATGATGTTTGCTGCAGAGTATGGAGTAAGTAATGGACAAGGTGTGCCACTGCTCAGCCAAGTCAAACTGGGCTTTTCTACTAATAGACTAATTTAAACATGTTGCTTAGCTACCAGTCATAGTTGCTGCTGGGCTGGGCCAAACTGTCCACTTGGCTACTAGGCTAGATGACTCCACTGCTGCTAAACCAACTGTGGATGTCGCTGCTACTCCCACCTTCAACTTGGACCTCTGGGTCCTCTGGGACCTCTGGATCTTCAAAATTCACAGGGTCACCTGGGAACTTCCAGCTTGTAATATTCATTCGCCCTTCCCACTCTCAAGACAAGCTCAAAATAAGCATGCCTTGCCCATAGCCACGAAGGAAAGGGAGAGTTTAAGGCGTTTGTTTGTTTGTTTGTTTGTTTACCTACTTTTGCTTACCGACTAAGTTCTGGTTCAGCACCCCAAGTCATTAGTTCTTCCCACTTCTCAATCAAATAGGAGACTTCATCCTCATACAATGCCAATCCCCGAGTCTTCATGACTGGAAACTAGCTCCTCTCAAGTTTCCACATGCTCACTTAGGCTGAAACAAAACAGGAAATATCTGTTCAGCCCATTATAATTAGAAATGGCAGTTAGGTCACATAAAGATGAGGTTTCTCAAACATGTGATATCCAGAATTTTGGAAGTCACTCTTACCCATTCTCCAACCCCCATGATAACAACTTTCACAGAACAGAAAATGAAACTTTACAGGCCTTGGCCCAGATGACTGATGAGAAACTTCATGAGCTACAAATGTCCGAGTCAGTGCTTTCTGAGGCAAACCTTTCAAAAACTCCGAAATCCCAAATACCTAACTACCTCATTTACTCTATGTCTACACGCCCCAAAGTGATAAACTGGTCAGTATAGTCAGTCATCATTCATCAAATTGGGAAGAGGATGGGGAAACAATCAAACCACTCATGAGTCATAATAAAGGGCCAAAGTCCTTTATAAGATGACTGGATATTTTGTCTTCTTAAAAAGGAATAGGATACGGAGAAGGCATATTTGTATGAGTACATCCAGGAACCAATGTGGGGAAGCATCATGGAGAACATTTGGGTGAAGATGAGACATAAGTGACTTTGTCAGCAAAGTATACTACTATGGACAGAAAAAAAAAAGTATAGATGAAGAATCCAAGAAACAGGTCTAAAGTCCGCTACAGAGGCTTGTTGAAAGGTGATAAGGAACTTTGATTTTTCAAACATTTACTCAAGCTGTCTTTCTTCAACAAAAAACCGGAGCATTGAGTAACATCTTTATTGCTTTGTTGATAATTTCATCCTTTAAAATGTAGAGGAACTATCGAAGTGATTTTATATTCTGGATATGATTCTTACTAACCAGAAAAACTTGTTATTGCATTGGAAATGATGGGAACCTTGATGAGGAAGTGACTGCTACATCTCAAAATCTGTGATAGAGAAGGATAATCTGGGAACAGGCTAATCTAATGCAAAATTTTAGTAGACCATGTTTCAAAAAGGGATAGAAACCATGTTTCAGAAGAGGGATAGATAGAATTCCCTTGAATAAAAAATTATAGGGGAAATCACTACAGAAGGGATGTAAGAAGGCCAAGAATGAAAATTTGAAGACATTAAGGGAAACAGTCACAAAGAAGAGGAAAAATGAGTTTTCTGAAAAGAACGATGTGGGTGTACACAGAACTTACCAACTAACTTCAATTTTTAAAAAGAAATGTGCAGAAGATGAAAATAAAAGCAGGCGACAGAGGAACTCTGCAAAGACAGAAAACAGTCCTATAAGAAGAGTGTCAGGTGTTGTAAAGCCCAGGATGAGCTATGGTTGATCAGGAAAGAAAAACAAAAAGATGAGGGATGGGGGTTAGCTATATTGGAAGAAAGGAAAAGATCAAAGTAGGGATGGGCCCAATGCTTCAGATAGATGGTCAATAACATGGTCAATGACATCAGAGAGAATATAGTGCCACTTAGTTCTTTTGTTTCTGTTTTCTCTGCCAAGGAGAATGGTATGTGCGCTGGAAATATCAGAACAGAAATGACTCAAGGGGAGTTAATTTTCAAGATAGTAAGGAAGTGGTAAAAGCTCCTAGCAGTCCTTGCAAATTCAAGGCACCTAACCTAAATGAACTACACCTAAAGTAGTGAAAGAAGTGGTAAACATGATTACTGAGTCACCATCAGTCATAAATGAAAGATTGTAGAGAATGGGAGAGATACCACAGAACTAGAGAAGAATAAATGTTATCCTAGTTTTCATAGAAGGAAAAAACTAGAGCCTGCCAATTTCCAATGAACTTGTCTTCAATTTCTGAAGAAGAAAAAATCCTGAGATACACTGGTAGATCTTACTAGCTCTAGAGTAACTTTTCCAACCTTCATGTGACCTAATGAGTCAAAGGCCCCAGTGCTCATCTGACCTCACTCCACCGTCAGGGTTCTGGGGGTGTCTTACTGATCTAGTAGGGTCCTTCTAGAACATGATCAGCTCAAGCCCCAAGCATCAATCACAAGTGAATACTGCCCCATTATCATTCACCAATACCCGCTGGAATCTCCTCAGCATCATTTAACTATTTGATAGCAATTTGATATCTCCTATAAGCAGTTAACATCTTTTACAAAGTGATATTTATTGGAAAAACTAGAGCAAAACCAGAAGTACAAACATATTCCTTACAACTACAGCCACATTCTCTGCTTTACCACTTTGGTCCCTGCAGAAAGTAGGCTAAAATTCAAAATGGATGTGACACATATTCCTCCTTCCACTGAATTAATTTCCAGGCACAACCTAGCAAATTAATGAGTTGCTCCTTTGCCTACAGCAAACACATGGTGTCGTGGCTGCCAGATCTATCCACTGAAGATATGGGTCAAGTAGATTGTGCCTCAGAAGTCACTGCTCACTAGGCTCAGCTACTGGAAAATTCTGCTGGCTCTTTCAAACTTGTAAAACTCACAAGGCTGTTTTCTCTCCAATATTCTTTTCCTTAAGACCAGGAAAGAAACAGAACAAGGACAGAAGAAATATCAGGGACTTATGTTCATGGTCCATATGGTTGTCTAGTTGAGCAAGTAAAGGCTTTGGGTATCTCTCTTCTCACTCAGGAGCTAATAGCATTTCTTCTCTAAATCACCACCAGGAAAGAGAAGATGCAGTTTGACCTGTTTGTCAAAGTTTGACAAAATTAAAGGGCTTGCATTTACCATATTGTAAGCAGACAGGAAATAATGAATGAGTACCTGCATATGCTCTTAATTGGGGCAAGGCATGTCTGTTACACATTATTATGTACATGAGAAACAAGTTCACCAAATCCTCCACATAGGCTGGCAGCAAAAAGAGTCCCCTGCATATGTTCTGAGGACTGGACACTCACTAACTATTCCCCAGGCTATACTCTATTAAAGAGACAAATGGACGTCTAGAAAATGAAGCAGCGTTTATAGCGAGCCTACATGACTTTATCAAGAATAGGTCATGTGAGTATACCTTTATATTCTTTTTTTTTTTTTAGTTACCAAACCAGTAAGTCAGGGAAATAATGTAGTTGTTCTCTAGTAGTAGATAATTTACCTAGATTTTAAACAAAACGTTGGACAAAATATTTCATGCTATTGATTTGGAAATGATGGAGACATGTGGGTTGTATTAACAGATGAATTAAGAACTGTTTGAATGACCACACTCAAGGGGTAGTCATTAACGGTTACATATCAGCTTGAAAAGAGGTCTTGAGTACAGGAGCCCAGGAATCTGTGCTTAGCCTGCCATGTTTACCACTTTTATCAATCGCTTCCATAAAGACAGAGAGGGCAGGCTTATTAAGTATACAAATGGCACAAAACTGGGGAAAGAGCGAAGCCTGGATGACAGAGGTAGGATTAAAGAGATCTCAGTAGGCTTTTGTTGTTCCCTGACTGCCCCATTGTTAGACTTACCTTCCACCTCAAATAATCCTGTATAAGCTTGCATAGCATGATTATACAGACATATGTATACGTACTGACACATATCTTCATCTATCTATAACCATGGCCATACATTCTATAGCTCTCCAATAAAATATAAGCCCCTTGAGGGCAGGTTCTATTTTTCCCCTTATCTTTGCATCTCCATGAATAGGCACAGGGCCATGCATATCTTCGAGCCTTAGTAAGTGTTTGCGAAATTTGATTGGATTTTAAGTATCATAATGGCCATTATAAAAAAGAAGAAAAGGCTGCAGAACAGTTAGGTGACTTGCCCAGAGTCACTCACCTACTCAATGTTAGAGCTAAGATTTGTACTCAGGTCTTTTGACCATGAGAATCAACTTTCCTATCAAGAATCTGAGGGTTTTTTTTTTAATAGTAGTAGATAACAATATCAAGCTTCTTAGGGGAAAGAAGGATTTTTAATCACTTCACTCTTTATTTCTATCCATTTTTAAAATGCACAACTTCATTCTTCCCTTTCAAAAGTTATCATCATCTAGCATTTATGAAGTTCCCATAATAATGTACTCCCAAGGCATTCAAGACCCTCAGACTCCTAGCTCTAACCCCATTCCTTCTTCCTTTTCATTTTTTTCTGGCTTCCCATTTACCTGGTGCTGACCATCCTTAAGGCATGTCAGGATTTAATATGTTGGGTCTCCTCTTCTGAGGATGATGGCATTGCACGGAATCCAGGCGTTTGAAGAGAATTGATTTAACATCCCAGACAATCCAGCCTCCCAGAACAACTTCTGAAATCAATCTTCTCAGCTCCTGGAATAATGCATTTTGCATGTTCTCCAGATGCCGCTGCCATGGTGACAGAGTTGCCAGCAGCTTTCTCTCCTGCCTTATTGTAATGAACTGCTTGGCTTCACTTCAAGCAGAAGAGCTGGAAAATAAAGCAGGGGAGATGATTAAAATGAAGTACTCTTAAGTCACTCCCTCTCCTGTGTATCCATGGTGCTGGCCCTCCTAAAAATCCATGTCTGTCCTAATAGCCAGTCGTTTCTCCCATGCAGAAATTCTGTGTCTTTTTCTTAGTCTTAAAAAAAAAAATTGCTGAATTCATTTATACTCTGTGATGAGATGAAATCACTGAACGGACCATTCCAGGAACATTTTCTTAGCTATCTTAACAAATATTTGCTCTGCAAATCAAATCACTCAAGTTGATTGGAGCCAGTTAATATGACCCAAAACCTCAAGATCATTAATATTTTCTCTAAGTCAATGACTTTCAATATGACCATTATCAATGGGAGATACTATACTATAAACTACCTGTCAGCCACACCTTGCAAATTAATTCTGAGACCAGACTGTAGTGAATATCTCTATCTCAAAACCAACACAGTGATTGTACCAGGTTTCTTCTCTCAACTTCCTTGTTTCTGTTGAGGTCACCATAATTCTTTCAATTACAAAGACCCAGAGTCATCATCCATAATTCCCTTTTCCTTTTCTCTTCCCCCTGCTCTATCTCCCAACTCTAAGCATGTCCGCACCATTACTGGAACTCTCTCATTCCTCATCTCTGTCTCCTGGCTTCCCAGGCTTCCTTGAAGTCTCACCAACCCATCTTCTACAAGAAGCCCTCTCCAGTCCTCATAATCTTAGCACCTTTCCTCGAGACTATTTCCAATTTTTCCTCTATATAAGTTGTTTGTAGATAATTGTCCACTGAGAGCAGGGACTACATTAGTTTCCTGTCTTTATCCTGAATGCTTGGTGCAGTTCCTTGTACGTAAAAAGAGCTTAATAAATACTTTATTCCTGCATTCATTAGACTATGAACTTCCTGATGGTGGGGGCTTTTTTTTCAGCCCAGAGCCTAGGACATGATAGGTGTTTAATAATTGCTTGTTGACTGACTGACTGTCTCACCATCCCTCAGCCTGTCCCCATCTCCATTCACTGGTCAATTTCTATGAATTCTACCTCAGTGAGTTAATCAGCATTTAGCATCTTAAGAGTTCTTGTGTAATAATCACTCACAAAGTCCCTGATTATTCTTCCTGCCTATTCTCTTCCTTCCCCAAGTCATCCTCCATGATGATGCTAAAAATAATCCTTAGTCAGTCAACAGGTTATTCATGTTGGATGAATGAAGCCACAATTCAGGAAAGATACCAATAACGTGGAGCATATACAGAGGTGGGCAAGCAAGATATTAAGAGGCTTTGAGTCTATGTCATCTACATGCCTAAGGCACTGAGACGCTATACACTGTAGTATAGAGAGAGCTGGACTCAGAGTCGGAATGATTTCAGTTCAAGTCTTGACTTTGACCAACATTATTTGTGTGACCTTAGACAAGGCACTTAACCTCTCTATGCTCTAAGAAATTCTCTGAAACTAGAAACTGTAGAGAAGTTAATGCTTTGCGTTGGTGGAAGGAAGTTCTTCATCAGTTCCTAACCCTCATGAAATCATAGATCTGAATCAAAATTTTAAATACACCTGACATTATGCTATGTGCTGTGTGATACAAAGACAAAAATGACATACCACCCTAATGTCCAGGCTTCAGGGGAAACAATTTATACATATACCATCAGTATTCGTAAAAAAATACAGCCAAAGTAAATACAATTGCCCTCGACTCATTCACACCAACTGACATTTTCTTGATATGGTGTATCCTTATTCCCTTAAGATCCATTAATATCTTATCTAAGTCAATTGCTTTCAAATATAACCAATTTCAATGGAAGACACATTAGGTAATTTCAGCAAATTACCTGCCAGCCTTACCTTGCAAATTAATTCTGAGACCAGACTATAGTGAAGCATCTCTATCTCAAAACTAATACAGTGATTTTGAAAGGGGAAATTTTGATAGGGGATGTATAATAGAATACAATTTCACTTACAGCACATATTAGGCACTTGGGGGGCACTGGGCTTGAGTCAAGAAATGCTGAGTTCAAATCCTACCTTGGACACTTACCAACTGTGTGACTTTAAGCAAGTCACTCAGTCTCAGTTTCCTCACCTATAAAATGAAAGATTTGGACCCAGTGACTTCTAAGGTTTCCTCCAGCTCTGCAATTATGATTCTATGAAATGGACATCCTAGAGCAGTGGTCTCAGGGTTAGATTTCATGTTTGTTCTAAATTAATGTCATTTGTCAATTTTCACTGCTACTAGTTCAATCTTTGTTTCTCTTCACAATGATTTGTTGATCTGATACATTCCTCAGAATAAAGGGACAAAGGACTGATGCTCAGGAGGAGTTTGAGGTCTGTGTTCTATGGTATTTTATTTTTTTATTTTTGGAGGCAAGTAACTTGCCCAGGGTCACAGAGCTAGTAAGTGTCTGAGGCCAAATTTGAACTCAGGTCCTCCTGACTCCAAGGCCAGTGCTCAACCACTATGCCACCTAGTTGCCTGTGTTCTATATTATTAAAAATTAAGCCTTCAAGTGCCAATTTTTGTTACTATTTGATGGTCTCAGCTCTCACAAATAGAATGTATTTACAAACTTCCCTAACTAGATAAACAGAGTAGAGCAGATTCACAGCATTCATGTATAGTTCTCCTTCCAAAAGTTCCATAAATATGAAGTAGTTAGTATGTTTTAATACACGAGTGGACCTGGTATCAAGAGACTTGGGTTCGAATCTTGCCTGGGACACTACATAGTTGTATGATCATTAAAAAAAGTCATAGAACCTCTCAATGCAGGATTTTCTTTACTTGTCAAATGGGGATAATGTATGAATTAATGACAAAGCATTTACCATGTGCAAAAACTATGTTGAAGATATAAGCATTGAGGACAGAAAAGAAAAAGCAAAATGGAGCCTGCTTTCAATACTTGATTAGCCTTGAATGCTTGCTTGAGAAGATTGTTATGATGAAAGCATTTTGCAAACCTGAAAGTGATAAATAAATGTGCTATGTATATATATATATATATGTATACACACACACATATATACATACACATATGTATGTATATATATATAATACACATATACTGTTAATATAATTAAGATCTTTATAAATCTACATTAGTTTGTACTGACAGTAGAGAAAAAAAAGAGAGGGATGGCCTGTTGTCCAAATATTGAGACAACATATAAAGATGTCAAAAACAATGTCAGAGGACCTGAATTCAAATTCTGCCTTTGCCAGTAAGTACTTTTGTGGCCTTGGACAAGTTACCTAACCACTCCCTGCCTTAATTTATTCAGCTATAAAATGGGAGTTGGAATAGCCCTTCTCCAACAATCTCCCCACTTTTCTCTTCCCCTTTTCCATTCTTCCAAGTGAAAAAGTGAGGAAGATTATATAGGGAAGGCCATAATTTGGGAAGTACTAGTCTTTTCAAAGAGGCATGTAGTGGATAAAGCACCAGGCCTGGGGTCAGGAAGACTCATCTTCATGGCCTCAGGCTGGTCTCAGACACTTACTAGCTGTGTGACCCTGGGCAAATCACTTCACCCTGTTCACCTCAGTTTCTTCATATTTAAAAAGAGCTGGAGAAGGATATGGCAAACCACTCCAGCATCTTTACTAAGAAATAGCCAAATAGAGTCACAAAGAGTCAGACATGATTAAACATGTCTTTTGTAATCTATTAGACTGTCAGTTCCTTGAGAGTGGGGTCTGTGTTCTATTTTCGTATTCCTAGTACTTAGGACAGAGTCTTGCACATATAATAAATACTTCATGAAATAAAAATGAATTGAGATATCAATCAGCCTGATTTAATAAAGTAACACTAGACCACTCCACTGTCCTGGGAAAACTGAGCAGAATTAGGGAAAACTGACATTTGCCACCTTACATATTAGTCCTAAGATATTGGCACATTTGCCATCACCATGGCAAAAAGCAAATTTTAAAAGTAGCAAAGTTGTGTCTTTTACTGTCTTTTCCTCCCATTACTCCTTTATCAATCCCGTTGTTCTCTCTGCCTCCTTTTCTCTAGTCACCAAACATACAGTGGTCTCATGCTGACCTCTGGCACTGTTTTTCATCACCAAATACCCCTCAATATTCTTACAGATCTTCATGCCCTTACCCTTGAAGTTTCTTCTGATCCATACCTAACCCAGACCTTCAATCACCATTTTCCTAGATCTTTTGATTCAGGTCATGAGAGTCACCACTGTTGGATTGATATTCAGAGAGTCCCTGATCTCACTGCAGAATTAGTAAGGAGAGATCTGTGTCCCTGGGATACCAGTCTTTAGCCCTGAAACCTTGTCATTGGTGGTGTTTGTATGCTATGAAAACACTACAAAATAGATGAAGGTTAATTATATATAAAGTAGGTTTGTATGAGCTGGATAGAGAACCTAATCACCATTTACAGCACTGTTTTTAGGGAAAATGTATTCTGAGTTGCAAACAATTAGCTTACATTTTAGCATAGTGAAATGCTACCAGACTTGAGTTAAATGACCTAGGCTTTTACTCTGATGTCTACCTATCTGGGCGAGACCTGAGACAATAAACAATCTTCTCCATAACTCTACTTCCTAATCTGCAAGATGGGCATAAGTAATACTTGTCATATTGGAATCAATGGGTTTTTGGAGGAAAATTGTATAAACCATGTAATGGTATATAAGGGTGGTATAGTAGAAACAGCACTGAACTTAAAGTCACAAGATCTGAGTTAGAATCTCAACTCTGCCATCTAACAAGTCACTTCACTTCACTGACATTCAGTTTCCTCATCTATCAAATGAGGGAGTTGGGCTACATGACTTCGAGGGTCTCTTTTAGATCTAAATCTCTGATCTTAAAATTCATTTGTAAGTTGAAACTATCTATGCCATGTTTAGGTGTAAATGAAGGGGAACCTAGGGTAAATATGAATGGAATCCAGGACATAAACCTAAGAACTTACTCCACTCAACATTTGGTTTATAGCTATATTCCTACATACCTTCCGGGGAACAGATTGTAGTTTCAAAATCAAAGATTGAACTAGTTATCTTCTAAATTCTTTCTTTCCTCAATAAAAGAATCAGTTTAAATTAAAGCAGGGGCTCTTAATTATTTTTGTGTCATGGATCCCTTGGACAGTCTCGTGAAAAGTATAGACCCTTCTTCTTAGAGTAATGATTTTAAATGCATAAAATAAAATACACAGGATTAAAATGAATTCTGTTAATTATTTTTAAGATTTTCATTTTTTAATAATTCAGTTTTAGTTTTCAACATTCACTTCCATAAGATTTTGAGTTTTAAATTTTCTTCCCTTCCCTTCCCCCTCCCCAAGATGCCATGCAATCTGATATAGGCTCTACTTATATGTTCATACTAAACATATTTTCACATTAGTCCTGATTTAAAGAAGAATTAGAAAAATGGGAGGAACCATGAGAAAGAAGAAACAAAACAACAAAAGAAAAGGAGAACAAAGAGTCTCTGCATTCAGGATCCAAAGTTCTTTCTCTGGATGTGGATAGCATTTTCCATCGTGAGTCTTCTGGTTCTGCTCGCTTCATTCAGCATCAGTTCGTATAAGCCTTACCAGGTTTTTCTGATCCACCTTCTCACTATTTCTTTATAGCACAACAGTATTCCATTACATTCATATACTACAACTTGTTCAGCCATTCCCCAACTGATGGACATCCCCTCAATTTCCAATTCTTAGCCACCACAAAAAAGAGCTGCTATAAATATTTTTGTAAATGTGAGTCCTTCTCCTATTTGTATAATCTCTTTGGGATACAGACCTAAAAGTCTGGGTCAAAAAGCATGCACAGTTTTATAGTTCCAAACTTCTCTCCACAATGATTGGACCATAAATATATTTTTATAAAAAACAAGTTCACAGACCCCAGATTAAGAACCTCTGCTTCAGAGACATCTTTTTTGTCAGTTTACTCAAAACATTCTCCTGTTTCTGCAGCAATGATCACTTCTTCTCCTGTTCAGCTTCAACATACTTTCTAATTCTTCTGCATTAACTTCATGTGGAAAATCTTCATTTTGTTAACTTTCAGGATATTTCTGCTAAACATCATTAAAGCAGTGCAGCCAGATCTGGATGAATTTCATTAAGAAGTTGCATTACCTGAATTTGCATGCCATATTTCCATTGGGCTGGAACCAATCACAATATTTTACATATAATTAACTTCAAATAGTGCAAATTCAAAGAATAGCATTGCTTTTCAGGATTCATTATTCACAGGGACCTAATATTTTTGCAACTCTGGGCATAACTAGGACTCTGAGCCTTCAGTATTTCATCTAGTTGTGTTGTTGGTGTTCAGTCATATCTCACTCTTCATGACCCCATTTGGGGTTTTAATGGCAAAGATACTGGAGTGGTTTGCTATTTCTCTAGCTCATTTTCCACATGAGAAAACTGAAGGCAAACAGGGTGAAGTGAGTTGCCCAGGATCACACAGCTAGTAAGTGTCTGAGGCCAAGTTTGAAGTCAGGAAGATGAGTCTTCCTTACTCCAGGCATGGTGCTCTATCCAATCAATATACCACCTACCTGGCCACTTCTAAGATATTTAATACAACAGAGTACTAAATGCAAGAATCTAGTATGCCAGTCAGTCAACAGTCAATCAACAAGCATTCATTTATTAAGAGTTTATCATGTGCCAGGAACTATGGTAAGCATTGGTGACACAAAGAAGAGGCAATGTCATTAGCGTATAGTGCGATAGTTTTTAAATATAGTAGCAAACATTACAAAAGAAACAAATATTTCTCGAAGAAAAACATAATCAACCCGTTAGGAAACATGCTACTTTGTTGCTTCTCCTGCCGCTTAGAATAAAGTTTATCCACAGATGGAGCCAACAGAAATGTCACAGCCTGAGGACCGAAGCACACCATTACTGTTTGCTGTCTTTCTATTTTTTTAAATCTATCTACCGGGGTAAATTTTCAAGGTGTTCAAAACAACTACTCACTCTTTTACTTATGCAACTGTACAAAACATCTTATCTAAATTCCCTCTAGTCTGTGAATTCTTTGACTAAGTTTATTTGTCAAGATTATTGAGCATTTTCTGACTATTTTCCAATTGGCCTCCTATGATTAATATATATACATAGCAATTATCCTGTTATTGCACCTTAAGGCTTATAAGGATGAGACTGCCAGAAAATAGGACAAGTAGGTGATTTTTTTTTTAAGAGTTGATATTGTAGATGACAACTTTTGGGTGTTGTTGTTCAGTAATTTTTCATTAACATCAGACTCTTCGTGACCCCATGTGGCGTTTTCTTGGCAGACATAAGTGATTTACCAGTTCCTTCTCCAGCTCATTTTACAGATGAGGAAACTGAGGCAAACAGGGTTAAATGGCTTGCTCTGGGTCACAAAGCTAATAAGTGTCTGAGGCCAGTTTGGAGCTCAAGAAGATGAGCATTTCTGACTCCAGGCCCATTTCTGACTCTATGCCACCTCTGGTCACTTACTAATGGGACTTAGTGAGTACTTGCTTGCTTTAGTGCTTGTTTGTCCTTCATTCTTGAAGAGGACCGTAACATCAAGAAGGTAATGCCACAACTTGCAAGTGAATTGGATTTAAGTGAGGAAGGGCTGTGCAAAGTCACCAACCTAATTTTCTCCTCCAGAGCCATCAGGGTCCAGTGGCCAGATATAGATCAGGATGACTGGAGATGGCCCCCTTTGTTTAGTAATCTTCTTAGCTAATGATATATCATCAATACCTCAGCTGAGCTGTTATCTCGTTCCTGAGGGCATTCACTTCACCAGTACAGGTCCGAATTCCTCCACATCTCATCTTATGCAATTTTTGTCTTTGTCTTTCCATAAGTCTGTCACAGAGAGGTTTATGCAAAATGCCAAAAGACTTCCACTAATTGTTTTAATATTTCAGAGATAACAGGATAACATTCTGGCTGTCCATCTGCCATCCCTGATTCTCACTCCACATTTCACATATGCTGTAACTAGCTGCTACCAATAACTTCACTCAGTTCCCTATGGTGAATTCTTCTTTGCATTTTTACGATGGGATCAGGAAGTGAAGTTACAGTATCAAGAGCAGATTATGCCTCTTAGCTTCCTTGGTTTCCTTCAAGTGTGGGCTAAAATCTAAATTACTGGAAGAAGTCTTTCCCAATCCTCCATAGTGCCAGTTCCTTTCCTTTGCTGATTGTCTCCAACTGACCTTGTTTGCACATAATTGCATATTTTCTCTCCCATTAGACAGTGAACTCCTTGAGATCAGGGACTATTTTTTGCTTTTGTCTCCCCAGCACTTAGCACAATAGTTGGCCCATAGTTGATGCTTAATAAATGCTCACTGATATTGAGTTCCAAATAATCAAGGCCAATGTAAAATCTCAATAAGATGTTGAGGATCCTTTTCTTAGCCTCCATATATCATTTATGGGGTCTGGTGGGTGGGGTGGGGAGTGCCTGTCTTAAATCCCACTGAAGTAAAATGCATCATCCCAGAGAAGAATATTCTGTTTGGTGAATAATTTGAATCTTTCTAGGCTGCATAATTTCTCCTCCTTGGCATGAATGAAGAGCAGAGTTTGTTCTTTTTCCCTATTTTTGAAACTTTTAAATTTAAAATAAAGCAATATCTTATCATTTACTATGATCTTTTTCCTTGTTGCTTTTCCATATTTTCTTGATATTTAAATTGTTTCTTTCTGGCTGCTTGTAGTATTTTCTCCTTCACTTGATAGCTCTGGAATTTGGCAACTATATTTCTTGGGGTTTTGAGTTTGGGATCCCTTTCCGGTGGGGAACGGTGGATTCTTTCGATGACTATTTTGCCCTCTGAGTCTAGTACTTCTGGGCAGTTTTCCTTGATGATTTCCTGGAAGATATTGTCCAGACTCTTTTCTTCATCATGGGTTTCTGGCAGGCCAATAATTCTTAGATTTTCTCTCCTGGATCTATTTTCCAGGTCAGTTGTTTTTCCAATTAAATATTTTAGATTTTCTTCTATCTTTTCATTCTTTAGATTTTGTTTGACTGATTCTTGTTGCCTCATTGAGTCATTAGTTTCTACTTGCCCAATTCTAATCTTGATCGTATTGTTTTCTTCAGTTAGCTTTCGCATCTCCTTTTCCATCTGGCCAATTTTTCCCTTTAAGGAGCTATTTTCTCCATTTAATTTTTGTACTTCTTTTTCCATTCGACCAATTTTCCCAGTTAGGTTTTGGGTTTCCTTTTCCATCTGATCAATTTTCCCTATTAGGTTTTGAGTTTCCTTTTCCGTTTGATTAACTCTTCCTTTTAGGGAATTATTCTCTCCAGTTAATTTTTGAACTTCCTTTTCCATTTCTTCAATTTTCTTTTTCAGATTGATGTTCTCATCAGTGAATTCTTTTTTTATAGTCTTAAAATCATTGGCCAGTTTTTCTTTTATATCCTTCTTCAGACGTTCCAGGTAATCTAGTTGTGCTTGTGAGAAATTCATAGTCCCATCTGAGGTTTCAGATGGAAGTACAGTCTCAGCTCTGACCTCTTTGGTGTTTGTGTTTTGGTCCTTATCCCCATAGAAAGATTCTATGGTTTTTTCACTTTTCGTCTGCTTTTTCCGATTCATGATGTTGGCTGAGTGTTGTAGCTTTTGGTTCTTTCAGTCAGAAGATACAGATCTTTTAAGTTGAGTTGATGTTTGTCTAGGCTGAAAGCAGGCTTTTTTGTTGTTGTTGTTGTTGTTTTTGTTGTTGTTTCCCAGATCAACCCTGGGGTTAGCTTGATAGGTGTGTGGGAGGTGTGGTCTGGTCTCAGGATATCTCCTCAGCTGGCTGATCACTCCGGCATCCCAGCTCCGGGATGTTCAAGTAGTGACCCACTGAAGTCCCGTCTTCAGGCTGAAGATTTCAAAGGCTGTTGCGCTGATCTAGTTTATTGTTTTTTAAAGAAGGTGTGTAAGAGGTGAGATGAATAGGATCTAACAGCCACTAACTATGCAATTATATTGCTTTTAAAAAGTCAGGACCAACCTGTCTCCATATTTTCTTTAACAGTACTCAAGCAGATATTCCAGTCCTCTTTTTTTTTGATTGCCAGTAGCTAATTATAAGAAAGTTGTGGAATGGAGTTGCATTTGTTATTTTTCTGTGCCAATGCTGCTTTCATAAATCAACTGACAAAGGATCGTATGTAAACTGTACTTCCTGGGCAAATATTCTTACTGAAGGATCCATTTCCATTTGAAAGACACACCCATTTGGAAGATTTTATCCTCCTTTGTGAATAAGTAAATTAGAATATGAATAATTGGAATTTTTTGCTTCTATTATTTAAAAAATGTTCATCTTAGAGTTAATTATTCCTAGTAGAAACACACTGTACATATATATGTAGATTTTGGTGAAATGCACAAGAGAAATATGCGTTTATAAGGAAAGAAGACAGAAAAAAAGTCAGGAGAATTGTGATATTGTAGTTCAAGAAAATTTAGAATTCAACTGTGAGAAGCCAAAGGCATAAGATATCTTGTTAGAGTGGCAAGAGTAATTTGATGCTCTAAAGAATTGAAAGAGAGGATAGAAAGAAATTATTTGGAGTCATTACAATGAGATCTTAACTGACTTTGGGAAATATTGTAGGATAAAGGTAGTCTTATTCCAGAAGCATTGGTCAGCGGTTTGGGTGATCATGAAAGAAGAAAAATGAATCACATGTCTAGACTGCAAGTCAGTGAAATATGAGAAATGATGATATTGGAGATGATGGAGAAATAAGAGGAGGCAGTAAAGGACAGGTTATGAATTATAGGAAAGCTAAGAAGTTCATTTGAATTAGAGATTGTGTCTACACAGAAAAACCAAAGTGATGAACTGATATAATGAGTTGGATATTTCAGACATAAACATCATTTTATTTTTGAGCTGATTTATCCAGATAATTGCCTAAATTCTACATCTAATTTTTCATGGATAGATTCATGCTACATAAAGTACCAAAAGAAAAAAAAATCAAAAATGGAAAAACAGGCAAGATTGGAATAAGATTCATGAATTTATTATTCGTATCTCTTATTCCTCTAGAGTTCATTGAGGTTGCTGTGATTGCATACAAAAGCTTACTTAGATCTAGACATGCAGAAGAGAAATTATTCCAAAAAATTAAATAGGAAAGTATTTCACATCTTCCATCAGTTGAACTCTTAAATGAGGAAAAATTACCCAAAGTTCAGTAATATTGGTAGTGGAATGCATGACCAGAGTCTCATGTTTGATGCAATCAGCCTAAGGGCCTCATAAAGCTATTTTTAAAAGGATTCTTTTAGTTGATGCAAACCATTGAATTTCATTGACATATACCTTGACATTCCTTATTCCTTAAACTATGCAGAGACAGGATACAAAACCTAAAAAGATGTTCCTACCTCAGGCAAGGATAAGTTTTGTGAAACAGTTATTCATACTTTATGCATCAGAAAGAAATGTACAGGACATTTTTTTTTGATAATGCATTTATACAAATCTGTTGTATTATTTAATATTGCTTGGGGGTTTTTTTTGAGAGCTATTGAAGCCAAGCCCTTCTCTCAGAGAAAATGGATATCAAGCATATACTTGGGAACATGATGAGATGAAAATTATTACAGTAGTGTTTATTATTCTAAAGAATAGGATTGAGGTTGCACAGACTGGGAATGGAAAAACTTGAACCATTTTCTCCTTTATCTACAAAATGAATGAATGGTTCTAGAATAAAATCTCCTTGATCAAAGAAGTTTTTTTAAAAATGTTTTTAAAATGTTCTCCTTCATTATAAGTATTTATTGTTAATTAAACAGAATTGATGTGCTGAACACAACTTTAAGACAGAGAAGGAAAATTTCATTTTTGTATTGGTATCTACTTGACTGACAGCATGCAACCAAGAAATCAACAAAATGTCCACATTCAGTGTAGAGACTCTAGACATTTTGGGGAATGTAATGTTGAAGCTGATACTGTTATTAGTGTAAAGTAGCAAAATGTAACAAATACATTTCTTAATTCCAAGATGCTCTGATTTTGTGCTCTACATTAGTAATCTTTGCTGTACTTTCTATCAAGGAAATGGTTCTGGACCTGGGCAATTTATTGAAATTCATTCTCTTGCTACTAGTACACGAAAGTAACACTTACTACATGCCTGATGTGTAGTACCTGGATTTCAGTATCCTTCTTCATTCTGAGATTCAATTAAAGAATTCTAATAACCTAATAAGCTCCAAGGGAAATTTAAGAAGTTTATGTATGTCACTTGTATCCTAAAATGGAATAATCAAGTAACAATCTAAAATGCTTTTGGTGATTGGTGTTTTCATTCTAACAGGCTCTCTTGTGACCCTCTAAGTTATAACTCTTCAGAGGCTATGGCTACTACAACTACTACTCCTACTACTACCACTACCACTACTACTACTGCTCCTATACACACAACACACACACACACACACACACACACACACACACACACACAGAGGTAAATATGTCCAGAATGTCTTTGCATGCCTTCATATTGTTGTATTCTTCATGTTCTTTGGGGTCAAATCTAATTTAGATGTATTTGAGAAGACTTCACATGGTTTGCAACTATGTTGTCCATATCTAAAGCATCCAATTGTAGAAGAGATCGTTTGAAGACAGTCACATATAACCTTTAATATTTAAAAATTAAAAGTATGTCACATAGATCTCTTAACTCAAATCATCACACAAGTTACTAGAAAGTCTCTTTTCTTCACTATACATTAATTTTATTTTCTTTTCAAACTTTTGACAGTAGTTAAAAGAAGTAAGTATGTATCTACATTTATATACCATATATCCATAACAGCTTGTTAATTACTGTTTCCTCTTCTCCATTTGATTATTCATTTATGTATTTGCATATATGTTTTCCTAGTCACAGTTAGCAGGTGTACTATTCTGGTTCTCTTTTCTTTGCTTTGCATTGTTTCACATGTCTCCAAAATTCTTTGAATGTCTGATCTTTTTTAAATTTTAAGAGCATTGTGGTATTCCATTACACCAACAGTTAATTCAGACATTCATTCACTATTAGAGAGTTTGATTATCTATAGTTCCTTACAATTACAAACAATGCTTATTCACATATATGTACACACACAGATATAAGCAATACATGCATGTATCACAAATTGACCAATTAAATCAGCCTATTGAGGTTTCAATTCCAAGCTGATAGACATGCATTGTTGATTTTGTTTACAAAATTGCTTCTTTATTTATGCTAAGGATTCGGATTGCTTGGTATGCAAAATAGTTTTACTCCAAACATTCCTTAGTGTGTTCTGATTTTATATAATGTGTTCCTTAAGAGTTTTATCTTCCTTACTTTTGTTTGTTAACTTACTCATATACCATAGAAGATCAGACTCATATGAGCCAATACTTTTCAATGCACACTTGTGTTATTATTTCTCCCTTAATGCTATAAACTTTTTATTTATGAACATTCATAGATATAAGAACAAGCATAAATATGCTTGTTGACACGGCATATTATACAGCTTCTATTAAAAGCTGTATATCCAAAAGCTGTATATCCAAAAGCTGATATCCAACCCTGGACTATCAAGTTACAAAGGACATCCTTCACATTTGAAAACTGAGCTTGGTTGACAGTCTTGTGAATCCCTGAAGATCACAGTGTCTTGATCTAGAATTTATTTTTGGACAATGTCTTAGTTGTTTTTTTAAAGGTATCTTTTTGCTTTTTTCTTTTACTTTTCATTATTTGTATTTGTCTGAGTTAAACTGTCATTCATGGTATATTTTTGAGTTTTCTCATTCTTTGGGCTTGTTAGAATTTAATTTTGTTTCATAGCTTCCATTCAAACCAGAAAATTTGCATGTGCCTACTTCAAATTATTTAATTTTTAGCCTTCTTGGGATTTTAAGCTACAATGATTAATAAAAATGCCATAGACCTTAAATATGGTATCTTGGGGTTCTACTTGTCAGGAGTCACACCCAAATGAGAATCAAAACCCAGTCCAGGTTGCCAATGTATCATGTCTCTAAAACGACTCACTTGCTCTCACCTATATGTAGGCTCTCTGTTGGTTATGGAATGTAATTGGCTTCTGCTCCAGAAAGGAATAAAAGCTTTCTTCATGGCTGCTAATCTGGTTGCTTCTCTTTTGCCTTTTGCCTTAATTAGACCTCCAGACTCTATACTAATCTACAACCTTTTAAGAAAGGTTTTAAGAAAGATTTCTGGCTTCCATGTGTTCCTTGCCTCTTCCAGTCCCACTTCTGAACCCCTGAACATTTCCTTGGTCCTGAGGTGATATTAATACAGGAGCAATTGATTCTTTTAATGAATCACTTGACAGGTATTTCTTAAGCATCCACCCAGTACTACACAGACTACAAATTAGGTACCAGAAATGATCCTAGTACACAACGTTGTTTGTTTCTGGTTGGGAAGATGGTCTTTACAAGAAATAGTCAGATATGACAGCTAATGAAGGCAAAATAATTTACAACAGCAATTCTTAACCTTGGATGCATGAACTGTAAAAAAAATTCTGATAACTGTATTTCAGTTATATTAATTTTTCCCTCCTAATTCTATGTATTTTATTTTGTGCATTTAAAAACATTCTGAAAAGGGGTCCACAAGCTTCACCAGACTGTCAAAGGGCACCATCCATCTGTCTGTCTGTCTGTCTGTCTGTCTGTCTGTCTCTCTCTCTCTCTTACACACACACACACACACACACACACACGTACAATTAAAAGAGAGAGATCAATACAATCTGGATTATCCTAAAAGAAGTATCTAGGAGAGGGATAGAGAGAGAAAAGAAAGAAATGTATGCTAGGAGAGGAAAAGAGGAAGTAATAAAAGCAGAGCAGAAAGTGACATAGTCTTTTGAGAGATTAGAAGACAGAATTCCTTTTGAGGAATAGTGGGAAATAAGCTTCTATGATGGAGATGGGTACAGATATTGTAGAAAGCTTTAAAAAGAGAAACTGGGACCTCTTCACTTAAACCATAAGAAAACAGGGAACAAAGCTGAATTATGTGTTCTCTCCCAGCACCCAGTAGAGTGTGTTGCACAGAATACAGACAATAAATATTTGTTGACTGAACATATGCTGAATGCTCTGATGACTAAGAGGGTGGCTCTTCTATAAGTGTATGACAGAGTAAAAGTGGATTTTGTTGTTTTAAATCAATCTGAAAGAGTTCTGAAGGACTGAATGATACGGGAAGGGAACAGAGGCACAAAGATTAGCTAGTAGGCTACTACAGTAATTCAGGCATGAGATAATAAGGCAGAATCAGTATGGGACGGTCAAGAGAGTACTGAACATGGAACAGAGAATCAAGCTATGAACAGACATTGATTAAGCTCCTACTGTGTGCCAGGTTTCATGATATAAAGACATTAATGAAGCCACCACTGCTGTCTAAAAGCTTATATTCTATTGAAAGAAATAACATACAAACATATAAATAACCATAAAGTACATATGAAAGAAATGCAAAATAATTTGTGTCTGGGGGATTAGGAAAGGCCTCATGCAGATGTGTTTTTGTTATGTTCAGCCAATTCTTGTTACCCCATTTGGGATTTTCTTAGCAAACATACTGGAGTGGTTTGCCATTTTTCTTCTTTAGCTCATTTGACAGATGAGGAAACTGAGGCAGAGTTAAGTAACTTGCCCAGGATCACACAGCTAGGAAATGTGAGGCCAGATTTGAACCCAGGAAGACGAGTCTTCCTAACTTCAGGCCTAGAACTCTATCCACTGTACCACCTAGCTGCCTCATGTAGCTCATATCTGAAGAAATTTAGGAATTCTAAAAGGCAAACATAAAGAGGGAGTAGACTCCAGGCAGTGTAGACAAAGGCACAGAGGTAAGAGATGGAACGTCATGTTCTGAAAAATACAAATGGACCAGTTTGGTTGTAACATAGGGTACATGAAGGTGATTAATTAAGTAAGTAAGTACCGTGTAATAAAGCAATCTAAAGCTAGACTATGGAGGGCTCTAAATGCCAAGTGGAAAAATCTGTATTTTATCCTAGAAGATAAAAGAAGCCATCGGAACTTTTTGAGCAGGGTATTGATGTGATGAGAATTGAGCTTTGTCAGCTCTATGGGAGTTGGAGGCTTAAGGCAGGGAAGTCAATCCCAAGACTAATCATCAAGGTAAAAGATAATAAAGACTGAACTAATGTAACACAGATTCAATAGTGAGAAGAGGATGGATAGAAACAAGACATATTATGGATGCAGAATCCACAGGGTTCAAAGCCAGTGCCTAACATTTATAGTCCATGTGACTATGGGCAAGCCATTTGACTTGTAACCTACATAGGCATCTGTAAATTGGGGATAATATTAACTTAAGTACACACATCATTCTGAGAAAAGATTCAGAGGCTTCACCAGGAATCTATGACATTAAAAAAAAAGAGAAAAGGTTAAGAACCCCTGACTTTGAGGATTTGACTATAGGTAATACATCCAGGAGGTTGGTAGACAAGAGCCTGAGACTTCATTTGTAGACTCAAGAGGCTTGGGAAGTACTGAAAAATTTATCAAGAAAGGCTAACTGGGGAAAAAAAAAAACTTGGTCAGAAGTCAGCACCATGGATGGCTCCAAGGGAAGCTTGTTGCTCTAACACCTTTTTAAAGTGAGACAAACTGGCTCCTTTTCCCTGGAGGCAGCCTGGAAGTACTTGGCTAGTTGTCTGCTGTGTTTTAATGGACTAGGTCTGTTACCCGTAGTCTATATTTTCCCTTACAGTCTGTTCTACACAGCCTACACTTTGGATTTTTTCCTCTCTTCTACTTGAATAGCATTTTAGAGTTTATAAATCACTTTCCTCACAACAGCCTTGTGAAGTAGGTTGTGAAAGTGGTTTACTTTTCATTTGCCTCCTCTAAGATGTCACACCCTCTTTTGCCTGGCAGAGTAGGAATTTGGGGGGTATGAAATGAACCAGAAGAACTATGAGGCTCCTTCCAACACTAAAAGTGTTTAATTCTGTGGTATTCTAACCAGGAACTGAACATTTGGACCTTAACAGGAAGCAATGAGTCAAAGCCAGCAATCAGAAATCACCAACACTGCCACTATGCTTGTGTCTGGTTTCACAGGGTCCTGCTCGCTCTCACAGATGCATCCTTGGCTACTGAAGAAGCACAGGTGAAGCATATGGCCTCAACTGCCATGTTAATCCCCTCTGGTAGGGTGATTGACTCTAGCAGTAAAAATTGCAGAGCAATACCTCCCTGCCTATGCACCTGTGTACAGGAGCCACATAAAACAACTGGTTTCAATCTCTGGAAACCCTACCTCTGACACCTACTAGCTATGTGACCATTATGCAAGTGACTCACTATCTCTCAGTTTCAGTTTCTTCATCTGTAAAGTAGGCATAATATTTCTTGCAGCATCTACTTTATAGGGTTGATGCCAGACTCCAATGAGAGAATATGTATGTATGTGTATATATATATGTATATATGTATATATATATACACACACATAAAGCACTTTAAAATACCTATTATCATTATTAAATGTCTTTCACCAAATGCTGTTATCACTTTGATAGACTCTGCTGTCTTATTTAGCTGAAGTTACTTCACTGAGGTGAGAGAGGTATTATTTTGGGCTGTCTGTGAACCAGATCATATATGACAGGACTGTATTACCAAAAATATATTGTCCCTGAAGTTCGAGGTGATTTGCCCTTCTTGTCTTCTGTGATCATCTGTCCTGAGCAATGGCTATTCTATAACCATAAGTTGAGAAGAAAGTTTTCTCATTATCTATATTTCTGGAAGAGTAGTGTCTAAATGCAGACTCCTACTGATCTTGATTTGCTTGGGTAGTTGGAGGTCTTTGAGGAGGAATCTTGCATAGTGTCACTAGGAGTCTATGATGAGTTTTGGCTCTCCCCCCCCCACCCCCCCCACATAGATGTCTGTCTGAGGCATGGTCATCTAAAGTTCTCAAGGACTTTGGGTACCATCACAGACCATCTTACCAAAAGTCTCAATGGAACTTTCTGGCTGTTTAGTCCTATAAACTTCTTCAGGCCTATACTCCTCTCCATGTTGTCAGTACTTGGCCTTTCCTGTGATTAACATATCTCTCTATCTGCCTACTCTCTTAATCCCAGATAGCATGGGCTTGGAGAATGAAGAAACTTTGGCATGAATACTATCCCTGACACCTACTATTTATATGACCATGGACAAGTCCCGTGACTTCTCTGTACCTCAGTTTCTTCATTGGTGAGGTAGGTAGAAATAAGAATGAATGAATGAAAAAGCATTGATTAAGGACTTAGAGTGTGCTAGGCACTTTCTTATGTACTAGGAAAGAAATGCAAAAAGGCTAGTTTCTGCCCTCAAGAAGTAGACATTATGTATTAAGGCAAGACAACACATTTAAGGGAGTGGTGTCTAGGGAAAGGTGCTATGATTTAGAAAGTTATGTGTAAGTTAAGCGGAGGCAGAGGAGAGTTGTTTGAATGTTCTTACTCAAAAGGCTCTCTAATCTCATTAATTTTTCCAGTGATTCAGATCATGATTCATCCATGCTTGACCATCCAATGTGTTTCTTGCCTCTCAACATACTAGAGGTCTTCCTTGCGTACTTCTGATATCAAGAGAATACCTGTGAAAAATTCTGCCATCTCTCACCCTTGCAATGTGACCAGCCCATTTAAAAATCTTATTATATAATTTCTTAATGACAGTTCTTACTTCTTTTCTTCTTTAAGCTCCTTGTTGGTTTTATGTTATATCTTGGTCACATCAACTGAAAACCCTCTCCATTACCTTCTGTGTGAGATACATTTCTAGTTCTTCAGAAACTTTTGGATTGCATGGCTCCCTGTCATATAACAACACCAATAAAATGTTGATGTTGAAAAAAATGAGTCTTTGCCTTCAAGGTAAGCCTGGAATCATTAAAGAGAATTTGAAATATCTTTAAGGCAATTTCTGTCTTCACCTCTAGGCCCAATTCACTGACCATTTATTCCAGAGGTGTAAAGCTCCCAGTACTGCCCAAATAAGACTAAAATGTGGTTGGGAAATATCTAGCAAAATAAATGAAAATATGATATAACACAAATAATGTTAATTTGTGATTTTCTAAGTCAATATAGGTCATGGATTTTGTTCTATTTGAGTTTGACACCACTGATCTAAACTGTCTACATCATAGATTCACATTGATGCAATGATTAACTCTGTAGATGGAAACAACCTATGAAACAAGAAAAAGAATAACCTGATCTTTAGTTGTATTTAAATAGAATTTCCAGAAAGAAGGAAATCTTGTTTCTGTTGTATTCTGCTATGGTCAGCCAGAATATGGAATACTGTATTTGGTTCTGAGACCCACATTTTAGGAAGGATACTGACAAAACAGATCATATCCAGGGGAGATCAGTCAAGATAGACTAAAGAGTATGCAATAGAAGGATGATTTGAAGAAACAAGGGTGTTAAGATGGAAGAAGAGAGGCCTAGAGAAAGGAGGGAGGGACATGATGGGTATCTTCAGGTATCTGGCTCCAGAGAGCAGTACTAGGAGCACTGGATAGAATCTGCAGAGAAGTACATTGTGACTCAATATAAAGAAAAATTTCCTAGAGATTTCATAGTCAGATTTGTTGTACAGCCCTGAACACACAGGTCTTTAGAGTTGTATAACTTCTTGTTGGAGGTGGCACAGTAGACAGAGTGCTGCATCTGGAGTCAGGAAGACTTGAGTTCATATCCTGCCTCCCACCTAACTAGCAGTATGGCCCTGGGCAAGTTAACATTTCTCAGCCTTAGTTTCTTCATCTGTAAAATGGGGATAATAGCTTCTATTTCAAAAGATTGTTGTGAGGATCAAATGAATTGATATTGATATTTAAAATACTTTATAAACCTTAAAGTACTACAGAAATGCTAACTATTAATATTATTGTCATGCACACATAATTATGAACAGACTGGTACAGTAGAATGTCAACTCATTAAGGGAAAAGACCGTTACATTTTTGTCTTTATACCCCCAAAGCCTAGCTCAATACTTGACACACAGTAGGTGCTTAATACATTTTTCTTGAATTGAACTGAATTGAATTAGGGTATGAGTTGAAGTAAATGATTTGAGTTTCCTCCCAACTCTTGGGATCTCTGGTTTATGATCCCCTTCGTGCTAATAATCAGGGATCATAAATTCCCTATAACTTGAGTAAGGCAAGTGATACAGTAGATAAAGTATTGGACCAGGAGTTAAGAAAACCTGAGCTCAAATACTGCTTCAGACACTTTATACTTGTATAACCCTGGACATGTCATTTAATTTCTGTTTGCCTCTATTTCTTCAAATGTAAAAGGAAGATAATAATAGCACCTGCCATCATCATTCAGTGGGAGTTTGGAGTATGATGGAAAACAGAGCTGTGACTAGGAATCCTTCTTCCTGAGGCAAAAAAAATGTTACAGGAAGCACATTTAAGCTTGATTTCAGGAAAATTTTTCCAACTATTAAAGTTGTCCACAATTGAAATGGGTTGCCTCATTTTACTCACTGGAGTTCACAAGCCAAGACTGGATGACCATTTGTCAACAAGTCAAGTCAACAACCATTTATGGCACACTTATTATGAGCCTGGCTTTGCTAAATTGGATAAACTGGTTGGGTATGTTACAAGGGGGACTCATTATGGGTACAGATTAGTCAGTGATCCTGAATTTCTAATAATAAAGTATTATTACAGATTCTTTCTTAAAGGAATACTATAGGAAGATTATTTTTGGTTGCTGTGTGAGGGATAGCTTGGAAAGGGGAGATTTCTCCTGGGAACAGAAAGACCAATTGTAAAATGAGTGTCATAGAGATGATGAAGGCCTGAACAAGAAAAAGAGAGAAATGTGAGTGATGTGGAAGTAGAATTGGCCAAATTTGGTAGTTTAATTAATATGGAGGGAAAGGAAAGGAAGGAATCAAGGGGAGACTCTAGGTTTGAAAACCTGGATGATTGATAGACTGGTTGTATCCTAAACAAAAATAGAAATGTTTGGAGAATAGCCTAGTTTAGGGGAAAAGGTCACGAGTTCTGTTTTGGAGGTGCTGAGTTTGGCATGCCAATGGGATATCCCACTGGAAATGCTGAATAGGCAGCTGGTGACACAGAACTGGAACTCAGGAGAGCCATTAGAGGTGGATTTGGGAATCATCTGCATAGAGGTGATGAGATCACTGAGCGAGCATAGAAAAAGAAAAGAAAAGGTTCCTTAAAGGAGACCCATGATGAAGACACAGGTCTCTTGGTTCTCCTCCTACCCCTGTGGCTGATCCTTTTTAGAATCCTTCGCTGTCTTCTCAAGCACCAAGGTTCTGTCTCTGTCTCTTCACTTCTCTTTCTCTCTACTCTATCCCTTAGTGATCTCAACAATTGCTGTAGTTTCAATGATCAAATCAGAGAGATGATTTAAAAAATTTCCCACCATTTGGTTTAGTGCTTTCTGCATATTAAACATTTAATACAAATATTAGTTAAAGAATAGGTGGGAGTGGAATGGTGAATCCAGTTGTCTAGGACAATGATAGTAAGTTTACTACCCTGAAAGACTGGTAGAATAGTGGCACCATTAATTAAAAAGAGACAAATCAAGAAGTGGAGCCAGTCAAGAGGAGAAATTTGGAACCTAGAGATCATTTAGTCTAGCTCCCTCATTTTCAAATAAGAAAAGTGAGGGCGAGAATGTTTCCATGACTTTCCCAATATCACATAGATAAAAAGGAGGTAGAAGCAATATTGGAATCCAGGTCCTCTGAATCCAGATCCAGCAGTTGTTCTGCTGTATGGTAAGTTTGCAGGGTGAGAGCCAAGGAGAAATATTTGTAGTAGGTTGGAAATAGTCCATGAGAGATTGCAATGCCATGAAGTTAAAGCAGAAAAGTACAAAATTGGGCAATGATTTTATGCTTCTGGGAATCGTTAAAAACTACCAAATATAAGCCAATCTAATCCAACAAGAACTTAATTAAGCATCTATTATGTGCAAGGAACTGGAGATAGCAAGAGGAATAAAAAAAACTTAAATTCTACTGAAGGAAATAGAAACAAGTGGAAGACATAAGTGGGGGAGAGCCAAATACTAGCTCTGAGCACTTGACGTAAATTTTATGAACTGTACGAACATGTTTTGGGGCACAAGATTTTCAATGGTGCGCACCTTGGCTCTTTCCTATGCTAACCAAGACTTTGACCAGCATTAAGAAGGAAGCAATCCAACTCTGTGATTATTCTGTTCCACCATACGTAGCTGTCAAGAAGTGAGGAAAACTAGTGTATTCTTTGTTGGATACATAATTAGATGTTCATTCCTTTCGGTCAGACTCTGTGACTCCATTTGGGGTTTTCTTGGCAAAGATACTGGAGTGGTTTGCCATTTCCTTCTCCAGCTCATTTGGCAGGTGAGGAAACTGAGGCAAACAAGGTTAAGTGACTTGCCCAGAGTCCCAGTTAGTAAATATCTGAGGTGAGATTTGAACTTGGGAAGATGAGGCTTTCTGACTCCAGGTTCTATCCATTTTTCCACCTAGCTGCCCCAAATTAGATAGCAGCATGTAATAAATACTAGGTCATTTTCAGCTTTAAGGAGTCTGACTCAGTACTAGTTAGCATTTTTATTACTGACTTCTATAATGGAATAAAGAGGTTGCTGACTAAATATGCCAGTGGGTGGGGTGGCATGGCGAGGCACCTTATAATTCCGGATTAACATTTTTAAAAACTCAACAAATTATAGAAGTACTTACGATACAGATGTGACAAGATGGCATCAGGATTATTCATTCACCCAGGCAGGAACAATTTACAATGTGGACTCGTGACATCCACAAGTCAAGGAAGAGGTTTTTGGTGCAAACAATCTGGTGTTTAAAGAAATCACAAGATAAGTGAGTCAATAAAAAAGGGTTGTGTCTTTAAAAAAACCAACTAGGCTATCCAAACGGGAAGTTAGAAGGTCGGAGCCCCAAGATAATCTTGTTAAGTATTTATTTTGCCCTTACTCGAAAGCTGTCAGATCTGGTGACCTGCTAACTTAAATGAGATATGGAGGACTTGGGGAGAATCCAGGGGACAGAAATGATAAAAGGTCTTTTTGGGCCCAAGAGAATAAAGGCCCCCAAATCTAAAGCAATGGGTAGAAGGTGAAAAGGGGAAATATTGCATTATTATATTATATTTTGGGGGGGAGGCAATCAAGGCTAAGAGACTTGCCCAAGGTCACACAGCTAATAAATGTCTGAGGTCAAATTTGAACTTGGGTCTTCCTGACTCCAACAATGAATTACTTTAAGGGGAAACAATTCTAATTATCTAAAAGGTGAATGGGCCACCACAGGAGGGAGTGGAACCTGCTTCCTTCCTACCTCCCTCCCCTTCAACAGCTCCCCTTGGGAGTCATTCAGGTAAATGACCACTTGGAGGGGAATACTTGTGACCTTGAGGTCACATGTGGCCCTGTAGATCCTCAAGTACAGCTCTTTGACTGAATCCAAACTTCACAGAACAAATTCCCTTAATAAAAGGATTTGTTCTGTGAAACTTGGACTCAGTCAAAAAGCCACACTTAGGAACCTAGAAGGCCACATGTGACCTCAAGGTCACAGGTTCCCCACCCCTAATTTGGGGAATCAAAAAACATTTATCAGCTGTTGCCTCTGTGCCAGTCACTGTTCTAAGAGTAAAAGGTTCAAAAAAAGATTAAAAAAAATCTCTGCTCTCAAAGTCACAGTATGTTTAGAGGGAATTTCTTGGACCACTCTTTGTCAGTTCTACCAACTAAATGATATTGTTTGGGTTATAGGTACAGGTTGGACTAAAAGGCCTCTGAAGTCTCTCCCAGCTCCGGGAGTCTGTCATTCTAGGACTTAAATTTATGAGAACTGAATGATACAGAGAGGGTGATCATAATGACTCAGAAGAAAAATAAATAAATAATGTGATTTATAATGCTGTATATACTTAGCATAAAGTTCTATATCCAAAGGGATGTGTGATTTCACTGGTAAGGGAGCTCCATCAATGCAGACTGACCCATATCAAAACCCTTCATGTCTCAGTAGCTAGTTTCATGAATTGTTGTGATAAAATAACGTACTTGATGGCTTACCTTTGAATAAGAAACCTCTTTCAGACTCACCTGACATGGTTTTCTGCTAACAGGTGGTTGCCAGGTCATGCTCTAAGCCTTTCCACTTTGTCAGGCCTTGCAGAACTTGTTTCCCACTGCCACATTCTTTGAGAATCCGAGGCTTCCTGCATGTCATGAGAGGGACTTTATTGGAGTAGGCTCTGTATACTCAAGACAGCATGGTATAGTGGATAGACAGCTAGCCTTGAAATCAAGAAGACCCGGATTCAAGTACCATGTTTATCTCACATTTGTTGTGTGACTCTGGATAAGTCACTTCTCACTTTCCCATGAAACTCTCTAAGACTTTAATTGTCTAGGAATCTTCTAAAAGGATGATATCATTGGTGAAAAAAATTGTTTTAACTTTATAAAGGATTTTCAAATTTGTTATTAAGATTTTAAAGATATTTTAAAGATTTATTAAAGATACTGAGGTGATCTTGAAGACATTTGTATGTAATTTATTTTATAAACAATAAGCTGGCATTATCCAACTAAAGATATAATACACAACAAGTAGGTTCCTTTGTAAAGTGCCTTTAGAAATTTTATTGTTAAAAACAAACAATAATAGCTAATATTTATGTGGCACTGGAAGGTTGCAGAATACTATATGTGCTGTTTCACTTGATCCTCATAACGACTGCTGCCTTGCAAGATAAACACTATTATTAGTTCCTGTTTACCTCAGTTTCCTCATCCGTAAAATGAGCTGGAGAAGGCAATGGCAAACCACTCTGGCATCTCTGCCAAGAAAACCCCAAGTGGGCCCACAAAGCATCAGGCATGACTGAAAAACAACTGAATGATAATTTAAAAAATCCAAGGTTGAAAATGGATAAGGGACTTGCCCAGGGTCACACAGCCAGCATGAGGCTGGAACAGGATTTGAACCCAGGTCTTTCTGATTCCAAGCTTAGCTCTCTGTCCATTATGCCACATGACTTTAAACAAAAAACTAATTTTGCTGAGAATAAGATCCAGTGCACCCCATCTTCATTAATGTCAGATCAGGTTGATACTGAAGGAAGCATAAATCTATTAAGACATTAAGTTAATTTTTAAAAGCTTTTCACAATTTAAACAGAGAATTACCAAAAAGTAACATCATATAGTTGGAACCTAGCACACAAGTAATTTTCATTTCAAAAACATTTCCAGAGTGAGATGGAAAGAACACAGAACTGGAAGTCAAGAGGTCTGGATTCTGGACTTTTAGCAATGTAACTATAATCTTTCTGGGTCAGTTTCCTCATCTGTAAAAGGAGAAAGTTGGATCAGATGATCTTTGAGGTTCCTCTGAATTATAAAGGTCTACCATTCTACTCCTTGCATGTCACATGCCCCTGAACTGGTAAGTTTCAAACATGGAACAAAAAAATAAATAAACAATTTGAAACTAAAGATCAAAAAACCCCTCCCAGGTTAGGCCTGTTTTTGCAGCATGAAGAGATTTGACTGGTTTACTCCCTTAATAAAAAAGAGTTAAAAATTTTTAAAAAAAACCCACCTTACCCATGTTCAAGTCAAGAGGCTGAGGTTGGAGCGTAGAGCTGCTGACACACTTACACGCTCGGTTTTGAAACACATGTATCACAATCAGGGCTCTTGCTTGTTCCTTTGTTTGATTTCATCTGCATTTCTTGGACCCCTCCTTTTCCAGACTGCTGACCTTTCATGCGCCCTCCTAGGATGTCTCAGACTACCAGACCTTCAGCACAAGACAGGGTCCTTCAAGGTAACATTGGAGACCCTTCTCACTTTTTGTATGACATTTCTCTGAAGCTGAAGGTATTGTTCAGCCCAGGAATACATACATACATAAATATGTAGGTATATACATATATACATGTGCATTACATATATATATATTGTGTTTGTGTGTGTATGTGAGGGTGGGGAGGAAAGGAGAATGGTAGTAGGAGGGAACTGGAAGATGGGGAGAATTACATTAGAGGAGGGATGAGGTGAAAGGTTTGTCCAGGAGGTTGAGTTCAACTGGTCTTCATTGAGTATTTGCTATTTGCATGACAATACCATAGGGATCCTGGGGGAAAAACACAGAGATGAGTAAAACTCCTGTTTCAATGCTTAAAAAGCTTACATTTTTATTAGAAACTGGTTTACTTGGTTTCTGTTCCACTCAGAAGACCTTAGGGCTCAACCTAGTTATGAAACTGAGGCTTGTGGTATAGGGACCTTTCTGAATCTCAGCATAAAGGAGGAGCATAAGGGTGTGCCCACAGGGCACTGAGTTCCTTTCATTCACCCAGTTTCTTCATGGGTAAAATGCAGGAATTTTTAAGGTCCTTTCCAGGACCTTAGGTCAACCCTTAGTTCACCCCCTTCACTACTAAAATCTTCAGAGACACTCTCCTTTCCCAGGGGAGTAAGGGCATGGCAAAGAGCTGGCTGGAGGTTCCTTTCTCCCCCAGGTGAAAGAGCAGGGAGATTTATAGTCAGAGAATGATAACATTTAGTAAGCATTTCCTATGTGCAAAGCACTGTTCAGAATTCGGGGAACCAAAAGATAAAAGCAAGACAGACATTCCTATCTCTCAGGAACTCAAATTCTACTAGGGCAAATTTAACACATGCACAGGTAAGAATATACAAAGCAGGGAATAAAGAAATGGGGTAAGAGAACAGCCACATAAAGTGGTACAGGATAACTGTGAGGTGATAGCTGGGGAGAATGAGAGGGAGCTTAAGAAGGAGGTTGTATTCATCCTTCATTGCTGAAGAAGACCATGCCATCAGAGAAATAATGACATGACTTGCACTTGACTTTGTTTTGAGTGAGGAAAGGCTATGCAAGGTCACCAGCCTCACTTCTCCTCCAGAGCCATCTGAATCCAGTGACCTGATATTCATCAGGATGACTGGAGATGACCCAGGATGCACTGAGAGATCTTGGCCAGCATCTATGCAAGTACTCACTCAGGAAATGCCCACTCATTGAATAGACCTGTTTAAGAAGTAGTCAGGGCATGGCCCCTTCAATGAGGTCAAGAAAAAGAAAGACATCAGGCTGGGAGGGAAAAATTCTTAAGCAAGGATGGAGGAAAAGAAGTTGAGAAAGGAATGCATCCCAGTCATAGAAGTCAGACTGTGCTGGGAGAGGCTTTCCAGACGAATCAGACTCATCTCAGTCTTTTGGAACATCTTTTTCTTAAAGTCTCAGCTAAGCTGCCACCCTATACCTGACATCTCCCCCATCCTTGTGACCCCCAGATGTTACTGTGCCCTCTTGCTTCAAATTACTTCCAAATCTACCACCCCTAATTGGCTCCTCAACTGTCTTTGAGCTCTCCTTTGCCTCCTTTCCCTTCTACCTTGCCTTAGTTACCTAAGGACATGTGGAAGAGGAACTCTGGGTGTAATGGAAGGATTCAGAACCAGAGAAGCAAGATTTCAATCTCAGTTCTGCAACCTGTGTTACCTTGGACAGGTCAGCTAGCCCAAGCTTCAGTTTCCTTATCCATAAAATGAAGAGGATGGCCTATATGGCCTCAAAAATTGAGATTTTAATTACTGATGTTGCACTGCCTGCTGTATTTATAGATACAGATATATATATATATATATATATATATATAGATAGATAGATAGATAGATAGATAGATAGATAGATCTCTTTCTCTGTATATATATAGTACATATATATGCATATATATATATATATACACATATACTGCTAATATTTATATAGTCCCTACTATGTGTCAGGCACTGTCTTAAGCACTTACCATCATTATCTCATTTGATCCTCACAACAACCCTGGGAGGGAAGTGCTATTACTATCTCCATAAAAGATAAGTTGTTTTGAAAGCTGAAGGAGAAGTTTGGGATCATTTCTTACAGGGGTTCTTAATCTGGGGTCCATGAAATTGTTTTATTTTAATTAACTATTTCAGTATGTAAGTGGGAATTCAATATAATAAGTATTTCAATTCTACTGGTTTCCTTTGTAATCCTATACATTTTATTGTATGCATTTAAAAACAGCATTTCGAGAAGGGGGTCCATAGGCTTCAGCAGCCAGTCACAGGAGATTACGACACAAAAAAGTCCAACCCCCTTCATTTTAGAAGGGAGGGAACTGAGGTCCTGAAAGTTCAAGGGATTTACGTTAAAGGGATTTCTTAAATCCAGGACGTTAGAATTTAGAAGCCTAGAAAGGCCAACCTTCCTTCTCGTTACAGATCGGGGAGCCCGAGGCTCGCGGATGCCACCTCGGGGGCCCGAGGCTCGCGGATGCCAGGGGTTAGAACCCAGAGGCTCCGTTCCCGAGGTCCAGAGCTGTGCCTTGACCTCCACACTGGCTCTCCAAGGTCTCCAAGCCCAAATCCAGGGCTGTCTCCACGCGTCCATACTTGGGCCCAAGTTTGAATAAAGCCACCCAATACGGGCGCTTCAGGGCCAGAACGTAATCCTGCTCTCCAAGCAGAGAGTGAGCACACTTTAAACCACTAGGCAGTATTCCTGGGTTCGAATCCTGCCTCTCCCTGCTCCTCATTGCCTGCGGGGACTTCTGCTGGCCTCAGTTTCCCCACCCGTGAGATGGGGGAGGCGGTTGCAGGGCCCTTTTCCATGCTGTTGATCATCCTCCCATTTTCGGTTGGTCCACAATGGTTTGCCCGGAGTATCTCCCCCTGGAGCACCCGGGCTGACCTGCCATTTGGGCGCACCCCCTCCCCGCCCCCCAGCGCGTAGCCCAAGGCCAGACGCCACGTGGTGTGCCCTTCATCTAGGCTGCTTGGCTTGACCTAGCTGCCAGGTAGGCTGGTCTCCATCCCCCGAGGCCCGGGAAGGCGGGAGTGGGGGGGCGGGGAGAGGGCCCGGCACGCGGCGGGGGGCCTGGGGGTGGGGCCTGGAACGCGGCGGGGGGCTCAGGGGGCGGGGCTCTCGGCGCACCTGCCCGAACCCTTGTCCACGGCGACTGCGCGAACGTTCTCCTGCCCCTTCTCCCGCCCTCCGCCTCAGTGTTTCCGTGGAGACGAGGATGGCGGCTACGCCGGACGCGGTCCTCCCGTGAGCCGGCGTGGAGAGTTGGCGCGGGGCCGGTGGCCGAGCACTGCGGTGCCCAGTCCCGGCCCACCGAGACGTCAGTCTCAATCAGACCTTTCCCTTCTCTTTCCCTCCCTCCCTGTCCCTCTTCCTTCCCAGCGCAAGCCATGGAGGACGAGGAGCGGCAGAAGAAGCTGATCCGCGGCAAGGCTTTGGTAAGCCTGGCCCTTCCCGGGGAGGGCGGGGAGGTGGAAGCCCGGGGCGAGAGCGGGGCTGGGCTCGGGCCCTGCTCCCAGCGCGAGGTGGCGGGGAAGGGCGCTGTCTTGGCAGCGGGGGGTCGCTGGGCCGCCCCTTGGGGCTGGGCTCCCCGGTGCCTGCGCCCCGCATCGCGCCAGCTGCGGACCCCGGCCCGGGGGAGCCTTCCTGAGACCCGGCTTTTGTCTCCTCCTCGGTGGTTTTCTGCCGATTTCCCCCCTTGGGGAAGGCGGAAAAGCGGGGCGGGGTCTTGTCTGCTCCCTGTGCCCCCCAGATTGCGGTGTCTTTTGTCTTCTCTCCCTTTCTCCCCTGGGCCCCCCCCCACGCACGCAGCTGAGGTGCAGGTTTGGACAGGTGGGCTCCTTCCTTTCCTCCCTGCACAGTCGCAGGGGGGCCCCCACCCCGGGTTTGGCGCTGGTGGACAGCGGGATCGGCCTGTGACAGCTGTCCGGGGACGGCCCTGCGCAGCTATGTCCTGAAGGTGCCACGAGTGCCAGCTGTGAAATCCTGCAGGGAAGGGGGGCGTGTGTTCAGGAGAGGGGTGACCTCTCTTCTCGCTCTTGACGTTTGCAGTTCTTTGTGGTGGGAAGGGGGCTAGCGGCCTTGAGGTGAACGGAGGCTTCAGGGAGGATCGCTCGGCATGTTCCACAGTTGCGGGACAAACTTGGCTCAACAGTGATGTATTTGGGTTAAAGCGAGCAGACATTTTCACCACTTTAATTTTATTTTTTAACGTGACTTTAAATTGCTTTTCAGAATGGTTGGATCAGATCACAGCTTCTCCAAGGAGCCGTTACAACACTGGTTATTTCTATCTTTTGTTATCTATGCTGGAGATACTTTAGCTCTATTGTACCTGTGGTTGTAAGAATCACTGACCTTGTACTTTAAGGTTTTCAAAGCACTTTACACGTTTGATCTTCACCATCCTGTGGGTGCTATTTTTATTTCATAGATAAGGAAACCCACCCAGAAGTTAAGTGATTTGCTCCTGTTCCTACAGCTAGTAAGTGTTTGAGGCAAAATTTTCAATGTGGATTATTACATAACGGATTTACACTAAACATATTATTGGGAGAAGTGACTTGGTGGTGTAGAAAATAACCTGGAGTCAAGAGAGACGGAGGTGTGAATCTTGCCTCTGTCACTTAGTAGCTGCTGTCCATGGACAATCACTTCTCCTCTTCTGCAAAGTGTGGGGGTAGGGAGGATAGTGCCTTTCTTATGGTTTTGTAAGCGTCAAATTAATTAATCCATCCAATATTTTTTGTAAACTTTAAAGTGCTACAAAAGTATCAGCTATTATTGTAGACAAGATGCAAATTATAATAATGAATCTCTTTTAAAAAAACATTTCTGAGAATATTTATTGCTCTAAAATGCCTTTGGGCTTTTTTGGATCATATTCAGACCATCTTTATTAAAGATAAGTTTTAGTATTTCATGACTTAGAGTTTTAAACTGTCATATTAAAGATAATTACTAGTATTTAAGTACTGAAAGGATTCGTGATATGGATATACCTATCATTGATTTGAAATCTCCCTTCCTCCTCTTCTATTTGAGTTGCTGTGGCCTAACCAAAGAGTCAGCACCTGGTAGCCCAACCTGCTTCTGCTGTGCCTTTTCAAACTTAACTAGGCAGGTCCTCCAATAAGGAACCATGTCCATACTTTTTTAGCCTTTTCTAAGTCCTGCCAAATTTGCTGGCATAGCTTTCCAGTGTCACTACCGGTATTGTACCTGCCCATATGATTGGCTGTTCCTTTCAAACTGGCCTCCCCCGAGTGAATTCAACAACAGAACCAAGTTTTATCTATAGACAAATTGGTGTTAATGGTTAAGATTTTAGTGAGTACAGCTTTCACTGAGTCTTCACATTAATACATCTGGGCTCACTTTATTTAGAGTCAAGGCTTGAGTGACTGAATTTATTCAGTTGGGTTTTTTAAGTTCTGGGAGTGAAGAGAACATTCTTAGAAGCCTCTTTATTGCTGCTTCAGTTGCTGCATTCCGAGTTCCTGAGTAGAATGTTTGATGTTTGTGTACAAGTTGAGGGAGCAAGGAGGCTATACCTTCAAAAAACCAATCAAAGAAGATGTGGTTTAGTGAAAGATTGCTGGATTGGGAGCCAGGGACTCGGGATTGGTCAGTCCAGGACACCTTTAATGTCCATGTGACCTTAAGAGAGATAGTTTTTTATTCTCTCTTGTCTGAAGTCCCCTTATCTGTAAAATAAGAGAGGGGAGTTGATTTTTTTGACCTTCAAGGCCATTTATAATTCTAAAGCTTTGATCACATTATCTGATTTTACAAAAATCCTGGTTTGACTTTTAACCTGGAATTTTCTCTACCTTCAATCCAGGTATCATTCTTGAACTGAAAATAAAACCATTCTGAAACAACATAGCTTATTGTTTGGACATTGATACAGTGTATCATTTTTTTCACAAGGTTCAGAGACTGACAGCATTATAAAGATCATGCAGTCCATACCCCGATCCCAAACCCCACAGATAAGAAACAGAGGTGAGAGAAGTTCAGTGACCTACTGAGGGTCACCCAGGATCAGAGAGGAAACTTGAACCCAGGACTCTTTTCACAAAACTAGAATTATAAATCTTCTGGGTTTTTAAAATTTTGTCTTTGACAATTCTGCATGAGAAAGGTCAGAACCCCTATTCCTCCTACCTGATTCTGCTTAGAGAAGCTGCATAAGCATGCTGAACAGAGCAGGGTTTAAATGGGAGGAGGGGGCCAGTGTTTGTAGTAGCTGATCTCTAAGGTATCTTGCTTATTATCTGGGTGCCTACAGGAAAGTCACTTAATCACTTTAAGCCTTAGGTTTCTTATATTTAAAGTCTAGATAATAACATTTCTGCTGCTCTCCCTCATGGAGTTGTAAGGACAGGAAACCCTGTATAAATCATAAATTCCTACTATTAGGAATTTAACCTTTCTTTTAGAAGAAAATACTGATATTGCCACGTGGAATTGAAATCTTTTTTTTAATTGTGAAAGACTTTTTTTGTTTTTGAAAGACTTTTTTTGAGAAAGACTTTTGAAAAGTAATTTTCTGACACTAGTGGTACTTAGGTTGAAAAGAGCAAAAAATGTACTTTATTTTCTAAAATCAGTTATTTATAATTGGGCCCTTTGTCTAGAGCCCTAGAAATAAAAAATTTCTTATTAACGTCCAAAAGCAAACAGTTATAACCACATTTTACTCCCTAAACATAGTTATCTTATTTTTATTGATGTCTTTTGGTTTTATATTCCTTTCTAAATCTGTATTTCCCTTGGACCTGTTAGACAATCATTTGTAATAATTATTTTAAAAGAAAGAGAAAGAAAGGCAGTTCTGCAAAACCAACAATCCCTCTTAATTCTAGTGCATTCTCTCTGTTGATTATTTCTCATTTTGCTTTGTATATAGCTTGTTTGTACATATTTATTTGCATATTATTTACCTGATTAGATTGTGAGCTACTTGAGGGCAGGAAGTATCTTTTGTCTTTCTTTATATCTCCACTGCTTAGCACTCTTAGCCCCACTGGCACATGGTAGCCATTTAATAAATGTTTATTGACTGACATACGGTATATGCAGTATTCCACACCAAGAGTCCCTTACCTCTGCAAAGAAAGGAAGTTAATATATTTTCTCAATTATTATCTCTCCTCCAGTCTCCCATTATCTTGTATTTATTTTGTCTATCCTACACTGTCCTTAAGGTCAGGGGTGGTTTCATTTTCTTTTAGTATCTCTTGTACAGTGCTATAGCAGTTATTTAATAATGGCTTAATTGATTGATTCTCCAGGGCCAAGTTTGGTCATAATTACTAATATTCAGTTTATTTTTTGTTTTGTTTTGTTTTTCCATCTTCGTTATCATTTATTTCTTTTTTCTAGAACTGTGCTAGCATCATTCTGGATGGTATTATAGAGATGTATTGTTGAGAAAGGCAACACAAACTGCCCATGCTGCAGAACTAAATGGTTAATTTCTTTTCCTGTCAAAATTATTGCATTATTTTTTCAAAGTAAAAATATTTGCAACTTTATATAAAAAGAGAGCATTATGGTATTTGTGAGCAGAACCAAGTAAAGGTCGGTTTTGTTAAAATCCGCAGTAAATTATTACTGGTGCAAATGCATACTCTGTATTTCATAAAATTCTATTAATTCTCCAGCAAAATCCCACAAACCACAGCAGTACACTAATGTACAGAATTTTATATAACTGACAGTACCTTTTCTCTTAGGAAAAAAATCAATACAGTAACATTAAAACTAAGCTAACATTCTTTTTTGGTGGCCTCATGCTTTTTTGCTTGAATGGTAAGACTGTTAGTCTTTTTTACTAAATGTTCAGCAATAAACAAAATAGTTTTGGCCCTAAATGTCCAGTATCACATTAATACTACATGAAAAGCAGTGAAAAAAATTATATTGGTAATTAAACTGCTCAGTCCCACAAATTCTCAAGTATTGAGCTTATGAGTAAGGAAAAAAATTATAATTTCTGGACCTTGGAAATTAAAGCTACATTATTCTAATGTGAAGAAAGTAACTTTCTTTCAGCATTGTTTTATGCTTGTTTACAAGTACTGAGTGTTATTTAGTTCTTTTTTTTAAAGGTTTCTTTTTTCCCCTTAAATAATATTTTTCCTCAATTACATGTAAAGATAGTTTTCAACATATCTTTTATAAAATTTTGAGTTCCAAATTTTTCTTTCTTCCTTTCCTTTCCCCTCCCCAAGAGAGCAAACAATCTGATATACGTTGTACGTGTATAATCCTGTTCAACATTTCCACATTAGTCATGTTGTGGAAGAAGAATCAGAACAAAAGGGAAAAACCATAAGAAAGAAAAAAACAAAAATAAAGTGAAAACAGTATGCTTTCACAGTGTTCTCCTGGTTCTCACTTTACTCAGCATCAGTTCATGTCAAGTCTTTCCAGGTTTTTCTTAAATCTTCTTGCTCATCATTTCTTATAGCACAGTAGACTTCATAGTTCTTTCTCGCATCATGGATAGCATTTTCCATCACAAGTCTTTTGGAATTGTCTTAGATCATTGTATTGTTGAGAAGAGCTAAGTCTCTCATAGTTAATCATCGCACAATGTTGCTGTGTACAATGTTCTCCCAGTTCTGCTCATTTCACTCGGTATCAGTTCATGTGAGTCTTTCCAGGTTTTTCTTAAATCCACCTGCTTATCATTTCTTATAGCACAATAGTATTCCATTACATTCACATACCACAACTTGTTCGCCACTCCCCAGTTGTTGGGCATCCCCTCAATTTCTAATTCTTTACCACCACAAAAAGAACTGTTATAAAAATTTTTGTATGTGTCTGTCCTTTTCCCATTTTTATGATATCTTTGGGATACAGACTTAGTAAGTGGTATTGCTAGATCAAAGGGTATGCAGAGTTTGATTGCTCTTTGAACATAATTCCAAATACCTCTCCAGAATGGTTAGATCAGTTCACAACTCTGCCAACAATGCATTAGTATTCCAATTTTCCCACAATTTCTCCAACTCCAATTTACCATTTTCTGTTTCTGCCATATTAACCAATCTGATGGGTGTGAGGTGGTACCTCAGAGTTGTTTTAATTTGCATTTCTCTAATCAATAATAATTTAGAGCATTTTTTTCCATATGATAATGGATAGCTTTAATTTATTCCTCTGAAAACTGCATGGTCATATCCTTTGACTTGTAATTTTATAAATCTGTGAGCCTTATTAAGTTCTTCAGTTTGAATCAGTTCATTGCCAATAGCAAGGGAAAAATGTGTACAATTTATACCTGTTCTTCATGGCATTGGAGCTTTGTTGGAAAACTATATAAATCTCAAAGGATGAAACTAAGTGAAGGGATAGAATAAGAGGAGAGACTGAAAAATGGGCTGTTTAAAGCTTCTTATAGAAGAAGCTCTTAAGGAAGGAACTAGGAATCCAGGAAGGCAAGAAGAACTGAGCAGATAGAAGTGATCTGTTAAAGAGAGGCAGCATGATACAACTGAAGAAGTCTGGATTTGGAGTCAGATGACCTGGCCTCACATGGCAGCTGAGCTACAACTACTCAGGTGACTGTGGGCAAGGAATTTAATCTTTCTGGGTCTCCTCTGTACAATGAGGAGATTAAATCAGATGACTTTACAGCTGTAGATCTGTCATCCCATAGGAAAGGCAGAATGCAATCCAATAAGGATAGAGTTAACAAGGAGGGTTCCCGTATATGTTAACAATCCCAGTGAAACTGAAAGTTGGATAGTAGAACATTCGAAACAGGAAGTGAACAAGGAATGTATTTGAAGATGAAAGAGTCACAGGTAAAGAGTACATTATTCCATGAAACAAAAATCCTTTTTAAAGTTAATGAAATAAAACTAGACTCTACAAAATATTGTATATATTAAAACAAAACATTATTTTTCTGTTACGCTCTGTCTGCATTTCAGTAGAAATGCATGTAATTACGTTTTATCTCAAAATGCACAATATGTGAAAAACTCAAATTGATTCTCTTGCTGTGAATCATCAGCTATAAGGAATTTCCTTGTTCATTTTATATACTAGTAAAATTCATTTTAAATTTTCATACCATTAAAGCACCTTATGAAAAGTTAATTTTATTTAAACTTTATTTGCAAATTATAGTTTGCTTCTATTAATTCTGAACTTTTCATGATAGTGTAGTGGAAAAAACGCTGGACTTAGAGACAGAAGACTTGGGTTTGAGTTTTGTATTTGCTACATTATTAACTGTATGACCGAACAAATCAGTTACCTTTCTAAGTTTCAGCTTTCTTATCTATAATAAGGAGAAAAAAGTGCTTTCTGAAGTGTGGAGTGTTATATAATTAAACCATCACTACTAACTGTAGCATTGTGCTGTATTGTGCTCCCCTGCTCAGGGTTAGGGAACCTACAGTCTCAGTGCCACATGTGGCCCTCTAAATCCTCAAGCGTGACCCTTTGATGGAATCCACTTCCCTGATATCATGTTCTAAATTTATAAAATGGATTAAGGGTTGGATTTAAGGTCCCTTCCAACTCTGAAAGTCTGTATATGAAATGCTACAGTAATTGTCAGATACAGAGAGCACTGAGATAGGTTTTTTATGGTTTAATGATCATGGACCCTTTGAAGACCTCTAGTGAAAGGGAATCCACTACCTAAGAGCTACCCCATTCTACTTGGGGGCAGGTAAATTATTAGGATGTTGTTCCTCACAGGAATCCTAAATTTGCCTCTTTGCAACCTCTCCTCATAGTTATTTTACTTGGCTCTGTGATCATTCTCATGAATATATCCTGTTTGCATGTAGTTGATAGTATTGTGTGTCTCATTAGAATATGAGCTCCATGAAGGCACGATCACTTAACTGTGGACTTCACCTGCTCCGGCTTTTAGGCTGGATTGTACAGTGGATAGGTACTGGACTTGGAAGTCAGAGAGGCCTTAGTTCTAATCTCAACTATGATACTTTTGTCCATGGGCAAATTACTTAACCATTTTTGGTCTCATTGTACCCATGCATAAATTGGGGTGATAATAGAGACCAGGCTCAGAGGGTTGCAGTGGAACTTGAATGAGATGAATAGATTGCAAATTTTATATATTTTATATTTAGAAAGATCACTTTGATAGTTGAGTGGAGGGTGGCCTGGAGTGTGAGGAGAGATGAGGCAGGGAGATGAACCAGAAGGCTGTTAACACTAATCTAGGCATGAAGTGGTAAAGGTTAGGACCCAGGGTGGTAGCAGTGTCAGAAGAAAGAGGAGAGTTTATATATAGAAAGAGACATTGTGAAGGTAGAATTGACAGGACTTACCTACAGATTGAATATGAGAAGGTGAAAGAGAAGTCACCGATGACACCTAGGTTGTGACACTGCCACTACCCTCTTCCTCCTCCTTTGCCTCTTCCACTCTTACCCCCCTTTTACTTCTTGGTGTTTCAGTGATAGATATTTCCAAAACAGGTCCATCCACTTCTCTTCTTATGTGACTCCATGTTGTCTTGACCTTGTATGGAGGCTTGAGGATCTCTGGATGCCGTGGTGTGTTCATTGATCGTCACTAGTTCTCAGTACATGACTCTGTTCGTTGCTTTTAGGTTTGCCCATTGTTACTTTTTTGGAGACTATGATGTTACACAAATCAAAGCTGTATATCACCAGAATAATATTAATGTCAAAAATGTAAGCCTTTTTTCCCCAGAGAATGGCTTAGAATCATTAAAAAAAATGTCACCCAGTTTCCCAAAAGCATTTTAGCCCAAGATCTGAATTTGAATCCTACCTCAGATACTTATTAGCAATTTTCTCATCCATGAAATGGGGATGATAATGGCAGTGCACTTACAGGATTGTTGTAAACATTAAAAGAAATAGTCAACATAAGGTGTTCTGCCAACCTTAGGGTTGGCTTCTTGTTAAGACTGGCTTTGTTTAATTTCCTGGCTATCTCACCAGGTTTCTGATGCCACCCTGACTAGAAACCAAGACCTGGCCCACTTAATGCTTCTAAAAGGGGAACCTGTGGGCCATCCTTGCATTGTTAACTTCTTTTGCCTTCTGGATTAATTTGTAGTGAGAATGTTAAAAATGGTATTTTGTTCCTTCAGTTCCATTTGTTAGTCATCGAACAAAGATCTCACAACCTTTCAGTCACCCTTGAAACTTGACTGCCCCTCACTTCCCATACCAGTCAGTTCCTCAGTCTTGCGAGTTCTCCACAGAGTCTTTCTCATCAGTCTCCTTTCTACATAGGGAGCCACCACCCATGTTCAGATCCTCATAGTTTCTGTCCTGGAGTATTTCAATAGCCTTCCCATCGGTCTTGTTGCCCCAAGTCCTTCCCCTCTCTAATCCATCATCTGCACAGACATCAGGGATGTTCCTGAAATGTAGGTCTAATTATTGTCCTTCCTCTATTTTAAAATACCTCACTATTGCCTCTACTATCAAATGTAAATTCTTCTGCTAGGTATTTAAAATTCTGTGTTACCTGGCTCCAACCCTCATTTCCAGACTTATTGTATATTATATCACTTGATACGTGCTACATTTTAGCCAAAATGGCCTCCTTGCTGTGGGAAATCCCATCTCCTATGTCTGTGCCTCTGCACTGGCTGAGCTGCCTCACTTGACCTTGTCAAATCCCTAACTTCTTCTGGACCTTATGCTCAAGTGCCATGTCCTACATGAAGCCTTTCCTGTTCCCTCAAACTGTTCCTCTCTTACCCTCCGCTCCAAAAGTACATTTACTTTATGAACATTTGGTATTTGTGTGCATTTTTCAAAAATGTGATTCTTAGCACCCTTGGCCCCCTTTCTATTACTTTTGAAGCAGAAGTGGTATTAGGTAGGACTGGAACCATTTTATATTTTTCTTTGTTTTATTAATTGCTATGACTGAAGAATTAATCACCAAGTGGCTAGCTACTGGTGATGAACTTCTCTTTACTTCACTAGTTGGACCTTGTAAAGTAGACACATCTTGTTGCTGGGCCACTCAAATCCTTCTTTGTAGGGCCTGAAGGCTGCTACGGGCCTGCTGAGCCTGGTCTCTGCTTTCTTAGCCTTCAAGAACCTAGGATTACATGCTCAACTGAGTTAATCTGTCCTAATGTCCAAATGACCTTGAGAATATTTCTGAGTATGAACAACAGACAAGTATCAATAATGTATTTATCCTTATTGTGAGGTTTTCTTATTTCATTATTCTGAGGGCTCTGTTAAAGATATGCATAACTATCTTATGATAGTGCCACAGTTGGCTACTTTTTTGAGATTAAATATTGAATGGGCCAAATGGGTCAAATGAGGTTTAGACTAGTTCAGCAACATACAAGTGAGGTAACTGGTCTTGCACCTGTTCCTTTGAGCTACTTTTAGGATTTTTTTTTTGAAGTTTAGTGTGATTGATAAGAAGTGACATGTATTCTTCTACCTGACTGGCCCGCCTTCCATGAAAAGGTCTTTTCAGTTGACCAAAGGGGCAACTTTTTCCTGATCCTTTCAAAAGGGCCTCTTTTCCACTCCATGTATGTCCAAGGTGAATTTGTAGCCATTCGGTTCCACCTTCCTCTAACACTTGAAGTAAGCCCTTCTGATGCACTCTTTTAGGATGCAAAGAGGTCCTCTTATCTTTTCATTTCTCTTACATCTCCTCTCTTCTCTGAGGCTGCAGGGCAGGATTGTTCTTTAACCTGAGTCCCAGCTTCAGGGATAACCAAGAGGGAGGACAGAACCTGTAACTCCCAACAACTTGTGACTCAGAGTGAGCAAGGCAAGACCTCACTAAACATATAATTATTTTAAAATTTGTATTCTGACTTAAATTTGGATTTATAACTGCACTGTCCTGAAAGAAAAGGTGGTCTGGATCAGAGGATAGTTTTTATAAGTTGTAAGCTACTAGAAGCACTCTTGCCCTGTAACCTTTTTTTTTTCATTAGTTTGGCTCATCACTTCTTCTTTCAGATTTCATGCTACTATCATTTTTCCTTTTTTACTGGGGTCCCCAAATCCCCAGCCCTCAGACAGCTAGAAAACTACAGGTTTCCTTCACTTTACTCAGTTCCATAGTAAGAACATGTCGACCTTTTAAGTATCTAAAGAGAATTTCCTGTGAAGCACTACAGTCCATCTCATCTTCCTCTACTATTCTGTCCTCACAGGTAGAAAAAGATCGGAATTCTCATAGCCTTCTTCCCAGAATATCTGCTTACTCTCCTAAGGCCCTTTCTGCTTAAAATTCTTTTTTGAGTTGGGCTTTTCCATTCATTCATTTCTGATTCTATGGCCATAGAATCAGTTGGCCATAGCTGCCCAGAATAAATGTGTGGAATCTGCTTGGCTAGTTCTTCGTATGCTCAGAAATTATCCTTCTGTGCCAGTGCCTATGTCATGGGAAAGCCGGTGATACTAGCCCTCCATCCCCAAAATCCATAGTTTTCTTAGAAAGAAATGCTCTGCTTTGTCTAGGATCCACATTAGTCTCCTCTCGTTTCTTGCCCCTCTTGTCTGGAACTTCACATTCTCTGACTGCTGCCTAGATTCCTCTGAGCCTTTGTAGGCCCTCTCCAGTGCCCCTCCCTTCTGTGGCCAGACTTTGTCTATCCTTGCCCTGGCACTGTGGTCTCTGACCAGACTTTGCCACTTTCTGCTCTTGTTTGGCACCCCCCCACACTCCGCCTTGAGTTTCCATTCTCTCTCTCCAATATCTTCCCAAAGCTTGCTCACCTTCATTCTCCTTTCCCCTGACTTGTCACTGCTGTCTACAAACATGCCTTAACTTTCATTTCACACTTCCCTTCCTTCCTTTCTTCCCCCACCGCTTTCAGTGTCAGGCTCCAAGAAAAAGGTATCTTCATTTTCTGCACTGCTTCTTCACTCCCTTTACTGAAACTGCCCTTTCAAAAAGTCACCAGTGGCAGTTTAACTTAAATCGGATGTCCTTTTTCAGTCCTCAACCTTCGGTACCTCTCTACAGCTACTGCTCTTCACAAAAAAAAATTTTTTAATGCAGTTTTAAAATTGACCTACCTTTTACTTGAGGGGTAGTGTGGCATAGTAGATAGGGCACTAGATTTAGGTACCCTAAAGGAAGAGGTCTTGAAGAAGAGTATTTCGAAAAGCCTTTGCATTTGAGTCTGTGCTCTCCCCTTTTCTTACTCCTTTTCTTTATTAGCTCTGTCCTCTTGTGCAGTATTAATTTTTATTATTTTCTGTCCTTTCTTGTCCCCCAAGCTTTCCATTACTCTACTGTCATCCCCTCACTTTCTTGGACCTTGAAGCTAGTCTTATTTATAGGCCTCAACTCCCTGTGGTTATGAGATTCTCCCAGGACACTAACATGGGGTTAACTTTAGAAACTGCATACCTAACGTATAGCAGCCACAAGGGTTGCAGGGATGGTGGGAGTAGCAGGATAGCTGCCCCTCGGAAACCTCTATGCCATCTTCCCATGATTTCTTCATTTGTAGATTTGATCTGTATACCTCCTATGCTTTCATCCCAACCATTTATTTTTTTAAACAATGTTAAATAGCATGGGGCCAATCACAGATCCCTGGATGCTCTACTGTGGACCTTTTTCTAGGCTGATAGCCATTCAGCCAGTTGTGAAATCTGTCAGAGGGTCTTAACCTTTTTTGTATCTTGAGCCCCCTGATAGTCTGGTGAAACCTACATATCTTTTCAAAATAATGTTTTTAAATGCATACAAGAAAATACAAAGGATTACAAGAAAATCAATTACATTGAAATACACCATTCAAAATATTTACAAAACAAATTCTTTGAGTCCAGATTAAGAACCCTTGGTGTAAATGTACTCTTATTTAGCTCATTTCTTTCCATTTTGTCTACAAGAAGGCATGAAAGATATCCAAGGTCTCACCTCAGAGATCATTCTTCTCGATATTTAGACAGAAATATCTCCATTCCCTCTTAAAGTATTCAGAGTTGAAATCTTAGGGACAGAAATTTTCTTGCCATGAGTCCCAATTTTGCCCAAAGCTAGTCAGACAAAGAAAACAAGTTTAAATTTGTAAAAGAAATTATTCTCAAGTAAAAAGGACTTCTATACAGGGATTTGTAAAACCTCATGATTAGTGTGCCTGAGCCCTAAAAGGTAAATCAGTCAGAAAAAAAGATTGTCCATAAGGCAGGCTGAAGCCACACTTATGCTTTCATCTTACCTTCTAAGGTAAGTAATTCCCCTTTAACTATTTCATTTCTTTTCAAATGATGATGAAGTTCTTACAAGAAAAAGGTAACCTTTGCCACACTGAGTCAGACCTGTGTTCCAAATAGCCGCCGAATTTTGACAAAGGCATCATAGGCCATGTCCTGGAAGGTCATGATCATCTCATATGACATCATCTAATTTACCAAGGACATGTCCTAAAAATCCAATTTCATCACTTCAGGGATCTGTAATTTTGTTGGTGATAATACTCTCTCATGGACACACATCAAATCCCCAGCCCCTGCTTTCCCTCTTCCTCTTCATATCTTAGGAGAAACTCTTTTGTGTTGCTGTGGGACAAAACTTGCTCTTCCTCCTGGTAACTTTGTGGTGGGCCATTGGGGTCATGGGGCCATTCTTAAAGCATTTCCAGGTTGCTGAAAAACTTGAGGCCTTCAGAAATCCATGGTCACTTATATGCAAAGCTCAACATTTCTTCTAATTTTAGTATCCTCTTAAATAGTCATTTGCACTGAAGATGTTTCAACATAAAATTTTAAAATCCTTGATTTAAATATCTTCAGTTGCAGTCATTGTGTGAAAGTAAGGTATGCCTAGAGAAGCGACAGCAGTACTTAACTGGAGAAGAACCGCAAAATTTATTTTTGTGAAGTCAGTTCCTGCAGTTATATTATAATTTCAGCTGTGTTATCTCTGCTTCAGGTGACGTTTTCCTTGGTAATGCCTCCTCTAACATTTTCTCTTCGAGTTTTTGTGTCTGTGTGTAATAGTTAATGATCCACAGTTACATGTATCTGGGAAGTATGAAAGGAACTTTGCAGCTAAATCCCTTTATAAAGAGAATTGGTTCCTAAACTTGTTTTCGTAAGTCATCTCTTCTGTGTCTTCAGTTTTCCTAAAGTGGGGCCTGGAGCTTGAGTTATATATAACCCTGTCCATTTATGTCCTTGTTACCACTCTTGAAACCCTGAGTTTAGCCATCATTTGAATACTTCACCCTCACAAGGGAATAAGATGGAATGGTTTCAATAACAAGTCATACTTTTCCCTGGCTCTCTTTTGGGGAGCTTAACAATTGGTGAAATGTTCTTTGTTAGTTAGCTGCTTTCTCTGGATTTCCCTCTTCCGGGGCTGTTCTTTCTCATTTTCCCGCTAGATCATCTTCTGCCTCCTGCTTGCTAAGCATGGGTATACCCCAAGGTATACTTATTATATCTACTAAGTCTTGTTGATGAATTGATTGGTCTTTAAAGCCTGCTTATGGTGTAACTTCTAGGCACCTTTTGCATTTTCCTTACATGATTCATTTTTGTCAAATTCATGTATGTACTTTTTCCCTGAACCTCTGCGACTCTGCTTTTGCACAGGCCTAGTCATACAATACTTGCTGATTCATCTGCGATGCTTAGAATCCTTAACTTCCCCAAGGTATAGCTTAGGCACCACCTCCTACAAAAAGGAAGGTTTTCTTGATTCCTCGAATCTTAGCATTCTCTCCCTTCTCAAATTAGTTTGTATACATATTAAGCTTCTTGAGAACAGGGAATATTTTCCATTTTTTTCTTGGTGTCCTCCATCCCCATCCCATCTCCATGTGCCTTGGACATAGTAGATACCTAAGTGCTTGTCGAGTCGAATTATATATTGAATTATTTTAAAATGTAGTGTTGATTTTGTGCTTTGACTTAATAGATTTTAAAAGTATGCTTCCCAAAATTTTATCCTTGAGTGGGCCTACATTAAATTGCAACACTACATTATAACATATGCTTATTAAGCTCCTACTGTGTACAGATCACTGTGCTAGTTATTGAGTGTAGTGTGAAATCTTTGACTGTCAAAAATTTATTATTTATTATTTCATTTTATTTGTAATTGATTAAGCTTATGTTGAAATTCATTCAGAATATATATTTTTAATTTTGTAGCATTTTAATATCTTAATATCATTATTTTGATCCTTTAAGAAGTGAGTCAGAAGCTTTTATATGATAGAACTTATTGGCAATAAAATAGGAAATTTTCCAAATTAATTCTTTTTTTTTTTTTTTTAATGTAGCTTGCCCAGTATCAGCTAAAGAAAGCTCGGGCTGAGGCACAGAATTCTTCCAAACAGCAGAAAGGGAAGAAAAAGCCATCAGCTAAAAAATGTGAAGAATCTTCACATACTTCTAGTATTGATCAGTCACAGAGTGATGAGTTGTACATGACTAGTTCTCAAAGAGGAGCATCAGTGACTCCTGATATAACGAGAACTTTACATACTGGAGAAATAATCAAACATGACCAGTCCTACACTATTGAAGTAAGTATCCAGATTGAAAAAGATTTTTGAATGAAACTTTTGTAATGATAACAACAGTAACATCCCTTATTCATTTTGGTACCATTTAATATTTTCTTTATTTCTTTAATTTCACAAGTGGTCATACTTAAAAATGAGTGTCCTTCTTTGTAAAATACAAACACACATTGGATTTTTTTTCTTTTCAACTTTTATTGATGTTTTTTGTTTTTATTACATAACATTCATTTTTCAGATAAGCTAAATACACAGATATTCTTTTGTTGAAAATAGCTACAAAAGAACTAATGGTGGAAAATGAAGTTTTTTTAAAAAGTAGTTCAAGATCGTAAATATAATAGAAAACCAGTAAAGTTGTTTGCATCCATAAAGTTGCTTGTAGATTTTTTGTATTTTACAATAGGAGATGGATGGAGTTAGAAATAATTATTTCAATATGATAAAGTGTCCTATATACTTTTTTAAAAGGAATAATAGTGTTTCTTTTGCTTGGAAAAGAAAGAAATGCAATTTTATAAGGTGGGAAGGGGAGTTTTTGAGGGACAGAAGATTCAGAGAATTCAAGTTCAACTTCTAGCTCTGTGAGCTAGGGTAAGTCACTTAACTTGTCTGAGCTTCCACTTTCTTATCTTTAAAATTAAGAGCTTAATAACCCTGATAATCTGTAAGGTCACTTTCACCTCTGAATTCCTTGCTTCTTTGATCCCGTTTGGATATTCATATTTCTTACGTAAGCAATACCTGTACTTTCTTTTAAAAATTTTTTGCTTTTTACTATGAAAAGTTATCAGCAAGCATTTAAATATGCAAATGAGAACAAAAAAGTTGATTATACACAAAGCCTTGAACTCCTGTTATTTAAAACTCTGTCCCTCTCCTGTTTTTTAACTCCTGTTTTTTAAAGAGACATATTAAATTCATATATAAAATGATAACAAAATCATTCTGTGACTCTTTCTGAACTGTTTTTGGTCTTTTTCTGTGTTAATGTACTTTTCATCTGACTACTTTTGGGAAATGCCTCTGGTCCTCACTGAAACAGTCATCATAAAAATAAATGGCCCAATTCTGGTTGGTTCCCTTTTTATCTGCTCATTCAAGGACATTATAGGCTAGTGGTTACTTAGAATGGAAAGGAAGACACCTAAGTAGTTTTATACAGAGTTGGCATCATATTTTCCCATCTGGGTGTAGCATGAGGCTTGTTGTCAGGGTCATGTACCTACTACACTTACCTCAACTGTGGACAAATAGTGTTTAGACCTGACGTCTTTTTCAAATTAGTCTGAGAGATACAAATTTATAACTCATTTATCTATATTAGATCCATTGGAGAAATTAAATTTCTTAAGTTGACATTTTATTAACTTGATAAAATTGTAACATCTTTTTACATTTAAGTAGCAATTGAACTAATTTTGCAATTATTTGGATTGCTTAATAGCCTTAATAAGGTTTAAAAAAACAAAATTTAATAGCTAACTAATTAGCATTTTCATTAAATGAAATAGCATTTCTCCTTTCACCCATTGTCATATTTTGAGTATGTTTGTAGGTGTAGCTACAATAACTTGTGTGTGAGAAGAATTTTCCTTGTTCCACTTTTCAGTATCTGGAGCAAAGGCTCTCAAACTTTGTGTTGTCTCAGAGTGCTCTCTAGGCCAGAAGAAATACCCAGTACTTATTAAGTATTTGTATTGCGTATTAAGTACTTAGTTCCAAACAACTTCATAAGTATTCCTATCCTAACAACTTAGTAATAACTATTTGAAAAAATAATGCACATAAAGTGAAAAAAAAAGTTTTTTTATTTTGTTCTTAAATTACCATAGTTACTTCAAAGTGGGATGTGTATACTTTTTAGGCACAATTTCTTAAACATTGGAATTAGATTTAACACCACCATCCTCATTTCCTGTGGTGTTTGTGTCCATGTTTCCCTCAGAATTTTAAAATTTCACCGGGTTGCTATGGTGTCAGCAAAATTTGAGAATCAGGTATCTAGGGTGTTATCTTTGGAGGTAAAACAGAACACTAACGCTGACTTCTTCCAGGATGTATGGTATCAAAGGAGTTATATTTTCCTCCTGATTCAGAGGATAATCGGGGGAATTTTAGTCTGGAATGGAGAATACTGTAACAAGAAAAAAAAAGAGAGAGGGCACAGGGTGAGCTGAATATGAAGGGGTGATATCTAAAAAAGAAAATTCAGAGTTGCGAGGAATGTACTGGGAAAAAGAGAAAGGGAGAGCTACAGTATAGTAAATCATCTCACTTAAAAGAGACAAGAAAGAACTTTTACAATGGAGGGAATGAGGGGGAAAGTGAGAGGGAATAAGTGAGCCTTACTTTCATCGGATTTGGCTTCAGGAAGGAATAATGTACATGCTCAGCTGGGTATGGAAGTTTATCTTACCATATAGTAAAGTAGGAGGGAAGGAGAGAAGGGAGGGGTATAATAGAAGGGTTTGCAGACTAGGGAAAGTGAAAATCAGAAGCAAACACTTTGGTAGAGGGACAGGTGAAGGGAGAGAATAGAATAAATGGAAGGCAGGACAGGAGAGAGGGAAATATAGTTAGTCTTTTACTACGTGACTGTCAGGGAAATGTTTTGTATGACTACACATATATAACCTTTATCGAATTGCTTACCTTCTCAATGAAGGTGGATAGGGATGAGAGATGGGAGAGAATGTAGAACTCAAATCTTTAAAAAGAGTGTTAAAAATTGTTTTTGGGGGGCGGAGCCAAGATGGCGGAGTGAAAGCTACGACTCACCTAAGCTCCTGGAGAAACTCCTCTGGATATATCTGGGGGGAGAGTCTGACCAGGCTTTGGAGGTGTAGAATCCAGTGGGAGACGGACTTTGACAGATTCGGAGCCCAGGCTGGACTGGGGGGTCCACGGGAGGGATCTGTTCCGCGGGGGTAAGACCCCGGCGCACAGCGCAGCGCGGTTGGCGCGGCAGGGCGGAGGCGACCCAAGGGGCCCGAGAGTGGAGGGCGAGACCAGCGGAGCAGGAGATAAGCCAGGCCGAGCCAACGATATCAGCGCAACAGCCTTTGAACTCTTCAGCCTAAAGACGGGACTTCAGTGGGTCACTACTTGAACATCCAGGAGCTGGGATGCCGGAGTGATCAGTAAGTGCTCTCCCCTCCCCCCCGATGACCGTGAGGGAACCATAAAATTCTTCCCCAGATTGATCCTGGATCAGTGGGAGCAGCAGAAGGGAGCGGGTGGTCTCATAACACCAGAGGCTGGAGAGGTGGCAAAGGGGGATTCTTCCTACCGTGGTGGAGGCTATCTGGAGGGACAGACGACCCAGGGCAGAGAAAAATTCGCACTGAGACCCAAGCAAGCCGCAGCCCGGGAGACGAGCCCCAGGAGGGGCGGGAACACGCATTAGCCTCTAGGCGTGCCCCAGCCCTCCAGGGGAAAAGGGAAGACAATAGGGAAGCTGGGATCACCATCCCCCGGACCTTGCCTTTGCCTCAGGCCAGCTGAGGAGATATCCTGAGACCAGACCACACCTCCCACACACCTATCAAGCTAAACCCAGGGTTGATCTGGGAAACAACAACAACAAAAAAAAGCCTGCTTTTAGCCTAGACAAACATCAACTCAACTTAAAAGATCTGTATCTTCTGACTGAAAGAACCAAAAGCTACAACACTCAGCCAACATCATGAATCGGAAAAAGCAGACGAAAAGTGAAAAAACCATAGAATCTTTCTATGGGGATAAGGACCAAAACACAAACACCAAAGAGGTCAGAGCTGAGACTGTCCTTCCATCTGAAACCTCAGATGAGACTATGAATTTCTCGCAAGCACAACTAGATTACCTGGAACGTCTGAAGAAGGATATAAAAGAAAAACTGGCCAATGATTTTAAAACCATAAAAAAAGAATTCACTGATGAGAACATCAATCTGAAAAAGAAAATTGAAGAAATGGAAAAGGAAGTTCAAAAATTAACTGGAGAGAATAATTCCCTAAAAGGAAGAGTTAATCAAACGGAAAAGGAAACTCAAAACCTAATAGGGAAAATTGATCAGATGGAAAAGGAAACCCAAAACCTAACTGGGAAAATTGGTCGAATGGAAAAAGAAGTACAAAAATTAAATGGAGAAAAAAAAAAAATTGTTTTTGCATGCAATTAGGAAATAAGATATATGGGCAATGGGGTATAGAAATTTATCTTGCCCTCCAGGAAAATAGAAGGGAAGGGGATAAAGGAGGAAGTGCTGAGAGAAGGGCGGGTAGATTGGAGGAGAGGGTAATCAGATTACATGCTGTCCTGGGGTTGGGGGAGGGTAGAGATGGAGAGAAAATTTGAAATTCAAAATTTTGTGGAAGTGAATGTTGACAAATGAAAATAATTTTTTTTTTAAAAACAGGATGCTTCTTTTAATCCTTAAGGAGTTTAAAAGTCCATTACTATATATATATATGCCAGCCTTCTTCACAAAAACCTCTTTATACTGACTAGCCCATCCTGCATATGACATTCCCATGTGTGCTTGCCATCGAAGTAAAACCCAATTCAAAGTGCCATTTTCACAATCTTGTGGTTGGTAGTACAAGTATTATTGTCTTCATTTTTACATACGAGGAAACTGAGGTTCTGAGACACAGAGCCAGAGGCTTGAACCAGTGATTTGAACCCTCAGTACTTTTATTCCAATACCAGTGATTTTTCCAATAGATTCTCCTTTGTCAAAGGACCGAACACCAGCCACCAATGACAGTGTGCTAAGTAAGCCTCGATGTCAGTTCCAAAAAAAGAGTTAGAAAAAATATTTTTGAACAGTAGCATTGTAGTTGGAATAATTGTATCCTCCCAAGATGACTCCTTGAAGCCTCATTTGGAAATTTAAATTTATGCTAATTCAAAAATGAAATTGTTCTTTTATAATCCCACCTCATACATATTGATAGGAAAAGGTAACAGTTTAGTCAAGCAAGGTCTTGCAACTGAACACCCCTCCCCCCAAAAAAATCCAAGGTCTTTTTGAGGATATGGGATTTTTATGAAGGTACTGGGAATTTTCTCCTGAACAGTTTGAAGCTCTCCTGTTTCCTCCAGAAGCCCAGAGCCAGGGCCTTTTTACCTAGGCACCCTATAGAACCAGCATTTTACTGTCCTGCAGTTTTGTTGTAAAAAATGCATCAGCTGCTGCTCTTTTAGGTTTCTAGTATTATCTGCCAAGCCAAGGGACGGGATGTTGCTGCTTGGGGAAAAAAAGATCGTCCAACCCCTTTAGGGTATTTATCAGGTCTCTAGTTTGTGCTTCTTTTAGAAACCTCCCCAGGGCAGAGTAAGAAGCTGAGACTTTGAGAGGTTTAGTCATTTACCCAGAGAACAGCCACAAGTCAGGCCTTGGAGGAAGCAGGTACTGGAGATAGAGATCTGAGTTAAAAGAAAGACCATCCCTGCCCTCATTGAGGAGCTGCATAGCACCATACAAAAGGGAAGTGAAAAGTGAGGAGGGAGGGTGGGAATAATGGTGAGAGAGTCAGGAGCAGAGCCAGAAAGGGAATGGAGGTGGGCTGGCCCAGGCCCTCTCCAATATGGAGATCCAGGGGGATAAGGAAGCTGGCATGACCACATGGTGTTTCAGGAGAAGTAGAGCCCAGGTGCCCAGGGAAGTTCCAGAGAAAATCAGAAGCAGAGCTGGGAGTCATGTCTTTTTACTATTTGTTAGGAGAGGCTTGAAAACCCCAGGGTTATGTGTTCATTTGAATGTGGGGGACTCTTAAATGCATGTCTAAGTGTTCAAAGTATAAATGAAAAAGCACCAGGCTTAGAATTAGGAGATCTGAGTTCTAGTCTCAGCTGTGACCCTTGGTGGATAGGTAGCCTCTGCTTTTTTAAAAGAGGGATAATCCTGAGGGCATTGGACTAGAGGGTCTCTAAGGGCTCATCTATCTCTGCGTTTATGGTCCTGCGATTTTCCCACAGTTGTTTTGAGAGAAAAGTTAATGTTATGTTCTAAACTTTTAAAAACTCCAAGCAAATCAGAGGAGTTGTTATTATAGTTGCAGATACAGAACTGAAAAAATACTCCTTATTTCTGCTTTCTGGCAGCACACTGACAGGTTTTTGTTTTTTTTTTTTACATCTTTTTTTTTACATTTTTTAACATCTCTAAATTCTAAAGATCCCATGATAAGATTTTCATATTACAAGTTCAAACTAAAGACCTTCAACCTATTTCTAGTGTCTCTTGGAGATTCACCAACACAATAAAAGCTTACTTAGGGGTAGCTAGGTGGTGCAATGGATAGAGCACCAGTGCAGGAGTCAAGAGGACCTGAGTTCAAATCTCACCTCAGGCACTTGACACTCACTAGCTGTGTGACCTTGGGCAAGTCACGTAACCCCAGTTGCCTCATCCTGGGTCATCTCCAGTCATCCTGATGAATATCTGGTCACTGGATTCAGATGGCTCTGGAGGAGAAGTGAGGCTGATGACCTGCCCAACCCTCCCTCATTCAAAACAAAGTCAAGTGCAAGTCATGTCATTATTTCTCTGATGGCATGGTCTTCTTCGGCAACGAAGGACGAACACACACGCAAAAGCTTACTTACACTAACCAGTTTTAGACTAAATTTCCAAAGTGCATTTCTTCCCACAGTCTCATAAAGTAGGTTATATTGTACAAAATGTTGTTATCTCCCTCTTTCAGATGAGGAAACTGAGGCTTATAGAGCTGAAGGTGCTTGCCCAGCTAATCAGTGGTAGAAGTGGGACTTACTTTTCCACCATACTTTGCTATGAAATTATTTTGAATAATAACTAATACTTAGGTGACACTTTTAGCTTTGCTAAGTACTACACATACATCTCATTTAATCCAGGCTCTAGAATACTTTGAAAGAGATGTAGAATTAGCAGATGACTCTTGAAGGGCCAGAAATGATTTAGTCCTATCTGAGGGCTCGGTAGGTTGAGAGCTATAGATAGTGTGTGGCAGAGCGCTTTCAGTAGATCATGGTTTGTGTTTCCTCTCCCCTTCTGTGATGTTTTGTAGGCTTCTCAACTTTTCTGCGTCCAAAACAGAACTTCTCTTTCCTTGCCCACCTCCAGCTACCCCCTTTTTCTCTATAGGACACCACTCCCTTTCTAGTCACATGTATTTGAGACTTTAATTTCCCTTAATCAACAGTTATTTATTAAGCATGAACTATTGTGCCAAATGCTGGGGACATAAAGAAAAAGGAAAAATAATCAGTTCCTTCCAGCAACTAATATTCACACATCTAATTAGGGCAAAGTGTTTTCAGTTCTACCTTTCTAACTTTTTGTCTCACTGGTGCCTTAGTGAGGGATTAGCTCTAAAGTATAGAAACAAATAAGGATATCTATGATTGTGGAAGGAAGGAGAATCAGTGTGGATGCCCAGAAGACTCATCAGTCAAGTTCAGTTTTACGCTGAAGACTTCTCGATTATGTTCCTAATTTGAAACCAAGTTTTTGAGGTTTACGGCAACCCCTGCCCCTGCTGATCCTCATCCATGTTTCCCCCTTCTGACTTATAGATTTCCTCCAATAATAAGTATAAGAATAATAGCTAGCATGTATACAGCACTGTAAGGTTTGCCAAGTGCTTTATAAATATTATCCCACAGCAGCCCTGGGAGATGAGGAAAATGAAGCAGACCAGAGGTTAAGTGACTTGCCAAGGGATTCAGCAGTCTTATCTACTGCTCCACCTAGCGCAGGTGAAGAAAATATAAGTATATTCTCTTAAAATCAGCACTCTCCCCATTCTTTTCCTTTTGAATAAGATGTGTGCTTCCAGAAAGTATTCTAGATCTAAGTCTTATCTCCCCTCACTGGCAATTATGAAGTCAAATTTACCTTCTGACATTGGGGTCACTAGTCAGTTTTGCTTGTCACCCACACTTTGTATGCCATTGTGTACTTGTTGCAGCTTTTGGAGCTATCAATTTTATTTCTGGCTTCTTTCTTACACCTTGGCTGTTGTGAATGTGTAGGTGCCACTACTGTTGTTCCATTCTGTGTCAAGCTTGACTTTCCCTTTCCCTTCTCGTTTTAAACACTCACCTTAAAAGCAGCCGTGACACTGTGGATAGTGTTGGATGTGGATGAAGTCTGGAAGACCTAAGTTCAAATTCTGCCCCAAACAAGCCAGTTAATCTTATTTACCTCAGTTTCTCTATGTATGTAAAAAGGAGATGATAATAGAGTGTTTTGAGAATAAAACTGATGTTATATAATGCCTTACAATTATTTTCCAGTTTTATTCTGAAAAACTAGAAAATAATTGTAAGGCATTATATAACATCAGTTTTATTAGTATGCCCTTTGGATTACATTTGTCCAGCTACTGGCAAATCTATTCTTTTTAGCCATTATTATGCATACTGCTTCACTGTCCAGGTGCCATTTTTATTATGTAAGCTGTGGCCCATAAATTCAAATTCATTTATTGGATGCCAACTAAAGCTCTTGCCTTTGATGAATAGCATTTATGAAATTACCACCCATACTGCAGAGTCTTTCATTTGTGCAGGACTTTCAAACTTTAGTAATTCTTTATAGATTCCTTCTGAAAGTATCACTTATATTTAGATGAATCCCAGAAGTGGTTAGTTGTTCAATCATTTAGTCATGTCCAACTTTTTGTGACCCCCATATAAGGCTTTCGTGGCAAAGGTACCGGAGTGGTTAGCCATTTCCTTCTCCAGTAGATTAAGACACATAGAGGTTAAGTGACTTGCCCAGGGTCACTCAGCCAGTGAGTATCTGAGGCCAGATTTTAACTTAGGGTTTCCTGACTCCAGCCCCAGTGCTCTATCCACTGAACTACCTAGCTGCCTCCATAAAATGTGTGTTTTGTCTATATGTATATGTATGAACATAAACTTGATGTGCCTATGTGATAGACATGCATGTATGTGTCTATATGCATATACATGTGTATTTGTTCAGTTGTTTTCAGTCATAGCCCACTCTTCGTGACCTCACTTGGGGTTTTCTTGGTAAAGATCCTAGAGTGGTTCGCCATTTCCTTGTCTAGCTCATTTTACAGATGAGAAACTGAGGCAAACACAGGGTTAAGTGACTTTCCCAGGGTCACTTAGCTAGGAAGTGCCTGAGACTGGATTTGAACCCAGGATGAGCAGTGTTTCTGACTCCAGGCCCCATGCTCTATCCACTGCACCACCAAGCTTCCCTATACTGAAGTGGTAGTGGTAGTCGTACAAGTTAGGCTTGACAGGTTTTAAATTGTTGTAAGTTACATCCTGTATACTTGCCTGTCTCCGTATCAGTCAGTCAGTCAATGATTCATCAAGTATTTATTAAATGCCTACAGCGTGCTTGGTGCTTGGAACAGAAATAGAAAGAATGAAGCAATCTCTACTCTTAAGGAGCTTATATTCTGACGGGGAGACAACAAGAATATGTACAAACATTTAGAATAAACGTAAGGAAAATGAATGCAAGTTAGTTAAATACAAAGTAATTTGAGAAGACAGCGGTTGGAGAGATCAAAAAAGGCTTCCTGCAGAAGATGCTGCTTTATATGTGTGTTAAAGAAATGAAGGGATTCTCTTAGGCCACAGTGAGGAGGGACAATGCATCGTAGGCCTGTGGGAGGGCCAGGGCCCAGGCTGCAAGACAAGAATCAGCAGCGTAAAGAAGGTTCTGGGAGACCAGAGAGACAGGCGGGGCCAGTTAAAAAGAAAGGAGCTTTAAAAGCTAAACAGAGCTCTTCCATATTATCTGACAGGCAAAAACCAATGAATCTAGGTGAAAAGTAGTGAGGGCCTGAATTAAGGTGGAGGCTGTGTGAGTCTCGAGAAAGGGTTGTATGCTAAGATGTGTAACTAGAAACAGAAATATTTGGCCAGTGATAGGAAATGTGGGGTAGGAGAGATTAAGGAGTCAAGTATAGTGCCAAAGTTACAAACCTGGAAGGCTAGAAAGGCGGTGAGCACACTTGTAGGAGGAATGAGTCTCCACCACTCCTCTCTCTTCTTTCACTCACCCTGGTTGTTTTCCTGGAGGCTTCTATGGCTCTGCAAGTTATTTTGTTTCAGGGGGAAATAGATGAAATACTGTTCTGGGAGCAACTGATGCCCGATAATAACAAAGTGGTAGGAAAACGTGAAGTTTCTGGGCATCTGCGTGGAGAAGAGCAGCGTCTGGGATCGCCCCAAGGAGGGAGCAAGGGAGATGGGGACTGAGAAACTGGCTGCAGAGCAGGTCGAGGGAGATCTACAGGAGGGGGGAGCAGGGAGCCATGCAGTGACGGGAAGGAATGGAGGTGCCGGGAGGAGCCCCGGGCAGAAGTGGACCTGGGGATTTGGGTGGTAGGGTGCCTTAGCTCGGGCACTCTCAGCACTGGGAATGGAAAGATGAACAATGAGACACCACCAAGTGCAGACAAGGGCTGCAAGTTTTAGCAACCGTCAGTTCCTTCTTTGGGGATGGATACCATTTTTCATCATAAGACCTTTCTAGGTGTCTTGGATCATTGTATTACTGAGAGTAGCAAAGTCCTTCACAGCTGATCATCTTAGAATATTACTATTACTTTGTACACTGTACGTTTCATTTTGCATCAGCTCGTGGAAGTCCAGGTTTTTCTGATAGCACAGGCAGGATAAATATTTTAATAGACTAAGATGAAGGGCATTTTATAAATGTTTGTTGAATGAATAAACCATCTTTTTTAAAAAAATTAGCTCATTTCAAAATTCCCTTCAACTCTAAATTTCTGTAGTTCTTCCTGTCAAAGTAGTGAGATTTCTGTGAAAGCAGCTTTCTAAGTTTCCTTTAGGTAAAGATCAATAGAATGTGATTTATTTTTTAATCTATACAATGTACACTAATCCTTTGTTCAATTGGATGGTATAGAACACTGTCCTAGGCATTGTAAATGGAAGTAATCTATGGTATTATATATTTAATAAAAACCTTTTTGTTGTTAAGTCATTTCAGTCACATCCAGCTCTTCACGCTCCTGTTTTGGGTTTTCCTGGCAGAAGTGCTGGAGGGGTTTGCCATTTCCTTCTCCAGCTCGTTTTACAGCTGAGGAAATGGAGGCAAACAGATTGAGTGACTTGTCCAGGATCATGCAGCTAGTATGTGTCTGAGGCCAGGTTTGAATTCAGGAAGATGACTCTTCCAGACTCCAGGTCAAGGCCTCTAGCCTAGCTGCCCTTCGTGAAAATACCTCATGATAAGTCTCGAACATCTCACCATGTTGAAAGACATTCGTAATTTTCAGATCAGGTTATGAGAATTTAAAACACTTGACTTGTTTTTAGAGATTTTTAAACTTTCTACGTGTTAATTATAGTAAAGTATAAAAATAGTAAACACATTATAACATTTTTGTTTGTTTTCATTTTAGATGGAAAGTGAAATTTCAACTACTACGGATGATTATAGTTCAGAGGTAAGATTAAATGATCTTGGTGTTTCAGATATCAAAAAGTTGAACTAAGAGTTTTAAATATTTCTAGTGGCTCAAACCCTTCCCCCACTTTATTTTTAAAGTATATCATAAGATGATAAATTTAAAAAAACATTTTAAATTATTTTGTCTTATGGTCTCTCTTGAAATTGTTAAAGTAGTAAATCTGTTTGACTCGTTTCAGTCTTATTCACTTAGACCTTCCATTATTGTTTCTGTATTTTCCATTTATGTGGTTGTGTGTGTGTGTATGTACGTACCAACATGTATGTATACACACGTCTACATATACACATATATATCTCCTATTATTGTATTCCTAGTATAAGTGACAACTGAAAGATTGCTACATGTACGTGAAGTAGAATATGCTCTGTAATTCTCTCTTAATATTTAATGTCTGCTTGAATTCTTGTTAATTATGTTAATTTTTTATTTTGAAAAAGTGTTGAGATACGGTTACTCTTTTTAGATAGTAAAGCTAATCTAGAAATTTCATAATTGTAAGAAATATCTTGTTTCTACATCAGTGACATGTAAACATACATCATTTTGTGATTTCATTTACATTTCTTTGATTTTATTATTTTCTTTCGCCCGGAGACATAGAGAATAGTATTTTTTATCTGAATGGTTCAGCCCTTCAGTTTAGATCCATTGACCTAAACACTTAAGAATATTCATTTCCTTCGGTGTTTAATTAAAAAAGCATCATGGTGTTACTTTGGGAAAAAAAATCAACCACTTTAAATTAATTGTAGGCTGTAAGGGGAATGCAAATTTAAGTTTTTAAGAATTTTGTTTGTATAGAAGCATTTATTTAGTATTTGAGCTGAGATATGAAATGATGAGAACATGATTAAAAAGTGCTAATTTTTTTTTTTTTGCTTAAAAAATACTTATAGAAAGGGAAATTAGTACTGGAAAATCTGGATATTTATTTGCAAATTTGTCCTTGATTTGCGTACTGTAGGACCAGTGAAGTGCTGCTAAAAATTTATCATCATCCTAACAGAGAGAAGAGTTAAACAAAAACCCTCAAGACAAATTTGAATTTTTAAATGCAAAAACAAAAAATGTAGTAATGGGGACTTTATAGATTTGGTATGAAAAAATATCTTGGTCCTCTTACTAACAACTTGTGAGGCAATCTTTATCTTGGCTCCTTTGAGAAATTTTCTGCATTCTTATTGTGTACAGAAAACATGCTACAGAAAATGATAACAGTATTTTAAATCATTTGGTGTTGCTTGAAGTGAATGAAAACAGAAGTTTAAGGAATTTTTATGACCTTGATCTCAACAAAAAGAAGTAGGGATCAGCTCCATCTGAGAGTGATAAGAAAGAAAGGTTGAGCTAGAGAAAGGGACAAGGTTTGGGAAGGATAATATGGAGTTAATAAAATAAGAGATATAAGAATTCCTCTTAGCAATGAAGACCTATCTATAATTAGATAGTAGGGAGGCCCCTTGAAATTCTTAAGCAGACAAGTATCATAGTGTGAAATTACATCCTTGGATAACAAATCTTATTTCTTTTGGTATTTTGAAGTTAATCATTTTTTGCCTGCATAAATGAACCTCATTTGGAACTTCTTTGAGATTCAGCCAAACCGCATTAAGTCCACCTCTGCCAGATCAGGTCATTGTTGCTCACTGCCCAAGTTAGAGCAGCAGAAACACCTAATGTGATCTTTTCAGACAAAATCCTTTTTATCATTGTGGTCATGACAAGCACCCACAAACACAAGGATTTCTCTACGAAGGGGACTTCATGTAAATCTATGACTGTCTACTATGGACTGCTTGGGTGTTTTTCCTGTGCTTCAGATTTAAGATGAAAGTCCAACAGTGCCCTCCGTATCTGCATTGCCCTTCGGTTCTCTTCTGTTTATTTTTTAAATTATTCATCCACCTTTTTTTCTTTTCTTTTTCTTTTTTTGGAGATCACTATCACCACCTCTCCAAAATGCCCCAGCAAAAAAGCTGCCTTCCTCCCTTATAATAAGAAAAGTGTAGTCACACAAAGCAGATCCACACATTGATCACGTGTCACTCTTTTAAAAGCTAGAAATAGCTGTTCTGTCCATCAGTCCCCACCCCAGATTTTTCTGCCCTGTTCTCATCCTTTTCTTTCCATGTGTCCTCATCTTTTCCCCCAAACTCTTCCTTCCTAACTTTCCTAGTTCTGTTGAATAGTGCCACTCCATCCTTCTATTGGCTCATGTTTCTACTCTTGGGAAGAGCTGTAGTGGCTCCTGTTGAAGAACACTGGAGATTAGCCTGTGTTGACCTGCAAAAGGGCAGAAATAAGGAAAAAAACAGTCATGTGGAGATGGATGTTCTTAATAGATTGGGCAGGGGTGAAGATTGGTAGGGCAAGTGGGGGTGGGGAGAGAGGCAGGATTGGCAGGATGTTCCAAGCCTTGTCTTTAGTAATTTTATGTAAGCTTCCATCTTAACATCATTTTCATCTTACTACCAGCCTTCTGAATATTTGTATTAATGTTGTAATATTAACCTAACACTAGTAAGCCATTGGATTGGAAATGGGATGTGGCATGAATGTACCTTAAATATAGCAATTGAAAAGAAAAATTTTGATGAGATGTTTCATAAGAACTGAACTAGTTTCACACAATTTTGTTAAGACAACTTAACTGTTTTTGTCACAATTGAAATATTTTATCCTTCTGAAATGGAAAGTGTACTTATTTTGAATTGCAGTTCATTATCATATCCTTATCATGCATCTGTAAAAATTTAGTCTGAATTGAATAAATTACTAATGAAGCATTTTTTGTCACAAGTTTTCTAGAGAAAAAATATATTTCTATTAGCTATAGATTGTTTTCTTTAAGTTCATGACATATTAAGAAATTGTTCTTATACAGGTAAATGGTTGCAGTTTGGTGCAAGCAGATATTCCTACCAATTTATTAATGGTACAGTATTACCAGTTATTTAATAACAATAACAATGTTTAATACTAAGAGCACTTGTCTACTAGCTTACTAATCAGTCTTTTCTTCTTTATGTGGTGCTATCTTTGTGATGTATACATGCCTTTAACCTCATACAAGACATTTGTTTTTTGTTAAAAAGCTTAACATTAACAGAATTTTCAACTATTCTTTATGTCAGAACTTGCAAAGTTCAAATTACATTAACCACACAGCAGGTCAGTAAGCTCTTAGATGACATGGAAATCCGAATTTGAATAAGTTCCTCTTGAGGAATGCTTTAAGTACTGATTTTTAAGGAACTTGAATTGATTTAGGAAGAAGAATTTGGAGTTGGTGAGTCTTACTCAGAGCAAGGAGCACAGTTTCCTTCGAAACGACTAGAGATGATGGAGAATGAATTGGCTGGGAAACAGCAAGAGATTGAAGAGCTAAACAGAGAACTTGAGGAAATGAGGGCAGCATATGGCACGGAAGGATTCCAACAGGTGTGCTTACCTTATGTTGCTTTCTGTTTATCTCTTATCAAACGGAAACCCTGATATCAATTAGGAGTGCATGACCATTATTTAGAGATGGTTTTAAACAGGAATGTTAAAGTTATAGTTGTCCTAATATAAATTGGACTCCTGACACATTTCATTCATATTCCATGGTCACAATTTTCAGTCCTTGTACATTGTGTGGATAATATTCAGAAAATAAATCTTAGAGTCATTTGTTGGAGGTTTTTAAAGTATATAATAGGAAAACCTTATTCATCAAGCTTTCCTGGTATCAGCCTGCGCAGAGAATGAATTCTTGCTATGCCTGACCAGATTCGCTGCAGACCATAGGCTGCAGATATACAGTGGAACTTGGAGAATATGAAAATGTATCATTTGCTTCTTGATTTAAAAGAGACCTGTCTTTTGAACATGTTGAGATTTTGGTACCATTGACATTTGTATTATTATAATAACTGTCTGTTTCTCATTCCATTTAAAATTTATTGGTCTTTATTTTTCTTAATTGCTTTGTATTTCATATTTCTGCATTTAAGTTTTACAAAAATTCCCTTTTTTCATTTATTTGCAGTAATTTCTAAAGAACCTTTAGTAGTTTAAGCAGTGTTATTTGAATTCTTTATTGCTGTGTTTTCGATTGCTATTCAATAGGTTAATTTCAGGAGGTTAATTTTTTGGTAACTGAATTAGAGATTAGTTATAATTTTTTGTTATTTAGTCTTTCTCAGTTGTGTCTGACTCTTCATGACCCCATTTGGTGTTTTCTTAGCAAAGATACTAGAGTGGTTTTGCCATTTCCTTCTTCATCTCATTTTACAGATGAGGAAACTGAGGTAAACTTGCTCAGGGTCACACAGCTAGTAAGTGTTTGAGGTTGGATTTGACCTGAGGAAGAGGCATCTTCCTGACCCTAAGCCTGGGGCTCTATCCATTGGACTACCTAGAGGCCCCAGTTATAATAATAACAGCCATAAATTTGTATGGTACTTCATGATTTACCTACTTCTTTTTAAGAATTTTTCAAGTTCTTAAAGTTCTTTTAAAAGAACTGTTTACATATGTTATTCTTGTAATAACTCTAGGAGGTAGATCGAGCAGATGATACTATCCACATTTAACCAATGAATAAGCTGAGGCTCAGAGCTCAACCCCAAGGTCACACAGCTAGTAAAAGATAGAAGTGAGCCTGGATACCGGCTTTTCTGTCTTCATGTCTTTCACTGTATTTCATGTGTCATCCTGTAATAACAGTGTTGGACACTGTTTTATGGCAGTCCACATAGACAATTGTGACTTTAAAGCACTGCGGTTGCAGGTTGCATAGTTGGCGTGAGTTCTTATGGGGGCTATCAAGTGTATTGGGTGACCACTGATGACAGGCCTGTTCTCCTTAGGATACAATGAAAAAGAGAAAAAAATCACTGTAGTTAAAGTGACATTTCTGGTGATTACAATTGCTGACAGAAGAAAGCACTCCTACATGTTCCTTAGTAGGTATTCATAGAGACAAGAAAAAGGGTATGTCAGTAATATTCTGTTTACTTGATGTCTTCAAAATGAACATGAGGGAAGGTGGAATTTTCTTTTTCCTAGTGGATAGTTAACATGTCTTCATATTCTGTCAAACTAGGAAATCAAAATACTTTTCAGTTAAACTAGTGAGTCAGAAAATCTAAAGTACCAACTTAGAACAAAGGTAGAAGAAATTGATTTGACTGATCTAATAGGAATACATCCATTTGCTATTTAAAAAAAATAACATCTACCCTCTCTGTTAAGACCATCAAGAAGGTAGAACATTCCAGAAAAGCTCCTGTGGCAATGAAGTCCAATGCTGAACAGTTTTCACTGAAAACACTTCATGAGTATACGGAATGGTTTTACTAGTTTTGTATTTTTATTTTCCCAGAAGTTTGGGAATATGTCAAAACAAAGAATTTGGTGACCACATGTTTGCACCCTGCTTGCATAATATTATTGCACTAGCAAAAATATTACCCATTTTTGGGAAAGAGGAATACAGGCTTTTGCTTTTGGATGATTTGTAACATGTTTTATATCATTGAATATTTGAAAGATTCTAAATTTATGTGAAAGAATTTTGCTATGAAATTGATTATGAAATTCTTTTGAAGGGTACCTCAATTAAATCATGTGTCTATTTCCTCCATATTTAGGAAGAAATTCTGTATTTTCTCCATAAATATTCAGGAATAATTCCTCTTTTACTATAAAGTCTCTTGGTAGGGGATTCTCATTTCCTCTATGATTTTGTTTTTCTCCCTGGACCAGAAATCCTAGAACCCAGTGTTTCAATTAACTTTACCAGGAAAATCACTTTAAAAATCATTCAGCTTTATGACTAACATTACTGTCATCCATCTTTTATGGCTAACCAAGTATATGTCCGGAATAAAAGATTTATTCCTTTAATAAATATTATGAGTAAAACAGTGCTTTCCTTTGAAAGCTCCATTTGGTATGTCTGTGGCATACATAGGTAAGAAATTTTGTGTAAAATAATAGTTACTTTCCTTAGAAAAAATGCAAAGCAAAAGTTTATTTACGGAAAACACAAATTCAGAATTACAGATTTTAATATTCTTGCCTATTGAAGTTGTTCAGAATAATTGAGTGATTTTATTGTCAAGATGAAAAATAATGATAGTAACAATGCAGATATTATAACTCAAAAATAAAATGTAACAAGTACTCTGTGTGTTATTGGCGTTTAGAGATATTGGTGATGTCCTTGTCAAGGAAGACAATGAAGGCATTATATATCAGTCTATATTCTCATGATCACATGGATATGAGTATTCCTACCGTTGTTATCAGTAACGGTCCATTCACACCTTGTCATCCTTTGCAATAATTGTTTGAGCCCATGCATAATTTTTACCTAGAGTTAGACTAGAACCACTGAGCATTCCTGACCAGAAGCATATAATGGTCAGACACACTGTAGTTTAGGAACATCAGTTTAGCAGCGATGCAGCTTGGGTAAGGCCAGAGGCAAGGACACCAATTAGGAGGCAATCCGGTAACATAGGGAGAGGGGATGAGGACCTGAACTAGGGTGATGGCCATGGAAATATTTGTATCTCATATAACTATAGCATTTGCTATGATATACGTATATACACATATATATTATATAATAGCATGTATTGAACTACATGCTGATTGATTTAATGAAGAACACGACAGATCTGAGAGAGGGTTGAGGGTTAGAACTAGCGATTTTTGACAACTGTTTGACTGTAGGGATGAGGGAATGGGAAGAAGCTAGTCTAATGGAGTGAAGATATTTACTATGTTACTGTTATTTTAGGAAACTTTGATTTCTCAAGTATAGGCATTCCTTCTGGTCAACAAAGGAATTGCAACCCTTCCATAATTTATTTAGATGTCTTCAGGAGTTTCCGTGGCTCCCAAGTTCGTCATCCTAAAATTAATCTGATCATGAGTTGCTTTCATTTAGCTAATTGGGTACTAGAATGACGAACACACTTTTGTTAATGTAGCCTAAAATTATATTCCCTTTTGTTTTGATCGACTATGCAATGTTGCGGGTTCATTGATCTCTAAAGTTCACTAAAACACAGAGACCATTTCTCCAGGAACTGTGTGTAGATTCATCTCCCTCAGCATGCACTTGTACTTTTGTTTTTTAACCTAAATTCAGCACCTTATGTCTGTGTGTTTCATTGTATCTTATGGTTCCAGTCTGTTGAGATCTTTTGTGTTCCCAGTTCTGTCATGCAGGAGATTATCTGTCCCAGTTTTGTTTCACTATATATTTGATAAAATTCTTCATCTGAACTGTCAGTAAATTTTTTTTAACAGAACAGGGTCAAGGATAGAGTGTCTAGTGGACAGAGCGGGTAGATATTTCCCTACAAATTGATATCATTATTTTAATCACCACCCCTGAATGTTCAGCCAGTTTTGAATTCACTTCATTGTATTATCAGGTCGCTAGGTGGCGCAGTGGATTGAGTCCTGAGTCTGGAGTCAGGAAGAATCATCTTCCTGAGTCCAAATGTTAGACACTTAGTAACTGTGTGACCCTGGGCAAGTCACTGAACCCTGTTGGCTTTAGTTTCCTCATCTGTAAAATGAGGTGAAGAGATGGCAAGCCACTCTAGTATCTCTTCTAAGAATATCCCACAGGGGGCCATGAAGAACAATTGTAAAATTATCATTTATTTTCCCTACTTATCCACCTTATCCACAAAGATCTCTCTAAAAGACAGAATCCACTATTTCCAAATCTCAAATAAATTGTCGGCATGTCTTTGACATCTTGAACCCACCATGTTTAGTATATAGACTAAATTTGTTACTATAGCATGAGGGAATAATATCTGTGACCATTTCAAGATGTAGCACTAGGCTCTAACTAAAAAATATGCCTTAGATATGGAGATAACACCTACTTCTTAAAATTATGGAAACTCTTTCATGTGTCCATGAAAATGCAGTTCAAGCACAAGTGGGTTCAGGTTGTCAAATAGATTCTTTAATGATACATAGATCATAGATAGTTCTAAATGCTGCTGACAAGTCAGAAGACTAGTAGAAACTGTAAAGATTTTCTAGAGATTGAAAAAAAAATGAGAAAAAGGCTTGTTTCAGTTTGGGTTCACTGCTGAAATTAAAGTTATATTCTTAGGTTATACAACTTCACATTTCACCATTATGATGACAAACAAGCAAATGACCAGAAAGCAGGAGGTGTTATGGCATTGTGGATGAGCACTGGACCTATTTTGTCATCCCGGGCACGTGTCTTAGCTGCTTTGAGCCTCAGTTACCTTATCTGTAAAATGGCGAGCGAGTGACAACACTCATTTTATAGATCATCTTTGTAAAATATCTCCAAAGTGTTATATGAATGTGAGCTATTTTTTCCCACAAGAGAGCAAATTTTAGGGCCCATTCTAGGCAGTTCCTATTCGTTCCTTTGTCACAAACCATCTCTTTGTACAGTTATGTCTTTGGCTTTTCACAATAACTTATTCACAGTGGGAACCCTGAGTCATCAAGAAAAAAGGTCACTTAAATTCAGCATCCTCCATTTAAGAAGACAGCAAAGTATCTCAAAACTTCCCCTGATTGTACTACCTGGTCCACCTGTTTCTCTTGCTCCTTTCGCTGCCAGACTTTCTGAAAAAGTTGTTTGTACCTGGGACTCCCCTGAGGCCCTTCGAGTCTGGCTTCCCCACCATTGACCATGGGAACCTCATTGGACCTTCTTGTCTTCCCACCCTCTCTGTGCCGCTGCCCCTCCCACTTCCTCCTCAGTGTGTGTCTGGGCAGTGTGTAGTCAGCTGTCCTGATCGCTTGCCTTCTCTATCTGCCCCTGGTGACTGATTTACTTAGATGCTTCACCATACTTCTCACTGTGGGCTCTTGGCTGTCCTTCCGGGAAAATAGCTTCTTATTAGACAAAGTCTCTGGACCTGCCTTGCTCCACCTTTTCCCCTGCCATGTTCTTTTGAAGTCAGATAGGTGAAAGCTTCTAGAGCCATGCAGTCCTGAGGTCCATTCCACTGAAGCTCAGTAGTGACGACTGTGAGATCAGATTTCCTTCCTTGAACTAGCAGCTAGCTAGACTTCACTTTTCTGTTTTTCTGGGTGGGAGTATTAGGAGAAACTTATCAGAGGAAGCTATGCAGAATGACCACCCACTTAGGGTTTCAGGCTCTTTACAAACCAAAAATGCAACCCAAGTCAGCGAGGGAAGAGAAGAGGTCAAGATTTCTATAATGGCTACTCTGTGCTAACCACTTTACAAATATTATCTCATTGGAGGCTCACAACAACCCTCTGAGATGGATACTGCCATTATCCCCATTTCACAGTTAAGAAAATTGAGGCAAACAGATGAAATAACTTTTGTTACACAACTAGTAGTATCTGAGGTCAAATTTGAATTCAAGGCTTCCCAATTCCAGACCCAGTGTTCTATACATTGTACCACCTAGTGGCAGCTAGAAGTAAACGTTCTTAACACTCCGTTAGGAGACTCTTAATCTACCTTTAACCTGTATTTATTTCTATCTTTTGAGACTCTTCCTATCCTTCAAGGCCCATCTCAGTTGCTACCACTCCCTTGAAGCCCTCTCTAATCCCTCCAGATGTAATTCGTTTCTCCTTCATTAGAACCATGTTATACCTCTCCTGGATCAATCATACTTTAATTTGTATCTGGGTTTGTTGTTGTTTTTTTCTTTCTTCAAAGTCTTTATCTTCCTCATTTGAGTGTAAACTACTTGAAATCCAAAGCTCTCACATCTTGTTCATCTTTATATCCCCAACAGCACCCAACACGATGCTTTGCATATGTAGTAGGCATTTAATAAATTGTTAAATTTAATTAAAATGATTCAAATTTCTGTTTAATTCAGACACTTATAAAGATATCTGATGTGAAAAATGTGGTAGAACATATCTCTGATCTGTGCTGCCAGGGAGATTGAGGCTTGCAGATATCCTGGGTATTCCCAACTGCAATGAGATAAGCTGATCAGGTGTCTGAATGTTATGAACCCCAGGGTCTGGGAAGCTACCATATTGTCTGAGGAGGGCCAAACTGAACCAGGTTGGAAATAGAAGAAGTCTCCAGCTCCTGTGCCAATTAGAGTAAGACTGGACTCATAAATAGCGCCTGTGCTTCTGCCCTAGGAGAGATAGGAAACCTGCTCTTCAGAAAGAAGAAGGAAATGTCTGCTTCAATAAGATTTAGAATCTAGCATATTATGTCAACGTTTAGCCATAAATCATTTTAATAGTAATCAACCTGTAATTGTATTTTGAGTTGTTTTTGATCACCCATTTTCACTTTTTTTAATAGCTTCAAGAATTTGAAGCTGCAATTAAGCAAAGAGATGGCATCATAACCCAACTTACGGCTACCCTGCAGCAGGCAAGAAGAGAAAAAGATGAAACTATGAGAGAATTTTTAGAAGTGACAGAACAAAGTCAGAAGTTGCAAATACAGTTCCATCATGTAAGTCTGATTGATGGTAAATTTTCATTATTTGATAATAGTATAATTTATTTCTTGCAACTTTTGTGTCTTTCAGGATAAATATTATGTTCACCTAATATTTGTTTATTATGGATTATTATATAAGGAAAATAATGGGTGCCAGTTAATCTCATTAACCAAACATCAGTTTATATTCCCCTTGGTGGTTTCCTTTTTATTGGGTTTTCTGCTTTCTCCTTTTGTTTTCCATTTGAAGAATTACAGATGATAGAAAGTTCCATTATTTACATTACCATTGTTTACTAATGGCTTCTATGTCTGAGATTGAGCTTTGTCCTCAAAATAGTAGGAGAGCTAAATAATTTTCTAAGCAATAATAATAATAATAATAATTCCTTAGAACAAAAAATTCTTTGAGCAAATAATAAGGCTCATGGTTATTCTTTCTCTCCCCCTCAAAAAACTCCTTTACCATTCATTTGTAGTTTGTAATGTCTGTGTGTATGTGTGTGTGTATAGAAGCAGAAGTGATCAAAAATCTGCAGATAAAGTGGTAATAAGCAGAGGTAGAATTAATAACCAGATGGGTGTCTCTTTCTTTTCATGACGATTGTTTCCTTCATAGCTGATGAATGTTTTTTAGCATGATATTAACTGCAAAAAAAAAAATCTGTAAAAATCAAATTTCAGGCTTGAAATTTACCTTTCATCATGCTACCTCTTTTTTCAGTGGACTTTATTGAACACATTTTCATAAGCAAGGCCAGGGCTTTCTCCTCCAGGTTCATTTTGAGGACACCTCTTACAGGGTCACCCAGAAACTTTGTGGAAGAAGGAGAAACTGACCGTGTGAACCTTGGCCTGCAACAGGGATTCTTAACTTGGGGTCCAGGAGCTTCATTTTTTAGTGTTTTGGTAACCACATTCCAATGTAACTACTTTCTTTTGTCATCCTTTTTTTTTTAATTTTATACTTTTAAAGACATTATTTTGAGAGGGGAAAGCCAAGATGGCAGAATAACAGAACAAGTATGACACAATTCCTCCAACACAGACTTTCCTCAAAGATTTGGAAAATGCATCAAGTCAATTCCTGATCAGGAAATTTAGAAACAAAATCACAGCAAGGCTTTTTTTTTCTTTTCTAATTAAGATTAGTATAGGGAGACAAAGAGTTCTCTGGATATTGGGGACAGGACCTGTCCAGACATATGGCTACATGCCAGAAATGAAGAAGGACTGAGGCTGTGTCCCGGAGCAAGAAAGGGACCCAGCCTTGTTCAGGAACAGGTGCCCAGTGACAGACCTGCCCCAGACCCAAGGTGAACTCAGGAGGGCACCTATGCCTAGGGGTGGCATCCCAGGGTAAGGAAAAGTGGTGGACCTTAGGCTGTGTCCTGAGTGAGGAGCAAGTCCAGGACTCTGACCAAGAAGCAGAGCAGGGTCTCTGTTCTAGCCACCAGCCTAGTTTGAAGCCTCCAGTGAAATAATGAAGATGGGAATCCCAGATAAAAGGGGACCTTGCATTTTGGTCACACAGAACCAATGACAGTGTCTGAGTCCAGCCACAGTCTACTGGAGCTTCCAATAAAGAACAAGACAACGCTAGGGTTTGCATTCCCAGACCAGAGCCAGAAACTTGCAGAGCTCAGACCAGGAGGGCAATAATCAGACATGGCCCCAGATCACATTGCTTTAGGAGCATTAAGAGGTTTCCGGTGTCCAAGCTGAGTGGTCCTTGAGGTCTTGGAATTGTATAACAACACTCAGCCCTCCAGGAAAGCATCAGAAGGATCTAAGACAACAAAATCTCAGTTCAGACATTTCTCCCAGAAATGCACAGAGCCCAGTCCTAACATCAAGTCCAAAGTCAGGAAGGAGGCTGGAAAAATGAGCAAACTAAAAAAAATCACCATAAAGAGGTATTATCATGGCAGAAACACTCAGGACACAAACTCAGAAGAGACTGGCTCCAAAATGTCTACAAACAGAGCCTCAGATATAAACGTAGCTTGCCCAGAAGTTTAACCAGAATTCCTGGGAGAAGGGAAACAAGAGTGTTAGAAAGAACTCAAAATAATTTTAGAAACCAAATGAGAGACTTAGAGGAGAAAAATTGAGGAAAAAAATGGGAGCTGTGGGAAAAAAAATTTGGAAAGTTTATTAATGTCATGGAACAAGAGGTACAAAACCTTACCAAGAAAAAACTCCCTAGAAGCTGGGAGAAGCAGTGGATAGAGTGCCAAGACTGAAGTCAGGAAGACCTGGGTTCAAGTGCGGCCTCAGGTACTCACTAGCTTACTAGTGACTCAGGACAAGTCATTTAACTCTGTTAGCCTCCATCTCCTCATGTGTCAGATGTATGTGATACTAGTACCTACCTCCCAAAATTGTTGTGAGGATAAAATGAAATAATGATTGTCAAGAGCTTAGCACAGTACGTAAGTGCTCATAGTGAGCACTATATAGATATTAGCTATTATTATTAAAATTAGAATTGATCAAATAGAAACTAATGTCCATAAGACAAGAAGTGTTAAAGTAAAAAAAAAAAAATTAAAGAAAATATAACGTATCTCATAGCAAAAACAGCTTATGTGAGAAACAGATTGAAGAGAAAAAAATATGTAAGAACCACTGAACTACCTGAAAGTAAATGACCAAAAAAGAGCTTAGATATGTTTCAAGAAATTGTAAAGGAAAACTTTTCCAGATATCTTAAAACCAGAAGGCAAAATAGAAATAGAAAGAATCAGCTGATCACCTCCTGAAAGAAACTCCAAAACAAAAACTCCCCGGAATATTGTAGCCAAAATCCAGAGTTTCAGGGTCAAAGAAAAAACACTAGAAGCAGCAGCAAAGAAGAATTCAAGTACCAAGGAGCCATAGTTAGAATAACACAAAATTTCCCAGGCACCACTTGAAAGGAACAGGAACCTTGGAATAGAATGTTCCAGAAGGCAAAGAATCTAGGGGCTTAGAGCTAAGAATAACTCAGCCACTACAAGGAGAAAAATGGCTTTGTAATGAAATGGAAATCTTCCAAGCATACCTAGTAGAAAGATCAGAGCTCAGTTAAAGAAACTCAGGACTTGAGAGAAACACAAAAATGTAAACGTGATTATACTCTCTGACCTAGCAATATCACTGTGAGGTCTGTTTCCCAAGGTGATAAGGGGAAAAGGAAAAGAACCTAAATGTTCTAAAATATTTATAGCAGTTCTCTTTATGATGGCAGAGAACTGGAAATTGAGAGGATGTCCATCAATTGAGGAATGGCCAAACTAGTGTTGATGTATGACTGCGATGGAATACTACTTTGCAGTAAGAATTATAAGCAGGTTGATTTTAGAAAAACATGGAAATACTTGCATGAAATAATGAAAAGTAAAATGAACAAAACCAAGAAAACATTATATATAGTAACAGCAATGTTGTTCGAAGAAGAATTGTCAACAACTAAGTTATTATGAGTATTATTATGAGTATTAAACACTCAAATCAACCATAAAGGACCTATGAAGGAAGATGCTGTCCACGTCCAGCAAAAGAACTGATGAACAGAAGTATGCATAGAATGGTTCTACATCTCTTTGTAAATCTGTGTCAAATGATGGCCTTTTAGTTCAGGGTGGAGAAAGGAGGGAGGGAGACAGTTTGGAACTTAACATGTAACACAAAAATATTAAATTTTTTAAAATGTAAAGTAAAAAAACAGATGAATCAAAGAACAAATCATAGAAAAATATCAGCAATTTCATTGAAGACAAGAACAATAATGAGACAACACATCAAAAGTTTTGGAATATAACTAAGATCTTACAGAGAAATTAATATCTCTAAACACTTTATCAGTAAAAGAAAGAGTAAGTCAACTAATAGAAACTCTGAAAATCAAAGAAGAGACTAACAAAATTAAAAAGAAGAAATCATTGAATTAATAAATAACACTAGAAGCTGTTATTAAAAAAAATAAAGTAAATCAGTAGCTAACTTGATTTTTAAAAGACAAAGAAGAAAACCAAATTAGCAGTATCAAAAAAAAATTTTAAAGATGAATCTACTACCAATGAGGAAGAAATAATAAATTATTGGGAACTGTTTTGCCCAGTTATATACCAAAAAATGGCAGTATAAATGAAGTCAAACAATATTTTCAAAAATATAAAATGCTCAGATTAACAGATTAAAATGCTACCAAATAGAAGACAATCCAACATTAGAAAAAGAAATTGAAGAAGCCATAAATGATTTCCAAAGAAAAATACCCCAGTATCAGTTAGATTTACAAATGAGTTCTTTCAAACATTTTACAATTAATTCTAATACCACAAAAACTGGAAAAGTTGGAAAAGAAGAGATCACAAGAAATTCCTTATATGTATAAACCCGATCATGATACATAAACCAAAGAGAGGCAGAACAGAGAAAAAAAAATTGGACCAGTATCACTAATGAATACTGATGCACAAAAAAGGATTTTTTAAAATAAAATGTCAGCAAGGAAACTACAACATATCGCAAAGACTACAAACTCTGACAAAGCTGGATTTATACCAGGAATGTAGGGCTGATTCAGTATAAGGAAAGCTATAAATATAATAGATCACATTAATTTTTTAAAATTATATCAATAGATGCAAGAAAATCTTTTGACATACTACCACACTCATTTGTATTTAAAAAAAAAAACAAAACTCTTGAAAACATAGGAATTCAATCTTTCATTTAATAGTGTAAGTCAAATCAAGAGCCAGCGTATCTGTAATGTGAATAAACTAGAGGACTTTGTTCTAGTTTAAGACCCAGGATGAAGCAAGTAGGTTCATCATCACTACTGCTGTTTAATATAATACTCAGCCTGCTAGCTATAGCCAGAAGAGAAGAAAGAAAGCTCAGAGGACAAGCACAGGCAAAGAGGAGGCGACTAGCATTTCTGCAGATAGGGCTTAGATAACTGTTTACTTAGATAGGCAGCTGAAAAATAATTGAAACAATTAACTTCAGCACAATTTTAGGATATAGAACAAACCCCCGTAAAACATCAGGGTTTCTGTATATAGTTCTAAAATAATTCAGCAGTAAAATAACTACAAACAGTATTACATACCCGTCAAAGCAAAAACAAGAACTACATGAGAACAACTGCAGTGTAAGATATCTTTAGACAGATAAAGGCATCTGAGTAATTAGATAAATATTAACTGGACGTGGGCTGAGCTGAGCCAAAACAATAATGACTACGCTACCCAAGTTCTAATTTACCTTTTCAGTGCCGTACTAACCAAACTACCAAAGGATCACTTTATATAGCTAGGAAAAAACATACATCAAGAGGACCTAAAGATCAAGAATATCAGGAGAATTAATGAGAAAAAAAAAGTGGGAAGAAAAAGGGCCTAGCAGTACTAGATCTCACACTAACCTACCACAAAACAGTAGTCATCAGAACGTTTTAATACTGAGTAAGAAATGGAGAGGTTGATCAGTCAAACACAATATATAGGGGCAAATGAGTGTAGTGTTAGATAAACGAAAATATCCCAGAATTCACAAACAAAAACTTGAGAAAACTATAAAGCAGTCTAACAGAAACTAGTTATAGACTAATATCTCTCATCCTATAATAAGACAAACTCCAAATAAAGACATAATCCAGAGAGAAGGGTGACATAAACAGGTTAGAGGAGCAAAGAAGAAATTACCTGTCAAACTAAGAGCGTTTCCCAAAGTGATAGTCAGAGGAAATGAATGGGCACTTTGGTAAAGGAAGAAATCCAAGTTTCCTATGACTGTATGAGAAAAAGTGCTGTAAATCAATAATTAGAGAAATGCAAATTAAAACAACTCAAAGGTACCACCTTATGCCTATCAGACTGGTAAAGTTGACAGAAAAAGAAATGACAAAGCTAGAGGGTCTGTGGGAAGAAAGCATATAATATGCTGTTAACTCTGCATTACTATGAACTGGTCCAGCCATTCTAGAAAGCAATTTGGAGCTATATACAAAGAGCTAACTAAGCCTTATTTATTGTGATCCATTGATACCGCTACTAGGTCTGTCCTCCCATAGAGAGCAAAGAAAGAGGAAAAGGGCACATATGTACAGTATTTTGGGATTATTGCAATAAAGAATGGAAACTGAAAAGGTGCCTATCACTTGGGGAATGACTGAAGAAATGATATATGTATGTGATCTAATGCTGTTGTGCTATAAGAAACTCATGGTGCATGTTGAGATGTTTGTGTGTGTATTTTTTTATATGACCAATGTGGGTATTTGTTTTAATTATAATATTTGTAATAGAGGTTTTGTTTTGTATCATTTTCTTATTGGAGGTCAGTGGGAGGGAGAGGAGATATTTGTGAAAATAAAATTGAGTTAAATTAAAAAGTTATTTTGAGAAGGGATTCGTGGCACAAAAAAAGATTAAACTCCCTCCAGCCCCCACCACTCCCTAGTTAACTACTTAATCTGTGAGCTTTCTTGTAATAAGGACATGAGAACTACAGAGAGGGTTATGATGAGATTTCAGTAGCTATATAATATGTAAACATATGTAGAAAAAGTATGTCAAGGTATATACTTTGCATTTGCCTAGAAGGAGACTTGGAGTATCCTTACATATTTTGGTCCGATTACTCTTGACCGTGACATTTTTCTGTAATCATATAAATTGTATTTCTTCCATTGTATTTTATACCATTAGTTGCATTTTCCTCCATTTCTGTTTTCACATCACTAACTGGAAAAGAGGAATTAACTTTTCTAGCTCTACCATAATTTTGACTTTTCAGAATTTCTGTGTTCTGTTTTCATAACAAAATGAACCGACGCCTTCTTTCCCTATGTGTTAGTGCCCTCCTGTACCATAAACACAAATTTACCATGTATTTATTTTGTGTATGTCTTATGTGCATTTATATATGTGTATATCATCTCCTCCAATCGAATGTGTGTGTGTTCGTCCTTTGTTGCCGAAGAAGACCACGACATCAGAGAAATGATGACGTGACTGGCACTTGACTTTGTTTTGAGTGAGTGAGGACTGTTCAGGTCACCAGCCTCACTTCTCCTCCAGAGCCATCTGAATCCAGTGACCAGGTATTCATCAGGATGACTGGATATGGCTCAGGATGAGGCAATTTATAAATTCCCTGAAGACATGAATTGTTTCATTTTTATTTCTGTGCCCCTAGCCCCTAGCATAATGCCTGGTAAGCTCATGATAAATGTATGTAGAGCGATTGAGAGGCTTTTTTCTAGTCTCAGCGTAGCCATCTTACTTTATTTCCACTAATTCGTGCACAGATTGCTAAACTGAAGGGGACATAAAATTACTATTTTATAAGCCTTTCTAGTTGATCAAATATGAGACAACACAGCTCTTATTAACATCTGTCCAAACAAAGTCTATACTTTCCCTCCAAAATCTGACCTGGGTTAAACTAGTGGGAACTATCATGGCATTAAATTTCAGGTTATATCCATAAGGTTTTTTCCCTTTCAAAGAAATTTCATTTTAGGAGTGCTCTCTCCTTTATGAGGGTGGTCTTTGGAACTGGACCGATATATTCTGTTTAGGGGTCCCCTAGGCAAATGCCAAACTTGCTATATTTTTTCTACATATGTTTATATACTTTTATTGAATAGGTATTGAAATCTCATCATGAAACTCTCTGTAGCTCTCATTATTACAAGATCGCTTACAGCTTTAAAGTAGTCAGCTAGTAGTTAACTGGGGGCTGGAGGGATTTTAGACCTACTTGAGACCTTTTTGATGGGATCAGACCAGATCTGTCTTTTACCAAATGTTGCTCCCAGTTGAATGGTTTCATAGCGAATTTCCAGTTTCTAACTCATGATGGTAATATAACTTTTGTGGAAGGGTGCTTCTTTTTCTGTTAAACAATTTATACCCTATTAAGAGATTCTTATACTTGTCAAGATGGGAATTTTTCAGAACTTTATTTGGGAAGTGAGGTGGGGGTGGAGAGTGAGGTACCCTGGTATCAAAAAAAAAAAAAAAAAGAAGAAGAAAGAATCCTCTTTTTCTTCCTTTTTTTGTGCCAGTATAGCTGCTAACATTTTTAATGTCTCATTTTTTTTGCCTTTTTAAATTTTAGTTACAGGCTAGTCAAAGTCTGAGAAATACTAATCACAGCAGCACAGCTGCAGATTTACTTCAAGCTAAACACCAAATTGTTTGGCAGCAGCAGCAGCTAGAACAACAACACCATTTATTAGAAGATTATCACAAGAAGAAAGAAGAATTCAAAATGCAGATTAATTTCTTGCAAGAGAAAATTGGAACTTATGAGATGGAGATGGTATGCTCTTTTTAGTGATAGTCTACCAAAAGATTTGTAACTTTGCAATTAATTTTACGTTGACTTTTTATCTCCCTTTGAACTAATTTAAGAAACTTTAGAAATAAACATTCATGTCATCATTATTATTCAAATGACTCACAAAAGCTTTATATGAAGAAAAGGTCTTCTCATGGATAAAATGATAATTTATTTTGTAACTTTACCAGCCCCATTATAATAACTCAAGTCTTGAGTTCTAAGCCACAAATTAAACATTTATGTGGTGATGAGTTCCTGCTGCTAGGTCTTATGATTAAGGCCTTTGGAAAAGCATAAATCCATGCTAATTAGGTGTTATAAGCAGATTACATTAAAGGGAAACTGAAATTAATAATGTTTCTATGTAGACTCAGATTTCTGACCCTGCTAGTATTTTACCTAAGAAGATCCCTGTATTTTCAAGGCATATTGTGAAATTCTGAAAAAAATTCTCAAAGCAAAATTTTAATTCCCTTTTAAAAAAAATCAAATATCACTTATTTGCTGAAAAAATCAAAACAAAACATTTATTAAAGACCTTTTTCATGCCAGGCACTGTGATAGGCACAAATAATATGAAAACAAAAACCAAACAATCCTTGTCATTAAGGAGATTACATTCTCTTTGGGGGAGAAATGTGAAAACTGATGAATACAAAATATGTCCAAAATAAAGAAAATACAGTTTCCAGAGGTAGGTGGAAGTCATCAAGACAAGGCTTGTTGAGGGCATCTCAATGGAGCTAAACTTGGAAAGAAGTCTGAAGCTACGTTGAATGACTTTTAGCCGTGGAGGGCAGCCTCTGCAAAGACACAGAGACAAAAGCTGGAATGTCAAGTATGGGGAACAGCAAGCAAGTCACTGAGCTAGAAGGTAGAGTGCGAGAAGAGGTGGCAGAGGAGTCTAGAGGCATTAGAGAGCCGCTGGACCTTTGTGAACAGGGGAGGAACATGGTCAGAATTGTGTTTTAGGCATACGATTAGGGAGGAGACTGGAAGTAGGGAGACCAGTGAGGGAGACATTGAAATAGTCCTAGTGAGAGGTGAGGAAGGCCAAAACTGGGGTGGGTGTGGTGTGTAGAGGAGAGAAAGGGACAAATCCAAGCAATTCTGTGTAGCTACAATCCATAGTACTATGCATTTAATTGAATATGAGCTGTGAAGATGAGTGAAGTATTAAGAATGATACCATGCTTAAAAAACTAGCTGGCTGGAAAAGAGAATTTATGAAATTAAGCAATGATTATATGTAAAAAGCCCAGAAATCACTGGAAATCATTGACATAAATGCTAGAGAATGAAGCAATGATCAGGAGAAGTCTTGATATTTAAATATAGCTAAGGAAGGCATATCAGGCCCAAAGTGCCACATTTGGAATTGCCATACAGACATTTTGCTAGTGTTATGTGAAAAATACACATACACTGGTGAGTATAAAGCTAAATGAAACCACAGTCCTTGTATTCCACAAGCTAAGACCCCAGTAAAGGGAGATACCACCAACAGAAAGAAGTATAATAGTAGTATAAGTAGAATGTGATTTGTGCCAGATGAAGAAAGTGGAAGAATTGTTATATAATATTAGAGAAGCCGAGAGAGAAGCCTGCACAGAGAAGATTGAGTTTGCCCTGATCTTAGAAGAACTGGAAGTATTCCAATAGGTAGATACAGAAAGAGAGTATATTCCAAGTCAAGTCAAATCAATAAGCATTAATTATATGCTTACTAGATGCCTGTCACAGGTGGAGTGAACACCCTGAACAAGGAGAAAGGCACATCTGGTGAACCATTAGTAGCTCGCTAGAGCAAAGCCAGTGTAGAGGTCCAGTGGGGCGAGGTCACGTAGGGTCTTAAACGCCACATTATAGAACTTGAACTTTATTGGGTAGTCAGCAGAGAAGCTGAAGTCATTAGGAAAAAAAGGAACAGAAACAAACATGAAGAACCTACTACGTGTCCAACACTGGGCTAAGGTCTGCACAAATGTCATCTCATTTAAGAAGGTCTTTACAGAGATTTTTCTGCCAGCAGTACGTGGGGCTATTCAAGTCAGGAAACTATGTAGGTAGCTTTGGGGATTAATTTGCTTAACACATATTTATGAAGTGCGTACATGACTAATCAGCCCAACAATAATACTACGTGCCAGGCACTGACTGTTCCAAGTATTTTACTATCAAAGGAGATAATATTTGTAAAGTGCTTAGCATACATAGTGCCTGGCACTGGCACATAGCAGGTACTATAAATGTTCATAGTATAGTGATTATATCACATCTTGAACTATTCTCAGTTAACTAGTATTAATTTAATGACTTTACTGTATAAAATTAATAAATGCAGAAGAGATACATCACTTAACAAGATCAACATTTTTGATAGGTAAACTACATAAGTAGTAGTCCAACTCAACAAGTGGCTCATAGTCCATAAACCATGATGTCATCAGTTCTTATCAGGCATAGTTCTCCTTATCCATGACTCTACAACTTGAGTCCTGAGCTGGAGTCAGGAAAAAGTTCATCCCTGTCTCCAAATTTCCATTGAAACCAGAATTTTGAGGTTGGATTGCCAAGCCAGAATATGATAGTTGTCCCAGATTTGGCTTGGAGTTTTGCTGTATTAGGTGGCTTCTAGTTCCGCCGTACTGGCAAGGCATCAGGCATCTGTGAATACACTTTTTCCCCATCCTTTTCCGATGAATCACCTCTGGTTTACCAGCAAGATCTAGGTCAGTAGTAGATTTTGTCATTAGTAGTCATGCAGAATACAGATCTTCTTCATGGTTATGCTTATTGACCCCCTTCCTAACTGAATAATAGATGTGTATGCACATTGTTGATCTTTTAAGAAACTTCAGAATAAAAGTTTATCAATTTTAAACCTGTTATATACAAATCACATTATTTAAGGCAATTAGTATACTATAAAATGAAAGGAGAATGCTTTACTATCAAACCTAGATGACAGAGTTCTGAAGCTATGTGCTAAGTTGCCATCAATTAAAGATTCTCTCTCTTATTTTCAGAAGGAACAAAAAGATTCAAGTAAAAAGGAATTAGAGGAAAAAGATTCAGTCATGGAAGAGTTAAAAATAAAACTAGTAGAAGAAGAAGAAAACTCAGTTGAGCTGAAGGATAAACTCATTGCTACTGATAAATTACTGGGGGATTTCAAAGAACAGATTGTAGAAAAGGACAAAGAAATAAGTAATATAAGACTAGAATTAGCGAATTCTGAACAAAAAGAAAGACAGCGTTCTGGTGAAATAAAACAATTAATGGGGACTGTTGAAGAACTTCAGAAGAAAAGTCGTAAGGAAAGTCAACTTGACACTGAGACGGTACAAAGAATGGAAATACAGACTCAGCAGAAATTGGAGAAACTCCGAGTAGAGCTAGATGAAATGTATGGGCAGCAGATTGTGCAGATGAAACAAGAGTTAATAAAACAGCATCTGTTTGAACTCGATGAACTTAATGCACAACATAAAGGAGAACTGGAAAATGCTTTAAAAACATGTCCAGATATTCCAGTAAATGAAAATCAAATACAGTTAATGAATATGGCAATTACTGAATTGAATCTAAAACTTCAAGATGCTATTTCTCAAAAGGAAAAAATAAGCAAGGAGTTAGAAATAATTTCAAGAGCAAAATCTATTTTGCAGAGTCAACTTGAAGACCTTTTTGAAGAATTAAGCTTTTCTAGGGAGCAGGTTCAAAGAGCTCGACAGACAATAGCTGAACAAGAAGATGAACTTAGCGAAGCACACAAATTGCTTAGCGGTGTGGAAGATTTGAAAGCCCAGATCGTGTCTGCGTCTGAATTCAGGAAGGACTTAGAGTTAAAGCATGAGGCCGAAGTCAGCAATTACAAGATAAAGCTTGAAATGCTAGAGAAAGAAAAGAACGCTGTTTTCGATAGAATGGCTGACTCTCAGGAAGCTGAATTAGAAAGACTGCGAACTCAGCTGCTATTCAGCCACGAAGAGGAACTAACTAGACTCCGGGAAGGCTTAGAAATTGAGCATGAAATGAACATAGAAAAACTGAAAGATAACTTAAGTGTTCACGATAAACAACAGATAGAGGAATTACAGAAGGAAATGAGTCATGAGATGGAAAGCATCCAATTTGAAAAAGACAATTTAATAACTAAGCAGAATCAATTATTTTTAGAAATTTCAAAGCTGAAAGATTTACAGCAGTCTCTTGTAAATTCAAAATCAGAAGAAATGACTCTTCAGATTAAGGAGCTTCAGAAAGAGATTGAAGTACTCAGACAGGAAGAAAAGGAAAAGGGCACACTGGAACAAGAAGTGCAAGAGTTACAACTGAAAACAGAATTTTTGGAGAGGCAAATAAAGGAGAAAGAAGATGACCTTCAAGAAAAATTTACACAACTTGAAACTGAACATACCATTCTTAAAAATGAAAAGAAAACTCTAGAAGACATGTTGAAAATATATTCTCCCATTAGCAAAGAAGAAGGTTTTATTTTCATAGATTCAGTTAAGCCCAAATCTGAAGAATGTGAGTGGCAAAAAAAAATTGATATACTCCTAGAAGAAAATGAAAAACTCACAAAACAGTGCACACAGCTAAACGAAGAGATTGAGAGGCAAAGGAATACATACTCATTTGCTGAAAAAAACTTTGAGACAAATTACCAGGAGTTAAGAGAAGAATATGCTTATCTTCTAAAGGTAAGATCTGATTTAGAGGACAGTAAAAGCAAACAGGAAGTAGAATATGAAATGAAGCTAAAGGCTCTTACTGATGAGCTTTATCATTTACAGAAAAGTAAGCCAGTTCTTTTAGTGAAAACTAAAAGTGCAGATTGTGAAAGTTGTAAAGATGACAAGTCTTTCACAGCAGAAATTTCTGAAATTGGTGAAGTTGTTGAGAAAGATACTACAGAACTTATGGAGAAACTTGAGGTGACCCAGCAAGAGAAATTAGAACTGTCAGAGAGACTGTCAGATCTTTCTGAACAGTTCAAGCAGAAACATAGTGAAATTAATCACTTAAGTGAGGAAGTGAAATCTCTAAAGCAAGAGAAAGAACAAGTTTTAAAAAGATGCAAAGAGCTAGAAATCATAGTTGGCCATAGTCGAGCAGAACACATGGATGAGTTAAAACTTAAGCCATGCAATTTTAAAGATGGTATTCAAACACAGGGAAATAAAGATTTTGCAGCTCCTGTACTTAAAATAAATAAAGACTTTGATGAAGGGGCAAAGATCATAGAGATGAATATTAGAAAAGAAAGCGAGCAAGAATTGGTGAAGCCTGAGAAGAATTCTCTTTTGGCTCCCATGGACTCTGTGACTGACCAGTTGGCTAATGAGTCGTTAGCATCATCTTTAGCTATTGCACAGAGTGGAAATGACCAGCTTCGGCAGAAACTCAGTCCTCTGAAATCTGAACAGGTTTGTTTACTGATTCATGTGTGATTAAGCTAGAAGAGGGAAAAACCTCAATTAGAAAATATTTTTGTTCTTTACAAAAATATAAATGAACATTCTGAAAAGAAGAATAAAATTAACCTTTTTCAAGTTATTCTCATTAGGGCTTGTAACTTATTTTTCAGGTAGATTTTAAATAGACAAATTAAATTATCCTAATTTTCTGTAATTGTTATATTGGATCCAAAAAACATGAAAAACTAACTAATGAAAACAGTTTATATGTTCAGATAAAGCCAGAGGAAACATTTGACAGTTTATATTTTGCCAACTGTAATACTGTGAACATTAATCTAATTAATGAAAATTATTATAGAATGATATGGAAGTTACAAGTAGGATGATACATATTACTGCCTAACCAGGATCGATTTTTTTTTAAAAAAAGCATTTCTAGGTAACAAGGTCACCTTATGGTGATCTAATGATGAATCTAGAAATCAAGAAATTGATACCTGTGAGCTACTTAAATCTATAGAATATTTGATTATTTTAGAGATAGTGATGGTTTCAACTCACATAAATTTGTAGAGTGAAAGATTCTTAGGAGACAATACTTGTGTTCGAAGACCACCTGCTTAGATGGTCAGTTTTCTGACCATTGTAGAAGTAGCTCCCATCTCCTTACTATGGTTTAAGGAATGGATTGTTTTGGTTTTTTTTTTTTGTTAAGTAACTTAAAGGTGATCACTGGTACAGAATGTATTAGAGCAAATTCTTTCACTTTGCCTCGTCAGTTTCCTTTTGACAGCGTGGCTTACTCTACGGGCTGAGACCAAGGCCAAACCATAGACATTCAGAGATATTTCTTGCTCCTTACGGCTCTCCGTGTACTAGAAGTTGATTTCTTTATCTAGTTGTATTATTATTTTGGACTGATGGATTTTCTGCTCCTATTCCTACCTCAATTCTGCAATCCTGTTTCTCCTATTAATTACCAGTATAACCTTGGGAAAGACATTTCATCCTTCTGTCCTCAGTTCCCTTATCTGTAACATAAAGGGGATAGCCTTTATGACCTGTGTGGTTTTCTAGATTTCTCAATCTAGCATGGTAAGTTCACAGGATGAGGAAATAGCCAGTTTTGAATTTAACAAATATTTAGTACACACAGTGCTCAAAACACTGTTCTGGGCACTGGAACGGCACTGCCGTTCGAAGTACAATTACAGGCAGAACGAGAAGCTTTAGATAGAAAGGAGAAAGAGGTTTAAAAATTCTTAATTTTAAAAATTGATATTTTAATTATTTTATTATTTTAAAAACATCAGTTGAACTTAAGAGATTTTGTCTAAAATACTTCAGCATGTTAACTAAAAATTTTTAATTTGCCTTCTTAAAGATACATCACTGTGCAGCAATAGGTTTTGCTTAGAAATTGTGATTTTTTTTAATAAGTAGTATTTGTCTTTTCTGTGAACTTACTTTAACAGTATCTTTACTATGTGAATATCCCCACTCCTCACCCCTTCCTAAACTATCTCATGATTGAACTTCCACAATTTATTTATGTAATAAAAATACAGTAATTTTCTAATTGTTTTTAGTATGTATTCAGTATATTTTTTTCTTTCTGAGAGAGAAAGACCACTTGGGATAAAGAAACATGATTTTTAAAAATTCAAAATTGATGTTTATTCTGATAGTCCCAAGTGAATTAGAAATAATTTATAAGAAAACCAGTCAGAAAGAGATGCTAAGAAAATATTATCAGAAACACTAAAACTCAAAACAATCTGAGAGGCTGACTTAAGGTTCTTGAAAAAAAAAGTTGTTTGGCAGTGGGTTCTTTTTTTTTTTTTTTTTTGAAGTTGTATTAGAAGAAAGAGGCAGATAAAAGAAGAGGACCAGTGCTCAGGGTGACTTGAGATCATAAGAGAAAACAGAACTTTTCAACTTGAGTTTTCTTCTGTTTTCTCTGCCAAGAGGAATGACCCCTCAGGAAAGGCCAGAATGTTGATTAATAGGGAGCTGAAACACAAAATAAATGAGGCAGTGCTAAGAAAGCACTCAGCTACCCTTAAGAGTTCATGCTGAGGCTGTTGGAAAGGAGTGAGGGTTAGGTGGATCACCTTCTCCCTGGTGAAAATGTGGAGGGAAGGACGGTGCAGACCTCTCTGATGTACTCACGCTGTCCATCCAAGGAGCCTCCTTTCAGGAAACCCAATTCCAAGCTGCAAGCCACTTCATGCTGGGGCAGGGATAGAGAAGGAGTGGTAAACAGATCTCTGGCTGTCCTTACTAATGATAAAACAGAAAAAACTTTGTGTGGCAGAAAGAGAGCTAGATATGAAGCAAAATGATATGAAGCAAAAATACACTTCCAGCTCTTCCACTTACCTCTATAACTTTGGGCAAATCATTTCACTTCGATGAGCCTGTTAGTTCATTTGCAAAATGAGGAAGTTGAATTAGATGATCTTTGAAGGCCCTTCTAGCCTTCAGTTTCTCACCTTTCGACCTCATTTTAGGGGTTTTAGCTATATCCTCTGGTGGCCTGTATTTTGACCATTAAAGGACTGCTCTACTAATAATTTCTTCATTCTAAAGTAGAAATCAAAATCATAGTAACCGAGCAATAAAAATTTACACCTCTTCTTTTGTGTTAGAAGTTAAAACCCGAATTATGTTTATTTTTCCTTTGTAATCTTAATAGTTTTCTAAAATATGTAGTTCTATTTTTGTACAGTGCTTAAAATGTTTCGTCTCATTAAAATTTTAAAACGTGCAATCATATTCTTATCCCTTATCACAGAAAGAACTATATTTCAACTCTAAATTGAGTTAAGCAAATATTTATTGAGTTCCTATTATTTGCAAAGTAATTGTGCTAGAAATCACAGGGGCTATGGCAACAAAGAAGATAAGTGGCAGCACCTAACCCAGCATCTTTTTCAGTGTAGAAGTGCTTAATAAATGTTGGCTGACTTTCAGTAATGTTCTCCGAGGGGCAAATAGCATGTTGTTGGAAGCACAAGACAGTTACACTCATAACAATAATGTACTCTAAAAAGTTTTCAGTCTCATCAAGAAAGTGCCAGTGGAGGAGGGTCAGTGTCCACTGGTATCAAGGACAGCTTCAAAGAGGCTGGTGAGAAGGGCTGTTTTATTCATGGCATTTGTATTCCCAAGGCCTAACAGAGAGCAGACGTTCATTGATTGTTTGACATGAAAGAATGGGCAGGATTTTGATAGGTAGGTAAAGGGGGAAAGAGAATCCTGAACAGGAAATAGTCAAGCAAAGGCATAGGAAGAGGATACTAAGTCATCTGGTCTAGATGGAGCATTGAGTGGAGAAGAAGGGAACTGTTGGGAGACAGAGCATGTCATGGAGGGTTGTGAAAACCGTGATAAGGTGCTTGGACCTCGTTCCATGATCTGGTCAGGCTTTTGAACAGATTGACTTGAGGAAGGTTCATCTGGCAACCATGGGATGTGTGGCGTAGTAGAGAGAGCACTGGGCCCTGGGGGATGAAGGACCTGGGTTTTAGTCTGTGTGACTTTCGAATCTCTTTAACTGACTGACTTAGTTTTGTTATCTGCAATAAGGTAATTGTACATGTCCTAGCCTTCTTACAGGACTATTGTGAGCACCTAATATTATACAACTCAGCCTCAGTTTCCAAATTTATAAAAATGAGGAAAGGGTAGCGCCTCTGTCACAAGGTCATGAGGTGCCTGTGCTCAATTTTATCTGCTCTGGACTTAGTAGCTTAAAAGTGCTTAGTTTGTCATACAATAGGAGAGTCTTTTTTAACTTCTTTTTAAAAATAATCTGTGCACTAGAATTGTTGCCTGAAAACTATAGTGATTTTTTTCAATTGCGCAATATTAGAACCAGGAGGGATCTAGCCTCCTGGTCCAGCCCCCATATTTTATTTGTTTCTTAGCACCCAGTCATGTCTAAACTCAAGATATAATTTTGAACACTGTTCGTACATCTTTTCCACAGGATGTCTTAGGAAATCAACACTGTGTCTAAAGAACTTCTTTCTTCCGTTTCTGTTTGTCATTTTGACCATGCAGATCACGAACTTAGAGGAACAATTGGAGCAATTTAGAGAGGAGCTGGAAAACAAAAATGAAGAACTTCAGCAACTGGACATGCAGCTGGAAATAGAGAAGAAGGAGCGCAGGGCACACCTTGAGGACCTCGAGCAGGAGAAGAGGTTTCTCCAGGTGAATGCTGCAGGGAGACATCAGTTACAGCTGGGCTGTGACGTGGAAGCACAGATGCGGATCCATTACACGTTATACATGAACACTATGTCAGTGCAAAGTGCTTAAGAAGGCATTTAACCACATTTTTTTTTTTAAACCAAGTAGCCATCTATGTGAGCAGCAGTGTGGGATGATGATGTGGTGCACTGTAGAGAGCGTTAGGTTTGGAGCTAGGATGCAAGGGTTCAGATTCTGGCTGTGACACTGAGCAGCTGCTTGACTGGGGGCCCAGAAGTCTCTGTTTCATCTTCAGTTAAATGGATATAGGATTGTTGCTAAACTCTTTGTAAACCCAGCATTATCATTGTTTCTTCCACATTTTTTTCTTGTGCATTTTGACATTCTAATTTACATAATCTTTAGTTGGAACATCATTCAGAAAATGCCATTCTAACCCCAGCCATTGTGTTTTATTGTTCGTCAACAGGACGAAACGGAAAGACTCGGTTTTGCTGTACAAGAATTTGAAGATAGCTCTACAAAGGACCATCATCAGGTATTTGGGAAGTTTACCCAGATGATACAGGAGAAAAAATTAGAAATTGGTAGACAAAATGACCATATTACAGACCTTCAGAAGCAGCTTGAAGTTACAGCTGATAAGAAGGTGTAGTTATCTTACATTGACTCCTACCTGAAATAAGTTGTAGAGCTGGAATTATAAAGAGCAGAAATGTTGGACTATTGGCTACAAGGAGATAGCAAATAGATTTCAAATATTTCTTACTTTCTAGGCCTCTAGAATTCCTGATATATTTCCATTCCCTTTGGGCTTCTACGTTATTCAAACTTTACTTAATGCTTTTTACATGCTAAGTACTTTTTTATTTATCGCTATATCCCCCACCTGCCCATCTCTGATCATTGCAGCAGCATTCTAGCATTTCTTAATGTTTGGTTTTCTCATGTTTCTTCGTGGAATTCTAACACACACACACACACACACGTATACATACACATGTACGTATACACACAATGCTTACGTATAATGAAAATGTCTCTGTGAGAGTTATTGATGACAGCATATCATAGTGGAGACTCGGAGTCAGGAAGACTTAGATTGGAGTCTGTCCTCAGACATTTAAGAGCTTTGTGATCCTGGGTAAGTCACTTAATCTCACTGAGCCATAATTTCCTCATCTGTAAGATGAAGATAATCACAGTGTGTAAATATCACCTAATATTATTATGTTTATGTATAATAAGTATATAGATTATTAACTTTGAAGAGCAATTAGAGCTATTTGGAAAAGAGTTGTAAAATATACCTACATACCACATATAGGTATGGGCTTAGCTTTTGGTGCCATTTTCTGGATACTGTTTTTACTTCAGCAGTTAAAATTTAAAATTCCATTCAACAAACATTTTTTGAAGATATATCACATGAAATAAGAAAAGGGAAAGAAACTGAAGGAATTAGAATAGTGAGGAAACAAAACTCTCCCTCTTTGCTTATGATATGATGGTATACTTAGAGAGTCCTAGAGAATCAACTAAAAAGCTATTTGAAATAATTAACAACTTTAGCAAAGTTGCAGGATATAAAATAAACCCACATAAATTATCAGCATTTCTATATATTGCCAGCAAAGTCCAACAGCAAAAGAAAGAAAAGATAGAAAGATAAAGTGCATTTAAAATAACTGCCTTACAGCAATAGTGATAGATTCTTTTTCATTTACATACATACATGTAGACATACCAGCTGATATTTTTATTTACTGGGCAAGACAATAATAGCTCTTCTTTCAAATGTGTTTGTTCTGTCCAATATAGGTAGTTTCAGTTCCTGGATCAATACACTCTGACTTTTATCAAAGTAGAGAAATGTGTTCTAGTGGTAAGTCATGATAGAATTTTATTTTGTTACATTTTCCACAATAGCATATTCGAAATCTTTTTGTCTGTTATGTGAAAATTCCTTTCATTTTTATAATTTAAATAAATAAAATTTATAATGCTTTTATTCGTACTAAATAATTATTTTTATTTATTTTAGACTCTGGATTAGATTGGAGTCAAGGTATCGGTCTTCAACAAAGCCAGGAATTTGATATTGAAGACACTCCAAGGGAAGAACGTGAAAATTCCTTAACTCCAGAGATGCTAAAGGTATTAATAAATTGATATCTTTCTATCAGATTAAATCCTTTCTGTGTTAGAGACAGTGGTGTATTAGGAGGTATAAGTACTACATTATGTAAGGAGACTCATAGAATTGTGATCCCAGGAGAGAGCTTATTGCCTTTTTGATAATGATTAAAGCAGCAATAAGGATAGATTTTACAGACCCAAAAGCCATATCCTGTGCACTTATAGCCACTGTGCAGCTTCGAAAAGGCAATGTGCTGAATGAAGCAGGAGCATGCTGGTAGGAAGAGGGGTCGGCTGAGTGCTGCGCTGGTCTTCTCTTTTAGAGATCTCAGTGTATGCCACTCAGCCCCCAGCAAGCATAGCATGCCATTCCCTGCTTGATTTTCCTTAGAGAGAAACACAGATACCACTTTCTTTTTCTGTTTCATTCTTCAGTTGTCCAGTACAGGAATACAATTTCAACACTTTGGTTTTGGGGTTTGTTTTACAGGGGTTGCTGAGAGAGGTCCATGATGAGGGCGTGCAAGTGCTAGCTCTTACTGAACCACATTTCAGTGAAGGAGATGCCCGTTTTACTGAGCAAACTTCTGCATTTTGTCTGGAAGATAGAAAAATCTACCTCAACGTAATCTCATCTGTTGAGGATTTAATTGCCAAAATGCAGGTGCAAAGGGAAACTGAGGTACACCAAAAATATAATGCAAGCATACGAATTTTCAGAATTTTAAAAATCTTTCCAGTGAGCCCTGTTTTCTCAAGTAAGATTTGTCCTTCATGTTGGTAAAAGTTGCTGCAAATTTCATACTTGAAAAGTGCAATTTTTGGAAGTGCTTGTTTAAATATTTGTCATTTTAAAATTATGAATATGTGATCATTTTTAGAACATATGAAAAATGCCCTGCCTTGAAAGTTGACATTATTTTATATTTTTTTAGCTTAATGAGAGTTCTCAGTCCCATGAGAATCCTCCAGATTGGCAAAGTGAATTTGTGCATGCCTTTCAGCAAATCTATCTAGAAGTTCAAAACATTCTGCTAGCCATACGTAAGACAGATTTGACAGCTCTCCCTATGAGAGATGTCCATGGATTGGTGAATCTGTTGGAGCAAAGATTACAAGATCAGGTACTGAAAGAAACTGCTGCAAAAGACATTGATTGCCATAGTACTGTTAAGAACCACTCCTGTGTGAAAGGGGAAACACACCAGAAACCCATAGTCCTAAAGTTGTTAGTATTTTGTGCTGTCTTTTTTAGTGAGAGGCTTCTTAATTAGTTTGATAGTCTTTTCAATTAAGCATTTAAACAAACATGAAGCATATGCATTATAAAGAACACTGTGCTAGATAATGGGAGAAGTAGATTGGAATAATAATATGTATTCCCTTCCCTAAGGAGCTCACTGTTGGATACAGTTTATGGATTTTTACATCACTTTCTAAATAGGTCATTAAATGCAGAGCTGCCATGGAGTATATTCAGAGTGCAGACAGAAGAAGCTTGTTGAGCGAAATCCAACCATTACGGGCTCAAATAAATACTGAAAAAATGACCATGAAGAGAGAAGAAGAGAGTGATTCACAAAGCCAAGGTATGTTGTAGTGTCGTGTGTGCTTGCCTATATATGTAAGTATGTATTTACAGTCCTGATTTTAATCTTTTTTGTCCTTTTCTCAGTTAATGAAAATTTTCTATTACTCAAACTTTCGTATTGTTCTTAGAGAGCTATCCAAAATCAAAGCCAAAGCAATTTTATTAGTATTAAAATAATGCGTATTTGCTTCAAAAAATTTACCAGTGAATAAATATTTCATTGAAAATGACACTAAAGCTACTGAGTAAAGTCAGCACCTTTCCCTGTTTTGCATCTATGCAGGATGAGATAATAAATAAGTTTCCTTCTCCACATTTCACTTGATGGCCGCACGAAAGAAGGATTCAGGGATTTAAACAGTTGTTACTTTAAACAAAGATTTCACATCTAATCTTAATCATGTGTGGTAATAGAATTTGTGCTATCATTGTACAAAATTTAAAGTATTCCTTTAAATAGATTTAGATTCCTTTCAGATCCACGAAAAATGTTTTTTAAGTAGCATATAGATAATCCAGATATATTCATTTAGATTCTGTACCCTTCATTTCTAGGGAAAAAAATAAACTGAAGATGATTTTACGTTAGATCAATGAGCACAGTCATGTTGTTATTTAAACGTATGAGTCTCTAATTTTATTGATTTCCATATACCTCAGCTAAAGTCAGTGTCTCCTCCCCGACAAAAAAGTACTTGTCAAAGACAGTAGCATAATGCCACCCAACTGCCCTCCCTGCACTTGGTGCACGGCGTCATCTTGAAAGTGGGATCTGGCGATTCCTGTAGCTATTCCTGTAGTGATTCTTGTAGCGATTCTTGTGGCAAATTGGTGAATGAAGTCAGAGAGAGTAAAGTGAAATCTGACTCAGATTATATCCACACTTGTTGAAAGTAATTTGCCAGCCCTGTCAGCCTTTTCCAGTGTAGAACAGAATCTACATTACTGTGACATGAAATTCATATGTATGTGTTGGTATTTATTGAGCCATCTATCTATCTGCCACTAAGAATGGAGATGAAAGTGAGTTCAATAATAGAACCAAATTCATGCTTTATTTTACAAGTACCTTTTATCTAAACATAAATTTAATTGACCATTGCTTTATTATTGCAGAATTTATTTTTGAAGTTTTTATTGGTATTCATTAAAATACTGTTTATGCATGACATGTTATTGCTTATATACGTGTATGTATATATACATATACACACGCACACACATATATATATATCACAAGTCAAATTTTGTTCCTCAAAATGTAGACAAATACATATGAGTTTTATATAGCATTAGTAGCCAAAAAGCTAGTGTTGCTTCTGTCTCCTAACACCATTTTTATTAAGGTATTTCATTCTAAATTAGGTAAGGATTTTAAAAATTCATTTTCTTTTCAACTTTGATGTCATGCTACAAATTTTTGTGTGTTTTGTGTTTTTGTTTTTAAAGAAAGTATCGTGAACAAAAGCACAGATTTGGATTTAACTTCTACAGAATCATAGTAAAGTTCACAGAAATTGTCTACAAAATGGCGCTGCACTGAAAAAAGAAATAGTCGACTAAAACTGAAAATTGTAGCATTAGTTAAATGGATAATCCATGCAAGTACTTTGCGTAGATGGCAACTTATTTATGGAGTACAAGGTTAAGGATTGTGAGCATAAGTTAATCAAATTTGTAGGTGAATGGAAAAAAATAAAGATTCTTTTATTCACATTATTATTTTAAACTTTAAAAGATGATTTCTATTTGAAATGTTGTATGTTTAATAAATTGACTTGTGTTCATTTTGAGTATCCTGTCATAAATTTGTTCTATAGCCATATAATCTTCCTGGTGTTTCAGTATAACATGGGGAACTTTCTTAATGTTGAGCGGTAGATTTCACCCAGTAATCCCAGATCATTGTCATTTCACATGTGTCTAATAAAATATTGAAGTGGTACAAAATTTAAAGTGTAAATAATAGTATAAAGCTAATGAAATAGAAGAGACCAGACCTGTAAATTAAGTAATGCTGTGACACAGTTATTCCTAAAAGCAATTAAGCAGTTGTCTCACAGATATTAGTGTGTTCTTTTCTAGAACTTTTAGAACACAACATGCAGCAGAAGCAGGCTCAGATCCTGGAGATGCAGGTGGAGCTGAGCGCACTGAAGGAAAAAGCAGCCAAACTACAGGAAGAGCTCAGTTCTGAGAGAGTGAGGGCTGCTGACCTCCAGGATGAGCGGACACAGGCCAGGCTGGAGCTCGAAACGACGCTCAAAGCCCAACACAAACACCTGAAGGAGTTAGAAGCTTTCAGGTGTGCTGGGCTTCCTTCTGTCAGTTTTCTGTTTGATTGGGCATCTGTGCTCCCATCCTTTCCACTTACACTGATATGCACCCAGAATGACCTCACTAATAATCAGTATGGATGTCTGATGCTATACATACCAAATTCTCTGTCTTCCTAGAGCTTGTTTGACAATAGCGTGATGCACGAAATCTTGGGGACTTCCTAAATCTTGACTATTTTTCTGTAATTACATTTGGGAAGACTTACAGTGCAGAACATTAGAACCAATGGATACCATGTACTGAGAAAGGCAATACTAAAAAAAAAAAGAAAGAAATGAGAAGATTGTATGCTGAAATAGAATGTCTGTGAACAGTTTCACCTAACATAGCGTTAGTAGTTTTTCCTAATCCTGAATCCAGGAGTCTTTTCTAGCCCCAGCTTCATACATTGGTTTGGTGTTAGGAAAGCTATTTATTTTTTATCTTTCTTTTAAAAAGTAACTGAAGGTAATGATTATGACCTATTTGGGATGAATTGATTAGTATGGGTGGGGATTAGTTCCTATATGTACATTTTTTAAAAGGTGGTATTTTATATAAAACATAGACATTTTTATAAATATCAGTGAAATTTGGATCCCTAAAGAAAAACTCATTATTTTGAAAAATTGCAGGAAAATATATAGCTATATAATGGTTATTTACCATACTCAGGAAAAAATGTGTATTTGCAACTGTAGTAAATTGCACTTTAAAGAAATGTATAAAGTTTCATTACATGTTGTATTGTCTACGTTAATAAATGATAACTTGACAGTAGTTAGCCGGTATTGCTCCTTGAATAGGTCATCTTCAACCGTAATAAGCATTTATTCAGTATCTGTTATACACCAGGCACAATTCTAGGTGCTAGAGACACACATCAAATAGTCCCTGCCCTTAAAAAGTTCGCATCCTCTCAGGAGAAACAACTTGTCTACAGATTATTCACTGTAAGATATGGACAAAGTAGATACAAAGAGGGAAGAGACCAGAGAAGGCCTCCTGCGGAAAATGGTGCCTAAACTGTGCTTGGAAGGAAGGTTGTGATTCTGCAAAGCACACATGAGGGAGAGATGCGTTCCAGACATGGGAGAGCATGAAGGGAATAATATGTGAAACAATTGAAATGAGCCACAAGGTATAAATAGTCAAGAACCTTCCCTATGATTAGGTTATTAAATGGTCCGTATTTGAGCTTTGACAGTAGGCACCAAGCCAACAGGTAGCTTCTCTGGGGAGGATGCATTTTCCTTCTTGGTATAATGCCGTGACAAAATATTGTTTTTTAAAGATCATTTCTGTTTCTGTTTTAGGATGGAAGCCAAAGAAAAAACAGAAAAAGTACATTTGTTAAATGATACATTATCCAATGAACAGAAAGAAACCAGAGAGCTTCAGTGGGCTTTGGAGAAGGAAAAAGCCAAGTTGGAACGTAGTGAAGAAAGGGAAAGAGAAGAACTTGAGGTATGCTCCTTTTCATCTTTAAATGATCCTGAACATTTTTTAAAATAAGTTTTTATTGATACAGTTTGGGGTTGGGTTTTTTTTTATATTATGATGGATTCCCCCAGAAATCCACTCCCTCTCTGTGAACCATCTCACATAGCAAATAGTATTTTTAAAGAGGAAAAATCATCATAACTGATTAATACATTGAAAAACTCTGAAAGTAAGCACAGAGTGCAACACTTGGAATCTCCCACCTCTGCAGAATGATGGAGCGGGAACCTCTTCTGTCTTATCTTCTAAAGCTTGCTTGTTCTGTATAATTTCACAACTTTCACTTCTGATTTTTTTTGTGGCCTTTCCTTTTACACTGTTTGTAGTCTTCTATATTGTTTTCTTGGCTTGGGTAAGAAGCCTTTTTGGAACATGCCATCTAAAGCTGTCTTTGTTAGGCACAACAGGTTGGGCAGCATACAGTATGTTGACTTATTATTTCATCTAAACTGTATACCATCAAAAAAGTAAAACATGTTAGTTTTGCATCAGAGAAGTCACATAACAGAATTATCATTCTTGAATTAAGTTATATTATATATGATATGATTCCATTGGTTGAGTGGAATCTGACCCTGATTACATTGATGGTAACTGAAAATAATCAACCTTGTTTATCATGTCCAGTCGGAAAATAGAAACTGCACTGCCTTGATACGCTAAGATAGCCTTAGCATATTCATTCACATCTATCACTAAAAAGGGGTAGGAAAATTATCCTAGTAATAGAGAATTCTAGTATACTGATTTAGAAGTGTTATGAGAGACCATCAGTCCCTAGCAGTGGAAAAACAGATCCAAGTGCACTGCCAGGAGACCATCTTCCAGTGGTGCTGACCCAAGCCCTGCTCACTAGGATTCTGATTCCCAAAGGACCTTGAAACATCAGCTCTGCTGATGTGCCTCAGGATCCTCGCTGCAGCCGAACCTTCTTTATGAGTTGTCTCTCCTCGTCCGAGTGTGAGCTCCTGGAGAGCAAGGCTGCTCACTTTTCTGCTCCTATTCCCAGCACAGAGCTTAGGCTGTGGTGTGCACTTAATAAATGTTCTTCCATTCCATTCTTAGGGGAGAAATGATATATATTCATATCCACTGTATGTTTCCTTCTCTTTAGAAGGATAAAAAAAATATTCTCAAAAGAATTCTGTCCTACCACGTTTTTTAACTTATATTCTTTGGCTTTGAAAAATGATTTATTAGCTTTACGGGGTGAATCATTTTTACCTTTGTTTCCCAGTTCTTACATTGTCAGGATTAACACTGATGACTGGTATCTTAAAAAAAGATGTGTTATTAGGATCAGAAATTGGTTAGTAACAATATCGTCTTCCTTCATTTTATTTTGTGCAAGGATCTAAAATATTCACTGGAAGGTCAGAAACAAAGGAATGTTCAATTAAATCAACTTTTGGAACAGCAGAAACAACTCCTGAGTGATTTGCAACAGAAAATAGTGTCCCAGGGAGCTCTGTATGATGCCCAGATATCAGAAGAGCGAAGCCAGAAGTCAGAGCTTCAAGGACTACTTGAATCAAAGAAAATTCGAGTCCTGGAAATGCAAGAGACCCTTGAAAGGGAAAGAGAATTACATGCACAGCTTCAGGCTCATGATGATGATGACCATGAACAGGATAAGGCATCCACATCAGGGGAAGCAGTGCTCAGAGAGCTGCAGAAACAGCTGTATGAAAAGCACAACCGCATAGTGGAGCTGGTCGGTGCAATTGAAAAATATAAGCTGGACTCTTTGCAAATGAGACAGCAGGTAGAGAAAGATAGACAAATCCGTAGGAAGACGTTGCTCACAGAACAACAGGCCAACACTGAGGGACTAAAAAAGATATAAGAGCTACAGTCAAAAATGGAAGACTTCCATTGGCAGCTGGAAGAGAAAAGGCAAGAAATTTATAAATTAGAACTTGAAAGGAAGAGATCACAAGAAATTATACAGGAACTTCAGAAACAAGAACAAGAGAAGGGAGAGAATTTTGAAACTGGAAGAGTATCCTATCAAAATCTCAATGAGGTATAGATTTTCGTTTTTGTAACTATGTATTTTGAATGGAATGTTTGAGTGGAATGTGGTCATAAAATTTGTTTGACTAGATACTGGGTAACATCTGAAAATAGTGAAGCAAACTAACATCTGAAAATAGTGAAGCAAACTACTTAAATTTTTAATTAGAGCTTTACTTAAAATGGAAGGAAATTGCTTTTGTATTTATTTAAGAAAAAACTTAGGTGGTGTACAGTAATTAATTATTATCTTTTTGGTCCTTTGGTCAGCCAACCACATGGGACTCATCCAGTGATGGAACAAGAAATTGAGTTCTCCAGCAGAAAATTGAAGGAACTGAAAAAAAAGAATCAAGTTATCCCCCACTGATTGAGATGAATGGGGGTGGGACAACTGAGGATATCCATGAGCTAGAGACTGTTAGGCAAAAGCTGCAGCTCATCTCATCAAAACTACAGCAGCTGACCCGCAAAGCCTCCAGCAGGTGCGAGAAACCTTCTTGACTTTCCAAGAAGGAATTTGTAACCTGGATAAAGTTGCTTATTAAGATGCAACACATTTTTGTGTTGTCACATCTGAATAGTGAAATAGTTTTCATTCATCCAAAAAAGTACTGTCTTCTTGAGCTTATATATATTTTTTAACAAAACTCTCCTTAATAATATCTAACATTTCTTTAGGCTTTTAAGGTTAAGAAATATAGTACAGTTAAAAATAAATTATGTAAAGTTTTTAGCCTAAAGGTAAAATGTGAGAAGGGAGAATTATGTGAAGAAGAGCTTTAGTTCTGATTGTTGTATTTACAGAGTTTAACACTCCCCAAATTAGTAGAATTAAGCCATGAGGTTTTGTTTTTTCATTTGGGTCCAGAAAAATATTGATCCCATTCTTTTACAATTACAAAAGTTTACTGGATATTCCCAGCAGGGGGAGGTAAGAAATTTTTAACCATTTATAAAGCAATATGGACTTCAATTTTGTCAGAAAATTGTAGAGATTTTTTGAAAATAGCAGTGTAATGCATCTCTTGCTTTGCCTTCCTGCTAAGACAGCTTTGGGGGATTTTCTGGATGAAATAATAGTGAGCAGGGTGAAGAGAATGGAAGCGAAACTTAAGGCCATCTTTTTTTGTTTGTTATTGATCGTTTAAAAGGTTTAGTTTGGGATAATAATGAAAGAAACTAGTGGTTAAGATTTAGAATGACCGAAATTTGACTTATTCATATCCTGTCTCTTCCTCATGAGCATGGATAATTGAGAGCAGTTCACCTTATCCCTATATGTGACTTTACATTGCACAATCTGTCCTCTCACAAAATGCAGTAGTTTCCTTGTTTATAGAACATCCAAGTTGTAATAAGACTTTAAACGGCTCCCAAGAATATGATCATACATTGTGTTTTTGTCACTATTTTTATATGTTGTTGATCTGATTTCATGTCACTTTTTTTTTCCTTTCTAGCCCACTTTAGTATCACCAGGCATTTCCTGTAGCTCATTGATTGAAAGTTTACTAAGACAAAATGCTGAGCTGACAGGACATATCAGCCAATTGACTGAGGAAAAGAATGATTTGAGAAATATGGTTATGAAGCTGGAAGAGGAGATGAGGTGGTTTCGACAGTCAGGACCTCGTGGAGACCAGGTATGTCTTTTGTCAGTGTTTGGTCATTCAGTAACATTGTAAATTGTGTTTTCTGATGGAGTGTGATGAGCCTGAACCTTTCTCTTGCTTTTTTCAAGAGGAGGGGTTCCAGATACGTAATTTCATTAGTGTAGGGAGTTTGCATTGAGGAATTTTTTCTGATTGGAGGCCTAGGTCACCCAGCCTTCACTGTTCTCCAGGCTCCTCCCCAGCGCTTCCTCTAACTGTCCTCCACTCGGCCCCCTCTTTTCAACCTCCACCATGGGTTATCTTTCCCCATTAAAATACAAGCTTCCCTTTTTTTTCTGCTTGTGTTTGTCTTCCCAGTGCTTACCATAGTGCCTGGCAGTAGTGAGCACTTAAGTAAGTTTTGGTTGACTTGATTTGACTATAGGCAATATGTGGTAGAATTATGTGGTAGAAGCAAGCCTGGAACCCAAAGGAAGCTAGGCTAGCACTCTTTCTTCTTTCTTAACATGCATACACTGTATAAACAAATACTTTTACCACACATAAGGAAAAAAATGAAGCTCCTAAGTAGAGTATCTTGTAGATCCTAGTGAAAATTGTTTTTTAATTAAAAAAAAAAGGAAAATAAACTATTAATTTATACAGTGATATTTTAATCAAAGACAAGAATTGAAAAGTCAGGCTGACAAATAGTAGAAGCTTATTGTCTTCATGGGAGCACCTGTCTAGTACATGATGGAAAACCTCCCAAGATTTGGAGAGTCACTTCCAGTGATTGTGAGGTGAATGTAAATAGTGAAGAGTAATGTAAATAGCGAAGAGTAGAACCAGTTTAAATAAAGCTTGATAAGGGATCTAGCTAAGCAAAGTAACCCCAAGGATTTTTAAGGATAAAAAAGAGCATGGACAACCACAAGAAGAAAAATGGAAAAAATCTGCAAAGATTTTTAGAACAAACTGCTTTCTGCATCAGGGAAGGTAGAGACACAGCACTTGAGTTCTGATGCCTTAATCCTAGAAGTGCTTGTCAAAGAGGTAGAAATGAGACTAAAAAGAACAAAGGCAGGAACAGCAACTGGACTGGACCAAGAACTTAGAGAAGAGATTCATGCAAGAGACAACACAACTCCCAGCTGAGAAGGCATTTAAAGGCAGGGAGAGATACCAGAAATTTGGGCAGGGATCATAAACTAAAAGCAAAATTTCACAGTAGATTGTATATTTACCATCTGAGTTGAAGAGAAATTCCCTAGGATGGTGAAGTTTTCAGATCGTCCTCTTTGCAGATGACCTTTTTATGCTGGCTGCATCAAGAAGTGGAACATGGCAGAGCCTCCTGGAGGAGATCCACAAGCATTCAAGAGTTTGGCCTAAGTATCCACATAGGAAAGATCAAGTGGATGAAAAATGTCTGTGACCAGATTATTACATGCCATTAAATGAACAGCCTAAAGAATTCTCTTACTGTCTCTTAGCCCATCTGTATCTATCTACATAGGTTGATCAAGATAGATCAGTAGAGAGTTGGATGAATAGATCAACAGATCAGCCAGTTGATCTCCTGGGCAGGCAGTACAAATGAATATCTGGTTAGGCCCAGAATTAAGCAGAAGGAGTTCAGGTGCCCTGGAGTGCCTTCAGGAAATGTACAGAGCTCCGTTAAATAATTCCAAATTCCTGGAAACAAAAGCTCATCTTTTAATACTAATATTCTACCACTATTGTAGGATGTGAGTCATATAAGAATATAAAAGTTAGTATAACAGAGGGCAAGGAAAAGATGCATGTTGGGTATGAGACAAGCTGCAAAAAAACATAACAAATAAGAACTGGAATAAAGGCTCTCATTAGGAAAATTTATGATCAGGGAAGAAGATAGATTGGTCTGATGATGAGAGTGAGAAATGACCAGTAGAAGACCTGAGCATTCTCCTTGTAGTCTCACAATGTCAAAAAAGAGAAAGAAAGTTCCCAGCTCACTTCACTGGGGTAAACTCATGAAAGGTATGAATAAGAGTTAGACAAGATGGACATTTATGGATGTGCCAAGATCTGAATGAATCAATAGGTGGAATATCCAAATTAATGAGATCACAAAAGTATTTGGTTATGGTGGATTTATTTGATCACATAAAAATAATTATCAGAAACATACAATGATTAACCACAACTATGTGATAATGATACATTATTGGAGTATGACTTTAAAGGAGAGTGAAAATGCAGAAGAGTCAAATGGTCAAGAATATGAATGGACATTTTGCAAAAGAGGAAACAGATTGTAAACAGACATTGAAAGATTGAAAAATCTCACTATTAAGAAAAGGAAATTGGCACATTTCTGGGACATAAGGAAAAGAGCCCTAGATCTGCAGGCAGAGAAATGGATGGGTAGTGCACCAGGCTTGGAGACATAAAGATTTGAGTTCAGATTCAGCCTCAGACACTGTGTGACCCTGGGCAAGTCACTTAACCTCTATTTGCCTCAGTTGAAATAAAGACTGGGGCCATTAAACTGTACATGGAGATCCCTGTGGGCCATGGATTGACTTCAAAAACCACATATTTAGAGTATCTATGACTTATCTTTATTTTATTTCATATCAAACTTTTATTTGTTTTGTTCGCTATTCCCCAAGTACATTTTAATCTGGTTCAAGCCCCACTGGGGAATGTTGTGGGAAACAAGCAACTGGCGGCTTGTGTTTGTGGTGACGTCTTGTGTAGTGGAGAGAAAGTCAGCCTCAGAGTCACAGGGGCCAAGGTCCTCGTCCTGTCTTGGAGACCTACAAGCTGTGTGATCCAGGAGAAGTTACACTCACTGCTCAAAGCAATTCTTTTTGACTTTACATCAAAGAAAAGGTGTTGCCCTGTGCTGGTACAAAGCTTCCTCAAGAGTTCCCTATTCATATAAAATCCAGATATTTATTCTGCAATATACTTTAATACATGTAATTTTCTCTTCCTCTAGAATATAAACTCTTTGTAAGAAGGGATAGTTTCATTCCTTTTATTTGTATACCTACTGCCTGGCACATAAGTGTTTAATAAATAATTGTTGATTAATTATGTTGGTGATGAGTCTCTCTGTCCTTAGCTGATTAGACAGCAGACTCAGTCCATCTCAGGGACCATGCCTGAGGAATCTTTCCAGTTCAGAAGATTTTTGTCAGAGCTTATGTTCCCCTAGATTAGTGACTTAGAGAATTCAGGATCCATATTGGGGACATTACGTGAAGGCTCTCTGTAGCCAGAGTACAACACTGTAACTCACCCAATATAGGAAGGCCTGCATATGCTAAATGGATCTTTTGTGGAGGTTCTACAGAAGAATAGAAATGAGTATCTCACAGGATGAGAAGGTGCAGACAGGTTGCAATCTGCACTTATGGAGAGAATGTCCCCATCAGTAAGATTATGGATCCAAGAAGTATTAAAGCACAGTATAGAGTACACACTACATACCTCTGCCTCTGCCTTCCCTCCCCCCAAGCTACTGCCATCAAGAGTTAAGCTATGCCAGAGTCCAGCAAAATAAATCTAATCTCTTAATGGTTAGATTCCTTAATCCTCAATTAGTCTCTTTTTCTTCTTCCTCCTTCTGTCATCTGATCTTTTCTTAAATTACAAAGTACAGTACAATATATCTATTAGGGCCAGGGTGTGTTATGTCACCTACACAATCTGAGAAGGCAATTTAACAGATACAATAGGGAAGAAGATGATCTGAGTATATTATCACCAGATAAGTTAAACTCAGGTACATCTACCACTTGAGAATCCCGATATCACCATACAACACATCCTCAAACTCAGGGGGTGGAAGGGTTTGGAATTAGATGGGGAGAAAGAGGAAATTTGAGATTGGGGGATGAGAGGGATATGTCCTGTTTAAGTCTTCTCAGTTTAAAGAATCTAGTTGGACTAAAAAGGGGGGTGGAGAAATGAGCGGCAAAATAAGGAGAATGGGATAATCAATAAATAGTGGGTCAATATGTATTATACAATACATATTTATTAAGTACCTACTATGTGCTCGGCACTGTGATAAGTTCTGTCAATAAAAAGAAAGGCAAAAAAAAACCAGTCCTTGACCAACAGGAGCTCACAGTCTAGGAGGGGAAAACAACAAATAAAAAGAAGCTGAGTTGGGGGGGGGGGAGGGAGAGGTCTCATCAAGGGTGCATAGTTAAGTCCAGGAGTATAGCAGGATCGGAAATGATGGGATAGACTCCTTATACCACCTCCTTAAATGGAAGTTGTGGAAAGAACTCTAGGATGTTTACACTCTACCCTGTCAGATCAGAAGTGGGAGGAGCGCCCAGACATGGGGTACTAATGAGGTGTGAATTTCAGGGTTGATGCATTTCACAAAGATGGTAAATTTCATGATGAAGTCCAAAAGGAAAGCTGTGTAGGAATGATATCTTCCCAGCCACCATTTCTACACCATGCTACTTGGCCAACACATTCATGTCCACCTACCCTCTCCCCACCAGAACTTTGGATTCTGCCCCAGGATCTGGGGAGATTTTACCTTATCACAATCAGAATCAAGTCTCTATGTCCCTTCTTGCCTATTTCCATGACGCCCTTCCATTCTTCCAGCTTACCCTGTGTTCTCTACCTTTAACAGAACATAAACTCCTTGAGGGTAAAGATTATCTTGTTTGTTTGTAACTGTATTCCCAGAGCTTACAACTGCACCTGGCACAGAGTAAGCGTTAAATCAATGCTTTATTGATTTAAGTACCATACAGAGATTTCTGAGAGTTTGTGATGAAGCACTCCCCTTTTTTCTGCTTGAAACTTATGTATACAGACACTCATATGTTTTAAGAACTCAGTATTGTACAATTGCAATAACATGATTCAGGAGGAACTCACGTGTTGAGTGAGTCATAGGCTTAACCCCAAAGAAGTGGAAGAAGCAATTAACCAGAGTCGGGGATGGATGTATGAACCAGGAGGGAACAACAAATTAATAATAAATGCATCCTTCATGGTGCTCCTTTCCATGTTAGCCCCTCAGGGGCTGTCTACCTTGCCTACACTTAGTTCTGGCTCTTTGTAACAGTGATCATTTTTATTTTTCATTATTTTTGCTATTTTAGAGGCAGTAAGATGACATCTTAAAGATGTCTTGATTTGCATTGATGTGATCTTTGGGGACTATTAATACTTTTTTATATGGCATAGTGGCTCCAAATCTTAACACCTGAGACATCAGAGTACTTAATAAATGTTGATCAATTGATGATTGATTGATTGATGTCCCTTGAAAATTTCACCACTGGGTAGTGGCATATATTACTCTTATGTTTCAGTTTCTTGTAAGCTCTGGAGGTCAGACCTTTTTATGATATTGTTATGGCAAATATATTTTCCCAGTCTATCTCTTTTCATTTTATAGTTACTGCTTTTTGTCAGGTGGAACCACTGTCTTTATTAATTCAATCTAAGATCATGCTGAGTTTATTGGTCACTCTACCACACAGCTAACTAGGTTTTCCATCATTAAATATCCAGATTGTTTTTACATGTTTTTACATTTTACATGGAAGAACTGGTGATGTTTAGCCTGGAGAAGGGAAAAATTCAGAGGACGTAAGAACTGTCTTCAAATATTTGAAGGGCTGTCATGAGTACGACAAACTAGATTTGTTCTATGTAGCTCCAGAGGGCACAACCAAGAGAAGTAAGTAAAAGCAGCTGAGATTTAGGCTCAAAATGAGGAACTAGCATACTAACAGTCAGAACTCTCCAAAGTGGAATCACATCCATCCCTCATTGGAAGTTTTTAAGCAGATGATCATTTTCTGCAGGTTGTAGAGGAAATCCTTGATCAAGGATGGGTTGAATTAAATAGCAGATGGGATATGCCTTACAGCTCTAAGACACTGGCCTCATTGCCCTCACCCTGCGCTTGGGCAGTTGGTTATTTGAATCCTATTGGAAGACCTTGCATTTAACTCTACTGAATTTCATGTTAATTCAGCCCATCATTCTAGTCTATCTAGTTAAAGATTCTCTGATTCTCCAAAACCTATCAAAGATCACCGTGCAATCTTGTCTGACAATGTTTTTAGTACTTTGGGATGGAGTTTGTGCACAGCTGATGACTTGAACTCTTTAAGGATATTGAAGTTCTTACTCTCTTAAGATTTCCTCACTTATTTTTGGTTTCAACTCACAGCTAACCATGTTTTAAAATACATCTTTCTTAGTCCAAAGACCACTCTACTTGGCAAAAGAAAACAAAAGAAAAGTAGGAGTTGAATAGTTCTGTCTTCTCTTTATCATCCATTACCACTGTCCCATTTTGACCTTACACAGTACTGCTAGCTTGTCTTTGATTTCTGTCTTGCCCCTGGCATAGCCTTTATAATAGAAGAAAAGTCCTTTTGGTCATCCTTTGCATTTATCATCGGTTTTAGCTTGTCCTTAGCCTTAGTATTTCTGCCACTATTAATACAGGACCATGCTTCTCTTTTAGATTTATTTGCTGTTAACTGCTCTTGTTGCCATTGCCATAACCTCTAAAAATCTAAGATTATTGATAAGGTACAAGCTAAATTGTATCTATTTTGTTCCTTTTGAATAAAGTATTTCTTTCCATAGTCGTATTCTGATTATGAGCCATGACTGAGGTCAAATTTGTCTCCTTCCATCAGGATCTCTAGCATCACCCTCAATCATCATCTTAGCTAACATTAACATAACATAGTAAGATTCACAAAACACTTTATATCCTTCATCTGAACCTCATAATAACCTTTTGCAGCAAATACTACAGATATTTTTATTCCCACTTATAGATAAGGAAAGTAAGGCACTGAGAGATGATGACTTGCCCATGTCTACATTACCACATTTACTTTCTCATCCCTATTTTGTTCATGTGGTATATCTGAGGCTGTGGGTTTTAGTACTTGATCTTTAGGGATATGAGTTACTGATTCCCTCTATTGCTTTTCTTCTGGGTAATTTTTTCCTCCCTCTCCATTTTCATTTGAAATTCTCTTGATTGGATTTGACATATTCCAAATAAATGGGGTTTTTTTCCTATTCACTACCCAAGTCTACTTTTCTCTTCTAAAGTTTCTGTCTTCAATCAGCTGAGCAATGATGAAGATAGCAACTGTGCCCCTAAGGTCTTCAGTTTCTTGACTGGTCTTAGCAATAATTCCTTTTTTTTTCTTTTCAATTCATAGGACAAAAACAAGCATTTCCATAAAACAATACAATAAAAAAAGATTGCACATGAAACTGCAAATCTGCTGTGTACAACTTGCTGTTCCTTCTAAATATACAACAGTCATCATGTCAATTTCTCTTTTATCCCCTTTTTTCTTCTCCACCCCCACCCTAGAGATGGCTAACATGAGACGTGAGAATAAGTATGTGTGTACGTATATACATATGTATGTGTACATGTAAACATATATGATTTTATATGTGTGTATTGTATATATATTTAAAATTATTATATACATATTTCTATTTATCAGTTCTTTCTCTGGATACAGATAGCATCTTTCCTTATATGTCCTTTATTTTTAATTTGTGTATTTATAATAATCAAAATTACTTAGTCACTCAAAGTCTTTCTTAAAAAAAATATTGCTCTTACCATATACAGTGTTCTCTTCGTTCTACTCACTTTGCTTTTCATCATTTCATGCAAATCTTTCCCTGCCTTTCTTTTAGTGCAGTAGCAGTCCATCACAATCGTACACCATAACTTGTTCAGCCATTCCCCTATTGATAGAGATCCCTACAATTTCCAGTTCTTTACCACCATAAAGAGTGCTGCTATAAACATCCCATTCATATTCAAAATTATAATCACTATTTGGGAATTTCCCTCCATCTTATTTTTACTCACTATTTTCTTTCTTAGCCTTTACCTATTACTTTATCTTCCCCTCCTACCCTCTCACCACCCACTTCATCCACCCCTCCAAAAGTCCCCCTCCATCCTGTCCCTCACCCTCTCCAATCCCAATTCACACAGCCCTCTAAAAACCCCTCCTCAACCCTATCCCTCAGTTTTCTCACTTCTCTACATGTTGAGTAGGATTCCATAACCTTCCAGGTGGACATGTAGTTTCCTCTTCAACCCAAATAAGAGGAAGTTTTCAACATTACCAAGCCTCAGGTCCTTCTGTCACTTGCCTCCATATTAATCACAGAGAATGAGCAGTGATCTTTGAGTTTGAAAAATATAGCTACCCCCAAGCTTCTCAGCCTTGGTTCAAGTCAAGCCTACTCAAGGGAAGGTTCACAAGCTCCCCCCCACCCCCTCCCCTGTTTCTCTGATCTCCTTCCTGAAGGACCAAATCGTTTAATGACCAGTTGTATCATATAACATGGTGATAATGAACATGAGTGATTTATTTAATCAGGAAAATCTGCATAAACCACAAATACTCTAAACACCTGTGACCCAAAGGAAGCCACCTCTCCACATGTGTCTGCTGAGGTGTGCTGGGTTTGGCAAGGCACCACAGGTGAAAAGCATTCATGGCAAAAAATCAGCATGAGAACCAGGAAGCATTGGAAAAGGTCTTGTTCTCTTTCCTCTGATCACGAACTAGGAAAACAGGACATCAGGGCTAGATTCTGACCACAGTGGCATATGTATGTATTTATGTATATACATACACTTACAGCCATGTATAGGTGTGTGCAAAATTTACACATGGCATGTCCCAAAAGTCTTAGTGCATTAATGTTTTTAAACTAGTTTGAAACCTCACTAAGATTTTTGGGACACTGTGGTGTGTGTGTGTGTGTGTGTGTGTATGTTTGCATATGTGTTTACATATGTATATAGGGGGATATCCCACATCCCAACTTTAATTAATATGACTAATAAAATGCTCTATCCCCTGATGCCTTTCCCACTTGAGAATGTCTCTTTGAACCTACCACAGTGATGCATACTTATAGTCTCTGCTTCTGAGATAGCTGAAGTTGATGGATCACTATATTTTGGGGGTTCTAAGGCTGGGGTTCTAAGAGTAGGGCCAAAGCCATTTGGGTGTCTGTACTCAGTCCAACACTTATGTGGTGAGGCATAAAGAGACATTTCTAATGAATGGCCTCTACCAGCACCCTCCTACATGAGAGGGCAGTAGTAGTAGTAGTAGTAGTAGTAGCAGCAGCAGTAGTAGCTGTGGCAGTAGTAGTAGTTAGTAGTAGTAGTAGTAATTATCATTTAATTAATTATCAATTAATTTTTAAGCTGATGTAGCCTGGTGGACTTTTGGCTAGGTGCCATGTGTAGAATGTTTGATTACCTGTACTAAGGCACCGATCCCAACCTCTGACTCCTACTAACTTCTTTCTTTCTTTACTCTCTCCCTGGGTTCATAAGCAGTCTGGAGTAGAGATAGCTCAGAGATTACTAGAAGGGCAGAAATTCTCTCTCTAGTCAGCTCCCCTCAACCTGGGCTAAAGAAAATCTTCTCTCCCCTTCGGGTAATCTTTCCTTCTCTCCATTCCAAGCAGCACAGTAATAGGTGTGGCCATGAACAATTACAAACGGTTATACAGCTTAATAGCCATTACAAACAGCCAACAGGATTCCCCTTGCAGTTTAAGACTTGGGGGTGAGAAAGGTGGTGCATGAGACCAAGTCTCCCATCTTCCTGCCCACTCTGCTGCTCCATCAGGTCTTAACTCTGCTTGCTTTCTTGACATTCTCGCTTCCCAAAGTTTCCATAGCAACATCCTCGGGAGAGGGGTTATATTGACATTCATGCAATGCTTAAAATTTTTCTAGGCACTTTACACACATCTGAGCTTCTCAACAACCCTGGGAGGCAGCAACCACCTCCATTTTATAGAAGGGGAAACTGGGGCACAAAGAAAGAGATTAAGGGTTCAATTTGTCCAGTTTCATCCAGTTAGTGAGTTAGTATCTGAAGCAGCATATGAACTCAGGTCTTCTTATTTCTAGTTTTGTACTCTCAGGCTGCAAGAGCGGAAGTTAGGTGAGGAACAAAGCTTCAGAGAAAGCCCAAAACAGAGAAGTGGGAGAAGACCAAGTCAAACCGGGAACCAAGTTTATCATTGATTGGCAGTTTTGTCATCCTCAGGAACACTACGGCAGCTCATTCTATGGCAAATTTGTGTGGGCTAGCTATTACCCATCTTCTTAAAGAGGTCACACTGTTACACATGTATGAGTAGGATCTTTTGTGGGGGCCTCTATGTATATATACACATATGTGTGTGTACATACACACACAATTGGTAAATTGTGTGAATATAAACATAATTAGTCAATTGAATACACACATATATATTATACACACACACACACACACACACACACACTCACACACAATTTACCAATTGTCTTTGCTCGGGGGTGATTTTAGACAACTTTAAATCATCTGCATGAAAAACAATGAGATTTCACCATTTTCCCAAAGAACAACAACTTTCTCTAGTCACTATTTGATGTGTATAGATGAAAATAACACAAAAAAATAACTCTTTAAAGGATCAGAAACCATTAATGAAATGAGCTCTTGCTGAGCCCATTTAGACAGGGTGTGGTTGACAGGTGAATAAAATTGAAAAGCTAAGGAAAGAAAAGGGGCAAGATGAATTCCAAGCTTTGTTTCTCTGAGACAGGACAACAGTGTAAATAGAGAGTGATATAAACATAAACTTCTATGGGTTATCCTTTATAAGTCATCATTTTCAATTCTGAATTATATTACATAGGTTTAGAGCTGGACGGGGCCTTAAGGCTCATCCCTTCACTCCCTTATTTATTCTGAAAAGAGGAAACTGAGGTTCAGTGATTTGCCCAAGGTCACAGAAGTCATAAATAGCTGAGCCAGGATTCCAGTTGAGATCTCTGACTCCAAAACCAATGCCCTTTATATTTTTCATTTGTTTATTTGCTGTTGTGGTGGTGGTAGTGATGGTGGTTGTGGCTGTGGTTGGTTTGTTGATTGGTTGGTTGGTTTATTAGACTGGGTCTCCCCCATCTCACACAGGCTGGACATATAAGAGATCCACACTAGTCCAATCCCACCTTTTAGGAGTTCTAGATCTTTGATCTTCTCTATTTCTGATCTAAGCCAATTCACCCCTTTTTAGGCAGCCTGGTATTCCTCCATCAGAGGAGGTTACCACAGTCATGCCACATTTGGTACAGACATCCCATCGGGCTCACAGCAGCTTAAAACTCCAGAAATGTACCAATCTCCATCTCCCCTGGAGTTTGGTCTACAGGCATGTCCCACCACTCTAGGTTCCACACCATCACTGAATCACTGCAAATATGACCCTTTGGTCTTGGTTTTTAAATATTTTCCATAGTTAAAAGAAATTCTAGCCTTGAAATAAATAAATCAAGACTGAATTGCAAAGAAAATAAACTGTGATCTTTTGCATCTGCCATTCACATTTTTTTTTTCAGATTAAGGCCATTTAGGGGCGGAGCCAAGATGGTGGAGTAGATAGACACACATACACTAGCTCCGAACCCACCGCCCATAAAATATCTGTAAAAAAGAGCTTCCAACAAGTTCTGGAGCAGCAGAGGCCATGGAGCAACAGAGCAGACAAGATTTCTGTTCCAGAGAGCCTGAAAACCTCTCACAAAAGGTCCTCGCACTGCGGACCCAGAACCCAGCCCTCCTTGGGCACGCGGCGCCGAGAGGAGCAGATCCGGGCGGGCTTCAGGGACGGAATCTCCAGCGGCCACATGGGTCCCTCCCCCCACAGGTGACGAGGGTAGGTGAGAGAGTCTCTTTGGTGGGTCGAGAGGGGAGTGGGGTGCCCCCATAGCTCAGGCCCCCTCAGGAGGCAGCAGCTGAGGTGGGAGCAGACCAGGGCTCCCCAAGCAGGCAGGAACCAGGATCCATTGTTGAAGGTCTCTGCATAAACCCCCTGAGGGAACTGAGCCCATGAGGCGGCCCTGCCCCCACCTGAGCACCTGAACTTGATCTCACACTGAATAGCAGCCCTGCCCCACCCAAAGCCCTGAGGCTGGGAAGCAGCATTTGAATCTCAGACCCCATGCTCTGGCTGGGAGGATCCAGAGGCAAAGTGGTTGTGAAGAGAATATTCAGAAGTCAAGTCACTGGCTGGGAAAATGCCCAGAAAAGGGAAAAAAAGTAAGACTATAGAAGGCCACTTTCTTGGTGAACAGGTATTTTCTTCCGTACTTTTGGATGAGGAAGAACAATGCATACCATCAGAGGAAGACATAAAAGTCAAGACTTCTGCATCCAAAACCTCCAAAATAAATATGCAATGATCTCAGCTCATGGAAGAGCTTACAAAGGATTGTGAAAAACAAGTAAGAGAGGTGGAGGAAAAATTGGGAAGAGAAATGAGAATGCTGCAAGAAAATTATGAAAAGTGAATCAACAACTTGCTAAAGGAGACCCAAAAAAATGCTGAAGAAAATAACACCTTTAAAAATAGACTAACTCAAATGGTAAAAGAGGCCCAAAAAGCCACAAGGAGAAGAATGCTTTCAAAAACAGAATTAGCCAAATGGAAAAGGAGGTTCAAAAGCTCACTGAAGAACATAGTTCTTTAAAAATAAGAATGGAGCAGACAGAAACTAATAACTTTATGAGAAACCAAGAAATTACAAAAGAATGAAAAAATAGATGACAGTGTGAAATATCTCATTGGAAAAATAACTGAACCAGAAAATAGATCCAGGAGAGACAATTTAAAAATTATGGCGCTACCTGAAAGCCATGATCAAAAAAAGAGCCTAGACATCATCTTTCATGAAATTATCAAGGAAAACTGCCCTGATATACTAGAAACAGAGGACAGAATAAATATTGAAAGAATCTACCAATCACCTCCTGAAAGAGATCTGAAAAGAAAAACTCCTAGGAATATTGTAGCCAAAATCCAGAGTTCCCAAGTTAAGGAGAAAATATTTCAAGCAGTCAGAAAGAAACAATTTGAGTATTGTGGAAATACAATCAGGATAACACAAGATGTAGCAACTTCTACCTTTAGTGATTGAAGGGCGTGGAATATGATATTCCAGAAGTCAAAAGAACTAGGATTAAAACCAAGAATCACCTACCCAACAAAACTAAGTATAATACTTCAGGGGGAAAAATGATCAGTCAATGACCATCTCTCATCAAAGAGGCAAGAAAAAGTTTTTTCAATGGAGGGGAAAAGAGGGGAGGCCAGAGGGAAAAAGTGAAAGCATACTCTCATCACATTTGGCTCAAGGAGGGAATAACATGCACACTCAATTTGGTATGAAAATTTATCTTCCTCTACAGGAAAGTAAGGGAGAAGGGGATAAATTGGGTGTAGGGGCATGATAGATGGGAGAGCAGATGGGAGGAGGGAGAAATTAGAAGTAAACACTTTTGGGAAGTTACAAGGTCAAAAGAAAAAATAGATAAATGGGGGGGAGGATAGGATGGAGGGAAATATATTAGTTTTTCACAACATGACTATTATGGAAGTCTTTTGCATAACTACACAAGTATAGCCTATATTGAATGGCTCACCTTCTCAGTGGGGATGCATAGGGAGGGAAGAAGGGAGAGAAGTCGGAACTCAAAGTTTTAGGAACAAATGTTGGGAATTGTTTTTGCATGCAACTGGGAAATAAGAAATACAGGTAATGGAGCATAGAAATCTATCTGGTCCTACAAGAAAAGATAGAAGGTGGGGATAAAGGAAGGGAGGGGGGTATGATAGAAGAGAGGGCAGATTGGGGGAAGGGGGAATTAGAATGTATGGTGTCTTGGGATGGGGGGAGGGGAGAGATGGGGAGAATAATTTGGGACTCAAAATCTTGTGGTAATGAATGTTGAAAACTAAAAATTAATTAATTAATTTTTTAAAAAGTTACACTTATTCCTGTGATGCTTCCTTTGTTTAGATGGATGGATAGATAGATATACAGATATAGAAACATACAGATAGGTGATAGAAAGACAAATAGAGGAGAGTAACAGAGAGGGAGGGAGAAAGAAAGAGAAAGAGAGAAAAGAGGCAGAGAAGAGGAGAAGAGACGAGAGGAGAGCAGAGGAGGGGAGGGGAGGGGAGACAAAAAGGAAACAAGTGAAATTAAATGTTTTGGGGGGGATTTCCTCTTTTGGAATTCTTTCCTCACCAGATGAAAAGTCTTTTCCAATATGTTGGGTCAAACTTTGTTTTGTAAAAACCCCACAGCATTTGCCAGCTTGGCTATCCACCTTATTTATCTGACTTGGTTCCAAGTGATATGCCTGTCTCCAAAAATCAATTTAATAGATCTACAACTCTTAATTAAGTCCCTTCTTAATTAAGTCCCTCCTAAGTGACAGGCACTGAGCTGAACATTGAGGATATAAAGGCCAGGAATGCCTTCTCACAAGCAGCTTACCATCCTCAAGGGAGGATGATTTGCCACTAGGAACAGTATTCAGAAGAAGGTCCCACAAGTTCTGAAGATAATTCCAACAGAAGAGCTTCAAAAACAATCAGAGCAATGGTATTATCCTTAGAATAAGGTTATAACTGCCCAATGGGACAACTTTGAAGGATGGCACTCTCTTTTTTAAATTTGTTCGATAAGGCCATGATAGCTATCTTCAAGTATGGAGAGAGCTGTCATGTGGAAGAAATATCACATTAGTTCTCCTCGGCACCAGAAGGTGGAACTAGAAGCAGCCAGGAAAAAAAATTATTCTTAATGTTATTATTTAACTATCTAATGATCATGATGATCAGAGCTGTGTAAAAATGAAATGGACTGACTCCGAAGACCATGGTTTTCCCATCTTTTTTCCCCTATTTTCCCCCTAATTTTCTCACTGGCAAATAACTAACATCCCTTGACTTCAATTTCTTCATCAGCGTAAATGAGGGTATTGTTCTATGGTCATACTCTAAGTCTAAGAGCCTATTTATTTGGAGAAGCCCTTAAATCAGTAACCACTGACTCTTTGGGAATGGAAACATCTTCCCACTGCTTGTTTGGGCCCCATAAGAGTGCCACAAAGCAATGGAATATTATTGTGCTATAAGAATGATGAACAGAATGATTTCAGAAAAACCTGGAAAGACTTAGGTGGACTGATGCAAAGTGAAGTGAGCAGAACCAGGAGAATGTTGTAACAGTAACAGCAATATTGTTCAATGAAGAACTGTAAATGACTTCATTATTTTCAGTAATACAATAATCCAAGGCAATCCCAAAAAGACTCATGATGAAGCATGCTATCTTCCTCCAGAGAAAGAACTGATGTTGTCTGAATACAGACTGAAGCATACTTTTCTCTTTCTTTCTTATTTTGTTAGAGTATTCTTGGACAAAATACCTAATCTGGAAATGTTTTACATAATTGCACATTTATAACCTATATCATATTACTTGTTCTTTCAGGGAGCGGAAAGAGAAGAGAGGGAGGAAGCTATATAGTTTGGAACTCAAAATTTAAAAAAAAAAAAAGGTTAAGAATTGTTTTAACATGTAATTGGAGAAAAAAAATTTTAAAGAATGCCACAAAGCAAATATTTATTTGTAAATAACAGGCGATTTTAATTCTTTGTGCCCTGAATATTTTAAAAACACCTCTTGAAATGATCAGGCAGGGTAACGGGGTATATTCACTAAATGGTGCTAGACTGGCTGGCCTAAAGTAAGACTCCAACAATACTGAAAAACTTGAAGTCTTGGTATTATTTCAAAAAGGGATTTTTTTTCTCCCATATTCAATTTCACCCTAAGTCGTGAACTATTCAGACAGCACCTTTCATCAAACAGAAAGCAGATTTGATTAATGGGATTTCTTTGTGAAAAATCTAAGAAGATTAAGGAGTGGTGAGGTAGGCCATGTATGCCCCTTCTCAAAATGACATCTAGTGAACTCTGAAGTTCTTTTCAGGAAACAGATTTTCCCCACTAGCTACATCTGCAGGAAGGGAAAGAATCTATCATGGGGGAAATTTTTCTTTTTTTTTCATTTAAGTTTCAGGCTCATGAATAGGTCAACCAATCTGGGAGTTGATATTGATTTCACTGTATAACAAGGTGGAAAAGGCCAGATTTCAAGGAAACATTTGCAGACTGGTATTTTTCCCCCTTCTCTGTAACGGTGTTTTTTGTGATGGTTCCTTAGAAAAATGTTAAAACTCACTACATGGTTTTTGTGCTTAGTGAATTTTGTGCTCAGTCAAAGAAAATGTGGCTGGGGGTGATTCCTCTGAGCTATTTTCCATCAGTATGGTCTGGAATTCTAATATGAGCCATGAAACATGTTTTTCTGATATGGAGAAAATGAATTCTGAGCTGGTATAATATCAGATCTCATCTGCCTCTTCCACTCTGCATGAATTTATAGAGAGGAATTAAGATGCCTTTCTCTGGCCCTCTCAGCCTCCAGAATTTGGGTGTTGGGTTCCCCAATGCTGTGCTTCAATACGCACCATTTGAGAACATGATAGATGAGGAAGTCAGTTATTCTCAATTGACCATTTCCATGGTTATTTTTCTCCTTGGAATGCCAGATGTCAATTTGATGGTTATGAAGCTAAAAATGTAGGAGCAAAAGAAAGAAGCGCAGGGCAGAAAGTCACCGGGTAAGCCTCTGCACATCACTCTTCAGCCAGGCCAACAGACTTCAACTCTGGGAAACACGAAATGAAAAACGAAAATAGTACCTTACAAGCCAAGGAATTTACAAGTCTACGAATTTAGGGCAATAGAATTTGGGTTGGAATTCTAATTCTAACACTTACTACTCATATGACTATAAGTCATTTCATTTCTACATGCCTCAGTTTCCTCATCTGTAAAACGATGTTCTCTGTTAACTCTAAATCTTATGATTGTCATATACATCTAATGTTAAATGTGCATAAAGGCAAACTCTAGAGGAACCATGACCTAGTGGATAAACCAAAGAGTTAGGAAGACCTAAGTAGAAGTCCTAGCTATGACACCCACTGACCGTGTAACCAAAGGCAAATTTCTTAACTTGTCTGAGCTCATACGTCATAGATGAATTGTTTCACAAGTAGGTGGAAGGTGCATCCACACTGGAATTTCACCATAGTCACGAAAGCACAACAACAACAAAATATATGCCAACTCTCACTGAATAAGTAACCATTTTTAAGACAATCAAAACTGAATGTAGTGAAATTAGAAGGAGCAAACTTGGCTCCAAAGAAAAGCTGTGAGATGATGACAAACACACACCCTTTACAGAAATGGGGGGCCTCAGGTGTGGGACACTGTAGTCAACATCAAGACTTTCTTGGTACATTGTTTATAGAATGTTTTAAAATTTTCTCCTTTATTTTATTGCTATTATTCTGTCACTCAATTGTGTCCAAGTCTTCATGACTGTATGAACCATACTGTCCAGGGGGTTTTCTTTTCAAAGACTCTATAGTGGTTTGCCATTTTTTTCTCCAGCGGATTAAGGCAAACAGAGATTAAGTGACTTGCTCAGGGTCACACAGCTAATAAGTGTCAGAGAGTGGATTTGAATGACCCTCCTTAATACTTTTCTGTTAAATTAAGTTATTATTATTAGACTGTTCTCTGGATAGGATTGAGGGGAGGAATTCATTGGGAAATATAAATGACACAAAAGCTACATATATCAATAAAATTTTAAAAAGAAAAGAAAAAATAGAAGATACCCTTAGCACCTAATTTTGAAATCAGTCCAGACTATAAATATTCATTTCTATATCAATCTTTAAGACAAAATAAGGAATGGTCCAAGGACAGCTGTAAAGTAATTGGAATGTGGTACAATTTTTAAAAGTTCCAAACTTCACAACAAAAAACATTTGGATACAAGTCCCTATCTCAGTCACTTATTAGATGTGTGACCTTGAACTTGTCACTCAGACTCTCTGGACCTCATTTTCCTCATCTGCAAAATGGGAAGATTGGACAAGATCTTAGCCTTTTTTAGGTGATAGACCCGTTTTGTAAACTGACAAAGCCCATGGCCTCCTTCTCAGAATAATATTTTTAAATGAGTGAAATGTATTTAGAATCGCAAAGGAAATCAAACATACTGAAATATACTTCTCAATTTTTTTAAGTGAAGAGAACTCAGGATCCCTGGTAGATGATCTCTGAGGACCCTTCCAGCTGTGAATCCACAATTCTATGATAATCAACTGTACTGTTTACTTTAATTTGTATGCATACAACCATACATAAATGCATGACTAAGGTTAAAGCTTGTCACATACATCTTATCATAATAAGCACAAAAAGCTTTGCCAAAAGCCAAAAAAAAGGAAGAATTTGGAAAATTTTGGCTTTTCACTTTAGTGACTGCGCTGATAGTGAGGTTTAAAAAAAGGATGAAATGCATAAAAGCATTTGCAGCCATGAGAAGTATTTTTTTAATTGTGCTGTTGTGCAAACAGACTGTCATCCAGCAGCAGCAAGGAGATTTAGCATTCAAGTTGGGCCTAGAAGCTCACAGAAACATGCACTCCGTTCAATCAATCCAGGGGAGAAATCTGACAGACTGGAAACCACTCCCTCTCCCCCAAAAAGAGTACCTAAAGTGGACCTTCCTTTCACTTTTTGTTATTTTTTAGTATTATTTTATTTTTCCCCAATTACATATCGAGAACATTTTTTAACTTTCATTTTTGCAAGACTTTTGAGTACCAAATTTTTCTCCCTCCCCTCTTCTGAAGATGGTAGGCAGCTTGATGTGCTGTCATGAAAAACATATTCATCGTAGTTGTGGAAGAAGAAACAGATCAAAAGAAAATAAAACCATGAGAAAGAATAAAGTGAAAAACTCTTTTCACCTTTTTAACCAGCTGTTCTGACATTCTAGAAACACCTGAGGTTTGAGTTAGGACAAAATGGAGAAATGTGGGTTTCCTGTCTCTAGAGAAGTTAAGAGCCAATCTTTCTTAGAACAATCCCTGAGTTCCTGGCTGGACTTATAACTCTTCCTGCAACACACCTTATGGGGCCGTTCCTTTGGGAAAGAGGCCTCACCTCCCTGCATGTGTTATAGAGGTCTAAAATACGAAATCATTCCATCAGAAAGGGCACTTTTATAAGGACATGAGTTATGAAGTGTTTCTACAGTTAAAAAGGATCGCCTTTTCACCGAGCTTTACAAAATGGAGCCAGACTTTCCAATCAAGCCAGTAGAAGAAGTAAGTGAATGTGTTTTTCCCATTTGTTAAAAGTTCCCTGCTCTAAAAAATGACAAGCAAGATGATTTTGGAAAAGCCTGGAAAGACTTACATGAACTGATGCACGGTGAAGTGAACAGAACCAGGAGAATATTGTACACAGTAACAGCAACACTGTTCAATAAAGAATTGTAAATGACTTAGCTATTCTCGGCAATACAGCGATCCAAGACAATCCCAAAGGACTAATGATGAAGCTTGCTATCTGCCTCCAAAGAAAGAACCTATATTGTTTGAAAACAGACTGAAGCAGGCTATTTTCTGCTTTCTTTCATTCATTCTTTTTCTTATATTCAAGTCTTCTTGTACAAAATGACTCATATGGAACTGTTTTACATGATTGCACATGTATAACCTATATCTGCTTGCTTACCATCTCAGGGAAAGGGGAGAGAAGGGGGGGAAGGAGAGATAGAATTTGGAACTCAAAACTTTAAAAAAAAAAACAACAAATGTTAGAAAATTGCTTTAACATGTAATTGAGGGGAAAATTATATCTATATCTGTGCATATATATGTGCTTGCATATATCTACATACATCCCTATACATATATATATATACATATGAGAAATGGAAGAATTTAGAGTTTTCTCTGCCACGAACTTGAGCTCCCATTGGCTGTGCTCTTCCTAATTTGGCAAGCCCACTTACTAGCATCCGGAATCCATTTAACCACTTAATGTCAGATCAGCTTCTACAGAAGGATGTTGACTTCAAAGATAGAACAACAACGAACATATAAACGTTTCCCTGAACAACTTGGGGAGTAAAGGGTGGAGTTTAGGCTGATAACAATAGTTCATGTTTCCAAGTTAATTCCAAAGCCAGATTCTGCTGAGCTGGAATCCTGAAAGTCATTCCAAATGATCATTCTGTGCTCCTTGAGGTCTCAGTAACAGGTTGGCTACAATATCTGGCCTGGATAATAAATAATAATAATATTGATGATGGTTATGATAATAAGAATAGCTTTTATAAAGCACTTCAAGTTTTGCAAAGTACTTTACAAATGCTATCTCATTTGATCCTTACAACAACCCTGGGAGGTAGGTACTATTATTATCACCATTTTACAGATGAGGAAACTGAGGCCCAGGAAAATTAAATGATTTGCACAAGGTTACACTGACAGCAGATAGCAGAGGAGGTATTTGAACCCAGGTTCATCTGACTCCAGAGTCAGAGTGCCTTCTACTGTGCCAGGGTACTTCCCATTAACAGTGAAAAATACTGTATCAGACAAACTCATTAATCTGCATTCTAACTGATGGATTTCTACTTCTCTATAAGAAATAATTTTGAATTGGCGTAATAATCAAAATGCATCCTGGCCATAATAAAGTGAGTGCAGTCTGCATCAGAGAGCAAGACCAGTTTTGTTTGGAGGGGTTTTTCCAGTTCTTAGAGAGAAACACTTATATGCAATACCATTACTATTCAAGTTTGGCAAGGGAATATAGTAAATTGTCTAAAGGAGTAAAAGAAACAAATCCACTTTGTAGATGTACGTGCATAGACACACAGAAAGTCACAACTGAAGTCACAGACACTACTGCCTTTTCCTCCAAGAGGAGTCCCACCTGCCCCAATGATGCCATCCATTTTAACTCCTTGGGGTATCCCTTTCCCTTCTTTATCCACTTACATATTACATACAGAAGGTAGTTCTACACACACACACACACACACACACACACACACACACTGGTCCACTGGCAGTGCCATCTTGTTCCTATGGAATAAGACTGGCATAGGTAACTAGGAGTTTGAAGTCAGTGTATACACCAGCATTGATGCCGGACAGATGTTCACTTAGTTGGTATCATTTCCATGTCTGCTTTGGTTTCTCTGTTTATCTAAGAAGACACATTAGACCAGCCTCTGACTTCTCCTGGGGAAATGAGGAAGCCCACAGAGTTCATCTGAATATATTACTAGAGCACTGTGGATGAAAGATGCTATTTGCAAAATAATATAAAATATTATCATCTCCTGTTTTGCTTATTTGCTTTAGCTAGTAAGCTCCTCAGGGAAACATCCTGCTCTTTGGATCATAGTAGAGTCACACACCTACGGTCCCTTTATAAATAACAATGATAATTCTTAACTTGAAGGACGTTTTAATCCTAAAATTTAATATTCCTTTACACTAGCTTTTCTAGGCACCCCTGGGGATGTCTATATAAACAATGCACAAAGTTTTCTTCTCTAAATATTTGTTTTCATTCTAATGGTATCCAACAATCTGAAAACTCTCTTTCAGAGTATACCATATGCAGGAAGAAACAAAGATTTGTGTTTATTTCAGAAGGCTATGTGGAGAGTTGTTCTCACAGGTAAGAGCATCCATCATCTTAGGGATTCAGGAACATCTTCAAGTGACCACTTAGATGGTTTCATTCCAAGACCACTTGTTTCTCTTGCACTGAATTTGACCTTTTGACTTATGGGAAACAATGACAAAAGCCTCGGTGTGAGAACAAGGGTTTCCCAGGAGCAAATGAGATGTTTAAAGGACAGCTATTCTGTAGTACCGTAGAGAGCCTCACTCTTCTTGGCAGCTTTCAACATTGTAATCTAGAATCAATCAATTAGTAAGCATTTAGGATGTGCTAGACTCTGTGTGTGTGTGTTTGTGTGTTTTTGTGTGTGTGTGTGTGTGTGTGTGTGAGAGAGAGAGAGAGAGACAGACAGAGAAAGAGAGAGAGAGAGGGGGGAAAGGAAGAGGGGGGAAGGGAATGGAAGGGAAGGAGAGGGGAGGGGAGGGGAAGGAAGGAGAGGGAAAGGAAGGGAAGGGGAAAATGGAAGGGAAGGGGAGGGAAGGGCATAGTACTACACAGACTGTGAATGAAAGGATTATTCTTCAAAAGCATAACCTTCTATACTATTCTGTTTTTCTGTGACTATATATTGCTTAATTTAGAAAAGGATGAATCCATTTTTCCCTATAGGCAAGAAGTTGCACTCTTACTGAACATGGAGAAGAAGGTGTTTCTCTGACCTCTTCCAGGGTCTTTCCCAAAGGATTGCCACTAACAACCTTAGTGGCACTCCAGTAACTTCTAGCTCCACCCATTTCCTTTGCGTCTTTCAGAGCCAGGCAAGTCATGAGCAATCCAGTTGGAGAGTCTCACACTACCCCCCCGCCCCAGGATACCTAGGAACTTCTAACAATCCTGTCTCTTGGGGGTCCTGGAGTTTGTACAGAGAGAGCTTTTCATCCAAGCAAGAAGAAAAGGAATTGTTTGTCCCTCTCTGTTCATAACTGTGGGCAGGACTGTCCTTTGAAGATTTACAGCATCTCCACTCTGCCATCCCCATATCAGAGAACCTGATAGTTTAATCCCGGTATGTAAGCTCAACTGCATTATAACTTCACAAATAGCAAATGATCTGGCAAAATGTAAAGATACGAAAATGCTTCTAGATCAGAGGGATATCTTGGGATGCTACCCCTACATTCAAGGCTCTGTGATGTCAGTGACCCACTTGCCTATTCAGCAGCATTCCACATATGCTAGAGAGAGGATTGCCAGGATAAGATATTTAGAGCTGGAAGGAACCTTAGAGGCCAACACCCTCATTTTACAGATGATGAAACTGAAACCAGGAGGTTAAATGACTCTCCCAGCATCACACAGGTAAAAAGTACCTCTCTTAATTCCAAAGAGTGCAGGAATTAGAGGCCTCTTGTTGAAACTTCCCTGAAAATTAATGATCCAATGAGGAAAATGGTGATCATTTGATAATACAATAAGCATTTATTAAGTGCCTACTGTGTGCAGAACACTGGGCTAGGTTCTGGGAAAAATACAAAGTTCAGATAAAACCATCCCCAACTTCAAGAAACTTGTCTAATAAAGGGATAAGACACCAGCATTGATAGCTTTAGCTAACAATATTACATCATTTGTGCTTTATAGGATTACAAAAAAAGTGTTTAATGTGATGGGGAAGATGATGGCTATCAACTCAGGAGTGAGGGTAGGTGATAAGGGTAGGTTTCCTGGGGAAGGTATCATTTCCAATGGACATTAAAAGATCGGTAGGAACTGATGTAGAACATGAATTCCAGATGGGTAGGAACTGATGAGGAGCACACATTCCAGGAATTGATAACTGAATAAAGACATGGAAGATTGAGGATGCAAAGTGGGGCAGAGAAGGGTGGGGGCAGGGATTTGCAAAGTTTGGCTGGAACACAAAGTATATGGAAAGGAAATAATGGGAAGGGGGATTTTAAAGATCATAGGATCATCTAACCTAAGTGAAAGAGACCTCAGAAGACACCAAATCATATACACTTCTAGAGCTAGAAAGAACTTCAGAGGTCATCTACTCCCACTCCCTCATTTTACATTTAAGATAGAGGGGCACAAGGTTGAGAAGGGCCTTGAATGTCAGACAGAGACATTCTGAACTTTATTCAGTAGACAATAGGGAGCAACTGAAAATTCTTGAGTGGAGGCATGACTTGTCCAGATTTAAGCCTAATAAAGGATACTGTTCTGTGAGCAGTATGCAATCTAGAATAAGAGAAAGAGTATAAAAGTAGGAAGACCTGTGAGAAATCAATTGTACAACTACAGCAGAAGTTATAACAGAAAGAAGAGGGTACACATGAGAGATACGGCTGACATAATTTTTTTTCAGAGGTGGAAATTAGGGAGGGGGGTTCATTTTATTTTATTGATATGCATCTGCAGATGACTTCCACTTCAAAAAAGGCTTCTTGCAACAAAGTAAAAATAGTAAGTAAAAATTAAAATTAAATATAATTTAGAATTTAAAAAGAAATAAAAATTAAAAATAAAAAGTAAAAATAATTATATAGCACCTTCATGTGAAAGTACATGGGACATTCCACATGTATGGCACCCTCACTTCCACTTTTCTATACTAATCTACATTTCTATACTGTAGGAGGTTAAACATGAGCTGATCCTGGAATGGGATTACAAGAGACATCCAAAAAGGGGTGTCCTTCAGGATACTGGAAACAAGCATCTAGAGCTCTGAAGAAATGTCAGGGCTTAGGAGTCCTTTCCTGGAGGGGGCAATGGAAGCCAGAGGAATGAATGAGATACTAACAAAAGAGATGTAGAGGCAAAACAAGAGAGCCAGAGATGGTCCATTGGGAACCATGACCATTTAAAGGTCATGAAGAGGACACAGGGCTAGCAGAAGAGACAGAGAAGGGATTGACTAGAGAGGCAGAAGAACATTCAGAAGAGTGTGGTATCTCTTCAGGGAGAAAGGGGCATTCAGCAGTAGGCAGGGAACAGCGTCAAAATCTGCAGAGAAATCACAGCACATAAATAAATCTGAAACAAGATCTTAGGAGGTTGGTGGTGACCTTAAAGTCGTTTCCCTGGAACTGAAGAAACCTAATTGCAATAGTCTGAGAACAGAGTAGCCAGTGAGGCAGTGAAAGCATTAGATCTGAAGAACTTTTTCAAGAAGGTTAGCAAAGAAAGTGATGAGAGAGATGGAACTGTAGCTGAATAGGACAGAATAAGGAGTCAAGGGAGGCTTTTTGGATAATCAAGGTTACCCCATAACATGAGAGTTTTCTGTAATTTACAGAATCATTGTTGGCAAGCTAATTTTGAATAACAAGTGGCAGATGCCTATTCTCCTTAAGGAGCAAAGTCATACTCTCTAACTCTATTTTAAGTACAGAATTCTTCCCAGTAACATATCCCCTTCCTCTGCCCCAACCTTCTAGTTCTTCCCCTAAGGGCCCTGACATGTATAAACCACCTCTGCTTAATCCTAGCGAACAAGTGGCCCTCCTCACTCGTGCAAACATGAAAAGAGGAGGTTCTGGGTGTCGAGGAGCCAGGCTTGGATTACAAATAATTAATACTTTTCCCTTGGGAGAAGTCAGTCTTGGCATGGGAAATTAAGATGGCTTTAGTACAGAAGACAAGAAACCAGTGGGCAAATTTCTTTTCTATATAAACGTGGGGCGTATCGGCACTGTAACAAGTGTGGGATCTGTTTTCAGCTGATTTCGGGAGGAATTTTAATGAGGATTTCACACTTAGTAACCACAGGCTTTATGTTCTGTCAGTAGAAATGCTAAACACTTCTGTTGGACTCTAGGGACATTGTTTCCACTGCTTCATGGGACTGTTCTTCGTGAATGAGTGACATGATATTTTACTTCAGCCCAGAACATGGCCAGCTTTCCTTCTCAATGTTCCTGGAAATGCTTTCAATTACCCAGTGCTGACCTTCAGTCTGTGAATACCCCTACCCTTAGCCTACTGGGTTTGACAGGGCAGTGAAGTAACAGAAGGGTCTTCTAGCCATCCCAGCTTTGGTTTCCCCATGCTCACCATGTAACTGGCACTGACCCTGTGGATAACTGGCCAGAAATGCTGAGGTGGCTGTTCAAGGTGCAGAATCATATTCATCTGAAACAAAGAGGCCAAACGTTAAAATAATAAACTTTAAATGAGCTATGCCACATGTGACATTCCAGGTCCACACGTCATGAGCCCAAAATGTTTCAGATGATGATTCCAAAACAATATTCTTTTCCTCAGTTTCAGAGTTCGGTTTTGTTACAATTGCTCATAGATTCCTTTTTTTTTTTTTCTCAAAAAACCTGGAGACAACACAGTACTTGTTGGAAATGCAAATGCTAAGGAGGCCTGCCTGGTGATCTGCACTAAATCATTTCTGCCTGTTTCATGACTGTGGTCACTTAAGCTCTCTACAAACACACCATCGGGATTTTGCTTCTGGGTGAAAGTTTAAAACAATCCCCAAAAGCAAACAGGGAAATGGAACCACTACCACCCTCCATTCCTCATACACACATCCCCTCACAATAAAACTATACACATTTAGTTTGAAATCACTGGCCCTTTATACCAGACATGAGCTGGCCCTTCACAACTCAACTGCCTGAAGTTGATGTGTTAACCACTAACCAGACTTATCAGTCAGAGAGAGGTTTGGAAGCAGGCTCCAGGAAGTCCAAACTTAGGTGTGTATTTTGTTAACCATGTTGAAAGGTCCATTTGGCCCTGGGGTTCTTCACTGTCTAGAAATTCTATTCATATTTTTGTTTAAGACTTTGATGCACCTATTTATTTTTGAAGTACACTTAGGCCTTACAAAGTCCTTAGATTAGGTAGGACAAAATAGCCATTCCAGTAACCATTACTCATTCTTCCCTTTCATAGCCACATTCCTGGGAGAGAGGGAGGGAGAGAAGTTCCTGTTAGCTTTCTCTCCTCTAGTGCTGTAGTGATATCAAGGCACTGATACCGAAGCCCAAGATCACAAAGTGGATAAATTAGCATGTACGGAGGTCAGACAGCAGAAAATGTCTGAGGGTCTGAATTTCATTGGGGCTGTTTATTCAGTCAATCTGTTTAAAGTAAGTGTTCACTTCTAGAAGACACGCCTCAGTAAAGGATGGGACAAAGGAAATGGTTGGAACATAAAGCAAACACAAACAATCCAAATCAACTATGGTTTTAAACCCAAGAGTGCAATTCAACCCAACAAGTATTTATTAAGAGCCTGGGAGGTGGGGAGGGGGGAAATCAAGAAAAGTCTCATACTGTAGGAGGTTTCACTTGGGTCATCCTAGAATGGAAGTAAACATTACAAAATGTGGTGGTAAAAAAGGAAAGCATTCCAAGCACAGGGGACTGGCCTTTGCAAAGGCACAGAGACAGGAAGTCCAACAGAATGGAATTAATAGAGTAAAGATATGTCTAGAAGTCATGTAAAGCTTCTTTTATTTCTGAAATAGAACAACTGTAGAGTTTAAAAATTGTGAAATGTTAAGCAATACACCAGAAGTAGGATTTAGAAAACTCTATCTACCTACACCTACACCTACACACACACACACACACACACACACCGTTGAAAGCAAAAGGATAAGTGCCCATATCATCTAGAAAAGTCTGTACTGTCTAGCAGAAAGAGCAAAGGCTGAGGACAACCAAGAAATCCTAAAACTGTAGAATTTTAAGTGAAAGCTAAAATTTTGAGAGACCCTCAGCGGGTTAGTGGCAAGAGACTTGAATTTGAAGCCGGAAGACCTAAGTCTCAACACCTCTGTCTTAACTACTTGAGTGGCCATGAGTAACTCACTTTTACAATCTCCTAATTCTTCATTCTCCCTTCCAGTTCTAAATCCTATGACCCTGGTCCAATCTCCTCATTCTACCAATGATAAAACTGAGAGAAGTTAAATGTAACCCATGACTCCAATTCACAATTCTATGCTCATGTACACTGATTCTAATGGGGACGGGTTTCAACAATAATTTAATTAATGGCTCAGGTGCTATCCATGGTCCTCCCCCCAGGAACATCTGAATGTGTGTCATTTCTGATTCTCCCCTGGGAATGTTCATTTCTCCTACAAGCCTCAAAGTAACAAGGCATAGAATATAGAACAGGTGTGTGTGTGTATGAAGAATATCTTTGCCCATTTAGCAAACCAAGAGTTTATAAAGTATACACTATAAAGTCTACCTTCAAGCAAGTTATGGTCTGTCTCAAGTGAGTTCTTTCTTTCCTCCTGTCCTATAAACCCAGAAAGGAAGGAGCTAGCCAGAGTCCTCTATGCACAAGCAAAGAATATTACCTCCACCCCCTGCTTAAGTGATTTGTACAAAGTTACAAAGCTAGCTGCTAACAGACCTAGATCTAGAACCCAGATCGAATTCTTAATTCCCTATTCTTTCCACTGAACTAGAGGCCTGGCCCTGCCTTTCCCCTCTGTGTAAACATAAGAAAGTCACTTACAAACTCTCTGTGGCCATATTCTTCATCTGTAAAATCAGATCATTTCTATCCTATGTATCTCGGAAGATTATTGTGAGGTATTATCATTCAGTTCAGTCATTTTTCAGTCATGTCCAACTTTTCATGACCCCATTTGGGGTTTTCTTGGCAAAGATATTGGAGTGATTTCCTTCTCCAGCTCATTTTACAGATGAAGAAACAAGCAGTCAGTCACACAGCTACTAAGTGTCTGGGGCTGGATTTGAACTCAGGAAAATGAGTCTTCCTGACTCCAGGATCAGTACTGTATCCACTGCTCTACCCAGGTGCCCCAAGTATTATCATATGGCTGTACTAATAAAGGTATTCACCCAATACCATTAATGGAAAATAATACATTTTTTAATTATGTGAAAGGAAATTATCAACAAAGACCTAAAGAAGATTGGAATCAGGGAGTTAACAAACCACTCACGAATGAACTTTTTCACCATGCTTTTCTTTAGGCTAAGCCAATATGATCACTGCAAAAGAAAAAATCTATGGCAAGTCAAAACGAAGTCATTAACAACTTGAACTTTAATAAATGTGTGAATTGAAATTTAAAAATTTCTTCCTTCATGTCCTCATCATTATTCATAAGCCAGTCAACATTATTTGAAAGCAAAGATAAACATTCTTTACCATGCTGGCAAGCACACTTTGTAGCACTAACTTACTAATGAACACTTTCCCAGCAGTGGGCCCTCACCTACTCACAAGAAAAAACAGAAGCTAATTACTTGGGGTTAGTTACTTTTTCCCCAACTTTTTATTTTCTTTTAGGCCTTAAAAGTATGTCTGAAAGTTTATGTACCCTTCCAATCCACTTTTCCATACCTAGTTACACTATGGGAAGAAGGCAATAACCTATGAGACTTTGAGCAAATCATACCTTCCCTGGCTTCAATTCCTCATCTGTAAAATAAGAGCATGAAACCAGATGGGTTCTCATGTGCCTTTGATTCTAAATTCACAATCCTATAAACAATCTCACTCTGATTCTGATTTGTTAATGGAAGATGTCAATATGTGATTCTTTTTTCCCATTCAGAATGCAATAAAAAAAAATCAGTCTAGAAATTAAAATCATTGAATTCTACAACAGCTGATATCAGAGATCAAAAAATAAAGACATCAATGAGCTCTTCCTTAACCTTCCTTATGTCTGGAAACACTCTCATCATGTGAAACTCTGAGGATAAATAAACATGTTACTCATGATGACATCACAGATCTTCCAAAGTACTTCGGGTATTTGCTATAAAAGAAGCAGTATTTGGGATAGAGGAAGGGGCTGCGTCTGTGATTTCATTGGCTTAGGGAGTTTCCAGTGAGGAATTTCTTCTATCAGTGAAGATCAGAGCCCTCTCTTCAATCTACAGAGCTAGACAGAGAACTGGGATTAATTTTATATTAATATTATATAGAGCTAGACAGAGAACTGGAGGATTTACCCAGGATCCCACAGTCAGTGTAGGTCACAGGTCTTTCTTGTTTCATACTTAGCTCTCTATTTATTGCCAGGAGTTCTTAACATGGGATCTTTGGACTTGGTATGTGTATGTCTGCGGATATATAGATATATGTAGATGTATATATTATATACATACATATATGTGCTCATACATATATACACAGATTACATGCATGTGTACATATATGAGTATATAAGTATAAGTGTATTTTAATAGCTATATTCCAACAAAACTGGTTTCTTTTGTATCATATTTTTATGCATTTAGAAATATTTTTCTGAGAAGTCCATATCTTCACTAGGCTGCTAGAGGGGTCCATGGCACAGAAAAGGTGGAGAAGCCCTGCTTTTCACAATGCCACGCTACCCCTTTCTGTGAGGAATACAATGAAAATACACATCCTACCAACAGTAAAGTACAGGAGATGAAAGTCTGGAGTGAGGAACAAAGGTCACATTAGCACCATAAGCATCTAATATCTTCTGGTCTAGCACTAAACAAATTGGTTTTTCTTTTCTTTTTTTTTTTACTTTAAGTCTCAGAACAACCTTGGCTAAAATTATTCCTGAATAAGCTCCTTAAAGTTTAAAATAAAATGTTTTCCCTTCACATCACTCCATAAATTATCTTCTTGGAGACAACTGGTATTTTTTTTAAGGAGGAAGAAGAGAAATGTACCTTGAAACGCTATCACCTGCTACGTTCACTGCAATGAATGACAATCCTAATTTATATTTCATTCAAGCATGGACTATTGCAACAGGGAACAAGCCTGTATTTAGAAGCTGAAGGATTAATTTTATATTAATATTACATATTTAAGTTTACATATTTACATATTTAAGTATGATTTTCTAGTTTATAAAGACCAGGATCATTATGAAGGCTTATAGTGCCACAGTAGGGGGACTAAGAGTCAGCTGACTTTGGAAACTTCATTTATTGGTTACATGTATGTGTATATATGTATAAGTATATTTTAATAGCTATATTCCAACAAAACTGGTTTCTTTTGTATCATATTTTTATGCATTTAAAAATATTTTTCTGAGAAGGAGTCTACTACTAGACTACTAGACTACTAGAGGGGTCCATGGCACAGAAAAGATGAAGTACCATGGGCACTGAGCAGGGGCAATGAGGTGGCACACTGGAATTAGGAAGACTCATCTTCTTCCATTCTAATAAGGACTCAGACATAGCTGTATGACCCAGAGCAAATGAATTGACCCTGTTTGCCTCAGTTTCTTCACCTCTAAAATGAGATGGAGAAGAAAATGGCAAACCACTCCAATATCTCTGCCAAGAAAACCCCAAATGGGGTCACTAAGAGTTGGATACCACTGAAAAAATTGAACAACAACTATGACAAAAGTACTTAGTAGCACCCTTGGTAAAATTCTCAGTGAAGTCTTCTTTGCTCTTTTCTGTAACTTTTTCCCTTTTACCATTTCTCTCCCCCAACCTCCATCTCAGTGCTCTCATTCCCTCCCTTCTTCCAAGTCCTCTGCTTTTTCTCCCCTTTCCCCTAGGACTCCCAAGTGAAAGGAAAAAGAATCTTTCATCACTTTGATGACTCACAGGTGGTGACATTTTCACCATCAGGACACCTGAATGGAGGAAAGATTTTTGGACAAAGGCCCCATATGAGACTCAGCATATCTAAGCCCATCTGTGACATCTTAAAGTACTTAGTAGTACTCATGGGAAAGAGGGAGGAAAGGTATGTTTAGAGTCAAATTATAGATGGGGTTAAACCCAGACAGCAAATGGTAGATGGTACAAGGAATCTGGTTTCCCATGAAAACTGTGATGCTTGATGAAAGCACCCTGGCAAAAAAAATTACCCAGAAGCCACAATTTCAGGATAGCCCTTGAAAATCTATGTAAATTTTTGTACTCCAGCTTTTTGGGCTGAAAAGAAATCAGACAGTTTAGTAAACGCTGCTTCCTCATCATTTAATGCTTCCATTATACTTCCATGGGAATTTGCATTTGGGAAGGAGTCTAGAGAGCATTTAATGATAATACGTGGTTATATTCTCTGTGCCCAGCTCTAGAGGTAGCAGTACGAGGAAGGAGCGGAGATGCCAGGAAGATGCCAGGGGAGTGCTGATTGGAAGAGGATGACTTGGAGAGGAACTTGAGAGTGGTTCAGAAACAAAGAATTTTCCCATTTTGGGCCATCCATGTCATGACAGGGCCACTTCATAAATGTCCTTGTTCTATACGCGGCACATCAGGAATAAAGGCCCCTGACGCAGTACTATTGGCAGGATATTTTTAGAATCAACTTATGTTTGTCATGCTCTGATAACAAACAGCATAGGTAATGCCTTTTATTAGAGGAGGTGTTGTATAGTAGCTATGACACTCTGAGGTCATTTAACCTCTGCTGTAAAATGGGGACAATATCTTTGTAAGAAATAGGGGACTTGGCAGGAAGTTGTATAGATGAATATATAGATACAACTCATGAGTGGCTTGGGTAGATTTGATCATCTGGGTCACTTCTGAAGATAGGAAAAGGCTCATTTCCTGTACTAATAGCATGATGTCTATGGGGAGGGCAGGCAAGGTTCAGGACAGTTAAGTCTGGGACAATCTCTCTTCTAGTCTCCAGAAGGGATGTTGGGCTACAATTTTATCTTTTTGACCCCTTCAAATATCTCTGATCTAGAGGTATAAGCCTGGGTATGTCAAGTCTTATTTGCTAAGAGCCTAGCATGTGCTCTACGTGCACTGTGCTAGGAAGATCATTTTGATAGTTCAATGGAAAATGGAATCAGGAGATGATGAAAGGCTGCAGAGAGAGTGATGATGGTGGTGGTAGTGTCAGAGAAATAAAAGAAAGAGAAGTTGAGATGGAAAACAAGCCCAGGCTTAGGTGGAACCTGGGCTTCCCCTCTAACACCCACTTAGAGAAGCTATGCGCCATAGTGGATACAGCTGACCTTGGAATCAGAAGGACTAAGGTTAAATGTTACCTCCAACTCCAACTGACTGTGTGATCCCAGGCAAGTCACTAAACCTCTCAGTGAACAAGGCAACTCTAAGACTTTTTGATGGCATAGCTGGTGCTATGTACAAAGACTTCTCTTATCTCCCTTTCCCAATGTCACTTTTTATCTAGCTATGGATTCACACCCTACCAGGGAAAATCTCTTTCTTCATACTTGCTGATATGAAAGAGATGGAGATGTCAACCAAAAGAACACACCTGAAAAGCACAAGAGATCCAAGATGGCAACCACCTCAAGAAGACCTCAATGCCAGATGCAGTTTACCTGCAAGGCAACAAGCATTTAGTAAGGACCTTCTATGTACAAATGTTATGTCATCTAATCCTCACAACAGCCCTGAGAGGGAGGTACTAATATCCTCCATTTTACAGGTGAAGAAACTCTAACATAGGTTAAATGACTTGCCCAGGATCACACAGCTAGTAAGTGAATGAGGCTAGATTTGAACTCAGGTCTTCCTGACTCCAAGTTTAGTGTTCTATCTACTTTGCCACCTAGCTGAGTGTATTGTAGGCACTGGGGACTGGCACTAAAAGGGCATGGAGATAGGAGAGGGAGTGTCTGCCATGTATAACAAACAGCAAATAGGCCAGTACGGCTATACTGGAGAGAGTAGGGAGACCAACATGAGTCATAAGGTCAGAAAGGTAGATTGGGTAGAGACTTTAAAGAGCATCACATGCCAGAAGGGAATTTATTTTTGTTCCTAGAAATGATAGGGATGTAATGAAAGGAAGTTTTCCCAGTAGTATATGGGACAAAGTTAAGATCTGAATGAGTAATCCACATATACAAATCATAGATCAAAATGATGAAGAAAAGGAGAGAAGGACCCAGCTCACTAAGATTCAGAGAAAGCTGGCTTTTACCCCAGGAAATCCTCTAACGATGGGTAGCATAGTATATATCAGAGGCAGGATTCAAACCCAGGCCCTCTGACTTTGGAGCCAGTACTTACTCTACTTTACCACAGTGCCTCCCTATTTGTGAGGTCATTTAGATGCTATTACTAATTATTATTTCTCATCATGAGAGACAGCATTGCATGCCCTCCTCTCTTAATAAGATTAGAGAATTGGAGGAGAGGAATAAAGAAAATGAAGGTGTTCAAAAATGAAAACTGAAAAAAACTGTGGGGGAAAACATCTCGGAACTATCTCCAAGCCTAAGAATTGCATTTCACAGGGAAATGTTTTCCATCTGTCCTCCGAGCAAAACCAACTAATTTGGTGACCTCAAAGTAGATTTAAGTTAGATATTTTGTATCTCTTTGTGAGTTTGCCATATCTCCTCAGCTTGAGAGTCAGTTACTCGAGGGCAGAGAAGTATTCATTAGGGGACATCCCTAGATTAAACTAGAATTTGTATCCTTTTATGGCACTTACCAGTTGTATTACCAAGGGCAAGTCGCCTAATGTCTCTAAACCTTAGCTTCCTCCTCTATAAAATAAGGATCTGTTATTGTTTAATTGTTTTCAGTCACATCCAACTCTTTGTGGTCCCATTTTGTGTTTTCCTGGCAGAGATACTGGAATAGTTTGCCATTTGCTTCTCCAGCTCATTTTACAGATGAGAAAACTGAGGCAAACAGAATTAAGGGACTCACCCAGGGTCACACAGCTAGTAAGTATCTGATGTCGGATTCAAACTCATGAAGAAGTCTTCCTAATTCCAGGCCTGGCACTCTATGCACCATGGCGCCAAATTGTACTTGTACTAGAAACAGTACAGTATGGCTGATAGTGTATTAGACTTGGCATTGGCAAGATCTGGATGTGAATACTCATATAATATCTGTGTGACCTTGGGCACATCACTGAACCCGTCTGGGCCTCATTTTCCTCATCTACAAAATGAGTGGACTAGATGATCTTCAAGGTCCTTCTAATTTTAAATTTCTGAATCTCTAACTGCCTGTCTCCACAGGTCTGTTATTAAGAAAGCAATTTATAAGTCTGTAAGTTTATAGGGTAATTAGTTCAATGCCCTGCACAAAGTAGGAGCACAATAAAAATATGTGTTAAATATAACTTCCTAATAGCAAGTTATCCAGTGTTAGAATGGGTTATCCTTAGAAGTCATGAGACATACTTACTTAAAAATAGAACAGATTCATATCTCTGTTTTATAATTTATTCAGTCTTGCCCTAAAGCAGAGGGATGAATTATATGACATTTGAGAAGTCTTTGGAAACTTAGATCTCATCAGAAGTCCTCACTAGATGGACACTCTCAGGTGTTTTGTGGTGAGGATTCTTTTTCTAGCCTGAATTGGACTAAACTACTGAGTTCCCCTCCAACTGAGTTCCCTTCCAACTATGATTCTCTGGTTCCATAGCCCTTACCACTGCCAGTTTCCTTCCATTCCTTTTAGTGTTCTCAACCCTGGGTTTTCTTACATCCTATGCAAATGCTTCGTTTTTCATTATCCTAGACAGGGCATTTCTGGGATGAAACAATCCAACTGATTAACTTCATGCAAGTGCCCTGTCTAGGAAAGGAAGCGAAGATGGAGTCCCTAGACAGATGAAACATAGCACTATCGGGGCCTTTTTACTTCTGAAATCCCTGAGACATCTTCTCATTTGTCCCGTTCACAGAATGGGCCTCTTCCAAAAAAGCCTGAAACTCGGTTTTAATAACCCACAGAATTCTGCAGTTTGAGGGGAAACCTGCAAAGGTTTTGAGATTCTGCCAGTCTCCAGCAGGTTTTTATTGGCTGTTGGATATGTTTGAAAATTTTTACTTGCTGTTCAGTTTAATATGTGGAGAGAAGTTTCTAAAATGACCTGCCTTGGGCCTCACAGCATTACCTAGAATGAAAATGTAAAACCCTGCAACAGAGTAAAAGACGAAAGAGAAAGGAAGATGGTAGAGGAGACTCCAGAGATTCTTAATAAACCCTCTCCATGACCCATTATACAAATTTTGGAAGAAAATACTTTTTTTTTCCTTCTCACCTTGGATTTTAAAAGAGTGGGTAAGGGACTCTGCACCTTGTTTCTCTTTATACCTATCATTCTATGCATGTGAACTTTGCTAAGTCTGTGGTTTTCTAATCCCCTGAGGCACTGGCACGTGTTCACAAAATGTACATACACACAAACACATATACACAAGCAAACACACTGATTTTTAAAGGAAATACATAATATGTAAGTTATCAAAAAATCACCTATTCTTTTCATCATCCTTTGACCTTCAGGATGCATCAGGATGGGTTTTCCCAGTTCTACAAACTTCTTTTCTCCTTTTGAGGAATTTCAATATAGTCCCTATGTGCAAAAATGGGGCATATTAGGAGTTCAGTGTGTAAGGAAATGCAGTAATCTGAGTTGTCTCAGATTGTACCCCAAAGGTCACATGTGAAAAGACATTTAAGGAAACTGTGATAAGGTATTGACTGGGAAGATTAAATGGCCTGATCTGATACATATCAGCAAGATGTGATTCAAAGGGCCAAGGCCTCATTTTGGTAAACCAAATTGAAAGGAAAAGAAGCTTACTTTAAATCCTCTTTCTCCAGGCAAGTTGGTTTCCATAGCCACAGGGACCTCGGCCAGCTGGTTTGGCTAATGACTGCTAGGGGGGCCAGCAAAATGGTCCTTGGCTTCCTCCCCCAGTGACTGGGGGATGATCTGGAACACCTCTTTGGAAGCCTCAGTCAGACTGTGGTGATAGAGTTCATCCAAGAAGGAGCTTCTGTTCAGATGTATGTAAGGTTATTTTACTCAGCTCTTTGGCTTAGGACAGGCATCAGAAAAGGGGAAAGGTAACATTCCCAATTTGGGAAATAGCATTAAGTTGATGAATTTGTCCTTATGTGAAGAGCTGGGAGAGAGGAGGAACTCAGATCCAGAGTTCTTTCGAGGCCAGCCTGAAACAGATACACCTCAGGGTTCCCAACTCTATCTTAGAGGTTTTCATATCTGTCTTGAGTCTAGCAGAAATAAGTTGTTTTGGTCATAGAAAGAAGTTTGACAAAATGCATCTAAGACAAGCAACCCATTATGGAGTTTCAGATCAATTATTTTTAAGATAAACACAGGGGTGAAAGAGAGACCCCAGAACTCTTTGTAGGGTGAGACCTTGGAACATCACCTCTCTGGAGGATAGAGGTCCTGAGATGGCCGTCTGATCATTTTCTATTTTAATTATTTATTCCTGGTAACTAGGTGCTAGGCTCTGTTGTCCCTATCATTCTATAGAGTGCTTTAAGTGTTTTCCACACCCTTTAAATTTTGGTGCCCTGGCAAAAATCCCTGATCCCTTCACCCTAGTTACACCTCTGGTCCTCTGATATCCCAAGTTTATTCATAGTTCCCCTGATCTAATCCCTTCCATCATACCATGACCCAAATCAATTCTTAAAGTTCTCCTTTTCACACCATTTCTGTTTCTCAATGCTAATACCACAAAGAGAAACAGTGGCACCAACACTGACCCACCTGTCATAGATGTTTTAGCAACACTCACATGCACAGCAAATGGCAAAGAAGGTGAAAACAATCCCTTTGTCCCTGTTTAAAAATCTGTGTTCAGGGACAAAAGAAATAAAACATGGGAAGAAAAAAGAGAATTTTCTCCCAAAAATGTATATAACGGAGGCAGGAAGGAGATCTGTTTAAAAAAAAAAATCTCTGGAGTTGTGAGACCAGTCAAGATAGTAGAGTAGGAGGAAAACAATATAGCCCAACTTCTCTGATAACTACACAATGATTTCAGGCTAACGCCAGACCAAGTAGGGAACAGAAATCTAAGAAGAAACCATAGTAGGTCATCTTTCCTGCCCAAGATCACAAACTTGACCCACAGGCAAGTAGGAAATGTAGAATAGGGTGGGCTGGGATCATGGAATTAGACCCTAGGTGTAGAACAGGGGGAAGTGAAATCTCAGACTCAGGCTGGGTGAAAGGAGCCATAGCCCTGTCACTCAAACGCTGTGATGGGTGGGTTGATTGAAAATGATTGAGGAAACAAAGTGTCGTTTCCAAACATATCAATTTATTAAACAATACATACCAATTGCATAACAAATTGGGACCAGGCCTCTTCAGCTGGGCACTGGACCCCAAATACATGGGTAGACACATTTGTATGCATTAAAACAATTAACAGGATATAAACCAGGATAGAAGATTGGGTGATCAGAGGGTAGTGTGTTAGGAACATCAAGAAAGTCCATTTGACTGGACGGTCAAAGGCACAGGAATAGGTAACATGCAATAAGGCTGGAAAATATAGTATAGGATAATATAGTATAGGATTATAGTATACAATAGCATAGGACCAGGTTGTGAAGCATTTTATAAGCCAAACAGGAACTTACAGCTGATACCAAAGGTAATGGGGAGCCCTGGCATTTATTGAGTGGAAGGGTTTATATGGTCATACCAGAGCATTAGAAAAATCACTGACAATTGTGTGGAAGATAGATTGGAGTGGAAAGATAACTAACTGCACAGGTCAAAAACAAATAACCTTTTAGTCTCTCTGTGATTAAGCAATAAAGAAAACTTCATGGAACATTCTGTTGTTATTTAGTCGTATTCAGTGCTGTTCAACTCTTCATGACCCCTTCTTGGGATTTTCTTGGCAAAGATACTGGAGTGGTTTGCCATTTCCTTCTCCATTTGACAGATAAGGAAAATGAGACAGACAGGATGAAGTGATTTGTCCAGGGTCACACAGCTAGTAAATGTCTGAGGCAGGTTTTGAACACTGATCTTCCTGACTCCAGCTCCTGCACTCTTTCCAAGGAGGCACCTAACCGCCCTGAACATGGAACAAAGTCCATGGAACAAAAGACTCTGAAATTTTGTAAAAACAAAAATTAATATGTTTTATCATGCTCCTATTGTTAGGGAACATTTGGTATTATTATATAAATCACTTCTAAGCAGTGTTGTATAAACATCCGGAATGTGTATTCCTATTGCATTTTTCAAACCAGCAATGGAAAAGAGATAAGATCCTACTCTGGGCTGCAAACAAACTCTAACACTAGCAGTTTTTCATTCAGGCTAGTTCTCTCACACACTCAGTTTTGAACATTAAGAATTATATTACTAGCTACACTGCAAGTGAATAACCAAACTGCAGTGCATTTGATATAGAACTGTGAAAGTTTATGTTTGAATTCTGGAAACTAAATTGTCAGAGTTTATCTTTAATACAAGTTGTTCACTTGTATTAAAACTTTCACATTTAAGTCACATTTATTCTTTCATTTTCCAAAAGAACAATATCGCTAATTTTCAGTGATGATAAATATATCCAAAGTTTGAAACTTTTTATGTTTTCGGGACCCAGAAGTATAGATGAACCAAACAAAAAAAGGTCAATTTTCTATTCCTGAATCTCAAGAAGTATGAAACATTTAACTTGTATGTTTATCAACAATCTTCAGACAGGAGCAGCTTAACTGTAGCACTTGCAAGAGACAAAATTCCAAGTGTTTAGGAGTTTTATTTTACAATTCAGGAGGGAAATGTTAACATCCTCAAAGTTTAAGATAAGTCTGACATTACAGTTATTTCATCTCATATGCTTGGATTCCAAGAATTCCCCTTCGGAAAGAAAGAGGACAAAAGGACGGAAAGGAAGAAAATAAAGGGAGAAGAAAAGAAAAGCAGTCATTTCATTTTTGCAAATTAAATGTTTCTGTATGTTCTAAAGTCTCTGATTTTGAAAATTGTACTGATTAAACTGCCAGCTTTTGAAAGTTTTTTCCCACTATATTTAGTGCAATAGGAAGTATTAGCATGATTTTCACTTGTTCACTGAGTACTTCCAGCTTACTAGGGGTGGTGTCTTCTCTTTGATCACCACACCATTTTGGATTTAGATGAAAGCAAAGGATAAAATAAAGTTCTATTTTTCTATGGTGTAATATTTTAAGAGGTATCAAAAGAGACTGTCTCCATACAATCACCTTGGATATTCCCATCTTCCTAAAAGCTCATGAGATGGACTGAAAGGTAAACTACACAAAGAGAATTTAGAAAAATAGTGAATATAAAATTAGAAGGTACTAAATTGAATTGATAAACTATAAAATTATGAAATGGAGCAGGCATGCCCATTCTTTGGGGACTCACCAGGAAAGACTAAGATGGCAGCAGGTCAAGATGACTACGGTCACACTTTAATAAACCACAGAGGACATAGGGATAATGGCACAGAAAATACAGAGACAAGCTGCAAAAGGAGGCACAGAGACAAATAGTATGGGGATAGAGTGGGATGGTGAAGGAAGACAGGTAGCAGTTAAGGTAGAGATCAGGAAGGGAAAAGCACAGAAGGTAACAAAACGATGCATTAGAGTTGGGAACACACAGCAGCATGGAATGAAATGAAGCTGGCAGACTGATGGGGGAAGAGGAAGCAAAGGAATTTGGGGTGTCATTTTTAAAAGATTTTTTTTGAGAAACAGACTTTCTTGGGAAAACTGTTTTATATGCAAAACATCATAAATATGTACTCATATTATTTTAAATATAAATATATTTTATACATACTTTATAAATATATTGTTTTATACAAAAATATTTTATATGTAGGGATTGTTAACCTGGGGGGGACATGGGCACATAAGAAATTCATGCATAAGATTATAGGGGGTTCATGAACTTCGAAGTGAAAATGTCTTCATTTTAAATTAACCTTTGGATGGAATTGAGCAAGCCTTCCTATTAGGACATTTAAAGAACATTATTCTGAGAAGGGATTCATAGGTTCACCAGACAAGTTCAGAAGTCCAGCATTATAAAGAAAGTTTTATGAGGAATGAGTCTGGAGATTTATAAGAACTATGGCTTGAGAGATACTACAGAAGACAGAGCAAAAACATAGAATAACTTCCTTTCCTGACTGATTATTTTTAACTTTAATCTTGAGAAGATAAAACAAAATTCTTAAGAATTTCTTGAGACTTTACAAAATACTGAGTGAGCTGAAGGTGGGACTGTCTCCAGAAGTAAGGAAGCCTCATTTGCAGTTAAAGCAACAGGAGACTCTGGCTATGATCATTCTCACAGCTAAAACATTACAACCAAGTATTTCTGTTGTTACTTATTACATTGTTACCAAATTACATAGTCGGTAGCCTTAATATTTATTTAATTCTAGGTCATTAGCCTCTTTCATAATTCTGAGCCATATTTTTCCAAATACATTTTGCCATCTTCCCCTGTGATCTCACTTTGAAGTCATTATATACTGAAAAATATTTTTGTCATCCTCTCCTGTGATCTCATATTGAATATCAAGTTGTCTTAATATTCAGGACACAGTACTGAATTCCATTCAAGGTATTTTGAATATAATACACAGAATATCAAGGCATGTGCTAGCATGGTTTAGGAGATCTTCTCAGGCTCTTCACAGAATTCTTCTACACCTTCATCCACAAGGACAGATGCAGGACATGTTCTGTTGCTGTCATTGAAGTCCCGTCTGACTCTTCGTGATCCCATTTAGGGTTTTTTGGCAACGGTAATGGAGTGGTTTACCATTCCTTTTGTAAACTGCAATTATCTTTATGATAGACTTCTTACTCATGCTCACATATCTGATGAAATTATATTTCTTGTTACCTTTGGGTGCCCACTAAAAACTCTGCCAACTCCTTTATTTGCTTCTACGAAGAGAACCTATCAGTTATCCTTCCCTTTAACTGCAACTTTTATTAAGTGTTCTGAAAAGGCCGGAAGAGAGAAAGAGAATTCCAGAAACCAGCACAATACTAAAAAAAAAAAAAAAAAGGAAAAGCATTCACAAAATTTATTTTTAAAAGAAATAAAATTAATTAATTCATGTTTATAGACAAAAAGTCTTTGGCACCCTCTGCCCCTTTTAGTCACTCTGACATCATCACAGCACACAGAAGAAGCAGATGGAGAACCCAGCAGGACTCAGGGAGACGTTTCACTTTTCTTTGATTCTTGGCTCACCAGGTCCAAAGAATTCATTGCCTAGTGGGTGACGTTCTGCTTAGAACAGATACAGTCTATCATTAAGAACATACTGAAAGCTATTCCAGCTTAGTAGAATCATCACAGACTATGAAAATCTCTCCATACCTTGATGAGGCATTAAAATGAGACTTTTGTGGAAGACGCTACTTGCCACAGCATAAATGCAGCCCAATTATTATATTACTGTGGAATGTTCATTCATTCTTTGAAAAAGCATTTATTAAGTACCAGCTATGTTCTGGGAACTGGGGGATGGAAGGAGAAGGAACAGCATTTATTAAGTGCCTACTATGTGGCAGGCCAATGATGTAATTTACCATTTATCCATACCTCTTCACCTACTGAAACTTTTGTCCATCCCATACTATAAAATAGGGATTCTTAACCTGGGATTGGTGATCTTGGGATTTTTTAAAATATTTTGATAATTGTATTTCAATATAATGTACTTTCTTTGTAATTCTATGTATTTTATTTTACGAATTTAAAAGAAGACCATAGGTTTCAATAGGGTACCAGACAAAAGTCATGACAACAACATCTAATGGTGACATTAAGGCAATGATAACTTTGTAGATAATACCCAATACCTCAAAAAGAAAATAGTTGAGATTTTCTTATCAACTATAAATATCACCAAATTTCATTATTTTAAAATTAATACCTTAGTAATTTAATGATGACAATAGTAATAACTAATAATAAAATGGCACTTGACAGTTTAGAAAGTTGTGAACTGTAAATTCATGGAATTGGTCCAATATGAGGTAAAATGTCAAGGTGGAGTTTTAGTGTGAGTTTTTTTTAAAAAAGCAATAATATCAATCTCTCCCTTGAAGATTTTATAGTTAATATGAATTTATATCTATGACCTGCTTCTCAAAGCATAATTTAAACTACCTATCCCCTTTCATTGCTCAGAACAACCAGGCACTGTAGCTGCAGTTCCCCAAATTTAAAGCATTAAAGTGAGATTGGTCTTTGAATTTTTAAATGATTTGCAGTAAAAATATCAGTTTGAGATTAAGTCAATAAAATTAATCATTCATGACCCTGAAGGCGGAAGGGGTGAGGGTAGGAGGGAGTGGGAGGAAATTGGAAAACACTACAAAATTTAAAGCTGCCAGGAGAGAAGGGACTGGGGGAATTACTGTTAATTCACCCTGGCCAAATTCAAATACAAGCTGTTCTTTGTAATTCAACTTGGGGTGTCGTTTTCTTGTCACTATCTGCAAATGTAACCAAGAAATACGGTCAAATCAACCGGCATATGTGCAGACGCAGTTTGATATAAGGGAAAGAATACAGGACTGGAGAGGGTCAGTAAACCTGGGTTCAGTGTGAGAGCTAACACTTCTTACCTGTGTCACTGCACAAGTCATTTGTCCTTGCACCTTGGTTTCTCCACCTGTAAAATGAAAATAATTATGCTGCACTGTTTCACTTTGTTGTGAGAAATGTGTTTTATAACCTTTAAAGTCCTATATGAACGTTATTATGCATGTCTCTTTTAATTTTATTTTATTTTATTTTGTAAGAGAGAGGTGTTGACCTGTGAGTTCATCTCCCAATACGGAACGGCAACTTAACAGCCATTCTAAGACAAAGTCTTAGAAAATTTCCTGAAGTATTTAATATTTTGTGATTTCCTCCCCTACCTATCTACAACTCTACTTGGTCTGAACTCCAGGGAACCTGATGCCCCTCCCAGGATTGGCTAATTATCATTCTGTTTGACTCAAATACTCAGCACCTTTCAACACCCTCAGCCTCCCTTCCCCTCTGATTGGAGAGAGGATGGGCCACTCAACCCCACCCAAAGCCCTTTATAAGGGACTGGACATGGACGTTGCACCTCACTCAGTTTTTCATCTTTACCTCTGCTGGGGGATACAAGAGCCTGGTGCCTTCCACCAAGCCCTAACCAATCCCCCCTCACCCCTCACTCCTGTCCTAAATTACAATGCCAGTGGATGATTTTTGTCTTGTCCTTCACAATCTGTGATCTAATCACTCTCTATGAGTACGATCAGCTCTAACCCACAGTCTTCCACAGGACACATCCTTCTGGTCCTCTTAAAGATGGAAACTTATGTAAAGAATGGGAGGTGTAAATGGGGAATGACAGAACATGCCCCTGCTGCTGCTGCTGCAGCTCTGCCCCCTCCCTCATATCCCCATCCCCACTGCAGTTGCTCTCCCCAAGGCTGACTTTCTGTAGCACTTATAGTCCAAGCTGTTACATTTCATTTGCTACGGTATTCCAGCTGGTGTTCTCCATCGCCAAAGTATGTATCATCTCTCCAATTTAAGCACTCACCAACATTTGTCCACTGAATAAATCCAATCTTTCCACAAACTCATATTAAAGCCCGACAACACTCCAGGAACTAGGACGGTAATAAAGAAACAAGGGCAGCACACAAAAAGTACAAAAACAGTCCCTATCCGCAGAGAGCTTATGTTTGTTCCTGCGTGATCAAATAAATACAAGGTAGATGTAAGTTAAACTGTGGGTGGGAGGCACTAGCTATGTGAATAGCAGAAAGATGAGGAAAGAAAGGTCTCATGTGAGGAAAGGGGAGGAAAGAGAAGGGAAAAGAAGGGAATAAGCATTTATGCATTGCCTGCTGTATGCCAGGCACTGTGCTAAGTGCTTGATATCATTTCCTCTTCACAACAACCTTAAGAAGTAGGTACTGTTATTATCTTCATTTTACAGCTGAGGAAACTGAGGCAAGCAGGGTTAAGTGACTTACCCAAGGTCACTCAGTTACTAAGTGTCTGAGGCAAGGGATGGATACAAGGACCCAGAATGTCCTGTATGATGAAGAGGAAGTAGGTCACTTTGACGGGGGCTCAGAGAGTGTGGAAGGAAGTAACAATACAATAAGCCTGGAAAGAGAGAATGGAGCCAGATTTTAAAAGCTTTAAATGCCAGAAGGAGAAGCTTGTATTTTTTTTCCTATAAGCAAAAGAGAGAGCTTTTTGAGCAGCGAATGAATGAATAATAAATGCTCAATAAATATACCTGCTCTGACTCCATGACTCTAAAGACAGCACATACTTTTGCTCCCAGCTTAGTTCAACATCTCTTGCTCTGGAAAGTGTTTACCCTGTACCATGACATATAAGTGAGTCTTTCACGATCTTCTAAAAACCCTGCAAATTGATGTGAACTTCAACTGTGAGTGTTCCAGCCGCTGAGCCCACCTCACTTGGCGCTAAGCTGTGACAGTGACAGTGACAGCAGCAGGTTTCCCTTCCCTACTGTCACAGAGGACAGACCACATTCAACAAATATTTCCTGAGCAATCACCATGGGCAAAGTGCCGAGCCAGGCTGCTGCTTAAGCCAGTCTATAATGGATAAAAAAGGCTGCTGCTGCTGCCGCCGCCGCCGCTGCTGCTGCTGCTGCTGCTCATGGCCCTAAAAAAAATAGCTTTCTGTACTCTGAAGCTAAATGAACATGTTTGAAATGAAAGTTCATTCACTAAAAATATATTAATTAAATCAATCAATAATCCAAATGTACTTATTACATGATTATGAGCTTCAGGCAGGAATATATTTTGATTTTCTTTGTATCCCCAAGATTTTTAGCACAGTGCCTGGCCCATAAAAGGTGCTTACTATTTATTGATTATTGATCACCTATTTTATATGAGCTAGGCACTATGTTAGGCTCTGCAGGTATAAAGATAAAAATGAAATAGACCCTGTCCTAAAGGTCCTTACATTCTCCAGCACCTACTATGCGCACAGTACCGTGCCAGGTGCTGTTGAGAAGACAAGTAAATTACCTGGCCCTTGATTTCAAGGTGCTTACTATATTGTTGGGGAAGGAAGATGTACACATGTAGAAAGATAAATGATAGGAAACACAACAATATCGGGGATGTCAAAAGGCAGTACATGATGAGAAAATGAATGATATAAATACTATTTGGAGTCAAGAAAAGGAAAGATCAGTGTTTACAAGCTGAGGAGGACTTCATGAAAAGCATTTCACAATTTAGAGGCAGCATGGGAGTTGGATTCCAGTTCTGACTCTGCTACTTAGCACCTGCCCCAGTGACCCTGGACAGGTCATTTTACTCCCTAGGCCTCAGTTTCATTTGTAAAGTGAGGAAACTGGATTAGATGACCTCTGCGTTCCCTTGCTGTTCTAAATCTATAATTCTATGAAAAGTGAAGTGTATGAGTGACAGCCAGGTGGCAAACAAATAGATGTGGAATCAAGAGGACCTGAGTTCAAATCAGGCCTCAGACACTTAGGAGCTGTGTGACCCTGGACAAGTCACTTAACCCCAATTGCCTCAAAAAAAAAAAAAAAGGTATGAGCATAACACAGGTTTCTTTGGGCATGCCCAGTTCTCCTTACATAGAGACATCATTGAGGGGTCCTTGGAGTATGCCCAACATGGAGCCTACTGTTTCCCCTGCCACATGGGTAGAGGTAGTTTCCTTTAATTGGCTGCCTGTGTCTTTAAAACTAGTGAGATTGAGCTAGTCGATCCTTTTCACACCATTTTCTTTTGGCTGTACTCTTTTTCAACAAACTCTGATCTGATATCATAAACTGAACTCATGAGAGGGGAAAGATTTCCTTCCCTTGCCCCTCTCTTTCACTAGGGCTCTTAAAAAGTAGGTCTAGGGGTGTTCGTTTCTATTCTGTATTGTTTGTCCTACTTAGTTTCAGGGGCCAGAGGGCATCTTCACAGAATTCAAGCCATGGAAACCTTGTAGCCAGGATTGCAGGAAGGAAGCACAGGCAGACTGTCAAGGAAGCCAGGGTGCCTAGGACTTAAGCCCAAGGGGGATTTTAAATTTGCAACTGGAACTGTGCTCTACAAAAACCAAGCTAAACTATGAACCTAATTATCTTTCCCTCCTTAGAGCCTGAGGTGGTGCCTCCCACACGTTGAAGGAGTAGGTTTGAGTATTTCGAATATATCTGCTGTTGTGTAAAAGCTAGTCTGACTGAATGAACTGGGGTACAGGTGATCCCTCCTACAACTGAGGGAACACTATCAATAGGGGCTGAAGCCAAAGACAGAAAACTTATTTACGACCACCACCCCATATCACCTTAAGGGTAATGGAGAACCCTGGAGGTAATTATCTTAACTACTTGGCCTTCTAGGTATTGAGAACCATGGTAGTCAGTCTAGACTCTCTGGTCTAATTCTGGTATTCTCTCTCTTTTTCTTTCTCTCTCTCTCTCTCTCACATATATGTGTGTATGTATGTATATATATGTATATATGGAAGTATGGGCATATGGATGTATGTGTACACATACACACACACACACATATACACACCCACAATCCAAACCATTCCTCAAAAAATAAGTGAGCAAATCAATATTTGAACAAAAAGGAGAATTGCAATGTATTCACAACCACATGAAGATTGCTCTACATAACTAATAATAAGAGAAATGCAAATTTGAAAAAGTCCTGATCTTTCACCTCACACCCTGCCAATTGACAAAGATGACAAAAAATGGTAATAGTCAATGTCAGAGCGGTTGTGAGAAGATACACACATTAATGCATTATTGGTGGAGTTGTAAATCAGTACAAACATTTTGGAAAGCAAAGAAATCATGCAAATTAAGTAGCCAAAATGTCCACAATCTTTGGCCCAGAGATTCTACTATTGGGCTTGTACCCCAAGCGTCCCATTAATAAAAAGAAAATCTATCTATCTATCATGTTGGTCAAATGACCTCTAATATCTCTTTAGGTTCTAAAGGTTTGTTCCTACAATTCTACTTTGTAGGCTGATGGAAAAAGGAGTCACTCAAACAGAAAACAGACATTTATTTCTACTCTGTAACAGTATCGGTGACTTGATTTTAAAAATATAAAACTAGTTTTCAGTTCACTCTCATGGATAAGTAAGGTTTCTCTTTGAAAAGGCATTAAAATACTAATAGATAAATGGTCAAAGGACATGAACAGTCAGTTCTCAAAGAAAGAAAGTCAAGCTGTGAAAAACCCAATGAAAAAAATGGTTCAAATCATTAATATTTAGATAAACACAGATCAAAACAACTCTGAAATTCTATTCCACAAGTGACAGATTGGTAAAAATGACAAAAAGGTAAATGACCTTTTTTTTTGGAGAAGTTTCAGGGAAGCAAGCACATTAATATACTGTGGGTAGACCTGTGAATTGAACCAGTCATACTGGAAAACAATTTGGAATGATAACCCTAAAGTCACTAAACTGTGCATACTTTTGAGCCACCTATACCACTGCTAGGCCCATATGCCAGAGAGATGAAAGAAAGATGTATGGGATTCATACATACAAAAAATATTTCTAGCAGTTCTGTCTGTAGTAAGAAAGAACCAGAAACTGGAAAGAGGATTTGAATTAAAACATAAGTATTTTTGTGTACAATCACTGAGGAGATTTGTTTTTCCCTGATTATTCATATCTATTTTAAGAAATTTAGGGGTATCTTCCATTTTTATGGGGGTATAGGAGGGAGAGAAAATAAATTTCTGTCAGTTTTTTAAATAGAAGTGGGGGTACTACAGATGTGGAATGGGGCGTGCATTTTTACATGAAGTTACTGTATTATTAACTTTACTTTTATATTATTTTACTCTGTTACAAAGTGGGAGCTATCTGTAAATGTATGTAATATTAAAAATAAAATACATCAATAGAAGTATGTTATTGTTAAGTTGTTGTTCAGTCATATGTGATAGACATACAAGTATGTGTCTGTGTATATGCATGTGTATATTTGTTGTTCAATTGTTTCATATATTCAGTCACATCCAAATCTTCATGACCCTATTTGGGGTTTTCTTGGCCAAGAAACTAGAATGGTTTGCTATTTCCTTCTCCAGCTCATTTTTACAGATGAGGAAACTGAGGCAAACAGAATTAAGTGACTTGCCCAGGGTCGCACAGTGAGTAAGTGCCTGAGGCCAGATTTGAATTCTTGATGAGGAGTCTTCCTCAATCCAGACCCAGTGCTCTATCCACTGAACCATCTAGTGACTCCCATCAATAAAAGTACAAGCGGCCAAAAAAAGGAAATGGTTGAACAATTTTATTAATATAATGAAGTATTATTTCACTATAAGAAATGACAAAGGGAATAGTTTCAAAGAAAGATTTGCATAAACTGATGCAAAATCAAATAAACAGAACTGAGAATAGCAACGTACAAAGACCTAAGAACTCTGATCAATGCAATCCACAGTTCCAGAGGACAAATGATGAAGCATGTTACCCGCCTCCTGTCAGAGAGATGATGAACTTAAGGCGAAGAATACATTTTTGGGCATGGTCAACATGGCAAAATGTTTTGCTTGGCTATGAACATTTCTTACAAGGTCTTCGATGAGAAGGAGAGGAAATAGGAAGAAGAGATAAGAAAGACACTAACAGGGTTGACCTCCAAAAAGGAAAGAAAAGTCATGGAAACATTGTTAAATGACGGAAGAGAGCTGAAGTGAGTTCAGAAGGAAGCACAGACAAGCAGAAAAGCTTGAAAATTATAGGTTGAATTTATCATATGCTTGAAAGGAAAATCAAGCTGTACATAGAGATTTACAGTTTCATTTACAATCCTCATTTTCTGTTCTACTTTGTATGTGGAGATATTAATTTTATTTGGTATTTAAGTTCAGAATTTTTAAAATTTAAAAATTAATCAAAAGAAAGGAAAAAGAAAATATTAATATTATTACTAATTTCTGTTATTTTTTATATTTAAAAAAATTATACACTGTATATGTTCTGTTTTTTAAAAAATCAATTATAAAGTAAAGCCCATCTATCATTTTCAATTTTACTCTCTCTGAAATTTATCATTAGAAAGAAATCATCAAAACTTCCCACTTAGGAGTACCCAGATCTTGCTGAATTTTCCTATAAATTATATTGTTGTATATATTTTTCAAAGAAAATAATGATGATTGCTTTACAGAAAACCAAGGTAAAACCTTTCATACCACGCTTGGAAAGCTGGGGAGCTTGTGGTGGTTGCCACAGTTATTTGCAGAGCCCACAATATCATTTAAATACATTAGAAGCATTCCCTCCTTGAGGACCATGTACCCTCTTAAGTGCCTCATACCAACACCACTTGGCTACCTTGCTGTCCTGTATTCTCCACTCCCAAAGGATTTGGGCATAGTTTCATACTACTAAACTGGTAGAGTCCCAAAAACCTAATGATCAGTAACCAATCAGTCAATGAATAATCATTTTTTAAGAGCCTACTATATGCCATGTGATGTAGTGGATAGAGAGCCTTGCCTGGAGTCAGAAAGACTCATCTTCCTGAGTTCAAATCCAGTCTCAGACACTTACTACCTGTGTGACCCTGGACAAGTCACTCAACCCTGTTTGCCTCAGTTTCCTCATCTCTAAAATGATATGGAAAAGGAAATGGCAAACCACTCCAATATTTTGCACAAAAAAAAAAAAACTTCAAATGGGGTCACAAAAAATTGGATGCTATTAAACAATAAACAATGTTCTAGGTACTGTGCTAAGTCCTGAGGATACAAAGAAAACGAAAAGGCAGTCATGCTCTCAAGGATCTTACAGCCTTTGGAGGGAGACAACATGCACACAACTGTGTACCCATAAGATGTATAAGGAGAAACTGGAGATAATCAACAGAAGGAAGACCCTGGCATTAAGGATGATGGAAAAGACTTCTTGTAGAAGTAGAATTTTATCTGGGAAGTGAATGGAACCCAAAGAGCTAAGAGGCTAAGATGACGAGAAAGTTTAAGGCATGGGGACAGCAAGTGAAAATAGGAGATGAAGTGTCATGTTCAAGAAACAGCAAGGAGGCAGAGTGTGTGAAGGGAGGGGTGGGGATGTAAAGTGTAAGAAGCTTAGAAAGGTAGGAAGGGACTAGTTTGAGTGGACTTTATAAGCCAAGCAGGGGATTTTATATTTGATCCTAGAGGCAATAGGGAGCCACTGAAGTTTAGTGAATTAGATCTTCCCTACCAACCACCCTGCATTAAAATCCTATCACTATGCCTTACTGCAGCATAGAGTTGACACAGATCTCAAAGGCTATATCAGCAGAGCATAAGCTATGATGAGTCCTACCAAGAGGGAAAGAATTGAAGAATGAGCCCAGGAACAGATTATGTGTTTGTTTTCCAAGGACCAGCCTAGCTAAGTTTTCCTTGCAAATGTTCCCTCTCCCACACATGTCCCTCATCTACACATTTTCCCTCTCCTACCATTAATTGGTAAATAAAGTTTTCTCTCTATTTCCCATGTTTACATGATAGTCTCTATATCCTAGTTGCAGATACAATTATTGGAGCAAACTTTAAGGGGCTTTAAATGGCACATAAATGTGAAGATGTATTTGTCAATTCAGGAATTTGCCAGTTTATGAATCTTCAAAAAAGTGTGCACTAGTGTGTGTGTGAGGACCAGAGGGGTGGGGGAGGAAAAATTTTCCTTGTCAGTTACCTAGCCTCCTGTTTAATTTAAATGCCTTTTTTAAGGATGTGTCCTCTAGTTTGTTCTAGTAAAAAGAAATACCAGTGGGGGCTCACAAATCATGGCTTTGAATAACTTAAACTGACTCAAATGTGCCTTGAACTTGCTTTCAAAAGTCCTCAAATGAAGTGGTCATGCTTCACACTTTAGGCTCATAAGATTCAAAGATGGAAAGTATTTTAGACTTCATTGAGCTCAATTCCCACAGTTTGCAGAGGAAGAAACCAAGGGCCTAGAGAAATGAAGTGATTTACCCAAGGTCACACAACCAGGAAGTAGCAGAGCCAAGATTTGAAACTCAGGTCCTCTAACTCCAAAGACAGCACTCTTTCCATACCACCCCACTGACTTTAACATTATTTCAAACAAGGATAAGGACTCATTCAGAAAGCAGATAATCAGAACTTATAATGGTGTTCTCAGAATGGACAGAAACTTAACATTCAGGCACCTAGTATATAGTGAGCTGAAGTACAAGTGAGGAGGACAGAAGAAACATTTTAAGGATCTACTGAACCATAGCCTCAAGTCATTTGGCATAGCTGTGGATGGTTGGCAAACCAAATGCAACCCACAAACCAACCTGGCACACAGCTATGGAGAATAGAATTGTTCTCTTTGAGAAAAAATTTAGGCAAAAAAATTAAAGTCAGAATTTGGACATAGTGACAGGCTCTTTAAATTGTGGCCAGTTCCATCTTAGAAAAGGAAGGATTCAGGCACGAAGAATTGGTTGAGTGTTTGGTTCAGCTTACCCAAACCTAAACTGGTGAGCAGAGTTTCCTTTCTATCTGCCATGTCCACAAGACAGTCTCCAGATCTTGGCATCAGATATGACTATTAGAGTAACTTCCAAGGGGGTTTAAGTGAGACATGAATGGGAAAACATAATTGCCAGTGGTGATGGATGATGCCCTGAATGGAGGATAAATGCAAAGAGGCTCTCTATAGATGTTGAGGTCTTTCATATGTTATTCATTGTGCATGGCACACGTCTACAGCAAGACAAATTGTGGTCAGATTTAACTCAGAGAAGGAAGAATTCAGAGACATGGAAAATTGTCTAAGTATTTGAATCAGGTCATACCAGGCTGAACTGGTGAGTTGAAATTCCTTTCCATTTGGGTTGAAGGATCTCATAGAATTCTTTAAAGAATGCTTTCCCTTCCTCATCCTCTGTAACAGATGTTCGTACATAAACTGCCAACATCCTCACGGTAGGCTTTATTCACAACAAACTCAGGAAATATATGTTATTATTAACCTCATTTTACAGATGAGAAGACTGAGCCTAAGATAGGCTAAGCAATTTGCCCAAGGCCACACAACTGATATGTGTCTGAGGCAAACTTTGAACTCAGGTCTTCATGACTCCAGGTCTAGCACTGTGCAGTATGCCACCACCTGGCGGCATCCTTTTTTTATATTATGGACCCTTTTGGTAGACTGGTGAAGTCTATGGACTCCTAAGAATATTGTTTGTAAATGTATAGAAAAAATACATAGACTGCAAAGGAAACCAAAGGCTAGTGAAAATAAAGAGGTAACTATTCCCCCTCCAGACTGAAATCCATGACTAAGAACAGCTGCTCCTGGAAAACATCATCCTGTTGACTGTTGGACTCTAATCTCACATTTAGAGTACTAACAGTTAAACGGATATGTATAGCTATTTTTTAAAGTGTTCATTGGACATTAAATGTATGGCACAATGAATGGATAGACAGCTAGCCTGGAAGACACATAGTGCCTGGTCAATAAGCTCTCTGTGCTCTAGGCTGTTCTTTATCTAAGTACAACTACAAGTTGAGGAATAGATACCCCACATGGACAGAGGGAGTTTACTTACTTGGGAATTCCCTATACCATCAAATCTAGTCCCTGCCCCAATTTTTAAATATAGTAGGTGCTAAATAAATGCTTAGTGAATGAATCAGAATCACCTTCAGTAGTTTCATCCTCTCAACTAAAAAAATAACTGTTATCTTAAGACAAGACAGTCATTGAAAAGTTCTTTGAAAATAGTCAATAATACAATAACACATTATTATGCTCCTTTTTAAAGTACACAAGCTTCTCTGTCAGGAATCTTACACTTCTAGATAAAAATTTGATCTTGTTTTTAATTTCTTAAAGAGCACTATACCCATTTTGTGATGGACCAAATTTTTTAAAACGTGATTTTTTTAAAAAATTAGGGACTTATATTAAGAAAGAGTAAATATTTTTTAAAACTTTGAGCACTAATTAAATCAGATAGAAAAAAATGTGCTTATCCTTAAATAACATTATATTTTCCCTCATAAGGAAAAATATCTGTGAATAATCAAAGATGGAGGAGAGTAATAAAGAAATGGTTTTTCATTAGTTCTAAAAGTTGTGATCTCACAGCTACATTTCTATATAGCAATCATTCTTCAAGACTAGAATCCATTTAGGAGGATTGTTTCACACAAACAAGATACAAATGTATATTGACTGTCCATATTTTCATTTCATTCCCAAAAGGTAGGGATGACCCAAATCCAAGGGTGTATGTTTCAATGGATCCATTTGATCTCATGGTATTCACTCAATGTGTACTGATCACAAAGCATCTATACTTGTGCATCATGTATCATTTCATCCATACCCTCCTACAAATACTCCATAGTGGAGTATCTTTCAACATGCTCAAAGTACAATTCCATGGGTACTAGGGCAGCATTTGAATTGTGCATCTGTTATCGTTTCAGCCTACCTTGATTCAAATCATCAAACATTTTTGTGTGCCTATTATTTATAAAGTTTTATCCTTCTCTGCTAAGGATACCAAGACAAACACAAAATAGCTCCTTCCCTCAAAGACATTACATTACCTCCTTTTCTGATCCATCGAAAAATTCAGATTATATTTGTTACCAAGCAATTCTTCCCATTGCTCATTTCACTGTCAACTCACTACAATTTTGAGCAGAGAATTTTGCTTTTCTGTGCCTCAGTTTCCCAGCTATAAATGAGAATGATACTTGTCAATTCTCTTTTAGGATGTTTAAAGGATAAATAAAGTACTGTGATGTCTAACAAAATGAAAGTCTACGAAAGAAATCACTAGGTCTGAGTCCAACATGTTGCTAATTATCCCCAGCTTTTTATCTAATATAATCTTGGTGAAAGACATACTTTACATGTAAATATTTAAAAGTATCATTTTCATCATTATAATTAATAAATATTTATTGAGTGCCTGCAGGGTGTATGGCAGTACACTGAGCACAGATCTTACATCAAATAGGAAAAGATTCACACTGCAAAGAAATAGAAAGACCTGGAGCAAAGCACAGAAGCTAGAAATAAGACAGTTCATCCTAGAGGAGAAAAATCCAAAGATAGACAGAATTAGTGACAACTAAATTGCTGCGTTGAATTACATTTTTTTAAATGAACCATCAATTTATTAAAATTTCTCTACATTAAATTATCAATTAAATTGAGTTGCACATATTTGTAGGTTTTGTTTTTCTTTGTTATTTTTCAACAATGAGCAATATTAAACATCACTGCAACTAATTAAGCATGATATGGTGGATAGAAAACTGGCTGTAAACCTGGGTTCAAGTCCTGTCTCTGACACATACTGGTTTGTGACCCTGGTCAAGTCTTCTAAACCTCTCAATAGCCTAAGCAATTAAATAAGGTGCAACCTGCACTGGTGGAGGGAGTTAACTCACCTGGAATCACAGACCCAGTCACCATCACTAAATAAACTTGCTTTGCGGTTTTATATTTACATAAATAGATCTCAGAACATAAAATGACATAACTTTTCAGTTTCTCTCTCTAAGTCTCCCTCAGTATTCTTTATCTGCACATTCATTCCAATTCACTTTTCCTCTCATATGGTCTGGGTGAGGGTGTACTCTGCCTTTCTGGTAACTAAATTACTTTTTCCAATTGCCATTCCTTCACATTTTTGCCTTCAGACTTGTTATATTCAGGAATACAATTCCAATGCCCATTGATTGGCCCACAGGTTCAGAAATGGCTAACATCTTCCAACACATTCCTTTCTAGAATTTTGTGGATCAAAATCAGCTGTTCTCCATAGCCCATAAGCCTCCTGCCCAAGGGACCTTCCATATTAATAAAATTTCAATATCCTTTAGGTCTCCTCTATCTGCCCACTAAGTATTTTCTGTTTGGAATTCTGGACTTGGCTTCCCACATTGAGAATTCTTATACCCCATCTGTCGAGATTCAGTCAAGACAGGAAATAGCATGTTGCAGGGGAATTAAGCCAAGCCCTCAGTGTCAGGGGCTCTAAACCTCATTCTTCATTTGATGCATTTTATGACCCTGTGAAAGTTGCTTTACCCATGGAAATCTTTTTCTCATCCAATAAATGGAAGAACTAACGCTAACTGCTTTGATCATGAGGCTATTGCAAAGGAGAGGAAAATGATCATTGTAAAGGACTTATCAAAATACAAAGGACTATAGAAATATTTCATAATAAGGGGATTGTCTTTATGACTAACCATAACAACATGCTATGAGAGACCTTGTGGATTTGGAGTTAGAGGTTCAAATCCTGACCCTGGTACGTACTAGCTAAATAGTGCCTTCATTTCCCACTGCTGGACATTTCTCTATCATGTCCCCAGGAACCCTTTCATCCTGCAACATCACATCAGACCTGGAACTCATGCCTTGTCAGGATCCTCTGTGTCTGAGATCCTTTTTGATTGGAGGGCAGAATGGAGATAACAACATACACACACACACACACACACACACACACATACACACACACACTGCCTTCCTCCCCTCCCTTTTCAGCTTCCTTTTGCATGTTTTCTTCCCCCTTAAGATTATAAACTCTTTGAGGGTAGGGACAATCTTTTGCCTTTCTTTACGTCAGCAGTAAATGTTTATTGACTCTGATCTTAGGCATATCCCTTTCCCTTTCCAGACCGTGGTTGTTCACCTGTAAAATGGGAAAAGTGAATCAAACTAGGTAAGTTTAAGTGACCCTTCTAGCTGTAAATCGATCAGCCTATGATTCTAAGTACCGAGTCTCTGGGAAATGGTTCCCATTTGGAAACAGAAAGCTCCTTACCAGGAGGGATTGTTTCCATTTTTGTATTTTCACACCCAAGGCCTGGTATACAGTAAACATTTAATAAACGCATGTCGGTTGACTGAGGAAAGAGGAAATAGAAGGGAGGACAGGGATAAAAGTTCTAATCCCAGACCCCAATCCCTAGGAAAAAGCAGAGGAGGGACCCTGGGAGTCCTGGAAGGGGTTCAAACTCGTTCCCACCACTACCCCAGGTCCAGCCAATAGTGCCACACTCATAGCTAACAGGAGGCTGAGGAGAACAGCTTAGGGTCTTTTTATCCTGCCCTGGGTCAAAGTAGTAATCCAGGCTCCAATGGGCTGGGTACCATAAGGAGTTGTATCATGGCTAAGGTCACGGTCACGATGTCTAAGCGGCCGCAATGACTTGCAACTCTTTCTCCCCTCACCACTGGTCACACCCCGGGTGGAGGCCCCTGCACACAGCCACAAACTCCTGCGGAGCTGAGAGTCCAAAGGAGAAGTTAGCAAGGAATTTAGGAAGGAACCAAAATGGAGTGCAGCCCTCGCCGATGCAGCCAGGGTAGCCGTCCTGTCCTCAGCAGCTCCGGCCGCTTTTCTAGGCCGGGGGAATGCATCAAGGTCCAGTAGAGCAGGTGCCAGCAGATGGCAGCAGGAGACCACGGGAGGATGCAGCAGCATGCCCACGCCTGCCTTGTCTCTACCTGTGGTCACGCAGCGTGCGCCGGGAGGACCACCTGCCTCATCTCCATCGCGCTGCTGCTCATTCGCAGCGGCAACCAGCAGTCGTGATGACAATAATGACGACATGAACCACAGCCGGCATTTACCGAGCGCTGAAAGCCTCTCAAAGAGCATTACATCCATCCTTAATTCTGTGTTTCTTGGTTTATTCAACGGCTGCTGTCCCCACAATTGTTCTACACCAGAGATGGGGGGATGGGGGGCGGGAGGCAGAGAGGGAGAGATTGCTCCACCCATGATTGTTCCACACACGCATACACTCCCAGGGTTGTAGAAGCTGGCTCAGGTGGTAAAGATATCGATTTGAAGGCTTTCATTATTATTTTGTTGGCAATCAACCGTCCAAAAAATGCCATTTTGTGCGCGCATCAAACTTGGAGGTTAACACTGGAGACCGTGTGTGATCTGAGCCCACCGGCGGTGCACCTTACAGTTTAGCAAAATCAGCTCGATAAACAATGGGTAAGCAACTCGTAGATCGAATTTCGTTAGCAGAGACCAACTGGTCAGTCCTGCATTCTTTCACCCTATGAGGGTTTGAGGTTGGAGTACTGTTTGTGTCTTGGTAGATTTTTCCTGATTCCAGGAATTAATTGTTTCTGAGGCATAATATTTTGAAAAGATTATGCGTTTGTTTTTAATATGTTTGTGGGTTAGAATGTTTAACTAAAAAGTAATAATAATTTGGAAGAAGTCAAAGGAAGCAAGCCTCAGGGTAGCGATCTCGTGAAGCTTCCGCCTACATTCATTGTGCGGGCTGCTACTATCTCCAACAAAAGGCTTCTCTGGCTTTGGGACTGCCACTGGCTGGTGTCTGGTCTGCCTCACTGTGCTGCATTCAAATCTGCTGGAGAAAAGAGTTCAGAACAGCCATCTCCTCTTTGTTGTGGAAAAAAATGAAACTGATTAGAAAGACAGTACTACCGAGACGTTAAAAATGTGATTGACACTTAGATTACAGATCAAGCTGTCCTTAAAAGAAAATGAGGGGGGAATGGAGAGAGGGTGGTTAGAGACAGCACTGGGAATGATGTCCAGGGCTGGATTAGTTCAGTCAGGCATTGAACACTTATTAAATGCCAGACACCGTGTTAAACGGCAGGGATTAATTGCCAGTAAAGAATCATTATCCCTGTGATCTTTCCAAATATGAGAGTCTTAAAAAGGATTTTTAAAAAATCTTTTTGTAAAAATAAATAAATAAAATTCCTTCAGTTACTTTAAAAAAAAAATCTTTTCATCATCTTGATTTCCAAGTCACTTTCATCTCACCATTTCACAAAATCCCAAGATCCCAGAAAGTCCTCCCGAACCCCAAGAGCCATCCTTTGTGACAAAGAAGGACAATGTAAATAACCAAATGTATCAACTAAGTCTGATGGCAATATTCCAAACCCACAGTCCCCCTTTTCCATAAAGGGGAAGAGGTCCATTTCCTCCTCTCTTCTCTGGGGACAAACTTAATCATTATAATTAAACAGCATTCAGTTTCAATTTTATTGTTGTTGTTGTTGTTTCTATTTATATCATCATAGTCATTGTGTACTTTGTTTTCTGGTTCTTCATTTTGTATCAGTTCATTTATGTGTGACACCCTCTCTCAGCTGCTTCATCCAATTTGCACTCAGTGGAACTGGGTTCCCAGAGGGCAGCTACTAGCTCAGGTTCTAGACTAGGGTACTCTTCAGAAGATTGCCTCTTCTATTATCGCCACTCTCTCACTTATCATTTGTCTTTAACATAATTGGTCTGTAATATAATAATATTCTAGGGTGAGAACAAGCAGAGCCTCCATGATGTACTTATGGAAGGATATAGACAACAGTCACAAAAGATAAGAAGACATGGGTAGATTACAATCTGTAATACTCCGTATGAATTTTTGGGGGAGATACTCAAAATTTGCGCATCCTACATTTTACTTTGTGCTGTCTCAATTCTGCTTTGCTCATATAACACAGCACCGTTTCTGATGTGGGCACATCATGCTGAGCGGTCCTGTGCCAGTGTCTCCCATTTGGCACAGTCAAATCCAAAGTTCTTGAGAGAGACCTTGAGAGTGTCCTTGTATCGCTTCTTCTGACCACCATGTGATTGCCTGCCCCATGTGAATTCTCCATAAAATAGTATTTTTGGAAAGCGTGTATTTTGCATTCGAACAACATGGCCAGCCCATCAGAGTTGCACTCTCTGAAGCATAGTTTGAATGCTTGGCAGTTCACTCGAGCAAGGACTTCAGTGTCTGGTACCTTATCCTGCCAGGTGATCCTCAGAATCTTCCTAAGACAGTTCAAATGGAAGCGATTTGGTTTCTTGGCATGGCGCTGGTAAACCATCCATGTTTCACAGGCATACAACAATGAGGTCAGCACAACAGCTCTGTAGTCCTTCAGTTTGGTAGTCAGTCTAATACCTCTTCTTTCCCAAACTTTTCTTCAGAGTCTCCCAAACACTGAGTTAGCTCTGGCAACGCATGCATCAACTTCATTGTCAATGTGTCCATCCCTGGAAAGTACACTACTAAGGTAAGTGAACTTATCCACAGCATTCAAAACTTCTCCATTTGTTGTAATCAATGGTTTCAAGTATGGATGGTGTGCTGGTGGCTGATGGAGCACCTGTGTTTTCTTGGTGTTAATTGTTAGGCCAAAATGAGCACAGGCAGCAGAGAACTGATCCATACTTTGTTGCATCTCAGCTTCAGAGGCTGCATTGAGTGCACAATCATCTGCAAACAGAAAATCATGCACCAACACTCCCTCCACTTTGGTCTTGGCTTATAGCCTTTTCAAACTGAAGAACTTACCATCACTATGGTGGTTGACTTTGATGTCTTGTTCATCCTCATTGAAAGCATTTGACAACATGGCTGAAAACATCATGCTAAAAAGCATGGGAGCAAGCACACAGCCCTGTTTCACTCCACTGGTGACTGGGAAGGCACAAGAGCTTTGTCCACTATCCAAAACCCAGGCAAACATGCCAACATGAAATTGACGCGCAATACTGATGAACTTCTCTAGGCAACCAAATTTTGACATAATTTTCCATAAGCCCTCAAGACTAACAATGTCACACGTTGTGTACAGACCTCTGTTCTGCTCCTGACATTTATCATGGAGTTGTTGGGCAGCAAACACCATATTGACTGTTCCTTGGCCCTTTCTGAAGCCACACTGGTTCTCAGATAGATGACCATCTTCCAGGTGAAGGATCAGTCTATTAAGGAGGACTCTTGCAAGAATCTTGCCAGCAATGACGAAGAGAGAGACCCCCCTGTGATTGTCGCAGGAATATCTATTCCCTTTACCTTTATAGAGACAGACAATGGAGGCATCCTTGAACTCCTGGGGGATAACTTCCTCTTGCCATATAACCTGGAAAATCTCAGTCAGTTTTTGTACGATCTTGTAGACCTTGTAGATCTCAGCTGGAATAGAATGAGCACCAGGTGCTTTGTCACATGAAAGGAGCCTAATGGCCCTCAAAACCTCTTCTTCAGTTGGAAGTTCAGCTAAGGAGGGATTGACTTCAACCTGAGGTAAACAGTCAATGGCCTCAGCATTGATCGATGATAGTCTGTTGAGAATACAATGGAAGTGTTCAGCCCATCTCTCTAGGATCATGTCCTTATCACTAATCAACGTGACTCCATCAGCACTGAGTAATTATTGGAAATACAAATACAAACAGAAATAAAAAGAGTCTTTGCCTTCAAGGAGCTTTGCTGATAGGAGGAAGAAACACAGAAAAAAGAACTGAACAGGGGTGGGAGGAAGGAAAGGGATGAAGGTATCCAGGGTCAGAAGCATCGCTAGGCACAGAATGAAGAATGACTAGTCTGACTTCTTCAAAATGGAAATTCTCGGAGGAAGTCACCAAAGAGAGAAAGGGGCTGGCATGGCAGATGGATATGGCAGGGTGACGAGGTCTATCCAGTAATCTCTGTAATTATATTGATTGAAAACAGAGGCCCCAGAAGAGAAAGATAGATTTGGGAAGTCCAACAAGAGAACAATGTATACAGTCATCACCGTTCAAATGAACACATCACCAAATGGCAGCCAAACTCAAATTAATTTCTATGGTCCTAAAAAACTGGATGAAACATTCATCTCCTTTCTGTTGACACGTCAAAGATACAGTGGAAAGAGCACTGGTTCAGTCAGAGAATCGAGCTTCTGATGCTCACTGTCTTTGTGACTTTGAGCCTCGAGCCTCAGTTTCCTCATCTATAAATAAGGGCTTTGGCGAGGACGACCTTTGAGTTCCCTTCCAGTTCTCAATCTATGGTCCTTATGTTCTTGGTTTACTTACTTGTTTTTCTGCAGTCGTTAATTAAGGTAACCCAAGGGAAAGTTGCATGTGGTGGGGTTGGGGGTGGGGGGGGTATGTTGGGAAATGATTGTAATGTAAAAAAACTTTTACAATAAAACCTTTCAAAATGTTTTATTTAATTTTAATTTATGAAATAAAACAAGCAAAATGTAGCGAATGGAAAAAAAAGATGATTGCACATGAAGTTGCAAATCTAGTAAGTTCAACTTACTGTTCCCTTTAAATACATAACAAAGTATCTTTTTTCCTTTCTCCGCCCCACACTCCAACCCTAGAGAACTTTACCATGAGACACAAATATGTATATATATGTGTATATATATATATATATATATATGTAAAATCATTCTATACATACTTCTATTCATCAGTTCTTTCTCTGGATGCAGACAGCCTCTTCCTTCATCTGTCCCTTGTAGTTCACTTGGGTATTTATAATAATCAAAATGACTGATTCCCTCAAAGTTGTTCTTAAAACAATTTTGCTGTTACTGTATACAATGTTTTCTTGGTTCTGCCCATTTCACTCTTCATTATTTCATGCAAGTCTGTCCATTGTTTTTCTAAGATCAACAAGCTCATCTTTATAGCACAGTAGTATTCCACCACAATCATAAACCACAACTTGTTCAGCTATTCCCCAATTGATGGGAATTCCCTCAGTTTCCAGTTCCTTGCCGCCACAAAGACAGCTGCTATAAATATTTCAGAACATACAGGTTCTTTTCATCTTTGGAATGATCATCCAATCATCTTTGGAAATAAACCTAGTAGTGGTATTGCTGGGTCAAAGTGTACAGGCAGTTTCAGAATTCCTTAGGCATAATTCCAGATTGTTTTCCAAAATGGTTGGATCAGTTCACAATTCCACCAGTAGGGTATTAGCGTACCAATTTTTCCTCACCCCCTCCAACATTTCTTCTGATGAAAAAATCCAAACAATTTATAGTCCTATGAAAAATGCTCTAAATCTGCATTGATTAGAGCAATGCAAATTAAAATAAAATATCTTTTTTTAAAACATGCAGAAAATGGGACTGGGACAGAATAACCCAGGTTCTCAACTCACACAAACAACAGTGTCCTTTAGGCTCTGATTTTCCCTCATCTGGACTACTGGAATAGCCTCCTAACTAACCTCCTTGCCTCAGGTCTCCTCTCATTCCAGTCCATCATCCACACAGCTGCCAAAATTACATTTCTACAATATATCTGACCATGCTACTCGCTTCCCAAGACACACTAGTGACCACCCTGTTTGGCATTTCATGCCCTCCCTATTCTGTCTGGCCCCATTCTTCCTTCTCGGTTTTATTGCATGTTGCTTCCTTTCATATCCCCTGTGTTCCAGCCAAATAGGTCTGTTAGCTATTCCAGAAACTCAATATTCCATCTCCGGTCTCTGACTCTGCACAGGATATTCATCGTGCCTAAAATACATACCCTTCTCACTTCTGACTCCTGGAATCACTAACTTTCTTCTAGGCTTAGCCCAAGGGCCACCTCTTAGCCAAAGCTAATCCTGACCTCTTCAATTACTGATTCTCTTCCCTTACCCCCTCCTAAGTCTATTTTTATTTACTCTTTAAAATGTTGTATATGATTGATATATATATGTATATACATATATATCTTACATATTTATTGATTTGTATATATGTTGTTTCCAATAGAATGTAGGTTCAAAAAAATGTACATTCAATCATCAGAAGGACTTAGTGTTTAATGAGCATTCTGTTTTCAGGTCCCAAAGAGCTCCATTCTCCTAATACCAGTTTTTGTTTTTTTGCCTGGAGCCAATGGTCTGTGCTGTTTTGTCCCTCACTGAAGTGGGAAGATTCCACTAGAGGGGCAGAAAGGAGGTAACCCTCCTCAAACAGTCCAACGTGACCCCAGGTATCTGTCCCAGGTCCCCATCCCAGTCCCCCAGAGTAGGTGTGCCTGTCAACTTAGAGAAGTGATTTCTAGACTACCCTGGCCATGAACACTAGCTCTGAAATCAGAGGACTTAGTTTCAAATCCTATTTCTGGCACTTATGACTTGTGTGACCTTGGAAGAGACACAACTTCCCTAGGCCTCAGTGTAGTCATATGAAAAAATGCTCTAAATTACTACTGATTAAAGAAATGCAAGTTAAAACAACTCTTAGACATCATCTCACACCTATCAGATTGGCTAAAATGATAGAAGGTAAAAATGACAAATGTTGAAGGGGATATGGAAAAATTGAGACAATAATATCCTATTGGTGGAACTGTGAACTGATCCAACTATTCTGGAGAGCAATCTGGAATTATGCTCAAAGAGTTATAAAACTGTATGCCTTTTGACCCAACAATACCACTATTAGGTCTGTTTCCCAAGGAGATCAGGGGAAAAAGAAAAGAACTACATGTTCTAAAATATTTATAGTAGCTCTCTTTGTAGTAGCAAGGAACTGGAAATTAAGAGGATGCCCATCAATGGGGAATGGCTAAACAGGTTTCAATATATAATTGCTATGGAATGTAACTGTGCTGTAAGAAATGATGAGCTCAATGCTCTTGGGAAAACATGAACAGACTTGCATGAAATAATGAAGAGTGAAATAAGCAGAACCAAGAGAACATTGTATACAGTAACAGCAATATTGTTCAAAGAGTAAATGGGAATGACTAAGCTATTCTGAGTATTCTAAATATTCAAATCAACTACAAAGAACCTATGAAGGAAGATGGTATCCACCTCCAGAGAAAAAAACTGATAAAAAGAAATATGTGTAGCATGATTTTACATATATATCATACATGTGTATATATATTATATATTACACGTAACATATATATACATATCTGTGTTATATGGAGGCATTCTTTAGTGCATGGTGAGGAAGGAGGGAAACAGTTCAGAATTTAAAATGTAACAAAAAAATTAAATTGAATTGAAAAAAGGAGAGGCAAACAAAAATAGTTATTTGTTCAAAGCTGTTCATAGTAGCAAAGTATGTCATTGTAAAAAGCTAAATCCTAAATGGCCAATGATAGGTGAGAAAATTAATGTAATGAGAAGCAGGACATTAAAGTAGTGGACCATTGACCTCAAAACCAAGAAAACCAAGATTCACATGTAATCCTGGATAACTCACAACCTCTCAGTTCCTTAAATAATGCTCTAAGAGCAAGTTTCAGAGTAGATGCTAATTTTTATTGGTAGAGAAAGTTCCTCAACAGAGATTCCTGTGCAGACTAATGAGAGGTGAGATAAAACCAAATATGAATGTGATGGAATGCTATAATGCACAGTTAAGACAGTTAAACATAAAGAATGCAGACATCTAAAAAGAATTCTGTGAAATAATGTAAACTGAAAAGAAGAGAGTGCAACAGGACACAATAACTATGCTCAGATGAGTAAAAAAAAGAATGAGAATGAATAGACAAAGAATCCTAATGGGAACTTGGAGAGACAAAAAACTGTTGAACTTTATACACTGAAATTAATTGAAATGTAAAGATTGACTAAGCAACCGTAAACTGGTTGAATTGATGTGAATTTTTAATAAAATACTTATATTTTATTAAAGGGAGGAAAGGCAAGTTTGGAGTAAACACCAATTCAGAGAAAATACACAAAGAGATCCACAGAAAGCAGGGCAGAGATTAACAAAAGGATGCAAGTTCCAAAGCCTCTCTGAAGTCAGTACCAGAACGTTCATCAGGATGGGGGTTAACAGCTCATGCTTGGATAATCTTCAGCCTATGCCGGCTTTGAACTCTACCTGTCTATGCCTTCTAATTCCCACTGCAGCCTTGACAGAGATACTCACACTTCAGGGTTTTATTTGCCCTTGTCTATGTTCCTAAAAAACAATCCTCTGCTCATACGTTTAAAGGGACATTGTCAGCCATCCAGAGTGTATAGAGAAGTCTATTAAAATGTCTATTAAAAATCAAAAATTTTCTCCTGCCCCTTCCTTCTATCCTAACCCTGGTTTATTGACCTCTCTCTGCTCTTTCTCTCCCTCTGTATCAGTCTCTCTCAAACAGTCTCTCTGTTGGCTTTGAATAACAAATGAGTTGGCCTTGATCGCTGTTGTTACCCAGTAGCTGGAGGGAATAAATGAATGCCCCACCATCTCTTCCTCACCATCTCTTTTCTTTCCCCTCATGGGATAATGCACACCCCATGGTCTGTCTTTGTCCTTTCTCTCTCACAACTCGTAGTTCAGTTATTTTTAACTCCAGTAAAATATTTCTCCTAAATCTCTCTCTCTGTTCTTTGCATATGGTATTTAATAAATGTTTGTTGAACTGAATCAAACATAATCCAGATGGGTTAGAACATAAAATGTTTATAGAAAAATACTGTGAAATAAGGCTCGAAAGGTAATTTGGCACCCCCTTGCAGGAGACCTTGAGTGCTATACCAAGGAATATGCATTTTTTTCCTATAGGGAAAAGGGAGGCACTTGTGGTTTTTAAGCAAAGAGTGATGATCAGGTCTGTGCTTTAGAAAGATTATTTTAGTATTTGGGGTATGGATTGGACTAGGAAGAGATTAGAGGCATAGAGGTCAATTAGGAGCCTAGAACAAGAGCCCAAGTAAGAAGAAACCCTGATTCTGGTGGTGGTTATATGATTTTTAAAAAGGGGACAGATAAGTGAGTTGACAGTACTTAAGAACTAATTGGATGAAGGAGATGAGGGAAAAGGGAGAGTCCAAAATTGCTGAGGTTTCAATGAAAAAAGAATACTAAAGTAGTCTGGCAGAAGCTAGAAACATCTCACACCCTGTAGCAAGATAAGCTCAAAATGGGTATATGATTCATACATACATAAAAAAGTGACAGCAAATCAGAACATGGAAGAAATTTCCTGTCAGATATATGGATATGGGAAGAAGAGTTCATAACCAAACTAAAAATAGAAAGGTTCATAGTAGGTCATGTGGATAATTTTCATTATATAAAATTTTGTTTCTGTACCAGCAAAACCAATGCTGCTAAAATTAGAAGAAAAGTAGAAACAGAAAAAAATCTTTGTAGCAAATTTCTCTGATAAAGATCTCAATTCTCAAATACATGGGAAACTTAGCCAAATGTATAAAAATAAGAACCCTTTTCCAATTGATACATGGTCAAAGTACATGAACAGGCAATCTTCAGAGGAAGAAATCCAAGCTATCCGTAGTCATATGAAAAAGTGCTGTAAATGAGTGATGCCAAACTCAAAAGCAAAGCAAAACAGGAGCCACTAAATCATACATACGGATTGCTGCAAACCACATATTTTCTCAGAAAATCACATATTAGCATTTTATACACACACACACATATGTGTATACATGTGTGTGTGCATGTGTCCGTGTGGTATTTTCATTTATTTGGTTCAACATTTCCCAGTTACATTTTAATCTGGCCTGTAGGCCATGTGTTTGATACTCCTGCTCTAGACTACTAAGAATTAGAAAACTACCAATTTGAAAACTCTGAGGTTCCACTTCACATCCATCAAATTGTCTAAGAGAACCAAAAAGATCAAGGACAAATGCAAGAGGGTCTGTGGGAAAAGAGGTACACTAAGGCTCTACTGGTGGAGCTGTGAACTAGTCCACCCATTCTACAAAGCAGTTTGGAATTATATCTCAAGAGGTATAAAACTGTATATATCTTTTTTACCCAACAATACTGTGTAATGGTAATTATGAGAGTTAAAGATCTTCCCCACCCATTAATGGGCCTGCCCATTTAAGGAAGCTTGATAGGGGAGGCCCACACATTTTGTTAATTTTCTAATGAGGCACTGGTTCTCTAGGATTGTGGATGCCCTCTAGCTCTGAAAAGTGTATAAATACTCTGAGGTGAGGTTTTACTTCGGGAGCTTACTCATTGGAAGTGTTTGTTTGGCCAGATGAAACTTTGGGCAGCCATAAAGGAGCTCCAGGCTTTGAAAACCCAGAAGTTGGTGCTTCACTCTCTGGTAACCATGTATGTATGGTCAGACAGTTGGATCTGCCTGCTCATCTGTGATGTATGTATTGTTTACGTCAGACAGTTCGGAGCCCTATCTGTAGGTTGATCTTTGTTTCTCTATTTTCTCTGAAGTTCAGGGTGCTGACTATTTCCCCTGAACCAAGTGAATGATACATGTGCTTGATTAAAGTGATTGTTGACCCCTCAAATGTTGCTTTCCTTTTAGAAAAGCAGATCTAAGAACTTGTACAGTAGGTCCTCCTGTATATGGCGGGGTCCTTTCTGTTACATACTGCTACTAAGTCTATACTCTAAAAAGATCAAAGATAGAAAAAAAGAGAAATATGCAGAAAATATTTATAGTATGTCTTTTTGGTAGTGGCAAGGAAAAGGAAAATGAGGAAATGCCTATCAGCTGGGGAAGAGACGAACAAGTCATGGTATATAAATGTGATGGAATGCTGTTGTGCTTTAAGAAATGATGAAGGGGATGATTTCAGAAAAACCTAGCAAGACTTGCATGAAATGATCCAAAGTAAGGTGAGCAGAACCAAGAGGACGATTTATACAATAACATCAGTATTGTAAAAATAATCAACTTCAAAAGGCTTAATAATTGATCAAAACAATGACCAGCCCCATTTCCAAAGGGCTCATCATGAAGCATGCCATACACCTCCAGATAGAGAGCTGATGCTCTTAGAGTCAAAACTAAAGCATGTTTTCTTCTTTTCCTTCCTTTTTCTTTCCTCTTTCTTTCTTCTTTCCTTTATTTCCTTCTTTCATCCTTTTTTTGACATGGCTAATATAGGAATCTTGTTATTTATAGAGGTATTTATAATGGGTTTTGTTTTTCTTGCCTTCTCAATGGATGGCAGAGGGAAGAGAAATAAGAACTGAAAAGAAAATACAATTTTTCAAAAAGAAAAAAGCATTTTAAGTAGTAAACATCTAATCTTTTAGAGCAAAAACTGCAAATTGAAAATAATAGTACCATACTGATCATATTATAGGCTATACCCTTAAAATGAAATCTCTTTGGACTAAAAAAAAAAAGTCAAAAGTAAACAGAAAAGTATCACTTATAACCTGCACATGGGTGTCATATAAATCAGACTAAGTAGAAATCACAGGCTATGTTTGGACCAACAATATGAAGTAATTCTGGGCAGGCATGAATCTGACAACTGCACCCCTCCCTCCAGTGTCAGAGGGAACAGTTTCTCTGTTTTTTCAGAAGAATCAGAGAGCAGAGGCCCCTTCTACCTGGCTGTAGGGTTCAAGTTGTTTACTGCCCCCTCCCAAAGAACAGAAGGTTTTTTAGCCTGCAGAGAATATATAGTTTGTGAATTCCAGAGAGTTCAACAAACCATGGCTGCCTCTGTACCTTCCACGTAGCAGAACAAACAAGTCATAAGGATTGCTTATCTGAATGAATAATCATTTTGCTGCCAGGAACCACGCTCAGAAAAGTCCCTTAAAGCTCTAATACTTATAACCTCAAGGATCAGCTCTTTAATATTTGAAAGATACAACTAATATTAATGGTTAATAATGGCATTTATATAGTGCTTCTAAGTTTGCAAAGCTTAATGTAAGTTCAATACATGTAATGTTTTTGTAATGTGAGTTTACATACATTATATCACTTGATCCTCACTCACAAAAACCCAGGGAGGAGATTCTATTATTATCCCCTTTTTATAGATGAAGAAATTGAAGCACACGAGACTGAGTGACTTGCCCAAGGTCACACAACTAGCAAGTGTATGAGAGAGGATTTAAACTCAATCCTCCTTACTCCAAGTCCATTCCCACCTCATTGCCCAATAGGAAGAAAGAATAGGTTTGGAAAGAGGAAGACAGTAGCACATATAGAAGGACAGAAAAATATAGGTGCAAGATAGATGGTGATCTCCATTGGGATAGGTGTTAGCTAACTCCATTCTCATTTACAAGGATCTATGTGCATTTGCAAGAGTTAATTAATAGCAAAACTACTTGGTCTTTTCAGGGAGTATTCTGAATCGGAATGTATCTCTGACCTCTAATTTGAGTACATATGAACCCAAATCAAATTCAATATCTGGGAGTCACTAGAAGTTACTATATTTAAATGTCTTAAGGAAAAATTAGAACAATCATCAATTCTGTCATGCTGCAGTGATCTGTGTGCTCCGCAATGCACCAGAGAAAATGATAATATGGATCTCATGCATTTCTTGTATCCATTTAAGTTAACCATCATGAGGGCACTAAATTATCTGCATTCTTTAAACCCTTACTTAAATTTCTTCTCTCGACATATCACTCCCTCAGACTAAATTATTCACCTCACTAAACTCCCTAAGCCAGCGAAACAGATCTGTTTTCCAGCTAAAGTCCTGTTGTCAGAAGAGCTACCTGCTCAACCAGCAAACCTACGATCCTTTCCCTTTTAAATCAAAAGATAACGAGGAAGATTCATCATGTCAAAAAATAGATATGTGAAGCTTGAAATCCATCAGACTATTTGTTATACAGCTCCAGGATCGAGAAAACAAAGACACTCTGATTCTTCAGGAGGTATGTATGCATTACCACAACCCGCTGAGGTGAAATGGCTTCGTTACATTTGTGTGACAGTCACCATTTTAACAGCAGTGGGGGATCAAAGGAGCTGAATTCCAGGGCATGGTGGAGGGAAAACACTAGCAAAGGACCTTTGTCCGCATGTGTGACTGTGCCAATGTTGGGAGAGTGCACATAAGCTTTAAGTAGGGCTGATTCTTTATTCGCCCACAGTATTCATCAGACTTTTCCTAAGGAAATTCAGGAATGCATTTTTTTAATAGACTAGGTGGCTAGTAAATGATTTAAGATTATCAAATTCATAATGGCCTATTTAATATGTCCTGAAAGTACATATACAACAGAGTGGGTACAACATAGGTCTTTCTGTACAACCGTTTATATAAAAACATGATATTTGATTCATTTATAGGATTTAAGAAAGATCTTGGTTTATAATGAGGTATTTGGTATTCCTTTTTGTTTTATTCCTTTATTTGAAAGTAATGAATCAATGTTAATAAACCCCAACACTCTCACATCAGAAGTATTAAGAATTTTTATTATCTTGAAAATTCAACAATCTAATTAATCAGCTGTGGCAACCGTTTTGATACTTAACTCTCTCCAAGGCAGTACAAAATAAATGAGCTAAGATATGTGATTGGTGGAGACAATTAGGGGAAGTAACTGTCCTAATAGACCCTAAACAGAGGTTGACTCTCTACATTGGTCTAACTTACTTTGTAATCAGTCTCCACTTTACTTTGGACCATAGAGATACAGCCTCTGCACCATCTTGACAAGACCATGGAGTCTTAACATTTTAAAGGTTAGGAGATGTCAGAGTCTTTAACAGCTTGTCAAAGACTGGGCAGATTAGTTGCCAAGGCTGAAAGTGCTTTGGGCTTCTGTTATTGATTGATTATCAACAAAGAAAAGGTCACTCAGTGCTTGGCAACAAGGAAAAGGAAGAGAAAGAGCAAATCATTTATAGGAAAGTCAGGAATACTCAGTCAGCAAACATTTATTAAACCCTGTCATATGCCAGAATTTGCCTTCCTACTGGTGGGACTATTTAATATATCCAGGACATGGGTGTAGCTGCTAACTAGGAGGGTCTTTATTTTCATCCTTCAAAAAGAATAAAAGAAAGAAAAGTTTAAATATGGAAAAAGATACAAAGCAAGCTCACAAGATACAGGCTATCATTATAGCTACATTTATTGACAAACAATATGGTATAGTGGAAAGAATGATAGATTTGGGGAATCTGGGTTGGAATCTCAAGTCTACACTTGTTATGTGTGTCCTTAGGCAAATCACTTCTCAGTTTCCTTACCTGTAAATGCAACTAGATGACTTCTAAAATTCCTCCCAATCTAAACTTCTATTAACCTATGAAAGCTACTGGTTGCTAGTTTCTGGTTCAAAGCCAAGAAAAGCTGTTGAATCCTTTTCAACTGCTACAAAAAAAATAGATTTTTCTTGCTCCTGTTATTATAGTTACTTTGTTAATAATGCAAATCACAACTGACTGATTTTTATGTTTTATGGAACCTGTGATTTCATTCAACTGGGGAATTTCCTCTTTAATGCCGATTGTCTTTCACTTTGCAACTTATAAAGATGATAGAGGCACAGAGAAAAGTGACTTGCCCAGGGTCACGCCGCTTGACCTAGCTCTTCATGACTCTGTGATCAGCTCTCTAGCCATCAGCCACAGCTACTTCTCAAATAATTATGAAACACAGGAAAACTCTCAGGATAACAGGTGCAGAAAATTTATAATGACACCCTAAACAACCAAATACCGAATTAGATTATTTTTGTCTAACTGAATGGTGCCATAAAAATATTGCAAAGCAATTAGCTCTTAAATATGAATTGATAAAAATCAATAACCTTCCCTGCTATAAGCTGAATAACATTTAAAACTGAGCAGATTAACAACAATTATAATCATAGTATTTATATAGGACTTTGCATTTTGCACAGACGTTTACATGGTATTGTATTTGATCATCACAAGTCTCAGAGGTAGATACTATTATGCCCATTTTACAGCTGAAGAAATTGAAACTAACAAACTCTAAGTGACCTACCCAGGTTCACAGCAGTGTCTGAGGCTGGATTTGAACTCGTATCTTTCTCAGTCTTATTCCAGTATTCTATCTACTATGCCACCTAGATGCCTCAAAAAGTTTGAGAGTGATGGATTTGGAGTCACAGTCATTCAGTAAGTCAATAGCATTTATTAAGCACCCACTGTGTCCACCATGCTAACCACTGAGGATATATAGAAAGGCAAAAATGCAACCTTTTCTCTCAAGGACTTGCAAATAACTCTATACCAATGACACATATATGTCTGTATGTGTGTGTACGTGTGCGCGCACGCACACTAAATGAAAGGTAATTGTTGAGGGAACCTGGGGAGGATTTGAACATAGTCTTGAAGGAAGATGGGAAACCTTGAGTTATAGGTAAAGAAGAAAAGCATTCTGGGTATGGTGGACAGTCAGGGTAAATGCCTAGAGGGGAGGAGGAAGGAAGATGAAGTGTCATGTGAGGAGCAACACGGAGGTTGGTGTACCTAGATGATAAAAAGAATGCATCAAGCATAGTCAAAAATAAGATCAGAAAGATGTGAAGGGACCAGTTTGTGAAAGGCTTTATGAGTTGTAAAGAATTTCTATTTGATCTTTCAGGAGCAAATCTTGGAACCATTGGAATTTATCAAGTAAAGGGATAACATGGTCATACCTAACCTTTAGGACAATTGCATTAGCTGCTGAGTGAAATGGAACAGAGTGGAGAAAGACTTGAGGCAGGAAAACGTAATAGCTACAGGAGTTGTCCAGGTCTGAGGAAATGAAGGTCTGAACCATGTGTCCTCAGTGTGAGTGGAAAGGAGACAATATGAGAGATGTTGTAAAGGTAGACACCAGAAATATAAGTTGAGTGCAAAGGAAGAGTTATAGTTAACCCTGAGGTTGTGAGCCTATATGACTGGGAAGATGGTGGTTTCTTATAGTGGTAGAAAAGCTGGGAAGGCATAAGGGTTGGAGAAAAGGGGACAGAGATAATGAGTTCTGATTTGGACAACTTGAGTTGAAGATGCCTATGGATGCCTATGCAATTTGGGGTGTCCCAAATTGATGGTTGGTAAGGTAGGACTGAAACTCAGTAGCAATATTAGGGCTGGAGATATATTGTACCTGTGAGTATACTTTCTCACCAAAACACCCAGGGTCTGTGGAAAAAATGACATCTACCCTAAAGTACATGGTAGTGAAGCACATGTGTAGAGAACAGATGTGGCAAAGGGGTATCTCCTAATTCCTGGTCCTGGAAATTCTTTTCTCCCTTTGTAGATTCCCCATGATGTTTGCTGCAGAGTATGGAGTAAGTAATGGACAAGGTGTGCCACTGCTCAGCCAAGTCAAACTGGGCTTGGCTACTAATAGACTAATTTAAACATGTTGCTTAGCTACCAGTCATAGTTGCTGCTGGGCTGGGCCAAACTGTCCACTTGGCTACTAGGCTAGATGACTCCACTGCTGCTAAACCGACTGTGGATGTCGCTGCTACTCCCACCTTCAACTTGGACCTCTGGGTCCTCTGGGACCTCTGGATCTTCAAAATTCACAGGGTCACCTGGGAACTTCCAGCTTGTAATATTCATTCGCCCTTCCCACTCTCAAGACAAGCTCAAAATAAGCATGCCTTGCCCATAGCCACGAAGGAAAGGGAGAGTTTAAGGCGTTTGTTTGTTTGTTTGTTTGTTTACCTACTTTTGCTTACCGACTAAGTTCTGGTTCAGCACCCCAAGTCATTAGTTCTTCCCACTTCTCAATCAAATAGGAGACTTCATCCTCATACAATGCCAATCCCCGAGTCTTCATGACTGGAAACTAGCTCCTCTCAAGTTTCCACATGCTTACTTAGGCTGAAACAAAACAGGAAATATCTGTTCAGCCCATTATGATTAGAAATGGCAGTTAGGTCACATAAAGATGAGGTTTCTCAAACATGTGATATCCAGAATTTTGGAAGTCACTCTTACTCGTTCTCCAACCCCCATGATAACAACTTTCACAGAACAGAAAATGAAACTTTACAGGCCTTGGCCCAGATGACTGATGAGAAACTTCATGAGCTACAAATGTCTGAGTCAGTGCTTTCTGAGGCAAACCTTTCAAAAACTCCGAAATCCCAAATACCTAACTACCTCATTTACTCTATGTCTACACGCCCCAAAGTGATAAACTGGTCAGTATAGTCAGTCATCATTCATCAAATTGGGAAGAGGATGGGGAAACAATCAAACCACTCATGAGTCATAATAAAGGGCCAAAGTCCTTTATAAGATGACTGGATATTTTGTCTTCTTAAAAAGGAATAGGATACGGAGAAGGCATATTTGTATGAGTACATCCAGGAACCAATGTGGGGAAGCATGATGGAGAACATTTGGGTGAAGATGAGACATAAGTGACTTTGTCAGCAAAGTATACTACTATGGACAGAAAAAAAAAAGTATAGATGAAGAATCCAAGAAACAGGTCTAAAGTCTGCTACAGAGGCTTGTTGAAAGGTGATAAGGAACTTTGATTTTTCAAACATTTACTCAAGCTGTCTTTCTTCAACAAAAAACCGGAGCATTGAATAACATCTTTATTGCTTTGTTGATAATTTCATCCTTTAAAATGTAGAGGAACTATCGAAGTGATTTTATATTCTGGATATGATTCTTACTAACCAGAAAAACTTGTTATTGCATTGGAAATGATGGGAACCTTGATGAGGAAGTGACTGCTACATCTCAAAATCTGTGATAGAGAAGGATAATCTGGGAACAGGCTAATCTAATGCAAAATTTTAGTAGACCATGTTTCAAAAAGGGATAGAAACCATGTTTCAGAAGAGGGATAGATAGAATTCCCTTGAATAAAAAATTATAGGGGAAATCACTACAGAAGGGATGTAAGAAGGCCAAGAATGAAAATTTGAAGACATTAAGGGAAACAGTCACAAAGAAGAGGAAAAATGAGTTTTCTGAAAAGAACGATGTGGGTGTACACAGAACTTACCAACTAACTTCAATTTTTAAAAAGAAATGTGCAGAAGATGAAAATAAAAGCAGGCGACAGAGGAACTCTGCAAAGACAGAAAACAGTCCTATAAGAAGAGTGTCAGGTGTTGTAAAGCCCAGGATGAGCTATGGTTGATCAGGAAAGAAAAACAAAAAGATGAGGGATGGGGGTTAGCTATATTGGAAGAAAGGAAAAGATCAAAGTAGGGATGGGCCCAATGCTTCAGATAGATGGTCAATAACATGGTCAATGACATCAGAGAGAATATAGTGCCACTTAGTTCTTTTGTTTCTGTTTTCTCTGCCAAGGAGAATGGTATGTGCACTGGAAATATCAGAACAGAAATGACTCAAGGGGAGTTAATTTTCAAGATAGTAAGGAAGTGGTAAAAGCTCCTAGCAGTCCTTGCAAATTCAAGGCACCTAACCTAAATGAACTACACCTAAAGTAGTGAAAGAAGTGGTAAACATGATTACTGAGTCACCATCAGTCATAAATGAAAGATTGTAGAGAATGGGAGAGATACCACAGAACTAGAGAAGAATAAATGTTATCCTAGTTTTCATAGAAGGAAAAAACTAGAGCCTGCCAATTTCCAATGAACTTGTCTTCAATTTCTGAAGAAGAAAAAATCCTGAGATACACTGGTAGATCTTACTAGCTCTAGAGTAACTTTTCCAACCTTCATGTGACCTAATGAGTCAAAGGCCCCAGTGCTCATCTGACCTCACTCCACCGTCAGGGTTCTGGGGGTGTCTTACTGATCTAGTAGGGTCCTTCTAGAACATGATCAGCTCAAGCCCCAAGCATCAATCACAAGTGAATACTGCCCCATTATCATTCACCAATACCCGCTGGAATCTCCTCAGCATCATTTAACTATTTGATAGCAATTTGATATCTCCTATAAGCAGTTAACATCTTTTACAAAGTGATATTTATTGGAAAAACTAGAGCAAAACCAGAAGTACAAACATATTCCTTACAACTACAGCCACATTCTCTGCTTTACCACTTTGGTCCCTGCAGAAAGTAGGCTAAAATTCAAAATGGATGTGACACATATTCCTCCTTCCACTGAATTAATTTCCAGGCACAACCTAGCAAATTAATGAGTTGCTCCTTTGCCTACAGCAAACACATGGTGTCGTGGCTGCCAGATCTATCCACTGAAGATATGGGTCAAGTAGATTGTGCCTCAGAAGTCACTGCTCACTAGGCTCAGCTACTGGAAAATTCTGCTGGCTCTTTCAAACTTGTAAAACTCACAAGGCTGTTTTCTCTCCAATATTCTTTTCCTTAAGACCAGGAAAGAAACAGAACAAGGACAGAAGAAATATCAGGGACTTATGTTCATGGTCCATATGGTTGTCTAGTTGAGCAAGTAAAGGCTTTGGGTATCTCTCTTCTCACTCAGGAGCTAATAGCATTTCTTCTCTAAATCACCACCAGGAAAGAGAAGATGCAGTTTGACCTGTTTGTCAAAGTTTGACAAAATTAAAGGGCTTGCATTTACCATATTGTAAGCAGACAGGAAATAATGAATGAGTACCTGCATATGCTCTTAATTGGGGCAAGGCATGTCTGTTACACATTATTATGTACATGAGAAACAAGTTCACCAAATCCTCCACATAGGCTGGCAGCAAAAAGAGTCCCCTGCATATGTTCTGAGGACTGGACCCTCACTAACTATTCCCCAGGCTATACTCTATTAAAGAGACAAATGGACGTCTAGAAAATGAAGCAGCGTTTATAGAGAGCCTACATGACTTTATCAAGAATAGGTCATGTGAGTATACCTTTATATTCTTTTTTTTTTTTTAGTTACCAAACCAGTAAGTCAGGGAAATAATGTAGTTTTTCTCTAGTAGTAGATAATTTACCTAGATTTTAAACAAAACGTTGGACAAAATATTTCATGCTATTGATTTGGAAATGATGGAGACATGTGGGTTGTATTAACAGATGAATTAAGAACTGTTTGAATGACCACACTCAAGGGGTAGTCATTAACGGTTACATATCAGCTTGAAAAGAGGTCTTGAGTACAGGAGCCCAGGAATCTGTGCTTAGCCTGCCATGTTTACCACTTTTATCAATCGCTTCCATAAAGACAGAGAGGGCAGGCTTATTAAGTATACAAATGGCACAAAACTGGGGAAAGAGCGAAGCCTGGATGACAGAGGTAGGATTAAAGAGATCTCAGTAGGCTTTTGTTGTTCCCTGACCGCCCCATTGTTAGACTTACCTTCCACCTCAAATAATCCTGTATAAGCTTACATAGCATGATTATACAGACATATGTATACATACTGACACATATCTTCATCTATCTATAACCAAGGCCATACATGCTATATCTCTCCAATAAAATATAAGCCCCTTGAGGGCAGGTTCTATTTTTCCCCTTATCTTTGCATCTCCATGAATAGGCACAGGGCCATGCATATCTTCGAGCCTTAGTAAGTGTTTGCGAAATTTGATTGGATTTTAAGTATCATAATGGCCATTATAAAAAGGAAGAAAAGGCTGCAGAACAGTTAGGTGACTTGCCCAGAGTCACTCACCTACTCAATGTTAGAGCTAAGATTTGTACTCAGGTCTTTTGACCATGAGAATCAACTTTCCTATCAAGAATCTGAGGGTTTTTTTTTTAATAGTAGTAGATAACAATATCAAGCTTCTTAGGGGAAAGAAGGATTTTTAATCACTTCACTCTTTATTTCTATCCATTTTTAAAATCCACAACTTCATTCTTCCCTTTCAAAAGTTATCATCATCTAGCATTTATGAAGTTCCCATAATAATGTACTCCCAAGGCATTCAAGACCCTCAGACTCCTAGCTCTAACCCCATTCCTTCTTCCTTTTCATTTTTTTCTGGCTTCCCATTTACCTGGTGCTGACCATCCTTAAGGCATGTCAGGATTTAATATGTTGGGTCTCCTCTTCTGAGGATGATGGCATTGCACGGAATCCAGGCGTTTGAAGAGAATTGATTTTACATCCCAGACAATCCAGCCTCCCAGAACAACTTCTGAAATCAATCTTCTCAGCTCCTGGAATAATGCATTTTGCATGTTCTCCAGATGCCGCTGCCATGGTGACAGAGTTGCCAGCAGCTTTCTCTCCTGCCTTATTGTAATGAACTGCTTGGCTTCACTTCAAGCAGAAGAGCTGGAAAATAAAGCAGGGGAGATGATTAAAATGAAGTACTCTTAAGTCACTCCCTCTCCTGTGTATCCATGGTGCTGGCCCTCCTAAAAATCCATGTCTGTCCTAATAGCCAGTCGTTTCTCCCATGCAGAAATTCTGTGTCTTTTTCTTAGTCTTAAAAAAAAAAATTGCTGAATTCATTTATACTCTGTGATGAGATGAAATCACTGAACGGACCATTCCAGGAACATTTTCTTAGCTATCTTAACAAATATTTGCTCTGCAAATCAAATCACTCAAGTTGATTGGAGCCAGTTAATATGACCCAAAACCTCAAGATCATTAACATTTTCTCTAAGTCAATGACTTTCAATATGACCATTATCAATGGGAGATACTATACTATAAACTACCTGTCAGCCACACCTTGCAAATTAATTCTGAGACCAGACTGTAGTGAATATCTCTATCTCAAAACCAACACAGTGATTGTACCAGGTTTCTTCTCTCAACTTCCTTGTTTCTGTTGAGGTCACCATAATTCTTTCAATTACAAAGACCCAGAGTCATCATCCATAATTCCCTTTTCCTTTTCTCTTCCCCCTGCTCTATCTCCCAACTCTAAGCATGTCCCCACCATTACTGGAACTCTCTCATTCCTCATCTCTGTCTCCTGGCTTCCCAGGCTTCCTTGAAGTCTCACCAACCCATCTTCTACAAGAAGCCCTCTCCAGTCCTCATAATCTTAGCACCTTTCCTCGAGACTATTTCCAATTTTTCCTCTATATAACTTGTTTGTAGATAATTGTCCACTGAGAGCAGGGACTACGTTACTTTCCTGTCTTTATCCTGAATGCTTGGTGCAGTTCCTTGTACGTAAAAAGAGCTTAATAAATACTTTATTCCTGCATTCATTAGACTATGAACTTTCTGATGGTGGGGGCTTTTTTTTAAGCCCAGAGCCTAGGACATGATAGGTGTTTAATAATTGCTTGTTGACTGACTGACTGTCTCACCATCCCTCAGCCTGTCCCCATCTCCATTCACTGGTCAATTTCTATGAATTCTACCTCAGTGAGTTAATCAGCATTTAGCATCTTAAGAGTTCTTGTGTAATAATCACTCACAAAGTCCCTGATTATTCTTCCTGCCTATTCTCTTCCTTCCCCAAGTCATCCTCCATGATGATGCTAAAAATAATCCTTAGTCAGTCAACAGGTTATTCATGTTGGATGAATGAAGCCACAATTCAGGAAAGATACCAATAACGTGGAGCATATACAGAGGTGGGCAAGCAAGATATTAAGAGGCTTTGAGTCTATGTCATCTACATGCCTAAGGCACTGAGACGCTATACACTGTAGTATAGAGAGAGCTGGACTCAGAGTCGGAATGATTTCAGTTCAAGTCTTGACTTTGACCAACATTATTTGTGTGACCTTAGACAAGGCACTTAACCTCTCTATGCTCTAAGAAATTCTCTGAAACTAGAAACTGTAGAGAAGTTAATGCTTTGCGTTGGTGGAAGGAAGTTCTTCATCAGTTCCTAACCCTCATGAAATCATAGATCTGAATCAAAATTTTAAATACACCTGACATTATGCTATGTGCTGTGTGATACAAAGACAAAAATGACATACCACCCTAATGTCCAGGCTTCAGGGGAAACAATTTATACATATACCATCAGTATTCGTAAAAAAATACAGCCAAAGTAAATACAATTGCCCTCGACTCATTCACACCAACTGACATTTTCTTGATATGGTGTATCCTTATTCCCTTAAGATCCATTAATATCTTATCTAAGTCAATTGCTTTCAAATATAACCAATTTCAATGGAAGACACATTAGGTAATTTCAGCAAATTACCTGCCAGCCTTACCTTGCAAATTAATTCTGAGACCAGACTATAGTGAAGCATCTCTATCTCAAAACTAATACAGTGATTTTGAAAGGGGAAATTTTGATAGGGGATGTATAATAGAATACAATTTCACTTACAGCACATATTAGGCACTTGGGGGGCACTGGGCTTGAGTCAAGAAATGCTGAGTTCAAATCCTACCTTGGACACTTACCAACTGTGTGACTTTAAGCAAGTCACTCAGTCTCAGTTTCCTCACCTATAAAATGAAAGATTTGGACCCAGTGACTTCTAAGGTTTCCTCCAGCTCTGCAATTATGATTCTATGAAATGGACATCCTAGAGCAGTGGTCTCAGGGTTAGATTTCATGTTTGTTCTAAATTAATGTCATTTGTCAATTTTCACTGCTACTAGTTCAATCTTTGTTTCTCTTCACAATGATTTGTTGATCTGATACATTCCTCAGAATAAAGGGACAAAGGACTGATGCTCAGGAGGAGTTTGAGGTCTGTGTTCTATGGTATTTTATTTTTTTATTTTTGGAGGCAAGTAACTTGCCCAGGGTCACAGAGCTAGTAAGTGTCTGAGGCCAAATTTGAACTCAGGTCCTCCTGACTCCAAGGCCAGTGCTCAACCACTATGCCACCTAGTTGCCTGTGTTCTATATTATTAAAAATTAAGCCTTCAAGTGCCAATTTTTGTTACTATTTGATGGTCTCAGCTCTCACAAATAGAATGTATTTACAAACTTCCCTAACTAGATAAACAGAGTAGAGCAGATTCACAGCATTCATGTATAGTTCTCCTTCCAAAAGTTCCATAAATATGAAGTAGTTAGTATGTTTTAATACACGAGTGGACCTGGTATCAAGAGACTTGGGTTCGAATCTTGCCTGGGACACTACATAGTTGTATGATCATTAAAAAAAGTCATAGAACCTCTCAATGCAGGATTTTCTTTACTTGTCAAATGGGGATAATGTATGAATTAATGACAAAGCATTTACCATGTGCAAAAACTATGTTGAAGATATAAGCATTGAGGACAGAAAAGAAAAAGCAAAATGGAGCCTGCTTTCAATACTTGATTAGCCTTGAATGCTTGCTTGAGAAGATTGTTATGATGAAAGCATTTTGCAAACCTGAAAGTGATAAATAAATGTGCTATGTATATATATATATATATGTATACACACACACATATATACATACACATATGTATGTATATATATATAATACACATATACTGTTAATATAATTAAGATCTTTATAAATCTACATTAGTTTGTACTGACAGTAGAGAAAAAAAAGAGAGGGATGGCCTGTTGTCCAAATATTGAGACAACATATAAAGATGTCAAAAACAATGTCAGAGGACCTGAATTCAAATTCTGCCTTTGCCAGTAAGTACTTTTGTGGCCTTGGACAAGTTACCTAACCACTCCCTGCCTTAATTTATTCAGCTATAAAATGGGAGTTGGAATAGCCCTTCTCCAACAATCTCCCCACTTTTCTCTTCCCCTTTTCCATTCTTCCAAGTGAAAAAGTGAGGAAGATTATATAGGGAAGGCCATAATTTGGGAAGTACTAGTCTTTTCAAAGAGGCATGTAGTGGATAAAGCACCAGGCCTGGGGTCAGGAAGACTCATCTTCATGGCCTCAGGCTGGTCTCAGACACTTACTAGCTGTGTGACCCTGGGCAAATCACTTCACCCTGTTCACCTCAGTTTCTTCATATTTAAAAAGAGCTGGAGAAGGATATGGCAAACCACTCCAGCATCTTTACTAAGAAATAGCCAAATAGAGTCACAAAGAGTCAGACATGATTAAACATGTCTTTTGTAATCTATTAGACTGTCAGTTCCTTGAGAGTGGGGTCTGTGTTCTATTTTCGTATTCCTAGTACTTAGGACAGAGTCTTGCACATATAATAAATACTTCATGAAATAAAAATGAATTGAGATATCAATCAGCCTGATTTAATAAAGTAACACTAGACCACTCCACTGTCCTGGGAAAACTGAGCAGAATTAGGGAAAACTGACATTTGCCACCTTACATATTAGTCCTAAGATATTGGCACATTTGCCATCACCATGGCAAAAAGCAAATTTTAAAAGTAGCAAAGTTGTGTCTTTTACTGTCTTTTCCTCCCATTACTCCTTTATCAATCCCGTTGTTCTCTCTGCCTCCTTTTCTCTAGTCACCAAACATACAGTGGTCTCATGCTGACCTCTGGCACTGTTTTTCATCACCAAATACCCCTCAATATTCTTACAGATCTTCATGCCCTTACCCTTGAAGTTTCTTCTGATCCATACCTAACCCAGACCTTCAATCACCATTTTCCTAGATCTTTTGATTCAGGTCATGAGAGTCACCACTGTTGGATTGATATTCAGAGAGTCCCTGATCTCACTGCAGAATTAGTAAGGAGAGATCTGTGTCCCTGGGATACCAGTCTTTAGCCCTGAAACCTTGTCATTGGTGGTGTTTGTATGCTATGAAAACACTACAAAATAGATGAAGGTTAATTATATATAAAATAGGTTTCTATGAGCTGGATAGAGAACCTAATCACCCTTTACAGCACTGTTTTTAGGGAAAATGTATTCTGAGTTGCAAACAATTAGCTTACATTTTAGCATAGTGAAATGCTACCAGACTTGAGTTAAATGACCTAGGCTTTTACTCTGATGTCTACCTATCTGGGAGAGACCTGAGACAATAAACAATCTTCTCCATAACTCTACTTCCTAATCTGCAAGATGGGCATAAGTAATACTTGTCATATTGGAATCAATGGGTTTTTGGAGGAAAATTGTATAAACCATGTAATGGTATATAAGGGTGGTATAGTAGAAACAGCACTGAACTTAAAGTCACAAGATCTGAGTTAGAATCTCAACTCTGCCATCTAACAAGTCACTTCACTTCACTGACATTCAGTTTCCTCATCTATCAAATGAGGGAGTTGGGCTACATGACTTCGAGGGTCTCTTTTAGATCTAAATCTCTGATCTTAAAATTCATTTGTAAGTTGAAACTATCTATGCCATGTTTAGGTGTAAATGAAGGGGAACCTAGGGTAAATATGAATGGAATCCAGGACATAAACCTAAGAACTTACTCCACTCAACATTTGGTTTATAGCTATATTCCTACATACCTTCCGGGGAACAGATTGTAGTTTCAAAATCAAAGATTGAACTAGTTATCTTCTAAATTCTTTCTTTCCTCAATAAAAGAATCAGTTTAAATTAAAGCAGGGGCTCTTAATTATTTTTGTGTCATGGATCCCTTGGACAGTCTCGTGAAAAGTATAGACCCTTCTTCTTAGAGTAATGATTTTAAATGCATAAAATAAAATACACAGGATTAAAATGAATTCTGTTAATTATTTTTAAGATTTTCATTTTTTAATAATTCAGTTTTAGTTTTCAACATTCACTTCCATAAGATTTTGAGTTTTAAATTTTCTTCCCTTCCCTTCCCCCTCCCCAAGATGCCATGCAATCTGATATAGGCTCTACTTATATGTTCATACTAAACATATTTTCACATTAGTCCTGATTTAAAGAAGAATTAGAAAAGTGGGAGGAACCATGAGAAAGAAGAAACGAAACAACAAAAGAAAAGGAGAACAAAGAGTCTCTGCATCATCCCAGAGAAGAATATTCTGTTTGGTGAATAATTTGAATCTTTCTAGGCTGCATAATTTCTCCTCCTTGGCATGAATGAAGAGCAGAGTTTGTTCTTTTTCCCTATTTTTGAAACTTTTAAATTTAAAATAAAGCAATATCTTATCATTTACTATGATCTTTTTCCTTGTTGCTTTTCCATATTTTCTTTAACAGTACTCAAGCAGATATTCCAGTCCTCTTTTTTTTTGATTGCCAGTAGCTAATTATAAGAAAGTTGTGGAATGGAGTTGCATTTGCTATTTTTCTGTGCCAATACTGCTTTCATAAATCAACTGACAAAGGATCATATGTAAACTGTCCTGGGCAAATATTCTTACTGAAGGATTCATTTCCATTTGAAAGACACACCCATTTGGAAGATTTTATCCTCCTTTGTGAATAAGTAAATTAGAATATGAATAATTGGAATTTTTTGCTTCTATTATTTAAAAAATGTTCATCTTAGAGTTAATTATTCCTAGTAGAAACACACTGTACATATATTTATGTAGATTTTGGTGAAACGCACAAGAGAAATATGAGTTTATAAGGAAAGAAGACAGAAAAAAAGTCAGGAGAATTGTGATATTGTAGTTCAAGAAAATTTAGAATTCAACTGTGAGAAGCCAAAGGCATAAGATATCTTGTTAGAGTGGCCAGAGTAATTTGATGCTCTAAAGAATTGAAGAGAGGATAGAAAGAAATTATTTGGAGTCATTACAATGAGATCTTAACTGACTTTGGGAAATATTGTAGGATAAAGGTAGTCTTATTCCAGAAGCATTGGTCAGCGGTTTGGGTGATCATGAAAGAAGAAAAATGAATCACATGTCTAGACTGCAAGTCAGTGAAATATGAGAAATGATGATATTGGAGATGATGGAGAAATAAGAGGAGGCAGTAAAGGACAGGTTTTGAATTATAGGAAAGCTAAGAAGTTCATTTGAATTAGAGATTGTGTCTACACAGAAAAACCAAAGTGATGAACTGATATAATGAGTTGGATATTTCAGACATAAACATCATTTTATTTTTGAGCTGATTTATCCAGATAATTGCCTAAATTCTACATCTAATTTTTCATGGATAGATTCATGCTACATAAAGTACCAAAAGAAAAAAAAATCAAAAATGGAAAAACAGGCAAGATTGGAATAAGATTCATGAATTTATTATTCGTATCTCTTATTCCTCTAGAGTTCATTGAGGTTGCTGTGATTGCATACAAAAGCTTACTTAGATCTAGACATGCAGAAGAGAAATTATTCCAAAAAATTAAATAGGAAAGTATTTCACATCTTCCATCAGTTGAACTCTTAAATGAGGAAAAATTACCCAAAGTTCAGTAATATTGGTAGTGGAATGCATGACCAGAGTCTCATGTTTGATGCAATCAGCCTAAGGGCCTCATAAAGCTATTTTTAAAAGGATTCTTTTAGTTGATGCAAACCATTGAATTTCATTGACATATACCTTGACATTCCTTATTCCTTAAACTATGCAGAGACAGGATACAAAACCTAAAAAGATGTTCCTACCTCAGGCAAGGATAAGTTTTGTGAAACAGTTATTCATACTTTATGCATCAGAAAGAAATGTACAGGACATTTTTTTTTTGATAATGCATTTATACAAATCTGTTGTATTATTTAATATTGCTTGGGGTTTTTTTTTTGAGAGCTATTGAGGCTAAGCCCTTCTCTCAGAGAAAATGGATATCAAGCATATACTTGGGAACATGATGAGATGAAAATTTTTCCATTAGTGTTTATTATTGTAAAGAGTAGGATTGAGGTTGCAGAGACGGGGAATGGAAAAACTTGAACCATTTTCTCCTTTATCTATAAAATGAATGAATGGTTCTAGAATAAAATCTCCTTGATCAAAGAAGTTTTTTTAAAAATGTTTTTAAAATATTCTCCTTTATTATAAGTATTTGTTGTTAATTAAACAGAATTGATGTGCTGAACACAACTTTAAGACAGAGAAGGAAAATTTCATTTTTGTATTGGTATCTACTTGACTGACAACATGCAACCAAGAAATCAACAAAATGTCCACATTCAGTGTAGAGACTCTAGACATTTTGGGGAACGTAATGTTGAAGCTGATACTGTTATTAGTGTAAAGTAGCAAAATGTAACAAATACATTTCTTAATTCCAAGCTGCTCTGATTTTGTGTTCTACATTAGTAATCTTTGCTGTTCTTTCTATCAAGGAAATGGCTCTGGACCTGGGCAATTTATTGAAATTCATTCTCTTGCTACTAGTACACGAAAGTAACACTTACTACATGCCTGATGTGTAGTACCTGGATTTCAGAATCCTTCTTCATTCTGAGATTCAATTAAAGAATTCTAATAACCTAATAAGCTCCAAGGGAAATTTAAGAAGTTTATGTATGTCACTTGTATCCTAAAATGGAATAATCAAGTAACAATCTAAAATGCTTTTGGTGATTGGTGTTTTCATTCCAACAGGCTCCCTTGTGACCCTCTAAGTTATAACTCTTCAGAGGCTATGGCTATACTACAACTACTACTCCTACTACTACCACTACCACTACTACTACTGCTCCTATACACACAACACACACACACACACACACACACACACACACAGAGGTAAACATGTCCAGAATGTCTTTGCATGCCTTCATATTGTCGTATTCTTCATGTTCTTTGGGGTCAAATCTAATTTAGATGTATTTGAGAAGACTTCACATGGGTTGCAACTATGTTGTCCATATCTAAAGCATCCAGTTACAGAAGAGATCGTTTGAAGACAGTCACATATAACCTTTAATATTTAAAAATTAAAAGTATGTCACATAGATCTCTTAACTCAAATCATCACACAGGTTACTGGAAAGTCTCTTTTCTTCACTATACATTAATTTTATTTTCTTTTCAAACTTTTAACAGTAGTTAAAAGAAGTAAATATGTATCTACATTTATATACCATATATCCATAACAGCTTGTTAATTACTGTTTCCTCTTCTCCATTTGATTATTCATTTATGTATTTGCATATATGTTTTCCTAGTCACAGTTAGCAGGTGTACTATTCTGGTTCTCTTTTCTTTGCTTTGCATTGTTTCACATGTCTCCAAAATTCTTTGAATGTCTGATCTTTTTTAAATTTTAAGAGCATTGTGGTATTCCATTACACCAACAGTTAATTCAGACATTATTCACTATTAGAGAGTTTGATTATCTATAGTTCCTTACAATTACAAATAATGCTTATTCACATATATGTACACACACAGATATAAGCAATACATGCATGTATCACAAATTGACCAATTAAATCAGCCTATTGAGGTTTCAATTCCAAGCTGATAGACATGCATTGTTGATTTTGTTTACAAAATTGCTTCTTTATTTATGCTAAGGATTTGGATTGCTTGGTATGCAAAATAGTTTTACTCCAAACATTCCTTAGTGTGTTCTGATTTTATATAATGTGTTCCTTAAGAGTTTTATCTTCCTTACTTTTGTTTGTTAACTTACTCATATACCATAGAAGATCAGACTCATATGAGCCAATATTTTTCAATGCACACTTGTGTTATTATTTCTCCCTAAATGCTATAAACTTTTTATTTATGAACATTCATAGACATAAGAACAAGCATAAATATGCTTGCTGACACGGCATATTATACAGCTTCTATTAAAAGCTGTATATCCAAAAGCTGTATATCCAAAAGCTGATATCCAACCCTGGACTATCAAGTTACAAAGGACATCCTTCACATTTGAAAACTGAGCTTGGTTGACAGTCCTGGGAATCCCTGAAGATCACAATGTCTTGATCTAGAATTTATTTTTGGACAATGTCTTAGTTGTTTTTTTAAAGGTATCTTTTTGCTTTTTTCTTTTACTTTTCATTATTTGTATTTGTCTGAGTTAAACTTTCATTCATGATATAGTTTTGAGTTTTCTCATTCTTTGGGCTCATTAGAATTTAATTTTGTTTCATAGCTTCCATTCAAACCAGAAAATTTGCATGTGCCTACTTCAAATTATTTAATTTTTAGCCTTCTTGGGATTTTAAGCTACAATGATTAATAAAAATGCCATAGACCTTAAATATGGCATCTTGGGGTTCTAGTTGTCAGGAGTCACACTCAAATGAGAATCAAAACCCAGTCCAGGATGCCAATGTATCATGTCTCTAAAATGACTCACTTGCTCTCACCTACATGTAGGCTCTCTGTTGATTATGGAATGTAATTGGCTTCTGCTCCAGAACGAAATAAAAACTTTCTTCATGGCTCCTAATCTGGTTGCTTCTCTTTTGCCTTTTGCCTTAATTAGACCTCCAGACTCTATACTAATCTACAACCTTTTAAGAAAGGTTTTAAGAAAGATTTCTGGCTTCCATGTGTTCCTTGCCTCTTCCAGTCCCACTTCTGAACCCTTGAACATTTCCTTGGTCCTGAGGTGATATTAATACAGGAGCAATTGATTCTTTTAATGAATCACTTGACAGGTATTTCTTAAGCATCCACCCAGTACTACACAGACTACAAATTAGGTACCAGAAATGATCCTAGTACACAACGTTGTTTGTTTCTGGTTAGGAAGATGGTCTTTACAAGAAATAGTCAGATATGACAGCTAATGAAGGCAAAATAATTTACAACAGCAATTCTTAACCTTGGATGCATGAACTGTAAAAAAAATTCTAATAACTGTATTTCAGTTATATTAATTTTTCCCTCCTAATTCTATGTATTTTATTTTGTGCATTTAAAAACATTCTGAAAAGGGGTCCACAAGCTTCACCAGACTGTCAAAGGGCACCATCCATCTGTCTGTCTGTCTGTCTGTCTGTCTGTCTGTCTCTCTCTCTCTCTCTCTTACACACACACACACACACACACACACACACACACACACACGTACAATTAAAAGAGAGAGAGATCAATACAATCTGGATTATCCTAAAAGAAGTATCTAGGAGAGGGATAGAGAGAGAAAAGAAAGAAATGTATGCTAGGAGAGGAAAAGAGGAAGTAATAAAAGCAGAGCAGAAAGTGACATAGTCTTTTGAGAGATTAGAAGAGAGAATTCCTTTTGAGGAATAGTGGGAAATAAGCTTCTATGATGGAGATGGGTACAGATATTGTAGAAAGCTTTAAAAAGAGAAACTGGGACCTCTTCACTTAAACCATAAGAAAACAGGGAACAAAGCTGAATTATGTGTTCTCTCCAAGCACCCAGTAGAGTATGTTGCACAGAATACAGACAATAAATATTTGTTGACTGAACATATGCTGAATGCTCTGATGACTAAGGTGGTGGCTCTTCTATAAGTGTATGACAGAGTAAAAGTGGATTTTCTTGTTTTAAATCAATCTGAAAGAGTTCTGAAGGACTGAATGATACGGGAAGGGAACAGAGGCACAAAGATTAGCTAGTAGGCTACTACAGTAATTCAGGCATGAGATAATAAGGCAGAATCAGTATGGGACGGTCAAGAGAGTACTGAACATGGAACAGAGAATCAAGCCATGAACAGACATTGATTAAGCTCCTACTGTGTGCCAGGTTTCATGATATAAAGACATTAATGAAGCCACCCCTGCTGTCTAAAAGTTTATATTCTATTGAAAGAAATAACATACAAACATATAAATAACCATAAAGTACATATGAAAGAAATGCAAAATAATTTGTGTCTGGGGGATTAGGAAAGGCCTCATGCAGATGTGTTTTTGTTATGTTCAGCCAATTCTTGTTACCCCATTTGGGATTTTCTTAGCAAAGATACTGGAGTGGTTTGCCATTTTTCTTCTTTAGCTCATTTGACAGATGAGGAAACTGAGGCAGAGTTAAGTAACTTGCCCAGGATCACACAGCTAGTAAATGTGAGGCCAGATTTGAACCCAGGAAGACGAGTCTTCCTAACTTCAGGCCTAGAACTCTATCCACTGTACCACCTAGCTGCTTCATGTAGCTCATATCTGAAGAAATTTAGGAATTCTAAAAGGCAAACATAAAGAGGGAGTAGACTCCAGGCAGTGTATACAAAGGCACAGAGGTAAGAGATGGAACGTCATGTTCTGAAAAATACAAATGGACCAGTTTGGTTGTAACATAGGGTACATGAAGGTGATTAATTAAGTAATTAAGTACCGTGTAATAAAGCAATCTAAAGCTAGACTAGGGAGGGCTCTAAATGCCAAGTGGAAAAGTCCGTATTTTATCCTAGAAGATAAAAGAAGCCATTGGAACTTTTTGAGCAGGGTATTGATGTGATGAGAACTGAGCTTTGTCAGCTCTATGGGAGATGGAGGCTTAAGGCAGGGAAGTCAATCCCAAGACTAATCATCAAGGTAAAAGATAATAAAGACTGAACTAAGGTAACACAGATTGAATAGTGAGAAGAGGATGGATAGAAACAAGACATATTGCGGATGCAGAATCCACAGGGTTCAAAGCCAGTGCCTAACATTTATAGTCCATGTGACTATGGGCAAGCCACTTGACTTGTAACCTACATAGGCATCTGTAAATTGGGGATAATATTAACTTAAGTGCACACATCATTCTGAGAAAAGATTCATAGGTTTCACCAGGAATCTATGACATTAAAAAAAAGAGAAAAGGTTAAGAACCCTGACTTTGAGGATTTAACTATAAGTAATACATCCAGGAGGTTGATAGACAAGAGCCTGAGACTTCATTTGTAGACTCAAGAGGCTTGGGAAGTAGTGAAAAATTTATCAAGAAAGGCTAGCTGGGGAAAAAAAAAACTTGGTCAGAAGTCAGCACCATGGATGGCTCCAAGGGAAGCTTGTTGCTCTAACACCTTTTTAAAGTGAGACAAACTGGCTCCTTTTCCCTGGAGGCAGCCTGGAAGTACTTGGCTAGTTGTCTGCTGTGTTTTAATGGACTAGGTCTGTTACACATAGTCTATATTTTCTCTTACAGTCTGTTCTACACAGCCTGAACTTTTGGATTTTTTCCTCTCTTCTACTTGAATAGCATTTTAGAGTTTATAAATCACTTTCCTCACAACAGCCTTGTGAAGTAGGTTGTGAAAGTGGTTTACTTTTCATTTGGCTCCTCTAGGATGTCACACCCTCTTTTGCCTGGCAGAGTAGGAATTTGAGGGGTATGAACTGAACCAGAAGAACTATGAGGCTCCTTCCAACACTAAAAGTGTTTAATTCTGTGGTATTCTCACCAGGAACTGAACATTTGGACCTTAACAGGAAGCAATGAGTCAAAGACAGCAATCAGAAATCACCAACACTGCCACTATGCTTGTGTCTGGTTTCACAGGGTCCTGCTCACTCTCACAGATGCATCCTTGGCTACTGAAGAAGCACAGGTGAGGCATATGGCCTCAACTGCCATGTTAATCCCCACTGGTAGGGTGATTGACTCTAGCAGTAAAAATTGCAGAGCAATACCTCCCTGCCTATGCACCTATGTACAGGAGCCACATAAAACAACTGGTTTGAATCTCTGGGAACCCCACCTCTGACACCCACTAGCTATGTGACCATTATGCAAGTGACTCACTATCTCTCAGTTTCAGTTTCTTCATCTTTAAAGTAGACATAATATTTCTTGCAGCATCTACTTTATAGGGTTGATGTCAGACTCCAATGAGAGAATATGTATGTATGTGTATATATATATATATATATATACACATAAAGCACTTTAAAATACCTATTATCATTATTAAATGTCTTTCACCAAATGCTGTTATCACTTTGATAGATTCTGTTGTCTTATTTCGCTGAAGTTACTTCACTGAGGTGAGAGAGGTATTATTTTGGGCTGTCTGTGAACCAGATCATATGTGACAGGACTGTATTACCGAAAATATATTGTCCCTGAAGTTCGAGGTGATTTGCCCTTCTTATCTTCTGTGATCATCTGTCCCGAGCAATGGCTATTCTATAACCATAAGTTGAGAAGAAAGTTTTCTCATTATCTATATTTCTGAAAGAGTAGTGTCTAAATGCAGACTCCTACTGATCTTGATTTGCTCGGGTAGTTGGAGGTCTTTGAGGAGGAATCTTGCATAGTGTCACTAGGAGTCTATGATGAGTTTTGGCTCCCCCCCCCCACATAGATGTCTGTCTGAGGCATGGTCATCTAAAGCTCTCAAGGACTTTGGGTACCATCACAGACCATCTTACCAAAAGTCTCAATGGAACTTTCTGGTTGTTTAGTCCTATAAACTTCTTCAGGCCTATACTCCTCTCCATGTTGTCAGTACTTGGCCTTTCCTGTGATTAACATATCTCTCTCTCTGCCTACTCTCTTAATCCCAGATAACGTGGGCTTGGAGAATGGAGAAACTTTGGCATGAATACTATCCCTGACACCTACTAGTTATATGACCATGGACAAGTCCTGTGACTTCTCTGTACCTCAGTTTCTTCATTGGTGAGGTAGGTGGAAATAAGAAGGAATGAATGAAAAAGCATTGATTAAGGACTTAGAGTGTGCTAGGCACTTTCTTATGTACTAGGAAAGAAATGCAAAAAGGCTAATTTCTGCCCTCAAGAAGTAGACATTATATATTAAGGCAAGACAACACATTTAAGGGAGTGGTGTCTAGGGAAAGATGCTTTGATTTGGAAAGTCATGTGTAAGTTAAGCGGAGGCATAGGAGAGTTGTTTGAATATTCTTACTCAAAAGGCTCTCTAATCTCATTAATTTTTCCAGTGATTCAGATCATGATTCATCCATGCTTGACCATCCAATGTGTTTCTTGCCTCTCAACATACTAGAGGCCTTCCTTGCGTACTTCTGATATCAAGAGAATACCTGTGAAAAATTCTGCCATTTCTCACCCTTGCAATGTGACCAGCCCATTTTAAATTCTTATTATATAATTTCTTAATGACAGTTCTTACTTCTTTTCTTCTTTAAGCTCCTTGTTGGTTTTATGTTGTATCTTGGTCACATCAACTGAAAACCCTCTCCATTACCTTCTGTGTGAGATACATTTCTAGTTCTTCAGAAACTTTTGGATTGCATGGCTCCCTGTCATATAACAACACCAATAAAATGTTGATGTTGAAAAAGATGAGTCTTTGCCTTCAAGGTAACCCTGGAATCATTAAAGAGAATTTGAAATGTCTTTAAGGCAATTTCTGTCTTCACCTCTAGGCCCAATTCACTGACCATTTATTCCAGAGGTGTAAAGCTCCAAGTACTGCCCAATTCAGACTAAAATGTGGTTGGGAAATATCTAGCAAAATAAATAAAAATATGATATAACATAAATAATGTTAATTTGTGATTTTCTAAGTCAATATAGATCATGGATTTTGTTCTATTTGAGTTTGACACCACTGATCTAAACTGTCTACATCATAGATTCACACTAATGTAATGATTATCTCTGCAGATGGAAACAACCTATGAAACAAGAAAAAAAATAACCTGATCTTTAGTTGTATTTAAATAGAATGTCCAGAAAGAAGGAAATCTTGTTTCTGTTGTAGTCTGCTATGGTCAGCCAGAATATGGAATACTGTATTTGGTTCTGAGACCCACATTTTAGGAAGGATACTGACAAAACAGATCATATCCAGGGGAGATCAGTCAAGATAGACTAAAGAGTATGCTATAGAAGGATGATTTGAAGAAACAAGGGTGTTAAGATGGAAGAAGAGAGGCCTAGAGAAAGGAGGGAGGGACATGATGGGTATCTTCAGGTATCTGGCTCCAGAGAGCAGTACTAGGAGCACTGGATAGAATCTGCAGAGAAGTACATTGTGACTCAATATAAAGAAAAATTTCCTAGAGATTTCTTAGTCAGATTTGTTGTACAGCCCTGAACACACAGGTCTTTAGAGTTGTATAACTTCTTGTTGGAGGTGGCACAGTAGATAGAGTGCTGCATCTGGAGTCAGGAAGACTTGAGTTCATATCCTGCCTCGCACCTAACTAGCAGTATGGCCCTGGGCAAGTTAACATTTTTCAGTCTTAGTTTCTTCATCTGTAAAATGGGGATAATAGCTTCTATTTCAAAAGATTGTTGTGAGGATCAAATGAATTGATATATATGTATCTATATAAATATATTAAATATATACAATATATAGACATATTTAAAATACTTTATAAACCTTAAAGTACTACAGAAATGCTAACTATTAATATTATTGTCATGCACACATAATTATGAAAAGACTGGTACAGTAGAATGTCAACTCATTAAGGGAAAAGACCGTTACATTTTTGTCTTTATACCCCCAAAGCCTAGCTCAATACTTGGCACACAGTAGGTGCTTAATACATTTTTCTTGAATTGAACTGAATTGAATTAGGGTATGAGTTGAAGTAAATGATTTGAGTTTCTTCCCAACTCTTGGGATCTCTGGTTTATGATCCCCTTCGTGCTAATAATCAGGGATCATAAATTCCCTATAACTTGAGGAAGGCAAGTGATACAGTAGATAAGTACTGGACCAGGAGTTAAGAAAACCTGAGCTCAAATACTGCTTCAGACACTTTATACTTGTATGATCCTGGACATGTCATTTAACTTCTGTTTGCCTCTATTTCTTCAAATGTAAAAGGAAGATAATAATAGCACCTGCCATCATCATTCAGTGGGAGTTTGGAGTATGATGGAAAACAGAGCTGTGACTAGGAATCCTTCTTCCTGAGGCAAAAAAAAATGTTACAGGAAGCACATTTAAGCTTGATTTCAGGAAAATTTTTCCAACTATTCAAGTTGTCCACAATTGAAATGGGTTGCATCATTTTACTCACTGGAGTTCACAAGCCAAGACTGGATGACCATTTATTTGTCAACAAGTCAAGTTAACAACCATTTATGGAACAATTATTATGAGCCTGGCTTTGCTAAATTGGATAAACTGTTTGGGTATGTTACAAGGCGGATTCATCATGGGTACAGACTAGTCAGTGATTCTGAATTTCTAATAACAAAGTATTATTACAGATTCTTTCTTAAAGGAATACTATAGGAAGATTATTTTTGGTTGCTATGTGAGGGATAGCTTGGAAAGGGGAGATCTCTCCTGGGAACAGAAAGACCAGTTGTAAAATGAGTGTCATAGAGATGATGAAGGCCTGAGCAAGAAAAAGAGAGAAATGTGAGTGATGAGGAAGTAGAATTGGCCAAATTTGGTAGTTTAACTAATATGGAGGGAAAGGAAAGGAACGAATCAAGGGGAGACTCTAGGTTTGAAAATCTGGATGACTGATAGACTGATTGTATCCTAAACAAAAATAGAAATGTTTGGAGAATAGCCTAGTTTAGGGGAAAAGGTCACGAGTTCTGTTTTGGAGGTTCTGAGTTTGGCATGCCAATGGGATATCCCACTGGAAATGCTGAATAGTGAGCTGGTGACACAGAACTGGAACTCAGGAGAGCCATTAGAGGTGGATTTGGGAATCATCTGCATAGAGGTGATGAGATCACTGAGGGAGCATAGAAAAAGAAAAGAAAAGGTTCCTTAAAGGACACCCATGATTAAGATTACAGGTCTCTTGGTTCTCCTCCTACTCCTGTGGCTGATCCTTTTTAGAATCCTTCGCTGTCTTCTCAAGCACCAAGGTTCTGTCTCTGTCTCTTCACTTCTCTTTCTCTCTACTCTATCCCTTAGTGATCTCAACAATTGCTGTAGTTTCAATGATCAAATCAGAGAGATGATTTAAAAAATTTCCCACCATTTGGTTTAGTGCTTTCTGCATATTAAACATTTAATACAAATATTAGTTAAAGAATAGGTGGGAGTGGAATGGTGAAACCAGTTGTCTAGGACAATGATATTAAGTTTACTACCCTGAAAGACTGGTCGAATAGTGGCACCATTAATTAAAAACAGACAAATCAAGAAGTGGAGCCAGTCAAGAGGAGAAATTTGGAACCTAGAGATCATTTAGTCTAGCTCCCTCATTTTCAAATAAGAAAAGTGAGGGTGAGAATGTTTCCATGACTTTCCCAATATCACATAGATAAAAAGGAGGTAGAAGCAATATTGGAATCCAGGTCCTCTGAATCCAGATCCAGCAATTGTTCTGCTGTATGGATAAGTTTGCAGGGTGATAGCCAAGGAGAAATGTTTGTAGTAGGTTGGAAATAGTCCATGAGAGATTGCAATGCCATGAAGTTAAAGCAGAAAAGTACAAAATTGGGCAATGATTCTATGCTCCTGGGAATCGTTAGAAACTACCAAATATAAGCCAATCTAATCCAACAAGAACTTAATTAAGTATCTATTATGTGCAAGGAACTGGAGATAGCAAGATGAATAAAAAAAACTTAAATTCTACTGAAGGAAATAGAAACAAGTGGAAGACATAAGTGGGGGAGAGCCAAATACTAGCTCTGAGCACTTGACGTAAATTTTATGAACTGTACGAACATGTTTTGGGGCACAAGATTTTCAATGGTGCGCACCTTGGCTCTTTCCTATGCTAACCAAGACTTTGACCAGCATTAAGAAGGAAGCAATCCAACTCTGTGATTATTCTGTTCCACCATACGTAGCTATCAAGAAGTGAGGAAAACTAGTGTATTCTTTGTTGGATACATAATTAGATGTTCATTCCTTTTGGTCAGACTCTGTGACTCCATTTGGGGTTTTCTTTTTTTTTTTTTTTTTTTGGTTTTTCTTGAATATTTATTTTTGTTACCTAGAATTTGTTTTTCTTTTTCTTTTTTTTTCTTTTTTAATTTTTAACATTTATTTTCACACAATTTTGTATTACAAATTTTCTCCCCTTTTATCCCCTCCCCCCCCAAACCCGAGCTTTCTAATTGCCCCTGTGACCTATCTGCTCTCTCCTCTATCCTCCCTCCCTGCCTTTGTCTCTGTCTTCTCTTTTGTCCTGTAGAACCAGATAGCTTTCTTGACCCCTTAACCTGTATTTCTTGTTACCCAGTGGTAAGAACATTACATTTGGTCCTAACACTTTGAGTTCCAACCTCCTTAGCTCCCTCCCTCTCCACCCCTTCCCCTTGAAAGACAGGCAATTCAATATAGGCCATATCTGTTTAGTTTTGCAAATGATTTCCATACTAGTTGTGTTGTATAAGACTAACTATATTTCCCTCCATCCTATCCTGTCCCCCTTTACTTCTATTTTCTTATGGTCCTTTCCCTCCCCATGAGTGTCGACCTCATATTGCATTCTCCTCCCCATGCCCTCCCCTCCATCCTCCCTCCCACCCTGCTTGTGCCCCTGTCCCCCACTCTCCTGTATCATGAGATAGGTTTTCCTATCAAAATGAGTGTGCATTATATTCTTTCCTTTAGTGGAATGTGATGAGAGTAGACCTCATGTTTTTCTCTTGCCTTCCCTCTTTATCCCACCACTAATAAGTCTTTTACTTGCCTCTTTTATGGGAGATAATTTGCCCCATATAACTTCTCCCTTTCTCCTTCCAATATTTCTCTCTCACTGCTTGATTTCATTTTTTTTTTTAATATATGATCCCATCCTCTTCAATTCACTCTGTGCACTCTGTCTCTATGTATGTGTGCGTGTGTGCATGTGTGTGTGTGTGTACTCCCACCCAGTGCCCAGATACTGAAATGTTTCAAGAGTTATAAATATTGTCTTTCCATGTAGGAATGTAAACAGTTCAACTTTAGTAAGTCCCTTATGATTTCTCTTTGCTGTTCGCCTTTTCATGGTTCTCTTCATTCTTGTGTTAGAAAGTCAAATTTTCTTTCCAGCTCTGGTCTTTTCATCAGGAAAATTTGAAAGTCTTCTATTTCATTGAAAGACCATTTTTTCTCCTGAAGTATTATACTCAGTTTTGCTGGGTAGGTGATTCTTGGCTTCAGTCCTAGTTCCTTTGACTTCTGGAATATCCTATTCCATTCCCTTCCATCCCTCAATGTAGAGGGTGCCAGATCTTGTGCTATCCTGATTGTATTTCCACAATACTTGAATTGTTTCTTTCTAGCTGCTTGCAATATTTTCTCTTTCACCTGGGAATTCTGGAATTTGGCCACAATGCTCCTAGGAGTTTCTCTTTTTGGATCTCTTTCATGCGGTGTTCTGCGGATTCCTTGAATATTTATTTTGCCTTCTGGTTCTAGAATCTCAGGGCAGTTTTCCTTGATAATTTCATGGAAGATGATGTCTAGGCTCTTCTTTTGATCATGGTTTTCAGGTAGTCCCAGAATTTTTACATTGTCTCTCCTGATTCTATTTTCCAGGTCAGTTGTTTTTCCAATAAGATATTTCACATTATCTTCCATTTTTCGAATCTGTGCGGTATGTTCTGAGATATGTCTTTCTCGAAAAGTCCTTAGCGTCCATCTGTACCATTCCAGTTTTGAAAGATCTATTTTCTTCAGTGAGCTTTTGAATCTCCTTTTCCATTTGGTTAATTCTGCTTTTGAAAGCATTCTTCTCCTCATTGGCCCCTTGCACCTCCCTTGCCAGCTGAGTTAGGCTAGTTCTCAAGGTGCCAATTTCTTCAAGATTTTTTTGGTTCTCCTTTAGCAGGGAGCTGATTTGCTCTTCATGCTTCTCCCTCATCCCTCTCATTTCCCTTCCCAGTCTTTCCTCCACCTCTTTATCTTGATTTTCAAAATTCCTCTTGAGCTCTTCCATGGCCCGAGCCCATTGGGTGGGCTGGGACACAGAATCCTCGATTTCTGTGTCTTTGCCTGATGGCAAGCATTGTTCCTCCCCATCAGAAAGGAAGGGAGGAAGTGTCTTTTCTCCGATAAAGTACCCTTCAATAGTTTTATTTCTTTTCCCTTTTCTTGGCATTTTCTCCAACCAGTGGCCTGACCTCTGAATGTTCTCCTCACACTCACCTCACCTACTGGTCCTCCCACCCAGCGTTTGGGGACTGAGATTCAAATGCTGCTTCCCGCCTTAGGATTTTTGGCGGGGGCAGGGCTGCTATTCAGTGTGAGAATTAAATTCAGGTGCTGAGGTCAGGGGCAGGGCCGCCTCTCTGGCTCAATTCCCTCAGGAGGTTTATGCACAGACCTTCCACAATGGATCCAGGCTCCAGTCCGTTTGGGGAGCCCCCGTCCGCAGCCGCCTCTCAGCCCCCACTTCCCGGGGGGGCCTGAGCCATGGGGGCACCCCACTCCCCTCTCAACCCGCCAAAGAGATTCTCTCACCCACCCCCGTCAGTCACCTGTTGGTGGGGAAGCCCGTGCCGCTGCTGAAGATCCCCCCTCCGGAGCCCTCTCAGATCTGTGCCTGTCCGACCCACGGCCGCCGCCGCCGCAGATCTAGGCTGGGCTCCGCGTCTGCAGCGCTACGGACCTTCTGCGAGAGGTTTGCAGGTCCCTCTGGGGGTGGGGGGACCCGTGTGGCCGCTGGAGATGCCGTCCTGTAGCCCTCTCAGATCTCTTCCCCTCGGTGTTGCGGCCGCGGCAGGGCCGCACTCTGCTCCCCGTCCCAGCGCCCAGTCCGCGGCGCGAAAGACCCCCCCCATGAAAGGTCCGCAGGTCTCTCCGGAGCAGAAATCTCCCTCGCTCCAATACTCCGTGGTCTCTGGGTGCAGAATTTGCCCTGGCTTGGTCCCCTCTAGCCGTTCTGTGGTTTGTGTGTTCAGAGCTATGTGTATGTGCGTCTTTCTACTTCGCCATCTTGGCACTGCCCCCCATTTGGGGTTTTCTTGGCAAAGATACTGGAGTGGTTTGCCATTTCCTTCTCCAGCTCATTTGGCAGGTGAGGAAACTGAGGCAAACAAGGTTAAGTGACTTGCCCAGAGTCCCAGTTAGTAAATATCTGAGGTGAGATTTGAACTTGGGAAGATGAGGCTTTCTGACTCCAGGTTCTATCCATTTTTCCACCTAGCTGCCCCAAATTAGATAGCAGCATGTAATAAATACTAGGTCATTTCCAGCTTTAAGGAGTCTGACTCAGTACTAGTTAGCATTTTTATTACTGACTTCTATAATGGAATAAAGAGGTTGCTGACTAAATATGCCAGTGGGTGGGGTGGCATGGCGAGGCACCTTATAATTCTGGATTAATATTTTTAAAAACTCAACAAATTATAGAAGTACTTACGATACAGATGTGACAAGATGGCATCAGGATTATTCATTCACCCAGGCAGGAACAATTTACAATGTGGACTCGTGACATCCACAAGTCCAGAAAGAGGTTTTTGGTGCAAACAATCTGGTGTTTAAAGAAATCACAAGATAAGTGAGTCAATAAAAAAGGGTTGTGTCTTTAAAAAAACCAACTAGGCTATCCAAACGGGAAGTTAGAAGGTCGGAGCCCCAAGATAATCTTGTTAAGTATTTATTTTGTCCTTACTCGAAAGCTGTCAGATCTGGTGACCTGCTAACTTAAATGAGATATGGAGGACTTGGGGAGAATCCAGGGGACAGAAATGATAAAAGGTTCTCTTTGGGCCCAAGAGAATAAAGGCCCCCAAATCTAAAGCAATGGGTAGAAGGTGAAAAGGGGAAATATTGCATTATTATATTATATTTTGGGGGGGAGGCAATCAAGGTTAAGAGACTTGCCCAAGGTCACACAGCTAATAAATGTCTGAGGTCAAATTTGAACTTGGGTCTTCCTGACTCCAACAATGAATTACTTTAAGGGGAAACAATTCTAATTATCTAAAAGGTGAATGGGCCACCACAGGAGGGAGTGGAACCTGCTTCCTTCCTACCTCCCTCCCCTTCAACACCTCCCCTTGGGAGTCATTCAGGTAAATGACCACTTGGAGGGGAATACTTGTGACCTTGAGGTCACATGTGGCCCTGTAGATCCTCAAGTACAGCTCTTTGACTGAATCCAAACTTCACAGAACAAATCCCCTTAATAAAAGGATTTGTTCTGTGAAACTTGGACTCAGTCAAAAAGCCACACTTAGGAACCTAGAAGGCCACATGTGACCTCAAGGTCACAGGTTCCCCACCCCTAATTTGGGGAATCAATAAACATTTATCAGCTGTTGACTCTGTGCCAGTCACTGTTCTAAGAGTAGAAGGTTCAAAAAAAGATTTAAAAAAATCTCTGCTCTCAAAGTCACAGTATGTTTAGAGGGAATTTCTTAGACCACTCTTTGTCAGTTCTATCAACTAAATGATATTGTTTGGGTTATAGGTACAGGTTGGACTAAAAGGCCTCTGAAGTCTCTCCCAGCTCTGGGAGTCTGTCATTCTAGGACTTAAATTTGTGACAACTGAATGATACAGAGAGGGTGATCACAATGACTCAGAACAAAAATAAATAAATAATGTGATTTATAATGCTGTATATACTTAGCATAAAGTTCTATATCCAAAGGGATGTGTGATTTCACTGGTAAGAGAGCTCCATCAATGCAGACTGACCCATATCAAAACCCTTCATGTCTCAGTAGCTAGTTTCATGAATTGTTGTGATAAAATAACGTACTTGATGGCTTACCTTTGAATAAGAAACCTCTTTCAGACTCACCTGACATGGTTTTCTGCTAACAGGTGGTTGCCAGGTCATGCTCTAAGCCTTTCCACTTTGTCAGGCCTTGCAGAACTTGTTTCCCACTGCCACATTCTTTGAGAATCCGAGGCTTCCTGCATGTCATGAGAGGGACTTTATTGGAGTAGGCTCTGTATACTCAAGACAGCATGGTATAGTGGATAGACAGCTAGCCTTGAAATCAAGAAGACCTGGATTCAAGTACCATGTTTATCTCACATTTGTTGTGTGACTCTGGATAAGTCACTTCTCACTTTCCCATGAAACTCTCTAAGACTTTAATTGTCCAGGAATCTTCTAAAAGGATGATATCATTGGTGAAAAAAATTGTTCTAACTTTATAAAGGATTTTCAAATTTGTTATTAAGATTTTAAAGATATTTTAAAGATTTATTAAAGATACTGAGGTGATCTTGAAGACATTTGTATGTAATTTATTTTATAAACAATAAGCTGGCATTATCCAACTAAAGATATAATGCACAACAAGTAGGTTCCTTTGTAAAGTGCCTTTAGAAATTTTATTGTTAAAAACAAACAATAATAGCTAATATTTATGTGGCACTGGAAGGTTGCAGAATACTATATGTGCTGTTTCACTTGATCCTCATAACGACTCCTGCCTTGCAAGATAAACACTATTATTAGTTCCTGTTTACCTCAGTTTCCTCATCTGTAAAATGAGCTGGAGAAGGAAATGGCAAACCACTCTGGCATCTCTGCCAAGAAAACCCCAAGTGGGCCCACAAAGTATCAGGCATGACTGAAAAACAAGTGAATGATTGCTGGGGATGGAAGCTCAATTCTATGTGGATAGTCTCGGGCGGGTAAAGGTGGGCACTTCTAAATCTTAGAGTTCTCACGAGGCCCCCCAGGAAACGACTGGGAATCGAGGTGAACCGAGCTATCTCGTGTATTTCCTCCTCTTCCCGTGAGAAACGTGATGGGAGGAGCATCCCCGCTCTGGAGGCTGTCCCGGATCTGGCACACCTATTGTTACCTAACAGGCTCAGTATTGACGTGTAAACTCCGCGACGGGAGAGCTTAAGTAGGGTCAGGAAAGCCTGAAAGCTCTCTTGGGCGGAGGGGCCACGTGTGTGGACAGAAGGCTCCGTTTTTCCTCTCTCTGCTCTTCCCTCCGCCTCTCTCCCCACTTACACTTCTACTTCCAATCTCTTATTGTAAGATCTTTGCCTCCTTGGGAGATCTTTCTCTCTCCCTCCTAAGGAAGAATTACCCCTGCACTTGTAACCAGAACCCTGAAATAAAGCTCAACCCTTGTTCGACTCTGATAGGTCTCTTCTCTCATATGAGTATCCGGTTTGGCCAGCCGAAGACCTCCGATAGAGGTAAGGTAAGACTCGGGTAGCCCACAGGCCTCTAGGCCTGGCAAATGATAATTTAAAAAATCCAATGTTGAAAATGGATAAGGGACTTGCCCAGGGTCACACAGCCAGCATGAGGCTGGAACAGGATTTGAACCCAGGTCTTTCTGATTCCAAGCTTAGCTCTCTGTCCATTATGCCACATGACTCTAAACAAAAAACTAATTTTGCTGAGAATAAGATCCAGTGCACCCCATCTTCATTAATGTCAGATCAGGTTGATACTGAAGGAAGCATAAATCTATTAAGACATTAAGTTAATTTTTAAAAGCTTTTCACAATTTAAACAGAGAATTACCAAAAAGTAACATCATATAGTTGGAACCTAGCACACAAGTAATTTTCATTTCAAAAACATTTCCAGAGTGAGATGGAAAGAACACAGAACTGGAAGTCAAGAGGTCTGGATTCTGGACTTTTAGCAATGTAACTATAATCTTTCTGGGTCAGTTTCCTCATCTGTAAAAGGAGAAAGTTGGATCAGATGATCTTTGAGGTTCCTCTGAATTATAAAGGTCTACCATTCTACTCCTTGCATGTCACATGCCCCTGAACTGGTAAGTTTCAAACATGGAACAAAAAAATAAATAAACAATTTGAAACTAAAGATCAAAAAACCCCTCCCAGGTTAGGCCTGTTTTTGCAGCATGAAGAGATTTGACTGGTTTACTCCCTTAATAAAAAAGAATTAAAAATTTTTTAAAAAACCCACCTTACCCATGTTCAAGTCAAGAGGCTGAGGTTGGAGCGTAGAGCTGCTGACACACTTACACGTTCGGTTTTGAAACACATGTATCACAATCAGGGCTCTTGCTTGTTCCTTTGTTTGATTTCATCTGCATTTCTTGGACCCCTGCTTTTCCAGACTGCTGACCTTTCATGCGCCCTCCTAGGATGTCTCAGACTACCAGACCTTCAGCACAAGACAGGGTCCTTCAAGGTAACATTGGAGACCCTTCTCACTTTTTTTATGACATTTCTCTGAGGCTGAAGGTATTGTTCAGCCCAGGAATACATACATACATAAATATGTAGGTATATACATATATACATGTGCATTACATATATATATATTGTGTTTGTGTGTGTATGTGAGGGTGGGGAGGAAAGGAGAATGGTAGTAGGAGGGAACTGGAAGATGGGGAGAATTACATTAGAGGAGGGATGAGGTGAAAGTTTTGTCCAGGAGGTTGAGTTCAACTGGTCTTCATTGAGTATTTGCTATTTGCATGACAATACCATAGGGATCCTGGGGGAAAAACACAGAGATGAGTAAAACTCCTGTTTCAATCCTTAAAAAGCTTACATTTTTATTAGAAACTGGTTTAGTTGGTTTCTGTTCCACTCAGAAGACCTTAGGGCTTAACCTAGTTATGAAACTGAGGCTTGTGGTATAGGGACCTTTCTAAATCTCAGCATAAAGGAGGAGCATAAGGGTGTGCCCACAGGGGACTGAGTTCCTTTCATTCACCCAGTTTCTTCATGGGTAAAATGCAGGAATTTTTAAGGTCCTTTCCAGGACCTTAGGTCAACCCTTAGTTCACCCCCTTCACTACTAAAATCTTCAGAGACACTCTCCTTTCCCAGGAGAGTAAGGGCATGGCAAAGAGCTGGCTGGAGGTTCCTTTCTCCCCCAGGTGAAAGAGCAGGGAGATTTATAGTCAGAGAATGATAACATTTAGTAAGCATTTACTATGTGCAAAGCACTGTTCAGAATTCGGGGAACCAAAAGATAAAAGCAAGACAGACGTTCCTATCTCTTAGAAATTCAAATTCTACTAGGGCAAATTTAACACATGCACAGGTAAGAATATACAAAGCAGGGAGTAAAGAAATGGGGTAAGAGAACAGCCACATAAAGTGGTACAGGATAACTGTGAGGTGATAGCTGGGGAGAATGAGAGGGAGCTTAAGAAGGAGGTTGTATTCATCCTTCATTGCTGAAGAAGACCATGCCATCAGAGAAATAATGACATGACTTGCACTTGACTTTGTTTTGAGTGAGGGAAGGCTATGCAAGGTCACCAGCCTCACTTCTCCTCCAGAGCCATCTGAATCCAGTGACCTGATATTCATCAGGATGACTGGAGATGACCCAGGATGCACTGAGAGATCTTGGCCAGCATCTATGCAAGTACTCACTCAGGAAATGCCCACTCATTGAATATACCTGTTTAAGAAGTAGTCAGGGTATGGCCCCTTCAATGAGGTCAAGAAAAAGAAAGACATCAGGCTGGGTGAGAAACACTCTTAAGCAAGGATGGAGGAAAAGAAGTTGAGAAAGGAATGCATCCCAGTCATAGAAGTCAGACTGTGCTGGGAGAGGCTTTCCAGACGAATCAGACTCATCTCAGACTTTTGGAACATCTTTTTCTTAAAGTCTCAGCTAAGCTGCCACCCTATACCTGACATCTCCCCCATTCTTCTGACCCCCAGATGTTACTGTGCCCTCTTGCTTCAAATTACTTCCAAATCTACCACCCCTAATTGGCTCCTCAACTGTCTTTGAGCTCTCCTTTGCCTCCTTTCCCTTCTACCTTGCCTTAGTTACCTAAGGACATGTGGAAGAGGAACTCTGGGTGTAATGGAAAGATTCAGAACCAGAGAACCGAGATTTCAATCTCAATTTTGCAACCTGTGTAACCTTGGACAGGTCAGCTAGCCCAAGCTTCAGTTTCCTTATCCATAAAATGAAGAGGATGGCCTATATGGCCTCAAAAATTGAGATTTTAATCACTGATGTTGCACTGCCTGCTGTATTTATAGATACAGATATATATAGATCTCTTTCTCTGTATATATATACGTACATATATATGCATATATATATATATACATATACTGCTAATATTTATATAGTCCCTACTATGTGTCAGGCACTGTCTTAAGCACTTACCATCATTATCTCATTTGATCCTCACAACAACCCTGGGAGGGAAGTGCTATTACTATCTCCATAAAAGATAAGTTGTTTTGAAAGCTGAAGGAGAAGTTTGGGATCATTTCTTACAGGGGTTCTTAATCTGGGGTCCATGAAATTGTTTTATTTTAATTAACTATTTCAGTATGTAAGTGGGAATTCAATATAATAAGTATTTCAATTCTACTGGTTTCCTTTGTAATCCTATACATTTTATTGTATGCATTTAAAAACAGCATTTCGAGAAGGGGGTCCATAGGCTTCAGCAGCCAGTCACAGGAGATTACGACACAAAAAAGTCCAACCCCCTTCATTTTAGAAGGGAGGGAACTGAGGTCCTGAAAGTTCAAGGGATTTACGTTAAAGGGATTTCTTAAATCCAGGACGTTAGAATTTAGAAGCCTAGAAAGGCCAACCTTCCTTCTCGTTACAGATCGGGGAGCCCGAGGCTCGCGGATGCCACCTCGGGGGCCCGAGGCTCGCGGATGCCAGGGGTTAGAACCCAGAGGCTCCGTTCCCGAGGTCCAGAGCTGTGTCTTGACCTCCACACTGGCTCTCCAAGGTCTCCAAGCCCAAATCCAGGGCTGTCTCCACGGGTCCATCCTTGGGCCCAAGTTTGAATAAAGCCACCCAATAGGGGCGCTTCAGGGCCAGAACGTAATCCTGCTCTCCAAGCAGAGAGTGAGCACACTTTAAACCACTAGGCAGTATTCCTGGGTTCGAATCCTGCCTCTCCCTGCTCCTCATTGCCTGCGGGGACTTCTGCTGGCCTCAGTTTCCCCACCCGTGAGATGGGGGAGGTGGTTGCAGGGCCCTTTTCCATGCTGTTGATCATCCTCCCATTTTCGGTTGGTCCACAATGGTTTGCCCGGAGTATCTCCCCCTGGAGCACCCGGGCTGACCTGCCATTTGGGCGCACCCCCTCCCCGCCCCCCAGCGCGTAGCCCAAGGCCAGACGCCACGTGGTGTGCCCTTCATCTAGGCTGCTTGGCTTGACCTAGCTGCCAGGTAGGCTGGTCTCCATCCCCCGAGGCCCGGGAAGGCGGGAGTGGGGGGGCGGGGAGAGGGCCCGGCACGCGGCGGGGGGCCTGGGGGGTGGGGCCTGGAACGCGGCGGGGGGCTCAGGGGGCGGGGCTCTCGGCGCACCTGCCCGAACCCTTGTCCACGGCGACTGCGCGAACGTTCTCCTGCCCCTTCTCCCGCCCTCCGCCTCAGTGTTTCCGTGGAGACGAGGATGGCGGCTACGCCGGACGCGGTCCTCCCGTGAGCCGGCGTGGAGAGTTGGCGCGGGGCCGGTGGCCGAGCACTGCGGTGCCCAGTCCCGGCCCACCGAGACGTCAGTCTCAATCAGACCTTTCCCTTCTCTTTCCCTCCCTCCCTGTCCCTCTTCCTTCCCAGCGCAAGCCATGGAGGACGAGGAGCGGCAGAAGAAGCTGATCCGCGGCAAGGCTTTGGTAAGCCTGGCCCTTCCCGGGGAGGGCGGGGAGGTGGAAGCCCGGGGCGAGAGCGGGCCTGGGCTCGGGCCCTGCTCCCAGCGCGAGGTGGCGGGGAAGGGCGCTGTCTTGGCAGCGGGGGGTCGCTGGGCCGCCCCTTGGGGCTGGGCTCCCCGGTGCCTGCGCCCCGCATCGCGCCAGCTGCGGACCCCGGCCCGGGGGAGCCTTCCTGAGACCCGGCTTTTGTCTCCTCCTCGGTGGTTTTCTGCCGATTTCCCCCCTTGGGGAAGGCGGAAAAGCGGGGCGGGGTCTTGTCTGCTCCCTGTGCCCCCCAGATTGCGGTGTCTTTTGTCTTCTCTCCCTTTCTCCCCTGGGCCCCCCCCCCACGCACGCAGCTGAGGTGCAGGTTTGGACAGGTGGGCTCCTTCCTTTCCTCCCTGCACAGTCGCAGGGGGGCCCCCACCCCGGGTTTGGCGCTGGTGGACAGCGGGATCGGCCTGTGACAGCTGTCCGGGGACGGCCCTGCGCAGCTATGTCCTGAAGGTGCCACGAGTGCCAGCTGTGAAATCCTGCAGGGAAGGGGGGCGTGTGTTCAGGAGAGGGGTGACCTCTCTTCTCGCTCTTGACGTTTGCAGTTCTTTGTGGTGGGAAGGGGGCTAGCGGCCTTGAGGTGAACGGAGGCTTCAGGGAGGATCGCTCGGCATGTTCCACAGTTGCGGGACAAACTTGGCTCAACAGTGATGTGTTTGGGTTAAAGCGAGCAGACAGTTTAATCACTTTAATTTTATTTTTTAACGTGACTTTAAATTGCTTTTCAGAATGGTTGGATCAGATCACAGCTTCCCCAAGGAGCCGTTACAACACTGGTTATTTCTATCTTTTGTTATCTATGCTGGAGATACTTTAGCTGTATCGTACCTGTGGTTGTAAGAATCACTGACCTTGTACTTTAAGGTTTTCAAAGCACTTTACACGTTTGATCTTCACCATCCTGTGGGTGCTATTTTTATTTCATAGATAAGGAAACCCACCCAGAAGTTAAGTGATTTGCTCTTGTTCCTACAGCTAGTAAGTGTTTGAGGCAAAATTTTCACTGTGGATTATTACATAACGGATTTACACTAAACATATTATTGGGAGAAGTGACTTGGTGGTGTAGAAAATAACCTGGAGTCAAGAGAGACGGAGGTGTGAATCTTGCCTCTGTCACTTAGTAGCTGCTGTCCATGGACAATCACTTCTCCTCTTCTGCAAAGTGTGGGGGTAGGGAGGATAGTGCCTTTCTTATGGTTTTGTAAGCGTCAAATTAATTAATCCATCCAATGTTTTTTGTAAACTTTAAAGTGCTACAAAAGTATCAGCTATTATTGTAGACAAGATGCAAGTTATAATAATCTCTTTTAAAAAAACATTTCTGAGAATATTTATTGCTCTAAAATGCCTTTGGGCTTTTTTGGATCATATTCAGACCATCTTTATTAAAGATAAGTTTTAGTATTTCATGACTTAAGAGTTTTAAACTGTCATTTTAAAGATAATTACTAGTATTTAAGTACTGAAAGGATTCGTGATATGGATATACCTATCATTGATTTGAAATCTCCCTTCCTCCCCTTCTATTTGAGTTGCTGTGGCCTAACCAAATAGTCAGCACCTGGTAGCCCAACCTGCTTCTGCTGTGCCTTTTCAAACTTAACTAGGCAGGTCCTCCAATAAGGAACCATGTCCATACTTTTTTAGCCTTTTCTAAGTCCTGCCAAATTTGCTGGCATAGCTTTCCAGTGTCACTACCGGTATTGTACCTGCCCATATGATTGGCTGTTCCTTTCAAACTGGCCTCCCCCGAGTGAATTCAACAACAGAACCAAGTTTTATCTGTAGACAAATTGGTGTTAATGGTTAAGATTTTAGTGAGTACAGCTTTCACTGAGTCTTCACATTAATACATCTGGGCTCACTTTATTTAGAGTCAAGGCTTGAGTGACTGAATTTATTCAGTTGGGTTTTTTAAGTGCTGGGAGTGAAGAGAACATTCTTAGAAGCCTCTTTATTGCTGCTTCAGTTGCTGCATTCCGAGTTCCTGAGTAGAATGTTTGATGTTTGTGTACAAGTTGAGGGAGCAAGGAGGCTATATCTTCAAAAAAGCAATCAAAGAAGATGTGGTTTAGTGAAAGATTGCTGGATTGGGAGCCAGGGACTCGGGATTGGTCAGTCCAGGACACCTTTAATGTCCATGTGACCTTAAGAGAGATAGTTTTTTATTCTCTCTTGTCTGAAGTCCCCTTACCTGTAAAATAAGAGAGGGGAGTTGATTTTTTTGACCTTCAAGGACATTTATAATTCTAAAGCTTTGATCACATGATCTGATTTTACAAAAATCCTGGTTTGACTTTTAACCTGGAATTTTCTCTACCTTCAATCCAGGTATCATTCTTTAACTGAAAATAAAACCATTCTGAAACAACATAGCTTATTGTTTGGACAGTGATACAGTGTATCATTTTTTTCACAAGGTTCAGAGACTGACAGCATTATAAAGATCATGCAGTCCATACCCCGATCCCAAACCCCACAGATAAGAAACAGAGGTGAGAGAAGTTCAGTGACCTACTCAGGGTCACCCAGGATCAGAGAGGAAACTTGAACCCAGGACTCTTTTCACAAAACTAGAATTATAAATCTTCTGGGTTTTTAAAATTTTGTCTTTGACAATTCTGCATGAGAAAGGTCAGAACCCCTATTCCTCCTACCTGATTCTGCTTAGAGAAGCTGCATAAGCATGCTGAACAGAGCAGGGTTTAAAAGGGAGGAGGGGGCCAGTGTTTGTAGTAGCTGATCTCTAAGGTATCTTGCTTATTATCTGGGTGCCTACAGGAAAGTCACTTAATCACTTTAAGCCTTAGGTTTCTTATATTTAAAGTCTAGATAATAACATTTCTGCTGCTCTCCCTCATGGAGTTGTAAGGACAGAAAACCCTGTATAAATCATAAATTCCTACTATTAGAAATTTAACCTTTCTTTTAGAAGAAAATACTGATATTGCCACGTGGAATTGAAATCTTTTTTTTAATTGTGAAAGACTTTTTTTTTTTAAAAGACTTTTTTTGAGAAAGACTTTTGAAAAGTAATTTTCTGACACTAGTGGTACTTAGGTTGAAAAGAGCAAAAAATGTACTTTATTTTCTAAAATCAGTTACTTATAATTGGGCCTTTTGTCTAGAGCCCTAGAAATAAAAAATTTCTTATTAACCTCCAAAGGCAAACAGTTGTACCACATTTTACTCCCTAAACATAGTTATCTTATTTTTATTGATGTCTTTTGGTTTTATATTCATTTCTAAATCTGTATTTCCCTTGGACCTGTTAGACAGTCATTTGTAATAATTATTTTAAAAGAAAGAGAAAGAAAGGCAGTTCTGCAAAACCAACAATCCCTCTTAATTCTAGTGCATTCTCTCTGTTGATTATTTCTCATTTTGCTTTGTATATAGCTTGTTTGTACATATTTATTTGCATATTATTTACCTGATTAGATTGTGAGCTACTTGAGGGCAGGAAGTATCTTTTGTCTTTCTTTATATCTCCACTGCTTAACACTCTTAGCCCCACTGGCACATGGTAGCCATTTAATAAATGTTTATTGACTGACATACGGTGTATGCAGTATTCCACACCAAGAGTCCCTTACCTCTTCAAAGAAAGGAAGTAAATATATTTTCTCAATTATTATCTCTCCTCCAGTCTCCCATTATCTTGTATTTATTTTGTCTATCCTACACTGTCCTTAAGGTCAGGGGTGGTTTCATTTTCTTTTAGTATCTCTTGTACAGTGCTATAGCAGTTATTTAATAATGGCTTAATTGATTGATTCTCCAGGGCCAAGTTTGGTCATAATTACTAATATTCAGTTTATTTTTTGTTTTGTTTTGTTTTTCCATCTTCGTTATCATTTATTTCTTTTTTCTAGAACTGTGCTAGCATCATTCTGGATGGTATTATAGAGATGTATTGTTGAGAAAGGCAAAACAAACTGCCCATGCTGCAGAACTAAATGGTTAATTTCTTTTCCTGTCAAAACTATTGCATTATTTTTTCAAAGTAAAAATATTTGCAACTTTATATAAAAAGAGAGCATTATGGTATTTGTGAGCAGAACCAAGTAAAGGTCGGTTTTGTTAAAATCCGCAGTAAATTATTAGAGGTGCAAATGCATACTCTGTATTTCATAAAATTCTATTAATTCTCCAGCAAAATCCCACAAACCACAGCAGTACACTAATGTACAGAATTTTATATAACTGACAGTACCTTTTTTCTTAGGAAAAAAGTCAATACAGTAACATTAAAACTAAGCTAACATTCTTTTTTGGTGGCCTCATGCTTTTTTGCTTGAATGGTAAGACTGTTAGTCTTTTTTACTAAATGTTCAGCAATAAACAAAATAGTTTTCGCCGGAAATGTCCAGTACCACATTAATACTACATGAAAAGCAGTGAAAAAAATTATATTGGTAATTAAACTGCTCAGTCCCACAAATTCTCAAGTATTGAGCTTATGAGTAAGGAAAAAAATTATAATTTCTGGACCTTGGAAATTAAAGCTACATTATTCTAATGTGAAGAAAGTAACTTTCTTTCAGCATTGTTTTATGCTTGTTTACAAGTACTGAGTCTTATTCAGTTCTTTTTTTTAAAGGTTTCTTTTTTCCCCTTAAATAATATTTTTCCTCAATTACATGTAAAGATAGTTTTCAACATATCTTTTATAAAATTTTGAGTTCCAAATTTTTCTTTCTTCCTTTCCTCTCCCCTCCCCAAGAGAGCAAACAATCTGATATACGTTATACGTGTATAATCCTGTTCAACATTTCCACATTAGTCATGTTGTGGAAGAAGAATCAGAACAAAAGGGAAAAACCACAAGAAAGAAAAAAACAAAAATAAAGTGAAAACAGTATGCTTTCACAGTGTTCTCCTGGTTCTCACTTTACTCAGCATCAGTTCATGTCAAGTCTTTCCCGGTTTTTCTTAAATCTTCTTGCTCATCATTTCTTATAGCACAGTAGACTTCATAGTTCTTTCTTGCATCATGGATAGCATTTTCCATCACAAGTCTTTTGGAATTGTCTTAGATCATTGTATTGTTGAGAAGAGCTAAGTCTCTCATAGTTAATCATCGCACAATGTTGCTGTGCACAATGTTCTCCCAGTTCTGCTCATTTCACTCGGTATCAGTTCATGTGAGTCTTTCCAGGTTTTTCTTAAATCCACCTGCTTATCATTTCTTATAGCACAATAGTATTCCATTACATTCACATACCACAACTTGTTCGCCACTCCCCAATTGATGGGCGTCCCCTCAGTTTCTGATTCTTTACCACCACAAAAAGAACTGTTATAAAAATTTTTGTATGTGTCTGTCCTTTTCCCATTTTTATGATATCTTTGGGATACAGACTTAGTAAGTGGTATTGCTAGATCAAAGGGTATGCAGAGTTTGATTGCTCTTTGGACATAATTCCAAATACCTCTCCAGAATGGTTAGATCAGTTCACAACTCTGCCAACAATGCATTAGTATTCCAATTTTCCCACAATTTCTCCAACTCCAATTTACCATTTTCTGTTTCTGCCATATTAACCAATCTGATGGGTGTGAGGTGGTACCTCAGAGTTGTTTTAATTTGCATTTCTCTAATCAATAATAATTTAGAGCATTTTTTTTTCCATAGGATTATGGATAGTTTAATTTGTTCCTCTGAAAACTGCATGGTCATATCCTTTGACTTGTAATTTTATAAATCTGTGAGCCTTATTAAGTTCTTCAATTGGAATCAGTTCATTGCCAATAGCAAGGGAAAAATGTGTACAATTTATAAGTGTTCTTCATGGTATTGGAGCTTTGTTGGAAAACTATATAAATCTCAAAGGATGAAACTAAGTGAAGGGATAGAATAAGAGGAGAGACTGAAAAATGGGCTATTTAAAGCTTCTTATAGAAGAAGCTCTTAAAGAAGGAACTAGGAATCCAGGAAGGCAAGAAGAACTGAGCAGATAGAAGTGATCTGTTAAAGAGAGGCAGCATGATACAACTGAAGAAGTCTGGATTTGGAGTCAGATGACCTGGCCTCACATGGCAGCTGAGCTACAACTACTCAGGTGACTGTGGGCAAGGAATTTAATCTTTCTGGGTCTCCTCTGTACAATGAGGAGATTAAATCAGATGACTTTACAGCTGTAGATCTGTCATCCCATAGGAAAGGCAGAATGCAATCCAATAAGGATAGAGTTAACAAGGAGGGTTCCCGTATATGTTAACAATCCCAGTGAAACTGAAAGTTGGATAGTAGAACATTCAAAACAGGAAGTGAACAAGGAATGTATTTGAAGACGAAAGAGTCACAGGTAAAGAGTACATTATTCCATGAAGCAAATATCCTTTTTAAAGTTAATGAAATAAAACTAGACTCTACAAAATATTGTATATATTAAAACAAAACATTATTTTTCTGTTACGCTCTGTCTGCATTTCAGTAGAAATGCATGTAATTACATTTTATCTCAAAATGCACAATATGTGAAAAACTCAAATTGATTCTCTTGCCGTGAATCATCAGCTATAAGGAATTTCCTTGTTCATTTTATATACTAGTAAAATTCATTTTAAATTTTCATACCATTAAAGCACCTTATGAAAAGTTAATTTTATTTAAACTTTATTTGCAAATTATAGTTTGCTTCTATTAATTCTGAACTTTTCATGATAGTGTAGTGGAAAAAACACTGGACTTAGAGACAGAAGACTTGGGTTTGAGTTTTGTATTTGCTACGTTATTAACTGTATGACTGAACAAATCAGTTACCTTTCTAAGTTTCAGCTTTCTTATCTATAATAAGGAGAAAAAAGTGCTTTCTGAAGTGTGGAGTGTTATATTATTAAACCATCACTACTAACTGTAGCATTGTGCTGTATTGTGCTCCCCTGCTCAGGGTTAGGGAACCTACAGTCTCAGTGCCACATGTGGCCCTCTAAATCCTCAAGCATGACCCTTTGATGGAATCCACTTCCCTGGTATCATGTTCTAAATTTATAAAATGGATTAAGGGTTGGATTTAAGATCCCTTCCAACTCTGAAAGTCTGTATATGAAATGCTACAGTAATTGTCAGATACAGAGAGCACTGAGATAGGTTTCAGGGACTTGAATTCTGGTCCATATTTTTTATGGTTTAATGATCATGGACCCTTTGAAGACCTCTAGTGAAAGGGAATCCACTACCTAAGAGCTACCCCATTCTACTTGGGGGCAGGTAAATTATTAGGATGTTGTTCCTCACAGCAATCCTAAATTTGCCTCTTTGCAACCTCTCCTCATAGTTATTTTACTTGGCTCTGAGATCATTCTCATGAATATATCCTGTTTGCATGTAGTTGATAGTATTGTGTGTCTCATTAGAATATGAGCTCCATGAAGGCACGATCACTTAACTGTGGACTTCAGCTGCTCCGGTTTTAGAGGCTGGATTGTACAGTGGATAGGTACTGGACTTGGAAGTCAGAGAGGCCTTAGTTCTAATCTCAACTATGATACTTTTGTCCATGGGCAAATTACTTAACCATTTTTGGTCTCATTGTACCCATGCATAAATTGGGGTGATAATAGAGACCAGGCTCAGAGGGTTGCAGTGGAACTTGAATGAGATGAATAGATTGCAAATTTTATATATTTTATATTTAGAAAGATCACTTTGATAGTTGAGTGGAGGGTAGACTGGAGTGTGAGGAGAGATGAGGCAGGGAGATGAACCAGAAGGCTGTTAACACTAATCTAGGCATGAAGTGGTAAAGGTTAGGACCCAGGGTGGTAGCAGTGTCAGAAGAAAGAGGAGAGTTTATATATAGAAAGAGACATTGTGAAGGTAGAATTGACAGGACTTACCTACAGATTGAATATGAGAAGGTGAAAGAGAAGTCACCGATGACACCTAGGTTGTGACACTGCCACTACCCTCTTCCTCCTCCTTTGCCTCTTCCACTCTTACCCCCCTTTTACTTCTTGGTGTTTCAGTGATAGATATTTCCAAAACAGGTCCATCCACTTCTCTTCTTATGTGACTCCATGTTGTCTTGACCTTGTATGGAGGCTTGAGGATCTCTGGATGCCGTGGTGTGTTCATTGATCGTCACTAGTTCTCAGTACATGACTCTGTTCGTTGCTTTTAGGTTTGCCCATTGTTACTTTTTTGGAGACTATGATGTTACACAAATCAAAGCTGTATATCACCAGAATAATATTAATGTCAAAAATGTAAGCCTTTTTTCCCCAGAGAATGGCTTAGAATCATTAAAAAAAATGTCACCCAGTTTCCCAAAAGCATTTTAGCCCAAGATCTGAATTTGAATCCTACCTCAGATACTTATTAGCAATTTTCTCATCCATGAAATGGGGATGATAATGGCAGTGCACTTACAGGATTGTTGTAAACATTAAAAGAAATAGTCAACCTAAGGTGTTCTGCCAACCTTAGGGTTGGCTTCTTGTTAAGACTGGCTTTGTTTAATTTCCTGGCTATCTCACCAGGTTCCTGATGCCACCCTGACTAGAAACCAAGACCTGGCCAACTTAATGCTTCTAAAAGGGGAACCTGTGGGCCATCCTTGCATTGTTAACTTCTTTTGCCTTCTGGATTAATTTGTAGTGAGAATGTTAAAAATGGTATTTTGTTCCTTCAGTTCCATTTGTTAGTCATCGAACAAAGATCTCACAACCTTTCAGTCACCCTTGAAACTTGACTGCCCCTCACTTCCCATACCAGTCAGTTCCTCAGTCTTGCGAGTTCTCCACAGAGTCTTTCTCATCAGTATCCTTTCTACATAGGGAGCCACCACCCGTGTTCAGGTCCTCATAGTTTCTATCCTGGAGTATTTCAATAGCCTTCCCATCGGTCTTGTTGCCCCAAGTCCTTCCCCTCTCTAATCCATCATCTGCACAGATATCAGGGATGTTCCTGAAATGTAGGTCTAATTATTGTCCTTCCTCTATTTTAAAATACCTCACTATTGCCTCTACTATCAAATGTAAATTCTTCTGCTAGGTATTTGAAATTCTGTGTTACCTGGCTCCAACCCTCATTTCTAGACTTATTGTATATTATATCACTTGATACGTGCTACATTTTAGCCAAAATGGCCTCCTTGCTGTGGGAAATCCCATCTCCTATGGCTGTGCCTCTGCACTGGCTGAGCTGCCTCACTTGACCTTGTCAAATCCCTAACTTCTTCTGGACCTTATGCTCAAGTGCCATGTCCTACATGAAGCCTTTCCTGTTCCCTCAAACTGTTCCTCTCTTACCCTCCGCTCCAAAAGTACATTTACTTTATGAACATTTGGTATTTGTGTGCATTTTTCAAAAATGTGATTCTTAGCACCCTTTCTATTACTTTTGAAGCAGAAGTGGTATTAGGTAGGACTGGAACCATTTTATATTTTTCTTTGTTTTATTAATTGCTATGACTGAAGAATTAATCACCAAGTGGCTAGCTACTGGTGATGAACTTCTCTTTACTTCACTAGTTGGACCTTGTAAAGTAGACACATCTTGTTGCTGGGCCACTCAAATCCTTCTTTGTAGGGCCTGAAGGCTGCTACGGGCCTGCTGAGCCTGGTCTCTGCTTTCTTAGCCTTCAAGAACCTAGGATTACATGCTCAACTGAGTTAATCTGTCCTAATGTCCAAATGACCTTGAGAATATTTCTGAGTATGAACACAGACAAGTATCAATAATGTATTTATCCTTATTGTCAGGTTTTCTTGTTTCATTATTCTGAGGGCTCTTTTAAAGATATGCATAACTATCTTATGATAGTGCCACAGTTGGCTACTTTTTTGAGATTAAATATTGAATGGGCCAAATGGGTCAAATGAGGTTTAGACTAGTTCAGCAACATACAAGTGAGGTAACTGGTCTTGCACCTGTTCCTTTGAGCTACTTTTAGGATTTTTTTTTTGAAGTTTAGTGTGATTGATAAGAAGTGATATGTATTCTTCTACCTGACTGGCCCGCCTTCCATGAAAAGGTCTTTTCAGTTGACCAAAGGGGCAACTTTTTCCTGATCCTTTCAAAAGGGCCTCTTTTCCACTCCATGTATGTCCAAGGTGAATTTGTAGCCATTCGGTTCCACCTTCCTCTAACACTTGAAGTAAGCCCTTCTGATGCACTCTTTTAGGATGCAAAGAGGTCCTCTTATCTTTTCATTTCTCTTATATCTCCTCTCTTCTCTGAGGCTGCAGGGCAGGATTGTTCTTTAACCTGAGTCCCAGCTTCAGGGATAACCAAGAGGGAGGACAGAACCTGTAACTCCCAACAACTTGTGACTCAGAGTGAGCAAGGCAAGACCTCACTAAACATATAATTATTTCAAAATTTGTATTCTGACTTAAATTTGGATTTATAACTGCACTGTCCTGAAAGAAAAGGTGGTCTGGATCAGAGGATAGTTTTTATAAGTTGTAAGCTCCTAGAAGCACTCTTGCCCTGTAACCTTTTTTTTTTCATTAGTTTGGCTCATCACTTCTTCTTTCAGATTTCATGCTACTATCATTTTTCCTTATTTACTGGGGTCCCCAAATCCCCAGCCCTCAGACAGCTAGAAAACTACAGGTTTCCTTCACTTTACTCAGTTCCATAGTAAGAACATGTCGACCTTTTAAGTATCTAAAGAGAATTTCCTGTGAAGCACTACAGTCCATCTCATCTTCCTCTACTATTCTGTCCTCAGAGGTAGAAAAAGATCGGAATTCTCATAGCCTTCTTCCCAGAATATCTGCTTACTCTCCTAAGGCCCTTTCTGCTTAAAATTCTTTTTTGAGTTGGGCTTTTCCATTCATTCATTTCTGATTCTATGGCCATAGAATCAGTTGGCCATAGCTGCCCAGAATAAATGTGTGGAATCTGCTTGGCTAGTTCTTCGTATGCTCAGAAATTATCCTTCTGTGCCAGTGCCTATGTCATGGGAAAGCCGGTGATACTAGCCCTCCATCCCCAAAATCCATAGTTTTCTTAGAAAGAAATGCTCTGCTTTGTCTAGGATCCACATTAGTCTCCTCTCGTTTCTTGCCCCTCTTGTCTGGAACTTCACATTCTCTGACTGCTGCCTAGATTCCTCTGAGCCTTTGTAGGCCCTCTCCAGTGCCCCTCCCTTCTGTGGCCAGACTTTGTCTATCCTTGCCCTGGCACTGTGGTCTCTGACCAGACTTTGCCACTTTCTGCTCTTGTTTGGCACCCCCCCACACTCCGCCTTGAGTTTCCATTCTCTCTCTCCAATATCTTCCCAAAGCTTGCTCACCTTCATTCTCCTTTCCCCTGACTTGTCACTGCTGTCTACAAACATGCCTTAACTTTCATTTCACACTTCCCTTCCTTCCTTTCTTCCCCCACCGCTTTCAGTGTCAGGCTCCAAGAAAAAGGTATCTTCATTTTCTGCACTGCTTCTTCACTCCCTTTACTGAAACTGCCCTTTCAAAAAGTCACCAGTGGCAGTTTAACTTAAATCGGATGTCCTTTTTCAGTCCTCAACCTTCGGTACCTCTCTACAGCTACTGCTCTTCACAAAAAAAAATTTTTTAATGCAGTTTTAAAATTGACCTACCTTTTACTTGAGGGGTAGTGTGGCATAGTAGATAGGGCACTAGATTTAGGTACCCTAAAGGAAGAGGTCTTGAAGAAGAGTATTTCGAAAAGCCTTTGCATTTGAGTCTGTGCTCTCCCCTTTTCTTACTCCTTTTCTTTATTAGCTCTGTCCTCTTGTGCAGTATTAATTTTTATTATTTTCTGTCCTTTCTTGTCCCCCAAGCTTTCCATTACTCTACTGTCATCCCCTCACTTTCTTGGACCTTGAAGCTAGTCTTATTTATAGGCCTCAACTCCCTGTGGTTATGAGATTCTCCCAGGACACTAACATGGGGTTAACTTTAGAAACTGCATACCTAACGTATAGCAGCCACAAGGGTTGCAGGGATGGTGGGAGTAGCAGGATAGCTGCCCCTCGGAAACCTCTATGCCATCTTCCCATGATTTCTTCATTTGTAGATTTGATCTGTATACCTCCTATGCTTTCATCCCAACCATTTATTTTTTTAAACAATGTTAAATAGCATGGGGCCAATCACAGATCCCTGGATGCTCTACTGTGGACCTTTTTCTAGGCTGATAGCCATTCAGCCAGTTGTGAAATCTGTCAGAGGGTCTTAACCTTTTTTGTATCTTGAGCCCCCTGACAGTCTGGTGAAACCTACATATCTTTTCAAAATAATGTTTTTAAATGCATACAAGAAAATACAAAGGATTACAAGAAAATCAATTACATTGAAATACACCATTCAAAATATTTACAAAACAAATTCTTTGAGTCCAGATTAAGAACCCTTGGTGTAAATGTACTCTTATTTAGCTCATTTCTTTCCATTTTGTCTACAAGAAGGCATGAAAGATATCCAAGGTCTCACCTCAGAGATCATTCTTCTCGATATTTAGACAGAAATATCTCCATTCCCTCTTAAAGTATTCAGAGTTGAAATCTTAGGGACAGAAATTTTCTTGCCATGAGTCCCAATTTTGCCCAAAGCTAGTCAGACAAAGAAAACAAGTTTAAATTTGTAAAAGAAATTATTCTCAAGTAAAAAGGACTTCTATACAGGGATTTGTAAAACCTCATGATTAGTGTGCCTGAGCCCTAAAAGGTAAATCAGTCAGAAAAAAAGATTGTCCATAAGGCAGGCTGAAGCCACACTTATGCTTTCATCTTACCTTCTAAGGTAAGTAATTCCCCTTTAACTATTTCATTTCTTTTCAAATGATGATGAAGTTCTTACAAGAAAAAGGTAACCTTTGCCACACTGAGTCAGACCTGTGTTCCAAATAGCCGCCGAATTTTGACAAAGGCATCATAGGCCATGTCCTGGAAGGTCATGATCATCTCATATGACATCATCTAATTTACCAAGGACATGTCCTAAAAATCCAATTTCATCACTTCAGGGATCTGTAATTTTGTTGGTGATAATACTCTCTCATGGACACACATCAAATCCCCAGCCCCTGCTTTCCCTCTTCCTCTTCATATCTTAGGAGAAACTCTTTTGTGTTGCTGTGGGACAAAACTTGCTCTTCCTCCTGGTAACTTTGTGGTGGGCCATTGGGGTCATGGGGCCATTCTTAAAGCATTTCCAGGTTGCTGAAAAACTTGAGGCCTTCAGAAATCCATGGTCACTTATATGCAAAGCTCAACATTTCTTCTAATTTTAGTATCCTCTTAAATAGCCATTTGCACTGAAGATGTTTCGACATAAAATTTTAAAATCCTTGATTTAAATATCTTCAGTTGCAGTCATTGTGTGAAAGTAAGGTATGCCTAGAGAAGCGACAGCAGTACTTAACTGGAGAAGAACCGCAAAATTTATTTTTGTGAAGTCAGTTCCTGCAGTTATATTATAATTTCAGCTGTGTTATCTCTGCTTCAGGTGACGTTTTCCTTGGTAATGCCTCCTCTAACATTTTCTCTTCGAGTTTTTGTGTCTGTGTGTAATAGTTAATGATCCACAGTTACATGTATCTGGGAAGTATGAAAGGAACTTTGCAGCTAAATCCCTTTATAAAGAGAATTGGTTCCTAAACTTGTTTTCGTAAGTCATCTCTTCTGTGTCTTCAGTTTTCCTAAAGTGGGGCCTGGAGCTTGAGTTATATATAACCCTGTCCATTTATGTCCTTGTTACCACTCTTGAAACCCTGAGTTTAGCCATCATTTGAATACTTCACCCTCACAAGGGAATAAGATGGAATGGTTTCAATAACAAGTCATACTTTTCCCTGGCTCTCTTTTGGGGAGCTTAACAATTGGTGAAATGTTCTTTGTTAGTTAGCTGCTTTCTCTGGATTTCCCTCTTCCGGGGCTGTTCTTTCTCATTTTCCCGCTAGATCATCTTCTGCCTCCTGCTTGCTAAGCATGGGTATACCCCAAGGTATACTTATTATATCTACTAAGTCTTGTTGATGAATTGATTGGTCTTTAAAGCCTGCTTATGGTGTAACTTCTAGGCACCTTTTGCATTTTCCTTACATGATTCATTTTTGTCAAATTCATGTATGTACTTTTTCCCTGAACCTCTGCGACTCTGCTTTTGCACAGGCCTAGTCATACAATACTTGCTGATTCATCTGCGATGCTTAGAATCCTTAACTTCCCCAAGGTATAGCTTAGGCACCACCTCCTACAAAAAGGAAGGTTTTCTTGATTCCTCGAATCTTAGCATTCTCTCCCTTCTCAAATTAGTTTGTATACATATTAAGCTTCTTGAGAACAGGGAATATTTTTCATTTTTTTCTTGGTGTCCTGCATCCCCATCCCATCTCTATGTGCCTTGGACATAGTAGATACCTAAGTGCTTGTCGAGTCGAATTATATATTGAATTATTTTAAAATGTAGTGTTGATTTTGTGCTTTGACTTAATAGATTTTAAAAGTATGCTTCCCAAAATTTTATCCTTGAGTGGGCCTACATTAAATTGCAACACTACATTATAACATATGCTTATTAAGCTCCTACTGTGTACAGATCACTGTGCTAGTTATTGAGTGTAGTGTGAAATCTTTGACTGTCAAAAATTTATTATTTATTATTTCATTTTATTTGTAATTGATTAAGCTTATGTTGAAATTCATTCAGAATATATATTTTTAATTTTGTAGCATTTTAATATCTTAATATCATTATTTTGATCCTTTAAGAAGTGAGTCAGAAGCTTTTATATGATAGAACTTATTGGCAATAAAATAGGAAATTTTCCAAATTAATTCTTTTTTTTTTTTTTTTAATGTAGCTTGCCCAGTATCAGCTAAAGAAAGCTCGGGCTGAGGCACAGAATTCTTCCAAACAGCAGAAAGGGAAGAAAAAGCCATCAGCTAAAAAATGTGAAGAATCTTCACATACTTCTAGTATTGATCAGTCACAGAGTGATGAGTTGTACATGACTAGTTCTCAAAGAGGAGCATCAGTGACTCCTGATATAACGAGAACTTTACATACTGGAGAAATAATCAAACATGACCAGTCCTACACTATTGAAGTAAGTATCCAGATTGAAAAAGATTTTTGAATGAAACTTTTGTAATGATAACAACAGTAACATCCCTTATTCATTTTGGTACCATTTAATATTTTCTTTATTTCTTTAATTTCACAAGTGGTCATACTTAAAAATGAGTGTCCTTCTTTGTAAAATACAAACACACATTGGATT